>NC_037672.1:129741603-130384516 GCF_003255815.1 Theropithecus gelada | reverse complement strand
CGGGCGCCTGTAGTCCCAGCTACTTGGGAGGCTGAGGCAGGAGAATGGCGTGAACCCGGGAGGCAGAGCTTGTAGTGAGCTGAGATCTGGCCACTGCACTCCAGCCTGGGCGATAGAGCGAAACTCCGTCTCAAAAAAAAGATAAATAAATAAATAAAATAAAATAAAATATAATTAATTACACAAAATTTACCAACGATCTTTTTCATTTGGGTTTACATAAAAAAATTAAAGTGTATATGTGTGTATATATACATATGTGTGTATACATATATGCACTTATGTAATGTCTACATATTCAAACTTGTATAATATAAAACATGTATACATTCGTGTACAATGTTTGCATTTCTTTGTGAGTGTGTATATATGTGTATAAATATGCATATGTTTTAAACGTATCTTGGTCTCAATGAAGTGAAACAGTAAATTGGAAACCATTCGGTTGTTTTATAGATTGTGTAAAAAATAAATTACAAAACCTTTTTTGCATGTTGTAACACATAGTATGGTACTAAATTTAACCAACTGTAGCATATTATAAATTACATTCACAAACAGCTTGCTGTTATGACCATAATAGAAATCATTGCTAATAGTTTCCTCATTGGAACTTGTACTTTGTGTTTAAAGAGAACTTCAAAGGAAATTGCAAAGAAAATAATAGTAACAATCATTTCTTTTCAGTTCAATATGAGAAAAATTATACACAATCTAAATTAATGTTAATGTATTATATATGTAATTTCACATTTTGGTTAAATAGTCCATTTATCCAAACTTCAGGGCCCAATTTTAAAAATCAGTGACTGTAATTTTTAAAATCAAATACCATTGAACAAAGTTACTTGTAAATTTTTTACAGCTGTGCAACATCAAATATGATCAGAACTTCATGTTTAAAAATACATAGAAAATTTATTACATTATTTTGATCACTGAGATCAATATTTCAATGTAATTTTTTCATATGGCTTCTTTTGAAAAAAAATAAAAGGATGGACCATGGAATTGAAACAACTGACTGTAAACACTTTTTTTTTCCTATTTTTAAAAATTTATTTGTAGATTTTCTTTACATGTTAAACATTTTTTTCTTTTTTTAATTATACTTTAAGTTCTAGGGTACATGTGGATAACGTGCAGTTTTGTTACATATGTATACTTGTGCCATGTTGGCGTGCTGCACCCATCAACTCGTCAGCACCCATCAACTCGTCATTTACATCAGGTATAACTCCCAATGCAATCCCTCCCCGCTCCCCCCTCCCCATGATAGGCCCCGGTGTGTGATATTCCCCTTCCCGAGTCCAAGTGATCTCATTGTTCAGTTCCCACCTATGAGTGAGAATATTAGGTGTTTGGTTTTCTGTTCTTGCGATAGTTTGCTGAGAATGATGGTTTCCAGCTGCATCCATGTCCCTACAAAGGACACAAACGCATCCTTTTTTATGGCTGCATAGTATTCCATGGTGTATATGTGCCACATTTTCTTAATCCAGTCTGTCACTGTGGTTTCAAATAATATGATTAACCTTAGAGAAATCTACGCTGAAGAAAATGAATATCAGTCATGAGATAGTTTTGATCTATTAATATATATTCTTGTGAATAGTTTAAACTATGTATAAGAAAGTAAATCACAGATCACTTTAATGTACTTAAATAGAGTGTTACAAGTAATTTATTCATTAAAAACTATTAAACTTACTACTACCCTAGACTATAAAATGTGCTTAGGATAAAGACATGCATAGAATACGGTTCTTCAACTTGAGAACTGGAGGATCTCATGCAGGGGTAGACATTGTAATCTAGCTTCTATATCTCTGAATTGATCATCTGTATACCCATCTTTCTCACTTCTATCAGGCCGCGATAGCCTATCCTTATTCCTCAGATGCCACAAAGACTGTTACAGATACAGAGTTTCCCTCTGCCTAGACTGCTTGACATGAGTCCTTCTCAACATCCAGATCTTTGACATCCAGTGCTGTTTGCCTATACTTCTCTGTATAATACTCAGTATGCCTCATCTTTGCTTAAAATGTAGTTTAGGAGACAGAGATCATATTTGTTTTAAGCCAAATATAACAGCAGTCTAGAATTTTCTAAGCTCCTTTGCTGTTAGAGCACAAGTAGTTCTCAGTTGTGAGGATACAAATTACGCAAAAATCTGCTGTGCACTTTTTAATGAAAGCTTTTGCTTTCCTGAAAACAGACATAGATGTGACTATTCCTTACATCTTTCTGCTTTGATCAGAAGTAGGAAAAGCGAGGTATGCAAAAAAGTGAAGGAAACTTCAATCACGTTCTTTAACCTTCTTTAAGTGTGATGGAAGAGGACTGACATATTAAAGAGACTTATGGGTTAAATCTATGCTTTATTGATGAATTATAAGAAAAAAAAATAATGCCATGCAAATATTACAAAAGGAGAAACACTTTAGGCAGAACAATGAAATCCGTTTTATTCATACTGATTATGAGATTCCTATAAAACAGTAAGTTGCCATATATCATGATGATCACTAGGCAGTAGTTAATCCTAGATTGAAAGTCTAAGAAATTGTCAGGTCTGAAGTACAAACATGTAGATCTTGTTGAGAATATGGGAGTAGATAGTTTCCTTTCGTACAGTGCATAGAGAGTAAAATGAAAAGAAGGTCTAGGAGCAAACTTTGGAAAACCCAATATTGAATGGGCAGGGATGAAGAAAAAGAGAAAGAAAGAGAGAGAGATGGAGAAGTTATAGTTAAAGACCTAGGAAGATCAGAAAAAAAAAAAAAAAAAAATCTCACAATGCAATTAAAAGGACAGTTCCATATTTGATGATAAAATATTTTAAGTGTTAACAATATGTCAAGTTAGAAGACAATGTCAGAATGCAAGCTGGATTTGGTATTTAAGATGTCTGCACTCAGAACAATAGAAAAATGTATGTTACATATCAATTATTTTTTGACTGATAAGCATGTGTGTACATAACTCTCTGCTTTTTACAAAATAACAGCAGTTAAGAGGAAAGGTCCACATTAGTGCCTGACAGTGGACATCTCTCCACTCTGGTCAGTGAGATAGTAGAGCCAAATATAATTTAATTTCAGAAATCAGAAGATATTATACTTACAACTCACAACTTAAATTGAGAGCACTACTGAGATGACTACCTAGTGCAAACTAAAGATTATGTAACTCGTCAATGTATGTAACTCCATCAGGAACAATCTACGCATTCTCAAGTTACAATTTCTAGTCATTTTAGGAATATAAAATGACAAAAAAAACCTGCTAGTTAATATTATGCAGCTGGGAGCAGTAGCTCCCATCATTCCCTCAATATGAGAAAAATATCTCTCTATTTATTGAGGGATGTTTCCAACTTAGATTTATACAGCAAACACCGAATTTGGACCTCCACATTACGTGGTACAGTAGTTTTTTTACACGTGATTATTTGGCTCTGTATAAGTTATTATGAATTCTCATGGCTATTTCCTCTTTATGCATCATATGCAATTCATTCGTATTGCAAAATTCTCCAGCATTCTCTCAAGAAGGGCCTTTTTATTTTTGTATGCCTTTTCAACAATTGTGTTCTTTATAGTTTCTTTAACTTTTTGCTAAACTTTAAAATGCATCTAGAAAATTGCACACATAGAAAATTGCACATATCTTAATCATAAAGCTTGCTGAATATTCACAAACTAAACACAACTGAATAATTAGCACTCAGGTCAAGAAATAGGATTACTCCAGCACCCAGAATCCCTTCTCATTCGCCTTTGGATAGTCCCCATCGAAGGGTAGCCATTATCCTGAATTCTAATACCATATACTATTTAGCTTCTCTTTGTACCTTATATCAAGATAATTTATAATGTGTGCTACTTTGTGTTATGTTTTATTAGCTCAACATTATATCTGTGAGGGTGCTCATATTATCCTGTATAATTATAGGTGATTTATTCTCACTGCTGTATACTGTTCCATTGTATACTGATAATTATACTGTATCTATACATCTACTTTGGTCACTTGAATAGACTTTTGTTTTGTCTGTTTTATGAGAGCTATCTTTTTTGTTTTCTTTTAATATATTTCTTTTTGTGAGTGTTTCCCACAAATAGAGATTCTAGAAAATATTCTCAAAATGGGTTTCAGTGAACTTATATAACACTTTCTTGAAATGGTTCCTTCTTAAAATGTGATGTTCAGCTTTGGTCAATACTGCCCATTTTTCCATACTGAATAAGAGTTTTTGTTGCTTCACATCCTCCCCAAGAAATTGTAGTTGCTGTTTTTCCTTGTAGACATTGTAGTGAATTTGTAGTGTATCTCATTGTGGTCATAACTTGCATTTTCCTGATAACCAATGTAGTTTAGACCTTTTTATATGTTTGCTGATCTTGGCAACTTGGATCTTTTTTATTAAGTAAAAAATCTTGTTCAGATCTTTTGCTCATTGGGCTTATTTATTTTTTTCTTAAACTATTACTTTGTAAGTGTTCTTTGCTTATTTTGAATACAATTTCTTTTTTTCTTTTTGGGTACATATACTGTGAAGCAATTTCCCACTCTATGGGTTGCCTATTCATTCTCTATATGGTGTCTTTTGAGGAACAGAACTTCTAATTTTAAGGCATTCCAAATTACCATTTTCCTTTATCATGAGTTCCATTTAAGACATTATAAGTCCTCCAAAGTGATAAAGATACTACATAATTTTTTTCTAAAATATTCACTTCATTGGTATTTTATTTTTGTGTATGGTGTGAAGTAGTAGTCAAGACATATACATAAATGCATACACATACATACATTAATATATGCATATTTAAACAATGCGTATTTAGGTAAACCTACTTACTTCAGTTTTGTTTTTATAACATAAATGGAAAACAATTCTAAAGCTGCATATTATAGAACCCATTATTTTAAAGTGCCAACCTGAAACCTTTGAAGCTTTCTTACAGTTTTAACAAGCAAAATATTGCAGTAAGACAAGACCATGCCATCCTGACACCTACTGTAGAGAGTTAACTATAATGGAACACAGAAAATCACACACTAACACTGCATTCTCATTATGAAGATCCTGTAATGGGAAGCCCACACAGAAAGCACTGAGCCATGGAGAAATGGAGACACAGAGGCTGGAAGGCAGAGGAGAGAAATACAGAAAAGAGATCTACTGGCCGGGCACGGTGGCTCACGCCTGTAATCCCAGCACTTTGGGATGCTGAGGTGGGTGGATCCCAGCACTTTGAGAGACCAAGTTCAGGAGTTTTAGAGTAGCCTGGCCAACATGGTGAAACCCCGTCTCTACTAAAAGTACAAATACTACGCGGGCATGGTGCCACGCACCTGTAGTCCCAGCTACTCAGGAGGCTGAGGCAGGAGAATTGCTTGAACCCGGGAGGCAGAGGTTGCAGTGAGCCGAGGTCCACAATTGCAGTCCAGCCTGGGTAACGAGCTAAACTCCGTGTCAAGAAAGTAAAAAAAAAAAAAAAAAAAAAAAAAAAAAAGAGAGAGAGATCTATTTAGTGAGAATTTTCATAAGAAACTAGGCATACTATAAAATTCATACCTTTTACTCTGTTTTCCCTACAACAATCTTTAGTAAATTTCCAACAAGACCCACTTAGTAAAGAATATTGATTTGAAAGAACACCAAGTTAGTAATCTAAAGATGGCAATTGTATTTCTTAAATCCTTGTGCATAATCGATTTCACTTTATAAAGTTGTGTAACATCAGTAGTCCTTGTAATATATACCCAGTAATGTTTCATGTGTTAGGGTATGAGTAGTCTCTTATGATGTCTGAAAATGTAAAAAACTATGGTGGATACAGAATGACAAACAATATCAGGAGCAGATGTACATAGGAGATTTCAGCAGGCTTTCTTGTCCAGCACATCATTCATTAGATGGCCCAAGATATTTTTATAATGAATAATAAAAGATATAAAAGTTACATTGTTTAAAGTGTTTCTGAGTGAAATGACATTGATGGTTTAAGTTACTGCAATATACAGACACAAAAAAAGAGAAATACTTTCTCATAAAAAACATTTGTCTCTTAACACCCAAAGTTCAATACTAATGAATCATTAAGTTTATCAGAGATTTCTTTTAACATTTTAAGTGTAAAGATCAATTACTACTAATGTTTAACTTGCTTCGATGGGAAAATAAAAGCAGCATTTTTTGCCTGTCTATGTATTATGAACTTTATTAGGCTACTCATATTTTGCTCTATTTTAGACTTGTTTTCAAACTCAAAGAATAGTTTTTCTGCCTTGGAGCTCACAGCAGATCCTAAACCAGAAAATATGCTCAAGAAACATATATTCTGTAGTTTTATGAAATAATAAGTAACGAGCATATTATTCTTTACTACAGAGAGGATAAGTTCTTCTTTGGTGGCCGTATGCTTACATGTATATTGTAAAAACAAAAAAAATGTATTATTTTATTAATATAGAACTCAATAATTTGGAGAAATTCAATAATTCAATAATTTTTGTGTCTTACTTGATAAAACTTTTCTTATGACAATGTAATGGCATATTCCTGATTATGGTAGTTTCTTGAGTATGGCAGTGGCAAAGCTGTCACCTGCTGATCAGAGATATGACAATAGTTCTCCTAGAAACTTAATCTTACAACATGGCTTTCCTAAAATCTCAACCAAAAATCTCTCCTGTTTTAGCACTACCCAGGATTACATGAGCCATTTAATAATCTTTAACAAATTCTTTCCAGCTTAAAATACCTACAAGGGACTTTTTCTTCTGCAATTGTACTTTGACCAACAGTGTTTGTGGTAAGAATTACATGTAATGTACATTGTTTAACACCATGATTAGGATACAGTCAAGGTTCAACAAAGGTTAGTGAATATCATGATTATTGAGAAGTTCTCAAACTTGCATGAAGCATGAGCTATAGTTAACCAATTATAGATAAAATACATTACTAGAAAGTTTAAAAACAAAGTAAATTCCTGGGAATTTTGAAATATGACTGGCTATCTTCTGCAATTCATCCTTGTTGTCAATTGCAACTTACTTTAGAGATGTTAACCTTCAGTGTGAAGTGTCTAACAGCATTCTGCCTCACTTGTAATTCAGAAAATATTAAAAACTCATTTCTGATTGCCTGCTTTAAAACACAGTATGGAACATAAGATATACTTGATGACTGAATGAAGGAATACAGCATCTCTTTGGTTGTACTCCAAGCTTATTTTTCTAAATTTTGAATTCAAACCAGAAACGATGCTATTCTGCTCCATCTGATATAAGGAGAAAATAAATTTTTCAGACCAGATGAAGGCAATTCGATCCTCAATGGTTTGCATTTTGGTGTTCTTCACAATTATAGATAATTTGTGCATAATGGAACATTAGAATATAAGTTTTTGTTTGCTTGTTTTAAGACAGTTTCACTTTGTAGCCCAGACTGGGGTGCAGTGGTATGATCTTGGCTCACTGCAACCTCTGTCTCAGGGGTTCAAGTGATTATCATGCCTCAGCCTCCCAAGAAGCAGGGGTTACAGTCTTACAGTCGCACACCATCCCTCCTAGCTATTTTTTGTATTTTTGTTAGAGATGGGGTTTCACCATATTGATTGGCCAGGCTGGTCTCAAACTCCTGCCTTGTCTTCCCAAAGTGCTGGGATTATAGGCATGAGCCACCATGCCCAGCCAGAATTTAGGTTTTGAACACCAGAGCTGTCTTACTTATTGAATCTCGTGGTCTTATCTCAGGACCTGTAGTAGTGGCTCACTTAAAAATCACTATTGTTGCCATCATTAATATCAGAGAAACAGTTTATTGTCACTTTGTAATATGTTCGTGTGACCATGCTTGAGAAAAGTCATTACAAACCCAAATTTACCTAGGGGCTCTGAGGCTTAGGGAGATTACTCACAGTTACAAAGACAGAAAGTGGCAAAGCCAAACATTGAACACAGATTTGTTTAAAAGAATTGTTAATGAATGAATAACAGAAACCGCCTTTAGTGTGAAATATTGTTTTCCCAAGGCATTCCAGAGATTATGCTGCTGTCTGCCTTTCCTATTATTTTTATCAGATGAGCACAATGGTAATTTACTGACCATTCTGTTTCTACAACTAAAGTTGATATGCCTGTTCAAGTTTATCCCCTAGCTTAAAGAAAAAAAAAAAAAAAGAAAGAAAAAAACATAAGAATGTCCTGCTTGAAGCCAAATTTTTCTCTTTGACTAAGTCAAAAAGATATTTAGAAAAAAATATTTTATTAAGAAATAGAAAACTACCAAAGAAAAAAGATACATGCACACTGAGCACGCAGATTCCATAGCAAAAAAATGACAAATATTTTGATTTTTTAAATATTAAAGTATAACATAAAATAGTGAATATTTCTTTGGAAAACTATTGTATATCTGTACAATTTTCTCTGCAGAATATGTCAGTTATTCCTAGAAGTCACATCACTTAATTAAAGACAATTAAGTCACATTAGGAAGATATAATTAAAAGGAGTCAGAAAGCTATCCAGGTACCCCTTCTGCTCCAAAGTTAATTTGTCTCTGCTTTGACGGCATAATAAGAAAAAATACATTACTGCTCAGATTAATGCAAAACATCAATCTGAATTGAGTAGCTTTATTCACAAATCCTTTCAATTTATATTTATTTAAACTGTACTAAGCACTGGGCATGGCACTAAGCTCCTGGGTTAAAAAAAAAAAAAAAATGAATTCTTTGTAGTTCCTGATTGTGAGAAGATTTCAAACAAAACCCTGCAAATAAAAGCTTTCCTAAATAGTAAACATCAAAATAGTAATTTAGGTTAACATGGAAAAGAAACTTCAAAATGCTTTTCATTTTATTGTTCTAAAATATCTAGGGTTCATTTGGATGATAATATATAGATAAGACAGTAACTGATATATTCAACCAAAAGTTAACTATTCTTACACAAATTTAAAATTCCTCTGTGGTGGTTATATAAAATTCTTTATTTCATCAACATATTGCCTTAATATGTAAGTATTATCACATCAACAAAATAAAGTGAAGTAGTACCCACCACAACACTTATGGCAGGAGCATACATATTTATTACCTATTAATTATAATAAAGGTAATCTACACACACGTAATTGAGTTTCATTTGTCTTCTGTAATCTCTACTTAAATCTAACCTTTACAAATAAATTCTCCTCTACCTGCTTTCACTCCAAAATCTCTTATCTCATAAGTACATCTTAGACAATTCTTACATATTATCTTTCTCATTCCTAAACATTGTGTATATGGTTTGTTTGTTTTCTGAGATGGAATTTTGCTCTTGTCACCCAGACTGGAATGCAGTGGCATGATCTCAGCTCACTGCAACCTCTGCCTCCCGGGTTAAAGAGATTCTCTTGCCTCAGCCTCCCACGTAGCTGGGATTACAGGCATGCGCCACTACGCCCAGCTAATTTTTGTATTATTAGCAGAGACGGGGTTTCACCATGTTGGCCAGGCTGGTCTTGAACTTCTGACCTCAGATGATCCTCCTGCCTCAGCCTCCCAAAGTGCTGACATTACAGGCATGACCTACTATGCCTGACTTGCATATGGTTCTTAGATGTCCCTAGATAATAAATTCCCAGAAGCTGAAAGTCATTATTTGATTCATTTTCAAATCACAATAGTTTTCATCAAATCTAGATAGGTCAAAGACAGCTCTGGAAAATTATCATATGACACATTAAGGAGTCAAGAATTAATAGGGGGCCGGGCGCGGTGGCTCAAGCCTGTAATCCCAGCACTTTGGGAGGCCGAGACGGGCGGATCACGAGGTCAGGAGATCGAGACCATCCTGGCGAACACAGTGAAACCCCGTCTCTACTAAGAAATACAAAAAATAGCCGGGCGAGATGGCGGGCGCCTGTAGTCCCAGCTACTCGGGAGGCTGAGGCCGGAGAATGGCGTGAACCCGGGAGGCGGAGCCTGCAGTGAGCTGAGATCCGGCCACTGCATTCCAGCCTGGGCTACAGAGCGAGACTCCGTCTCAAAAAAAAGAAAAAATAAATAAAAAGGAATTAATAGGGGTTCTTTGGGTAAAAAGTAGTTGAGAATGTTTTATACACAATGAAGTAGTTTATGTTTTAACCTGTAAGGCAGTGTGGTGTTCAAGTAATATTAGCAGCAAAAATCATTTAAAATGTTATTTGATATCTTAGATATGAAAGGAGAACCTTATAGTTAGAATGGTAACCCAAATATCCAGATATCTTCTTGTCATAACCCCATGTCCAACACAAATGACCCTACCTTCTAAGTTTGAGGATTTTTGTCTTAAGATCACGGTTTCATGTTCATGCAAATAATGCCTCAGTAAGGGGAGGACTTGACTCATTTGAGTTGGAAGAGAAGCTTACCAGCTCTTAAAACGTGGGCAGAAGTAAAAGCCAATTATAGTTAGCAATTGAATTATGCATGTGCTAGCTTTAGAGGGGACCTAAAATCTAAAGCAAAGAGGAAAAGTTCTAAGGAGATTCAAAGTAAGGTTTTAATTTTCAGATATATTGAGTTTGAGGAGTTGGCTTTTAAAAGAAGATTTGAAATGAAAGGGCATTGAATATTTGAGCTAGGGTATCTTAAGACAAAGGGAGAGATTACACATAACAATGAATTTAGATGCTGTGGAAGGATATATAAGTTTGGATAGACTGGACATGTTTATTTACTGAGGGAAAATACATTGGAGGGGATAAAGAAAAGGAGTAGATGATTGATGGACATCCAAGGAGGCAAGCAGAAATAAATGGGATTCAAAGCACTAATGAATAGATGAATCATAGAATTTAAAAATTAGTCTTCTCATCTGGATCCTTGAATGAACTCATGCAGAAGCCTTCCAGTTACCTGAACCAATGTTGTCGTTTTCTCTTAATCCAGTGTGGGTGGATGTTCTATTACTTGTAACCTGACTAATACAGATAACCATCAAAAATGCTTCCCTTAAAATGTAAAGATGGGTAAGATTATGAGTGTCTTAGAGGATGTTACAGAATCTTTTCTGATGCCTAAATTATTTCTCTGAACTAGAAAGCAAGATTATTCACTGAATGGTGTGGGTGAGGCAGGTCTGAAAATAGTAATGGAAACATTGTAACAATGTAAAGGAAAGAAAGGAGAATAGAAGTATATGTGATAATAAACAATGAAATGTAGCTAACTATAGAGTTACTAAGAGAATATCTTTCAGATTATCAAATTTGCTTAAAACTCCTTGTCTCTTGATTTTGGAATATACACATACTAGAGTTATTCAAACTTGAAAACGTTGTTATATGACCTGCTATTACTGATAATTGCACACATCAAATATTAATCATGTAAATCATGTTAGAAAGCCTTTCTGTAATAAAATTTAAAAATCATAATTTTTTCCAGTACTTACATTAATTCCTTTCTCTCCTCTGAGGTGTTATTTCAATCTCCTTTTTAATTAAGAATAAGTGATGAATATAATTTATCAGTGTCTTCAAGAGCTCCTTATTGGCCTTGATTACATGCAAATCAATTACTTACTAATAATCTGTTTTTAAACAAATAGTATTATTTTTCACACTATTTCTGAAGAGCAATAGATATACTTTTAGATAATTTGGTAAAATATCATTACATAACAATATGTATGTGTATATATATACAAAAATAGAAATATATGTGTGTATGAAATATGTGTGTATACACATACCCACACTCAGTATATACAATCATCTCTCAGTATTTGTGGGGGATGGGTTCCAGGACCCCCATGGATACCAAAATCCAAGGATAATCCAGTCCCTTATATAAAAGGTGTGGTATTTGTGTATAACTTATGTACATACTCTCATACTCTTTAAATCACCTCTGGATTACTTACAATATCTAATACAATGTAAATGTTATATAAATTGGTGTTATGTTGTATTTTAAAATTTGTATTTTTGTTGTTTTATTATTTTTATTGTTTTGGTTTTTAAAAATGTTTTTCATCACAGTTGATTGAGTCTATAGATATGGAACCCATGGATACAGAAAGCTGACTGTACAGAATGTGACCATGTGTTTCCTGGACCCAACTTTGTAAAAGAATGTTTATTTAGAATTCGCACTTTCTGATCAAGAGAGCTAGAATATATTAAAGTGTGAAATAAAAATAAATCATATGTTTGTGTTCATTGTACTTCTATATAAATTACCTAAAAAAAGGAATGTTCTACAACAGTAAAATAAATAAAATGTGTTTTATTCATATATGGAGAAAGATAAGGCATTAATTTTATTTTCCTCTGTATTATTCAAAACATATGAATAAACATTATTTTTGGTAATCCCTGATATAAATAATTTATTTGCTAGAAGTTAATTTATAAGATGATTTTTTATGTTATTGATGTGTTCCTGGGTCACCTGGCTACCACGTAAAGACTATTCAGCAAGTAGATAAAACTGTATATATTGATAATAGAAAATAATTTTACAAAAGTCGATAGAATTACAAATTGTTAGAACACTTAGCTAAAGCTCCTCTTACACAGGTATTCAAGGCATAGTTAGGTAAACTTCAAAGACATTTATAGTAAAGTGTACATAGTTGATATAAAATTTGTACTGCCTTTTATCTGATGTAGAGAAACGAAGGAACAGGTGAAGATAAGCAATATTATTCTGAAAAAATAACCAAACATGAATGCTATTAAAAAGAGATTTTAAAGGTGTTTTAACTTTCTTATAATTAGTCTTTTTAGATTCTTTTCTAAAGTCAAATATTATTAAACTGATAAGCAATTTGTATTATCTTCATGTGCTTTTAACAATCTATCTCCTTCTCTCAAATATTATTCTCTTAAAAAGTCTTCAAATAGGAAAATAAAAAACACTGACATCATTAAGTCCCTGGTAGGAGATCTGACTACCTTTGACTTCTAAAATGAAAATAATTGTTAAGTATATAATAAGGACCAAGAAATAAGATTTTTAGCACCTTATTACAAGTTATAATTTACAGAGAGACATTTATAATCAATATGATCTGACTCTGTGTCCCCACCCAAAACTCATCTTGAATTGTAATCCACACATGTTGGGACAGGGAACTCATGGGAGGTGATTAGATCATGCAGGCAGTGCCCCCATGAGATTCTCATGTTGGTGAATGAGTTCTCATGAGATCTGATGGTTTTATAAGGGGTTTTCCCCACTTTGTTCTGCACTTCTCTCTCCTGCTGCCATGTGAAGGAGGACATGTTTGCTTCCCCTTCTACCATGATTATAAGTTTCCTGAGTCCTTCCAAGCCACATGGAACTGTGAGTCAATTAAACCTCTTTCCTTTATAAATTACCCAGTCTCATTTATTTCTTCTTAGCAGCATAATACAATACTCCTCCAATAATCTCATGAGTATAGTTGTTGCTACTTCCATTAATGAACTAGTGAGTGATACAGCCAGGATCTGAACTCACATAGATACTGTCCAAAGCCATGTCACAATTTTAATTATTTCTCACCTGTCAGACATGTAATTATTTAATGATAATGTCAAAAGGTTTTTTTTTTTTTTTCTTAAGATGAATTCTCAACAGGACCATCTCTTGCTTCCTACAAATACATAAACACGATCCTAGAGCTTTGTTTGCAAACTTAATGAAAAGGAACTATGTAGAACCTTTAGTACCTTGCAATAATTCTTCTCACTTCTTCTATAATCTGTCTAAACATATATAACATACTACAACATTTATTGTAGCCATGATGCATATAAATTTTATATGCATTTTCCATGGAACGTGCTGATAATCCAGTGAGGAAAGTTAAATAATTAGTCACAAATCATAAAATAAACTAAGGCACAGTTTGGCTAAGTGATTTTTCAAAAGTCACACGGATTTAAGGTATTAGAAGACGGATGGCAACCCAGGACATCTACTTCCATGTCCTGAGTTTGATGTGTGCATAAAACGTATCAGCTTTGTGTATTTCAATTCCAATTCTGCTACTAGTTTGCCAAAGGACCTTAAGTCACATGCCTCTGGCCCTAATTTTCCACTTCTGCAAAATACATGGAACAATAAATCAACCTTTCTCAAAGTATGTCCCTTGTAACTCTCATTTGTAGCTGCTAATTTTATTTAAAAAAAAGTTTCATGAACAGTGGTTAGGAATAATAGGCTAAAAAGTGTTAGAAAATTTTTTTTTTTTTTTAATTGAAGGACTCTTACGAGACTTATTTATTTATTTATTTATTTATTTGAGATAGAATCTCGTTCTGTCTCCAGGCTGTAGCTAAGGAATTGTACATCTTTCAGGAATTGATATAGGATGCAGTATCCATTTGAAAATAGAAATTCCAATACTTCACTTCCACCCAACCCTCAATCTAGTGGAACTGAAGGCTTAGGGAGCATACATTTGAGAATTTTAAACAAGATCTTTAGATCTCATTTTATTCCAATGTATTATATTGTGCTTCAATGTATACTATTCTATTCATTACCAATAATGTTACCATCTATTCTAAACTCATTTCTCTCTCTCTTTCACTCAAACACACACACAGAAATACACATACACAGACACACACACACAAACAGTATAATATGAGATATGCTGTCATAGTCTGGAGATGTAGGAAAAAGCATAAAACCTACAACTTAGGCCCTAAAGTCTTGATCATTTCCATTATTTGAACTATGAACTAACTTTGTTTTACACAGCTATTCGGTTTAAATATGGGAGGGATTAATGTATCTAAAATAATTTATCTTTAAAATTCAATACATAAGATATCTATTTTAGACCTTTTTAATAAACATTAAGTGATGAATCGCTTCATTTTATTTTGTCTTATTTCCCATACCACTTAAGGGAACTAACAGCAGGTGTCATTTGGCCAGAGGCCCCTTCTCAGCTCCAATACTCACTAGCCTTAAAATTAAGAAATAAAGTTTACATGATTTTCACATCTTTATCATTTTAAACAGATTAAAGATAGTACATTTCTCATGTAAGTGTAGTGATGACCAGCATAGCACTTGTCACAGAAGGAGCACTCAATAAGTATCAGCTTTCACTGAACTTTAGAACTATCTTAGTTTTTATTTTTAAATGAATCTTATATGCTTGTCACGGTTTGTGCCAGTTTGGAGCTGCATTTTCTTACAAAAAAAAAATGTTTTTATTACTTTTGGTGCATATCTTCGTATGGAGTTGTATAAAAACTCATGGTAGAGATGCTCTTTACTTCCCTTTATTCACTGGAATAAAATGAGGTCTAAATATCTTGTTTAAGAAGAGATGACTTGTCATGCCTGCTGATAAAATCTAGAAACCACTATTGCCCATCACCAATGACAGGAACAATTTTAATAAGTCATTAAGAGTATTACAAGATTTTAACAGTTTATTTTGCTTTTTTATTTCTATCCAGAATTTCCCTGAACAGGGAATTCCACATGAATATATGCAATGAGTATGTCCCCAGATCATAAAGGATTCTCCCTATAAAATGGAAATTATTTTGTCGAACATCATTCTGATTAAAATTTAATTCATGACCCTAGTTCAGATATTAGAAATAATTTGTGTCTGTGAGTTAACTAGCAAAACTTCACCAAGGTCACAGGATTTTAAGCAGTAAAGTGAGAGTTCAGTTTGTAATAATTTTAGAGTCATCATGCTATCCATTATATATTGTCTGTGTATTTCCTAAAGTATCAATTAATTAAGTGGAACTAACCTAATGCATACATTAAGGCATAGGTTTGAAACCTTTTAATTTTTAAAAACATTATGTTAATTATTTCAGGAAAAAAACATTTTAGTAGATTGGATTTTTAAAAAAATTTTAGTGTCAGAGCTAATTAACAGTTATGTTTTCCTTAACTATTACTTGAGTTATCATCATTTCCTTCCAATACATACTTTACACATTATAAGTGATAAAGTTTGCAAAGTGCAAAACTTGGTAGAATTTCCTGGCTTAGAATGAATACCTAAGTATTGTATTCCTCACATACACAATTCCCTTTGAATCAGCATTAGTTTCAAAGCGTATGCTTTGTTCAAAAAATTTTTGCCCTCCTCTTATATTGATTTCAATTGTACCTACTTAATATCTGCACATTCTAGAAACACTAGAATTAAGGGGATTTTTGTCTTAAATTTTAAAAATATTTCTTTCTACTAACAAACCCAGATAATGTGGATATTCAATTCCTTTGTTTGGATATGATTTCAGGAGAGGATACGCGCTGTAAGTAGAAAAAAAATGGATTGCCTATGAATAGCTGATGCAAGAGAACAATTCTAAGATATATTTTTACTCAATTCAAAATAGGTATGATAATTATCGGATATTAAAAGTTAACACTACGTACTCTTCCAGTATAAAGTTGAGTTTCTTTATAATCTGTTTTTAAATAAGCATAGTATTGATTTCAAGTTGTGAACATATAAAAATCCATTATTTTTTTTTAAATCTTCCTGCTGTTAGTAAAACAGAATGTGGGTGCTTTAAATACTCTTGATGTGTCTGTCACCGGCTCAATAGTTTCCCCTCCTGTGCAGAAGAGGCCTTTGTCTGTCACTGGGATCACTATGGAGGTGAAGATTGCCATGTCGGTTTTCTATCGACTTCTTAAAATGTAAGCACCTCATCCAGGCTGCCATCTCTAGAATGTCAGATTGGGTAGATGATTCCATCACTAGATTGCACTGTGTTTTGCCATTTGAAACCAGATGTCATTTCTGGGAAGAGAGTTAATGCTTTCGTCACAGAGTATTTCTCTTGTTTTGCTTAACATCTACTCACCTTTCGGTTTTGAAGAAATACAAAATACTAGCTGATAAGGCTATCCCCAGGCAGAGTTTTCATGCTACCCATGGCAGTCTCTGCACTTATAAAGACCCTTCAATAATCTGTCAAAAACTGACATCACTGTGTGAAAGCTGTTCATTTCTATATCTCATTTTGGATTGATGTACGTGCACTTTTATATCCTTCAGTTCGACATAACATTTGGCCTTTCATGTTCTCAGTTTAAGCTACAGGGAATTCAGAGCTATTTCAAAGCATAATTATACCAATCTGCATATAAAAGGCTATATGTCCTACAGAGAATTCTATGGAAAGCAAACTGTTTCAAAGAAGAAAATTAGAAGTAATTCCCACAACTAAAATTCACTAAAGTTAATACATTTTTCATCTGATGAGGACAGCTTTATTTTTTTTAAGCCAATAGATCAATCCCAAAAATGGTGGGGATGATTTTTTGTGTGCAAGGTCAGGAAAAGAGGAGTAAGCAAGAACTGAAAATTGAAGAGAAAGTAAAGCAACAGGATGTGTACATTATACATATTGTTTTTGAAAATGGCCACATCACACCAGAAAAAATACTTCATATTACTGTAATACTTCATATTACTTCATATTACTGTATCAGACAATAAGATTCTCACCTACATAATGTATTAACTATTTATTGTTGCATGGCAATATACCCCAAAACATAGCAACATAAAACCACAAATATTTATTATCGCACAATCTGTGTGGTTCAAAAATTTTAGTGCAGCTTAGCTAGGTGCCTCTGGCTAAGGACTCTCAGAAAGTTGCAGTCAAACTGTCAGCAGGGGCTGTGGTTTCATCTGAATGCTCAACTTGGGAGTCTGTTTCCAAGCTCACTCATGTGGTAGTTGACAGCCCTTGATCTTGTGCCACATGGGTCTCTCCACGTAGTTGCCTCCACAACAGCTCTGCAAGGAATCCAAAAAATAGCAAGACAGTATATAAGAAGTTCTTCAAAATGGAAACAATAGCATTTTGATACCCTAATGTCAAGTGAGAAATCACTTCACTTTTATCACATTGATTTTTTAGAGGTGGTTTACTATATCCCATCTACATTCAGGGGAGAGGTATTACTCAAGGCTGTCAATGTTAGGATGTGAAAATCATTATGGGCCATCACAGAAACTGTCAATCCTACATAAACACAGTCATGTTAAATTGCTTTAGGTACTTTTTTATATTGCAAAAGGCATTTCAGAATGCAAGTTCCGTCAATGTGGTTTTAAACTAAAAGTAATTCTACTATACAAACTCTGCTTTCCTTTTCCCCAAATATATTGCTCTCCAAATATAATCTTGCTAGTTTTAGAAAGTTTCATAACTTGTAATTGATGAGTACAGTTACTTACATTTTGTAAGTAACAGTTTTTATCTTTTTTAAACTTGAAAAATTGAAATTTGAAAAAAAAAACACAACTCACAAATATAATTGTGTAAATTCTGGAGCTAACAAAGTACTTAGCACAGAAGTTACGCAGCATATGGTTATCCTAGTCTTAAACAGTAAAATGTGTCTGTATGTGCCAACTCTTAATTATCAGCTCATTAACACTCAGGTGTCAATTGCTGGTGGCAAAGGCAATGCCCAAATGGCCTAGTTTCTGTCATGCACAGTGTAATTAAATTGACCTCAAGTACTGAAGCTTGCTAGTTGTCTGATAGTATTTGGACACTAATTTCAGGCCACTATTCAAAATAGAGTAATATGGTAAATAAACCAATGCAATGAAGAAAAGCTATATTAAGTTTTATATTATAATATAATATAATAACCTTAAAGACAATTGAATAAATAATCACTATTCTAATCTATAACAAATATAACAATGCATATTACCCCTTTGGTTTTAACATTATTGTTTTAAAATTACTTTAGATTTCAAGATAATGATATTACAAAAAAAGTAAAAATAAGTTATTGTAATAGTGACATAGGGAAAAATGAATTACATATTTTATTATTTTATTTATTGATATGTAATGAAATAAATGAATTATTTATATTTAAAATTTTAGTTATTAATTCCAAATTGTGATTCAATTTCAAACATATCGATGCTTTTCTATATAGCCCTAACAACAGCAAAAATATAAAAAAAAATACTAAAGAGAATCCCATATTCAAACTCTCAATAATGTAAGATCAAATTTCCACATGACATTCTGCGTTATGCTTATAAGACTTTGCTTATTATGTCCATAGATTATTTTCAAGCTCCCAGTTACAGAGAAGGGAGAGGTCAATTAATGCACTAACATTCCTTCCTCCTAAAACTTTATGAAAGTGAAAAAAAGTTTAATGAAAAAGTTACAATGACAAATAAAAGACAAACAATTGAGGAAATAACTATGACAACATTCTGAACGTTTGGAAGTAGATAAAAAGATATAATTGACATACTAACTGCAAAAGTTTTAAAACCTTAGCTGGAATCTAAGAGTGTAAAGAAGAAACCTGGTTTATCCCACAGAAAATTCCAAAGGCTCAGTAATTGATAGCACAAATTAGTTCTGAAGTTGGGGTAAAAATAAACCTAATAAAAAGGACCAAAAATGTTATTAAGAAGCAGTTAGACCTCCAGATGTCCTCATCAACTGTGTACATGTAGGTGATCAACTATTCCCTCTGGTTAGAAGACAGGAGATTTATTATTCTCTAAGGAGGTTGAAACAGAGCGCTCCTACATTAGAAAACAGCAGGTACAGTTTAAAGTGCAATCGTCATACCAAGAAGTCTGGATCTTGGGTCTTCCAGATTTTTTTTCCTAGTTAGTTTTCAGAATTCAAGTACCCAGGCTTATACCCTTATACCTCCAGGCAGAAGACCTGAAAATATTTCTCTTGGTTATCTAACAAGACCAAGAAGAAAAATATGCCTAAACATATTGACCAGGAGTTCTCCAATTAAATGTTAGCCAGATTATCCTACAGACAAACATACTCAACAAGTCCTCCACACAGGGGCAGTATTTATCTTCAGCATTTTAGAGTACCTAAATTCTTAATTATGAGATGACAGCCAAGTATCATAAAACGTTATGAAAAGTCTCTAACATAATTATAGGAGACACTATCTGGAAAAAATGAAATGTAAAATAAACTGTCATCAATATATTTGGATGAATAAAATAAAGTATTGCATACACAAAGAGTTAAAAGTACTTTAAAAGAGGAACATTCAGAAAACAAAAATAACTCTTAGAATTCAAGTAACAATAATAATAGTAATAATAAAATAAAAAGCTCAGTAGAGGTTTGGCATAGATACATAACAAAATACCCCAGAAAGTACATTTTTAAAATATAGAAAAGAAAAAGTAATGAAAATTGACAGAGCAGTAGAGGAGGTTCAGCATCCAAATAATGAAGGATCCAAAAAAATGAAGAAAAATAAGGGAAGAAATGATGAGAGTAATAACTCGAGAAAATTTCCAAAAGTTGAAAGACTTGAGTTTGAAGATTGAAAGAGCTGACAAAGTGCCTGCAACACAGATAAAAATGGACCATCAAGTTACACAATACCAGATTTCAGACCTTAATCACAAAGAGATTATCTCACAAGTTTACAAAAGAGCTGGGGGATCCTGTGTTCATGAAAAGTTTATTTACAAAAATGGTCCACTTTGTTTAGAAGATGATATGGAAACCCTTTCAAAGAATCAAAGCTTAACAACAGAAAAATTTGGCATGAGTCAAGCCTGACCAAGACCTAAATTCTTCAAGTGTTCACATAGAGTTTTGGTCTTTTTCATACTAGATACTGCTCACCCTTAGTGTCTGAGGCCTAAAATTAAGGCCCATTGTTATGTGTTGGTATCACGAGGAAGGACTCAAAAAGTCTAACTTCAAGTTCCCTTCCCACTCTGCTCCAGAAGATGAGGTCTCTTAACCAAACCATCCTCCTTATCAAGGAGACCAGGCACAGGCCCTGCTTATCCTGGGTTTCCTAGTAGTGGTTTCAGTTCCCTGCTAACACATGGAATTATTCAAATAAGCTAATCACATCATCCCCTTGGAACCAGGGTTCACTTCTTGAAACACAAAGCTTTTCTCCCACAGTCCCTGGTTGTTCCCTTTGTTTCCAAGTGCAACCTCCACATGGTCCTGTGCAGAATGTAGTGTCCTCCTCTCCCAGGATGTGAGAAGATGTGACTAATAAATTGTTGTAGATGCCATTTGTCCAGTGTCCAGCTGCAGATTCTCCATCCCAATAATCCCAGGGCAGGAATGTCTCCCTCACCAATAGAGTGAATAGGAGGCAAGTAAAATAACCTCTTAAAGGATGACCTCCAACCATGACCAAGGACACCTGGTCAACTTTAATTCATTGCTTTTGGCTAAGTGGTTTCATGATACTAGGAAGGCCACATGCGAACAAACCACTAATTGGTTCCAGTACTACTTTGTTCCTTCTCTTCCCTTTCTAGGAAGCTCTTGTTTTTCTCCAAAAGAAGAATTCTTGTTAATTGACTGTACCTAGGCATGACTGACTGTTGGGTTTGGTCTGTTTTTGGCAAGTGTCCCTGAGTCTCCTGCCCATAAAAGTAGTGACAACACAGCACCTTAAAGGTAGGCTGGTGCTTGAGTCCTGCCTATCAAGGGTAATCTAGAGCTCTCTGGTTATAGCATCTAATCTGGTGACCTCCATTAGCTGCTTGGGACAGCCACGTGGATATTAACTGTGACTGTACACCCCCAGGAGGAACATGGGATGACACATTGTCAGGTTTGTAGAAAAGAAGAAGACTGATACCCTAGAAAGAATTAAGCATGGCTCCCAGGTTGCCTAATGAGAGCTGCCGTTCAGGCAAAGGTAGCCACCTTGCCCATTTCCTGTGTAACTGTTTCCCTCAATGCATCCCATGCATCCTCCTGACTCCCAGGGGTACAAAGGTAGACATCCATGGCAGCCCATGGTCAAGGCACTGATGGAAAAACAATGAGAGAGAGTTTAGGAGCATTTCTTACCAGCCCCTCTTAAAACAATGGAGAGGTAATGCAGCTACTCTCCCAGTGAAAAACCCTATCCAAAATACCTAGGCTTTTCTTAGTGTTGCTGTTTACCAGCATGCAAAAGTACTTCACTGCCATGCCTGCCTCACAGTCAAAATGACCTTACTAGATGCGGACTCCAGCACTGAGGAGATTGACTGATATTCACTGGGGAATGAGATAGCTGTCTACAGGTGGACTACTAGGCTCCCAACATTTTTAGCCTCGACCACACAGAAGGTCTCCACCAAGAGTGATCAGGAAACAGACTGAAAGCTGTGATTATTAAACTTTATATGTTTAGAAATTCAAAATATTCTGAGGAAATTTGTACAGAGAGATTAAAAAAAAAAAAAAAAAAGGAGAGAGGCTGCATGCCTATAGTAGACAATGGTTTTGAGAATGACCTCTGGGTCATGACCCCAGAACTCTTCCATTGTGCCAAAATGTTGTCTGTTTCTCTGTTGCAACAAAGATCATGATTCTTAGCTTGACAGGGTAAAATACCCATGACACCCCTATGGCATAGCATAGGTGTTATTTAAAACCCAACTTAAGTCTGAGGCTCTTAAACCCTATGATACAACCATTTCCTTGGAAAGGGCCCCTAACCTTTATGATAATTATTTAAGGTTTGCTAAAGTAAAAAGTTTATAACTATGAGCAGAGTATAGAAGGGAAAAACTGTTAGAAAAAGAAGGAAGGAATCTTGGATACAGAGAAAGAGAACAAAATTCAAATAAAGGTATATAATTTGACCACTTCTCATTGCTTCTGGAATCTCTATACCATGGCATAAGCTGACAGTGGACTTCTCCTTGGCCCTACACCATACATCTTTAGCGTGGCAATTTTTGGTCACATATTGGGCTTTTCTGGAAATAGAGAACTCTCATAGATATTGGCTTCTGATCCTCCATACCAAGCTGGCCATTATGCCCTGAGTCATGAAATTAGCATTTCATAAGTTCTGCATAGCTACCTAGTACTTCCTTCAACAGACTGGCACCAAACTGGACCCTCTAATATAGCCTTCCTGCAAGAATGAGTGGCTTCACCTCTCCTCAGCCTCTTGTCTGATGCCTCAGTGCTAGAAGAGATCAACTCACTTGTGGAACTCTTAACAACCTGCGAACAACTGAGAGAACATGTTGATACACTTTATGGATCAACTACCACCATTATACGTGATGGAGCTCAATGGAATTTTACTGCTTTTCATCCCTCTGTCAGGATGTCCCTGATAAACAACAGGATGAAAGGGTCAGCATAACTGGCCAAACATAAGGCAGTCAGTTTTGTACCAAAAGCCCCGGATGGAAAATACCTTCTTCCATACATTTTCATAATCTCTCAGTCTGTTGTCTAAGAGTTGATCCCTTGGAGGTAAAGATCTCTGAGAATCTCTTGCCCCACAGAGACATAATATAAAAATCAAGGCAACAAATGTCACAATATGTACCAGGGCCACAATACAAGGCCTCACTAGAACACTTCTTATTCCTTTAAAATTGTAAACATTATTGATAGTGATTAAGGCATTTACTTTACTTCTTAAAATAGACAACGTTGGGCTCTTGAAGAAGGTACTCAGTGCAACTTTCATGTACCCTCAAGACCCTGAACAGCCAGGTGAAGTAAGAGGCATAATGCTATCTTCAAAGAATTGCTGTTTAAGCTACTAACTGGCAAATAGAACCCCTGCTATTGCCATAGGTATGGATTAGCTTAAATCCACATCCCTCTGTATTCTCTGCAATAATGCCACACAAGTCCCTCACTTTTCTTTATTGGTCATAAGCAGGATACCACTAAAGTTTATGTTTTTGAAGATTCCGTCATTCATAGCCCTCTTTACCCTGGTCAAGTGCATACTTCACATCCTAGGGAGTTTCTTCCACTGCATAGCAATCTATTTATGACAAAGATATAAACTGATGCCAAGGCTTCAAGGAGCTAGCGGGGGTCTAAAATTAAGGCCCAATATTACGTGCTGCCTTGGTATCTTGTATAACCGAGACAGCCTCAAATGCCCTAAGCCTTCTTCACTCTGATCCCAAAGATAAGATTCCCCTAGCCAAAGAATTGTCTTTATTAGGGATCCTCAAGCACAATTCCTTTTTTTCTTTTTCTTTTTCTTTTTTTTTTTTTTGAGATGGAGTTTCACTCTGGTTGCCCAGGCTGGAGTGTAATGGCATGATCTCGGCTCACTGCAACTTCCGCCTCCCAGGTTCAAGCCATTCTCCTGCTTCAGCGTCCAGAGTAGCTGGGATTACAAGCATGATCCACCACGCCCGGCTAGTTTTGTATTTTTAGTAGAGACTATGTTGGTCAGGCTGGTCTCGAACTTCCGACCTCAGGTGATCTGCCTGCCTCGGTCTCCCAAAATGCTGAGATTACAGGCGTGAGCCACCGTGCCCAGCATAATTCCTTTTTATCCCTAAGTAGTGAGGTTTCAGTTCCAGGCCCAGACCCACAGAATTACTCAAACAATTCAGTCACATCCTCTAGTGGGAGGTTGTTTGCTCCATCCCCGAGTGCAACCCCAGCATGGCCTTTTTTGTCGGGCAGGGTCTTCCCCAAGGTTGTGAGAATATTTGACTAAAAAATTGCTGTCATTGTCACCCATCTGTCCACTGTTAGGTGTGTGTGTCTCCATTCCCATAACCCTGTGGTGGGAATGCCTCCTTCAATGGGGTGAATAGTACATGACTAAACTACCCTTTGCATGCCTTCCTATTTTTCTTTCAATGCTTCACTAAATTAGTTGAAGTATATTGAGCTAGCTTGGGTGAAATTATTGGGTGAAATGACGATGATTTTGTAAAATCAGGTTAGTCAGATTTACTCTTGGTGATGCAGCAGTTTGTTCAATGTGATTTCTCTGGGAGACATACTCATATTTGTCTCTAATTGTGCTTACTCACTACCAATATAACTTGTCATTAAGAGGAATAAAAATGCCTACATTTCATTTTAATATAAATCCATAAAAGAACAGTAAGAACTGTCTTTAGTTTCTTAGACCAAATTTAACAGTGCCTTTTATGAGAGAATCATCATTATGGATGAACATACTAAGAAGTGGAAATTTTAAAATATAAAGTGAGGTTCTAGATGTTATAATTTATTTGCATATTTTCAAATATAACTACTCCCAAGATTTCAATTTAAAATAAGACACAGAGAATGGAAACATAGCTTGGCACAGGTGGAGAGTTCAGAGTCAAGAGAAAGGATTAGGGTAGATTGTTAGGTTTATTATTAGATTCTTCCATGAGTTGACTTATATTTGTATTATTTTCTTCATAGGTGGGATTCAGACCAAAATATTTTTAAGGCCCTGTTCTGCATTAAAATTCTATCATCCTGTGGGACCTGCTTAAAAAATAGAAAATAAGATTAATTGCTAGTAGAGGTTAGAAGATAGTTGATGAACATAGACTTAACAACTTGAAGGTGTTAAGACGTCTTCAAAAATATTTGTTGAAAACATTAGTTGAACTCAGATGCATAGGAAAGATTTTAAAATGCCTTTTACAATTGTTGCATCTTTTAATTTTTTTATTAACGTTTTCTTTATCTTTATTACTTATTATTATGGGTGTGTTACAAAACAAACAAACAAAAAAGCCAGAAAGTTTGACTTAACCTGTGTTATTTTTACATGAGTCCAGCCTAATTGGGTACATATACTAGTCAAAGTTATACATACAAAAAAACTTTAAAACTATTTATAATTTACATATATTTATAAAATTACTTCTAAACATTAATGAGAAAGTTTTGACTTAAGATATTTAATTTAAATAGTATTAATAACCATCAGTTATTATACAGAGAATAAAGCAGAATGCAGAATGGATAGTACCATTTTATATTAGAATAAAAATTAAAGGCCGGGCGGGGTGGCTCACCCCTGTAATCCCAACACTTTGGGAGGCCGAGGCGGGTGGATCACGAGGTCAGGAGATCCAGACCATCCTGGCTAACATGGTGAAATCCCGTCTCTACTAAAAACACAAAAAAATTAGCCAGGCGTGGTGGCGTCCGCCTGTAGTCCCAGCTGCTGCGGAGGCTGAGGCAGCAGAATGGCGTGAACCCAGGAGGTGGACTTTGCAGTGAGCCGAGATCGCGCCACCGAACTCCAGCCTGGGTGACAGAGCAAGACTCCGTCTCAAAACAAAAAATAACTAAATGAATAAAAAATAAAAAATTAACAACAACTGTGGAATTGTTCAACTATAATGTACTTCAGGCCCCACATTGGCAGAAAGCATAGTAAAATTAAATAATAGAATTAGAAAGCCTTTCTACAAATAAGATACCTTTCTGCACATTGTTTTTTTGTTTGTTTGTTTGTTTTCCTTTACCTTAACTTGTTTAATGGCATTATGGTCCTCTCCATCATTTCTCCCTCGCCTTCATCAGCTGACTGACCATCAAGGTAGTGAAGAAGTACAGTCTATTTGTCCTCTGAAAGGCCTCTCAATTCTACCCTCTCCCCTCCATTTTTACCAGTTCATTCTAAGTCAGTTGGGTTCATTTGTTCCTTACCTAGAGATTCACAGTAGTCTCTTCTTACCCCAACGTCTCTTTTTCTCTTTTCCATTGTTGCAAGTTATCTTGCTATTTAATTAATCAATTTATTATTATTATTATTATTGTTATTATTTAGACAGGGTTTCACCCTGTCACCCAGGCTGGAGTGCAGTGACACAGTCTCAGCTCACTGCAACCGCCACCTCTCCGGCTCAAGTGATCCTACCATTTCAGCCTTTCAAGTAGCTGGGACTACAGGTGCACGCCACTACTCCCGGCTAAATTTTTAAAACATTGTTTTGTAGAGACAGGGTCTCTCCATGTCACCCAGGCTGATCTCCAACTCCTGAACTCAAGCGATCCTTACACCTCGTCCTCCTAAAGTGCTGGGATTACAAGTATGAGCCGCCAGCCAGACAAGTTATCTTGCTAACTCTAAATTAGTCAATTCTTAGTTATTTGTAGCATTTATTTTTATCTTTTATTGTTATTATATGTAGGACTTGGATAGACACTTCTATAGAGTGTTAAAAAAATGCTTTCTCACACACACAAAAATACATCTTAAAGTAAAAAAATCACCTAATATATCCTTTTCACTCCCAATAACTGATTTCCAGTTAGAAGTTTGCTTCTCACCTCAGCAGTAACATCTATAACCAATAACCACAGTGTTGTAGCCTTATCATATAACTTGATAAAAAGCTAGGCCAGTATTACATATTTTTGCATGATGTTAGTGGTATCACCAATGTTTCCCTATTCTGGTTTCTAAAGTTATAAGGACATCATCCTAGCATCAGGAAGACACCTTTAAATGGAGTAATATTTGCAAACACTGTCATGTGAGGCCATACATCATTGTCAAAGAGGCAATGGAAGCAACGTAAGCATCTATGGAGGCATTCAATGAGGTGGTTTGATATTACCACATTTTAAAATAAAATTTAATATACTTCTTAATGTTGCTTAAAGAGTACTATACCACTTTATTTCATTCTTTGTCAGGTTAAAATAGAATTACTTATCATTTGTTTTCATTACTTTTTTCCTTAACTTATGTATCTTAAAATGTAACTCTCACACACCTCTCATTCTCTCTGTCTTTAATTCAGTTTCGTTTGGTATATTCTGTTACAACCATGTTTTTTTGTTTGTTTGTTTGTTTGTTTTTTTGAGTCTTCGTAGCCCTGTCATAAATAAGGGTGGCTTTCATGTAATGTTAAAATAAATCATTGATTGCGTGGTGTTGAAAGGCCCATGCCAGTTTGTTGATGATCAAATACTATTGCTTTCCAAACAGGCATGTTGATACTTTAAAGACTAACATTAGAGGGGAACAAAAGGCGGATGTTTTACCTATAATATGATCCTTTATGTTCATACAATTCTTTCATATGAGCCTGTTATTACCTTTCCCAATTACACACACACACAAACACACATACACACACACAATTTTGAGAGAAATATTTTGCTAGAGAAGTTTGAAATTGGCTATTCACTCTATTATTAATTAAGAAACACAACTAAGAATAAGAGAATTCTCACATTTTTGAAGTAACATTTAGAGTTGTGGGCTTACACAATTCACCATGCCAACACTTCTTTTTTTCATGATCAAGATAAGAGTTTTTCATAATGATAGGGAGAAAATGGAGATGGGGATTGTGTTTCAGATTAGGTGATTGCAATGTTATCTAAATGTTCCTATCTTTCAGACAGATTGGTTGAGGAACTGCCCAATGATCATCAGATGTTTTCTATAAAAAATAAAGAAGCATACCAAAACAAAAATATCTTCACCTACACAATATTTTCAATATGGATCAATTAATTCCCTTCACAATATGAATACTCCTTTAGAAATATCAGTTAAGTTACAGATTAATTTGAACTACCTTAACTGGGAAATTTAAAACCTAGTTTTCCTGACAAGGAGATAAAACTTTTGATTCAAAAGAAAAAAAAAAAAAAAAAAAGAGGAGATTTTAGTTATATTCTGAACACCCAAAGGACACCTCTAGGGAACAGAGCCTGTCAAGCTAAGTAATGACAATTTCAAGAAGTCTACTATTACAGCAACTTTTAAAATTCAATTCTATTGAGCAGATACTAAACACTGCCCTAATTCATTTTTATGAAAATCATATGCAAACAAAATGATTCTTTCAAATATTCGGTATTTCCAACAAGCATTTATTTGTATGGAAATACATATTCAGAAAGGACATTGGGGTCAGTTAAATATGTCCTAGTGCAAACATACACATGTATTTTTCAACAGTAGAGATAGAGGACTATTTGAGAGTCGTAAAATGAAGGGGAGGAAGAAAGTGAAGCTAGCCAGATGTGTTTTATTTTTTGTACTCCATACTACTGATAAATGGAGAGGCAAATATGAACTGAGCTGATGAGTGGATACCAAAGGCAAGTCTACTTTCATTTGAGGGTTTGAAATTTGCACTGCTTAGACACAACTCTGTGGCAGGTTGGAAATTTGAGAAAAGAATTTCTTTTGTTTGTAGACCGTATTCTATACTTTTGATAACCAAGATCAGTGGTTAAATGTTGAAAAAAAAAGTAATAACATATACTACTTTCATTGTGAAACTGCCGTTGTAAAATTATAACTGAGAAAATTATTGCAGTGAAAGAGATCCAAACTAGCCAATCCCATCTTGCTTTTAACCTCCAAGCTGTCCTTGTTCACTCCTAGGCATAGGCCAAGCTAACTTTGGGATAAACTTGGTTTATAGTTTAACTTTGAAACAAAGATGATAACAGCCCTTTCCCAAAACAAACCCCTTTCCTGTCTGGGGACTAGACTGCCTTTGTAGGACTAAAAAATTAGCCACAAGATTAGAGATTATGGTTTAAGAGTCATGCAGCTGGAGGCTACAAGATTCTGACCTTTTCTAAATTTCTTCCGGGGATAACCTCACTATTGTAATACCTAAGATCACTGTTTGAGATATTTTGGAGACTCTGTACTTAATCAATCAGTTGGCACCACCCAGATTGATAAACTGGTGCATCCGGTCTTGTGACCCCCAGCTAGGAACTAACAGTGCAACATGACAGCTTAACAGCTTCTATTTCCTATGATTTCATCTCTGAACCATCTAATCAGACCTGATTCACTGGTCCCCTTACCCACCAAATTATCCTTAAAAACTCTGATTCCCCAAATACTCTGGAAAACTGATTTGAGTAATAATAAAACTCTGGTCTCCCTAACAGCAGGCTCTGCATGAACAACTTTCTCCATTGCAATTCCCCTGTCATGATAAATTGGCTGTGTCTAAGGAGTGGGCAAGGTGAACCTGTTGGGCAGTTACAAGTCTGTGTTAGCATTGTGCTATGCATTTCAGATTTATCCGCTCATCTAATCCTCACAGCTATTCTACAACTAAGTGTACTTATCCATATTTTACAAAGGGTAAAAGATTAAGATTCAGATGTGAGCTAACTTCAAAAATATCTTCCCTGTTTCCACAGCATTAAATAAGTTTAAATTTGAAATACAGATCATATGGTGTAGTGCTTTTCAAATATTTTGGGGAGTGATTCACAGTAAGAAATATATTTTACATTGTGACCTATTTTATACATATATCTGAAAAAAGTTTCACAAAGAACCATTTGCTTTTACATAAATGATGTATTTTGATGCTTTTCTAATCTATTTTTCTATTCTATTTACTTATTTTTTTATGTTATAATCTCGGGCCACTGATAACTCTCAACCATAAATTTTGATCACTTAATTATTTGATTATTTAATATTTTCCTCCAATTTCCTTGGAAATTAGAATTTTCCTAAAGGCAAATAGTACCATTCATTCGTACATTCTCTCACTGTCAGACCTCAGTATATGTCTGTCATCTAATATAATTTAATTTTACCACTGAAAATTCATAATTTTAAAGAGTCTATGTTATATTTCCCAGAAAGAGTGAAAGTAAGGGATAAAAGGTAGAGATATACAGGGAGAACCAAGGCAACTTGTAATCATAGCTGTTAACATTTCATTGAGAACTATCATTCTTCTGTATTTCATTCCGTTCTCTTCCACTGAATTGGTTTATCAGATGTTCAAAGCAAGAGAAACGCCTAGCCACACCCTCCCCCCCGGCCAACTTGTTGCCTTATAAAATGAACCTTGGTTCAGATATGTGCAATTTGAACTCAAGAAAATCAGTTACAGAGAAAAAAACATGAGATTAAGAAGCACATTTCTTATTTTACCTTGTAGTTAATTCAGACCTAAATTTCTATGGGGTTAATTTGATTATTTTAATATTGTAAAAAGTATCTATCCCTTAAATCACATTTTCTACTTGGAAAATGATACCCATATGGATTTTTTCTTTACATTTCTGTCAACTTTAAATATGAAATGCTGTGTTTCTAAAGTTTTAGATAAAATCCTTTTCTTTTATTGCTTGAAGGCACTCATATCTTAAGTACAATCTCTATGTTAATCTTTGTGGACCCTTGGATTTACTACACATCAAAAAAAAAGTTAAAAAGTAAATACAGCATTAGGTGGAAAAATAGATGCTTCTATGACTCATTTTGGGTATCATGAGAATCATATACAACTAAATGTCTACTTTCAAAACTATAAATATAATGAAATTCTTTAAAACCTAGCATATGCTGCTTCAAATGAGACTCAGTTTTGAACAGATGTCCCCTTAGACCTGTTATATTAAGACTGAAATTACTAAATCAGCATTAGATGTTTTTAAACTTAGAGCCATATTTGCCACTGATTTTTATTCAAAGTTCCCTCAGGCGTCAGTGGAAGATGCATGCATGGAAAAATGGCATAATATGTATCCTAGTTTTATTTATTTCATATGTATACAGCAGTATAAAATAATTTATTACATTTACACTCATTTTACTTATGTATTATTATAGCATTCACAGTAACAAACACTATAGTTAAGATTGAAACTCATCTTTAGTTATAATACCCTGTTTTCACTCACAGATAACTGTCTCAAAAATGTGTTTAGAGCTGAAATTCCCTGCTTACTTTCAGCTCTAGCATGTATGAATGTATTGGAAGTCTGAGTTCTATCATTCAGAAATTTTTGAGTCTCATGTGAAATTTAGTATTTTTTGAATGATGAATGCAAGATTTTTATGCAACTCAAAAACATCTGGAGAGTAAAACTTCAAACTAAGCATGTGACAAATTTTCAAGAAATAAAAGCAATTTTTCTAATGTTACAAATACTTAAAAAATAACAGTGGTTAGAAATACATGCATGCACACTAAAAGTATTAGAATTTTAGTCGTATTATTGCCTGCAATACTCTGGCGGCACCCATCTACCCGCATTCTTACAGAATGCTATAATCTAAAACCTATGCCAAGATTTGAAGAAAAAAATACTCTACTAAACAGTTTCACAAATTACTGTATAAGGATTTTGTCTGACTTCACAGAGGGATGTTTCTTGAAGTACTAACAATATATAAAATAATTTTACTACTTCATGGTGTAAAAAATATGGAATTCCATTATTTTCTGTTTTTCCTTGTTAAAAAGGAACATAAAAGGATGTTAAGTGCAAAGCCTTTACCACTACAAAATTAGACTTGAAAAAGATAAAGAACCCAAGAAATTGTAATATGAAAAATATAAGATTTTCAGAAAAATCATCAAGTATACCAATATTTTAAGTATTTTTGAGTTCCTTGGGTATCAATAGCACACATAGAAAAATGAGGGGGGAAAATACATGCAATGACAAATAACAGTGCTATGATCAGTCAGTAACTTAAATACTTTTCTTGATCTTGCTGAACTTTTGCCACATTCTGCCTGAGTAATTGTTTTAAAGATTAACTGAGCTCCAGTAAACAATGTTTAGAAGGTAAAATGGTACAATTAATGTACAGTTGTTAAAGATTATGTTGAGAATTGTGAGATTCTTTTTCCTCCTCTTAATTGAAGAAGCAAGATAGCTTCTATAATACAGAGAATCTGATGGCAAATTACAACCCAATTAACAAATAAAACAATGAGAAATTAAAATATTCAAATATTCAACTATAGTTCTTAATTTGCAATGTTTGATAAAGGCATTGCATTTAATATCTTTATAAAATAAAATACACATATTTCCTTAATATTTGCCGAGAAAAGATGACACACATATTGACACTATTATATCTGTGAAGTAATTCTGATGTGATATTTAAATATGATTTAAGATGATTTCACCAAACTATGTTCACACGTTAAAAATTAGAATCCTACATGTGGATGAAATATTTTCTAAAAATTGTCTTTTGACATACCTTTGAAACATTAAGACACTGTTTCCACAGGAAATTTTTTTTTGACTTTGACTGCTCTAAAACTAACCATGTTAACAAGGAGTAAATGACATGATTATTTTTTTCTGAAATAATTTATTGATGAAATACTGTCTAATAAGATGGATATTATTTTTCTTTGATGTATATAAAATTATGTAAGATTGGATATTAGAATGACCAGATTAAATAGAAAGCCTATTCTAAAATTCCTTGATATATTAATCTAGTAAATGCTTAATTAGAAACTTTCATTATTTGTTGGTTGCACTTTCCATTTTATAGTACCCCTCATGGGAAGAAAACATTTTAACCAACTTACTAGAATCATATCCTTACTTTGCTGTAACTTCTAATTTACTTTGGATGCAACAGATAGTTGATTAATGACCTAATAATTTAGCATTTTATCCTTAAACAATACTATTTTTCCCCCAAATTAGGAAGAAGTTCTGGTTTTGGTTTTGTAGATTGATGGTGTAATTTAAGAACTAAAATGTAAGTTAGTATAACTGAAATATGAAATATATGAAAATAACTAATACACAAATATATAATATAAAAAGTTGGTTCAAGGGAGATTATATACAATGATATAAAAGGTTAAATAATTAAAGAAAATGTCTTTGAAATAAGCGACTTAATATAATTACTATACATGAAGTGAGCATAATCTTATTTTCAATGCATGCAGTAAGGAAGATGGATGTGGATATTCATCCATGATTGCAAAATGATGCATGAAACGTTTTAATTAAAGCAGAGTGACTCAACAAGAAAATCATTTTCTTGTTAAACAAAAGAATTGGAACAAACAGATTTTTTTCCTGTTAAATTATGTATAAACATTTCCTTACTAAAATAGTCTATCATTCAAAATACTAATGTAGTAGCAATGTCAAAAGTTTAAGAAAATGTTACTGCTGCACTTAGTGAATTTATGTGCTTTTTGTATTACATATGATCTGTTAGCTTCATATATGTTTAAAGAGACTTTGAAAGGCTGGAACATTACATACATTATTTTGATATATGAACTGACTGGAATATGATATATTAATATCTAATTTGATAACAGTCAAATGAGAGATACCAATATATCACTCTAAATGTACATATCAGGACCTAAGTGTGTGTGTGTGTGTGTGTGTATATGTGTGTGTGTCTATATGCATTTTAATGTTAAATCTAAGGAAAAATTTCCACTTAAGTTACATAAAATGTGATGAAGAACATTTGTCAAGTGTTAAGTTTTAGTCTATTCTTTAATAACACAGTGCAGCTCAAATTGTCATTGAATATAAGATCAGTTAAAAATTAAGGGAAGTATTTCAAAACAGGTTTCTAATTTGAACTGGGCAAACATTTTGCTATAATGTTGAAGGTTTGATATAATGTTTTGATACAATGTTTTAAAGGGTGAGCGGAGCTGTGACAATTTTGTTTTTTCCTTGAAAGATTATCTTACATTGTCTGATTTTTTTTCCCCTCTCTCCAATGTGTTCTAACCAGCATAAACAGTAGAAAAAATATATAAAAGAAAGGAAAGTGCTTCTTACTAAATTTAATAATTAATATTGTTGACATAAAAGTAAAAGGCAAGCTTAACTTTTGAAGGCTGACTCATGAAGAATTTTTTCATTAATCAAACACTGACTACATTTAAGCTATAAAATTTTCACATGGAATACTGAAACAAAAATGTAACATGTTTCTATCTCTAAATTTATCTTAAATTTAGAGATCTTTCATATTTTAGTTATTCTTTACCAGTTCAGATGTTTATATATCTCCATATATTCATATAGAGTTATAGATGTTATATTCATGTGTAATTAAGTCACAAAACTATGTAAAACTATGCAAAATAAAATTCTGTGTGAGTTATATGACTGATGACTTCTTAAAATAGTAATCTTCAGTTACATATTTTACACCACAAAATGTACAGACACCCAGTTTTTTTTTTCTAACAACAAATACAGGTGAATTTATCGATTCTTTATAAAAGCTTTAAGTGATTCTAAATTCAAAGCCATAGAAATAGAATCAGATTCATGTAGATTGTTAGATAGTTTGATAGTACATAGTCAGTGCTCTGTCTGATAACATTAATAGCTACGTCTTTGGCATTGAAAATTCAGTATGAGTTTTTGACAAAATTTTGTAGCTTAGAGCATCATTTTCTTTTAAACAAGGAAAAACAGGGTTGAGTAAGATATGAAAATTGGGAGAAAACTATTAATGATTTTTTCTTAGTAAGTTTGTCGTTGGGACCCTGAATTACCTTTTATTTTATTGTATTATGTGGACTGTATGCATCCATTTAAAAACCAACTGAGTTGTACCACATTTTAGGAAAATTATATAATATAATATATATATTTTATATTTATTTAGAAGCTTTGAAATAGTACAGTAAACACTTTGCAACACGGTGTATAAACTACAGAATGTCTTTGATATTTTGTGGGTCTTCAGAATACAACATTTTTTATAACCCACAGGTGAAAAGAACATAATCACAATTTCTCTTGTAAAGTTGGAATAGTTTGGGGGACACTTGATCACACAAAAATAATATAAAACAGTCAAGTTTAAAACAGTGATATTGCATTTATAATGCACAAATTTCCTTTATCTTTATGACTGGCTTCTCGAGGTGAATATAAACATCTAAAGGGCTCAGTGACATTTGGAGAGAGAAAGATAGATAGTGCTGTAAACAGGCACACACTGATCGGGGAGGCAAAATCAGTTGCCTCTAAAGTTTCTACAGTTCTGCACATTTCAACTCATTTCTCAGGCCTGCTGAGAGCAATTAGGTCCTATAATTGGCCATGATGACTCCGCCCGAAATCTAAATCAGTTACACATGACTAACTGGATGGCCAAGATAATGAAGTTGAAAAGTTGATGCTTTTGTTGGTCGACTTTGTGCAAATCATGCTGCTTCAGGTAAGTCCTGTAGAATTGACTAGCATATCCTTTTCCGTGCTGTGAAAAAGAAAGAAAAATACTCTAAGAAAAATAGGTTGATTTTTGGAGTTTAGAATTACATGTTATTGTAAAAGAAAGAAATACAATTAGAAACTAGTTGTACCCTCATACCAAACACATGTAGTGTCAAACTTTTTCACTGCTAGTAGTCATAGCCATTCTGTTGTTTGGTATTCTGAAAATGATAATTTTGATATTCTTATAATTAGTTTTGCATGGGAAATGGATATTTTATATACCAAAGACGAAATTTGTCAAGATTAACTTCTTAAAGTTACCTAAATAAAACAATCCCTACACTTCATTATGTAAGAGTATAGAAAAAAAAAATGTGTGGCCCTTACATTTCTAGAAAATGTCTCTAGCAAAATCTATAAATAACTTGTTTTATATTTAATTTCATAAATTATAAATTATATATATTAAACCAATATTTATTACAGAAAATGGTACCAGGAAGTATTTATGTAGTTAAATAATTTAAAGATGACTCACATTTTCTAGGTTTATTTAATCTCATTTATAAAATTTTAAAACCAAGTCTTTTTATGGTCCATACATTTTTTTAAAGTATTCTTATTTATGAGAATCAGTTTTCTCACAAAGAAATTAATAAAGGCAAAGGGGAGAAAAATATTATCAAATTTGTTCCAGTTATATAAAATATATTAAATTACAAAGCAGAATGCCCAGATTTGATTGTCCAGATTTCATAATTTTAAGTATTTTATTTGTAATGATAAATAATATTTCTTCCCTTATCCATAAACTTTGTAATATTTGACCATAAGCACAATGAGAGCAGTTGTATCATATCAATCTGTATGTGGCACATAACAGACGTATAACAAAAATGTGCTGAAAATAAAGCTAGTTGAATTTAGATAAAATTTTCATATATCTCATTAAAAGTTACAAAGCACATTAAGTAGCAAAACTGAATTATTTTAATTTCATAAATGGTTGCTTTTTTTAAACAAAGGTAAGAACACATTGATCTTCTCAACCTTATTCTCTGGTATTTCAACTCATTTCAAGTCTATCTAATTATCTATTTATCCTCATTTATTTTTCCTCAAAAGCTTAGTTTCTGATCATGAAACAGTTGTTTACTAGTTCACCATTTAGCAGGCACATCAATTAAAACCATAGAGTCAGCCAGATGTGGTGGCTCTCGCCGGTAATCCCAGCAATTTGGAAGGCCGAGGTGGGTGGGTCACCTGAGGTCAGCAGTTTGAAACCAGTCTGGCCAACATGGTGAATCCCTGTCTCTACTAAAAATACAAAATATTAGCCTGGCATGGTGGTGGGCACCTATAATCCCAGCTACTGTGGAGGCTGAGGCAGGAGAATTGCTTGAACCCAGGAGGCAGAGGTTGCAGTGAGCCAAGATCGTGCCATTGCACTCCAGCCTGTGAGACAAGAGCGAAACTCCATCTCAAACAACAACAACAACAACAAAAACCATAGCAGTCAGGCACTATCATCAACAGAAATGAAAATGAAAATAAATATCTACATGTATTATGTAGTATAATAACTAGTATTGAAAGTAATCAGAACATATTTTGTAATATTATATGATATCAAGAAGTATAAAATGAATTTGATACAATATTGTACCACACAGTAGCCAGGTCATAATATTCCAAAGAATATTCTACAAGTAAATGGAATTATTATTTTAATGGAATGAAATCCTATTTTTCTGTGTCCTTGAGTTCAAACTGTTTCATGAGAAACTTACATGTGAAATAATTCAAATAAATGTGTACACCAATCAGAATTGAAAATTATTCAATAAATTAGAATAGTGAAACCATAGAAGTTCAAGTTTATAAAATGACTCAGAGCAAATCATTACGGTCACCAAATAATTTGTTGTCCAAACTGGACCCACTGGTGAATGAAAAGAAACACTATCATTACTTACAGAAGATTTTGTGCTTTCTAGACAACCGAGGAAAATATTGTCACCTACAAATAATATTACTTCTTTCAAAATAAGCCAGGTTGGGGCCTTTATTTTTAATAGTAAAAATCAGAAAATGCTGATTTAGAGGAAACATTCTTTTCTTAGTTCAAGAACAAAAGAAACTCAAGAGTGGCCTATAGTCAACCTATAAACTAATTCATTATGTCAAAAAACTAATATACTGAAAAACTACATCTTAGTATAAATTCAGAAAGTAGTCAACCGAGCATATGTTTAGAGTATAAAGTATCATTTCTAGTTCTTATGGCTTAAAAGCCATTAACATAAATATTATATGTTCACTTGATTTAGTTAGGATACAAAAAGAAATTGTTTCTTTTTAATAAAAGAAAGTATTAAAATGGTTCACAGTTATAAGGACACAGAAGCTTAACATATGTTATACTCAATATCTTAAATATAAACTTAAAAGACATCTTTTAATTGCTGCTTAGAGTTACATTTTTTTTTTTAAGTTCACTATTCTACTTGTCTGAATAATACACCTATTCTACTTGTCTGAATAATTTAATCACCTTTTATTAAATTTACTTCCTCCCACCTATGCGTCAATTCATTAATGCAGATTTGGATAGGACGAATATAAGATCTGAACTTAGATCTGATCTAAGTTCTGAAGGTCAGAACTAATTAGATTGAGGAAGGAAAGTTTCCTCCATGTCAGAAGTTAATCGTACATTTGTGAAGAGTTGTCCCTCAGTATCTGTGAGGGCCAGGTTCCAGGTTGCCCCCCAAATCGGAGGATGCTCAAGTCCCTTATAAATGGCCTGTAGTGTATGCATATATCCTATGCATGTCCTCCTAAATATGCTAAATTATCTTCAGGTTACTTACAACATCTAATATAATGCCTAACAGCAGGCACATCACTTCGTTCACATAAATTCAAGGTAGTACTCAGTGCATGACAAATTAGAGTTTTGCTTTTTGAAACTTTGCAGGACTTTTTTTCCCAAATATTTTTAATCCACAATTGATTGAATCCACAGACAAGGAGTCCAAGGATGCAGAGGAGCCAAAATCCTGCCAACCTAGAAATAGTTTATACTATTACTAAAGTTTTAGTCACATCCGCTTTATTTCAAACCTTTTAAGGGTTGAGTTTAAACACTGAATAACTATTATTCTTGGCTGGGCATGATGGCTCACGCCTGTAATTCCAACACTTTGGGAGGCCGAGGCCGGTGGATCACTTGAGCCCAGGAGTTTGAGACCAGCCTGACAAACATGTCGAAAGCCCGTCTCTACTAGAAATACAAAAGTTAGTAGGGTTTAGTGTCACAGGCCTATAATCCCAGCTACTCCGGAGGCTGAGGAACAAGAATTGTTTGAATCTGCGAAGTGGAGGTTGCAATGAGCTGAGATCCTGCCACTGCACTCCAGCCTAGGAGACAGAGCAAGGCTCTGCCTCAAAAAACAAACAAAACCTATTATTCTTTTAGCGTTGTATGGGCTAATGTTGGACAAGTAGCAAGCAAATATTATCTGACCCTCCCCACAAAAAAAATATTAATTGATGACATTTTAGAGCCAGTACCAGGACAATTATTCCAGTGTTAAGTAACATGGAACATTTGCTGATGCATTTCAGGTTCGACAGAATGAGTCAAATACACAGAGAATCTCTATGTTTTCTAATGTATTCTATGTATGTTTTGGAATTATCAAAGCATACTCGGAGAATTTCTTTTTCTTTTTATTTCACAAAAGCATTTTTTTCTTGTGATGCATCAACATGTGGGGAATTGGTCACTTGATGGGAAAGCAGGTTTTATTTTCAATCAAATGAAATCAGAAGTAATAGGAAAAGGATTGTGTTCCTTTTCAATTTTATTCATTCAGTGCATTTATTCTTCATAGTGAGTCATAAATGCTAGATTAAGACAATTATCTTAATATCTAAACTATAGGTGAAAACGTATCCTTAATGGAAAAGAGATTCTCAAATATCTACCTTCTCATAACTTAGCATAGATATAATTTTTAATAAAAATTCCATGGTGTATATTTTTTCCTTATATTGTGGAATCCTATTTTTGCCTTTTATAATTTGCAACTGATATTAAGCTATGAGAAAAAATTAAATACTTAAATTAATATTTTAAGGTATTAAATTGACTAATAACTTAAGACAAATAACTATCACATGTATGTTGCAAAAATAATTGTAAAATTGTCAGTACTGTTATACTATTTATTGCATGTAATTGCCTGGTAAAAATTATCTTACATAATACATTAAAATAAAAATTTTATAAATTGAATATTCACATTGTCAAACTTGCAAAAGAGGAAAGAAACTACACTTTATACTTTATGATTGTATAAACCTCAGACACTAAAGAAATACATTAAGTTTATGAAATAATCTATTTCTGCAATTTAAAGAAAGGACACCCTTCAAATATCTCTGATGCCTGAGACTCTCCACTGCAGTGAAAAATTTCCGGAGGCTGAGATCAGTAACCTATTCCAGAGCTTATTCAAGTGTTCAATAAGCCTCATCATCAGGACACTTCTTTACATATAAATGCATCTAGCGTACAAGAACTTGAACACATTCCCCCCTGTGGAAGTCAGAAATATCTGTTCTCTGCTCTATGTAAAAGCACATCACACACTTCAGAATAGTTTTAAAGTAAGCCTCCATTAGAAATTTGTACAGATAAACAATCCATTCTTTTAACTTTCCTCTGTCTTATTTTTGAGTCATGTTTAAGGGTTCCCTTTAAAATCTTTTTGAATTTTTTTTTTTTTTCAGTTTAACCTTACATCCAGAAATAAGCACAGTAGTGTTAACTATTAAAAGAGGGTAACTGCTTGATTTTTTATTTACCTTCCATTTGAACACTCATATTTGCTTTTATTTTTTAAAATATAGTTGTATATTGTTTGGACTTTAAATCATTATCTTTCTCTCCCCAGACATTATGAATAGATTAGATTTTAAATTTAAATATATATGAATCTATGTAAATATATATTTACATAGATTTTTATACAATATATATTTACATATTATTTACATAGATTTATAATATATATCTATTTTAAAACCTTGATTACTTTGGTTTATTTATTTATTTATTTATTTTTGAGATAGAGTCTCGCTCTGGTATGCAGTGGTGCAATCCTGGCTCACTGCAACCTCAGCTTCCCCGGTTCAGGCGATTCTTCTGTCTCAGATTACTAAGTAGCTGGGATTACGGGTGCGCACCACCACGCCAGGCTAATTTTTGTAATTTTAGTAGAGACAGGGTTTCACCATGTTGCCCAGGCTGGTCTCAAACTTCTGGCCTCAAATGATCTGCTCACCTGGGTCTCCCAAAGTCCTGAAATTACAGGCATGAGCCACTGTGCCTCACCAAACTATGTTCTTAATTTTAATTCATAAAGTTCATACTCTCTTACACTAAATGTGTTTTTTTCTTTCACCAGACAGAATGCTTTAATGCTTTTTTATTCTATTTTGACAGAGATAAGACATCATAGAACATAGGTGGAAAACAGGAATTTGGAGATGGTAGTATTATAATATGTACTATATGTAAACTTGATTAATCTTTTAGAAAGTAAATCTCATAAAATAAATGACTCAAACAATCCTTTAGACCATTAATGTGAGAAATACATAGTAAAGCCAGGTATTGATTTTTACTTTAGTTTATATGTATATAGAATACTTACAGCATAGTTTGCAATGAATAGTTATTAAATTATAATTTAAATCCAGGGATATTTAAAAATAAGAAAATAGGCAAACACAGTTTTGTGAAATAGAAATATACATCAATGGATGAATAAAATGTATCATTTCAAATAGAAGAGAGAAGCATGTTGAGCATAATAATTGTATCATAGACATTCTCATTCTAGCAACTCTGGCAGCCTTAAATAGTTGGCCATCTCTCCTACAATTCTAATGTTACCGTTGTGGGAGAGACTATTTACCACTTCAAGCTCTGAGTTAAAAATGGATCCATCCTAATTTTCTCACCTAGCAGAGTGTGTGCAATGAATAAACTTATTTCATAATCTGTGAGGTACCTTCCGAATCAAGTAGAGTTGACATACTGTGAAAGGCCCTAAATTTACTACCAAGACAATTTCAGATATTAGTATTGATCAGTGTTTATTTTTAAACCAAATTTCATTGCTAGGCAAAGGACTTAACAGCTTTAAAAATAGGAGCTTTTATTTGTCCAAAAGTGTACTACACAGATACAATGGTATACAATTACCCTCACATAGCTTTGTATGACAAAGTGAATCAACTGAAACATTACAGATATTTTTTTCTAGATAGAAGATCAGCAGGCACTTAGAAATTTCTATATGTGTGTGTGTGCGTGCATATATGTGTATGTGTAAATCAAAACTACCTTGTCACAAGGCAATAGTATATTTACAACTGTTTCACCAGGAAATATCTACCCAGTGGATTAGTGCAACTATGCCAACTACTTTCATATTATTAAGAGAATAGATGCAGTTATAGTAACTCAGTTTTGTTTGATTTAATAATACCTCTAATTAATTATATGAATGAACAGTGCTTTTAACTATGACAAAAACTAGTGATAGTGTATTAACTCCTATAGTCAAAACGCTTTGAATATTATTATTTGAATTGACTTGAGGAAGATATCTAAAAACACAGAGTAATCATTTTTAACTTTTCCATTTAGAAACAAGAATTGTCAGTATTCTAAAGATATATTTTTGAAACTCTAAAAACATTAAACTTTTATATTAAAATATTTGTTTAAAAAAGAAGCCAAGACAATGTACTAGCATAGAAATTTGTAAAATGTTCTTGAACTTAGTTCAAGTTTCTCTAAAAATGTGAAAAATTATGTTCTAGAAGCGTAATAAATTTTTCCTCAGGAGAAAAATAACAGGACCCTAACCTAGCCCCTTTGGGTACCATACCATTCAACAAACAGAACACCATCGCCCAATTAGTATCTCAAAGTAAAGTTTGGAGACTGAATTATTTTTCACATGTGCTGACCCTATACTGGTGTATATTGAGGAAATGTAAATATAATATATCTTTCTCTGCATGTTTATAATATCACTGATGATTTTTCTGGAATCCTTCATCACAGCCCAATAAAATACGGAAATTGGGATTTGTTCCAGAAATATTTGAAAATAGCATTGTTTACATTAGCAATGAAGTACCTTTAAAATTTATTTTGAAGACAATTCCCTCAGTTATCTCTTACTTTAATAACAACAAAGGATACTTTCATTTAAGTTACTGTATCAGTATTGTGTGTATCTGAAGTTCCAACAAAATATCCATACTTAAAAAAATACACAGTTCTTTTTTTTTGAGAAGCGCAGAGCTGATAATATTTAGTGATATTTAGGCACTTACTTTTCAAGTGTTTTCCTTCAAAACAACATTATAAGAAGACTAAATTAGCACATTTCCTGTGAGGTTGAAATTAGCACTGATTTTCAAAACAGAAAGCATGAAAATCCTGAATGGGATTGGTCATTCTCGTAATTACAGGAATGTTGTGCTTGTATAAGCCTATTTGCACCTATTGTATCACAATATTTACTCCAAATACTTGTGATGTGCACCACTTCATCTTTTATATGAAAACCAAGTGTAAATTCCAACAAAGTAAGATGAGAAAAAAAATACAAGTAAATAATAAGACCTTCATTAAAAAATATATAGCTGTGTAGCTAATGTATTATCCATCAATAACCTACTTAAAAAAGGGTAAAGTTTCAAAATAATTTACCCACAACCAAACAGATTTAAGACACATAAACAATTGGAAGCTCTGGGTTGATAAATATTTCTAAACAGCCTATTCAAAGATACATTCAAAGAAGACACAACACATACAACTTAGAAACAGTGTGTAAATGTATGGCTATTTGCATACTTGATGATCAGATTTCCCCTAACATAATTTGGTTACTTCTATGTCAAGGCAAGTAGAAGGTTAAAAGCAGGAAGGGCAGACTAAGAAGGGGGTTAAAAAGGTTCACACACTGAAAACTGGCCACAGAGAAGAGATGCAGAAAAAACAGCACGGCACTAAAGCACCAAGACTATACGTTCTGATAACCCCTTGAGTTGGGTTGCCATAAAAACTACAGAGGGCCCAATAACACTTGAATTTCAGATAAACAATGAATGAATCATTTTTAGTAGGTGTATGTCTCATAGAATATTTGGGTGCCAAGTATATTTTATTTGTTAAGTCTGGCAATGCTGTCCTCAGGGCATCTACTTCATGATAGCACAGATGACATTACTTACCACTAAAGCCAAAAAAAAAAAAAATGTTGCATTGTGTTTTTAAATTATAATATAGGACTAGTTCATATAATAAGTTCTCTATATATCTGTGTCAAAATAATTTAAAATTAAGGCATATGAGTTCAGAAAGAGATAAAAAAACATAATTAAGTTATCTAGAATATAAATTTTTAATGATTAATTTTCTAATTATCATATATTGTATAATCTTAACTGTTATTTAAATTGTTTCCTTGTATTATGATTAAATTTTATCCCCATGTTTTGAGTGAAATTTTTGTTTTGGTGAGATGGATAGCGCATATTAAATCAATATTATTTCTTCTTGGTGTAATAGGTATAATTTTTAATTGCCTATCCTAGAATGAAAGCCTGGGTACATACTTTAGTTTTAGTTATACTCTAGAAACTCATTAAACCACCTCCTTTTCTTCCTTTCAATTTAACCTGTCATCAGATAATTAGAGATTTGAAAAACTGATAAACAATGAATTAAACTTGGCTTTAAAAAAACACAAAAATGCTTAATTATTGAAACAAGATAATATGCTTATTAAAGGTTAAAATTCATTTAATTACATTCTAATTAGATGCCAAGATTTAGATCCTTAAATCATTATGTTACTTTTGGAAACTTTAAACTTGGTGTTCAATTAGAGATCATGTAAATTATTATAAACATTTAATTACATAGCAAAGTAAAAATATTGCATTATATATTTACTATCTATGCAAAGTATTACAATAAATTTAAATAAAAGTTCAAATTTTAATTAATCAATCTTTGTTGGGGCCAGTAAAGAATTCTAGTCAAACAGTTTTGAAAATGTATACTTATATATATGCATTATTATTAAACTATCAGAAGTGTACAAAACTACCTATATATCTCATAATAATGTTCTCATAAAGAAAGTAAAATTCTTCAACATGATATTTAAAAAACAGCATCTGATGTACCCATTTATTACTACAATGCCATAAAACAGATATAACTTATGCAATAATGACGATAAGTAAGAATATCATATATATACAAACTGTTACATAAAAACTTCAGAAACCTGAAGGAAAAGTCAGATGAATCGCCTCCAGCCATAGGTATCCAGTACTATCAACAACCTCATGTTCATAAATATTATACATATCCACAATGGCTCACCCATTATGTTTATATTTAAGATAACTTTATATTTACTTACTGTTTACGCATATGTTTGCAAATGATACGTGGCAGACAATTGAAAAGGAAATAGCTTAGTGAAATTAGCCGGGAGTGATGGTGAAACATGAACTTTAAGGACTTGTGAAAGAGAAAGTGATATGTCAGAAGAAAGAATAAAAGAACTAGTATAGATAAGGCCAGAATAAAAACAGAAAATTAAGAAAATCTGAAAGAAGATAAAATACAGCGGAGATTAATTAGGACTGGAAATGGTTAAGATTTTTTGTTGCTTTAGTTTGCTTTTTTAAATGTTATTCAGGGACTACTGTAATTTTATTATTTATCTAAGTCAGGGTAGAGGTCTAGACTAAGTACCTTGAAGAAAAAAGAATTGCACCTCATTTCCATTCAGAATATTTCATTTACTGATTCATTGCTGTAGTCTAGAAGCATTTCTGGGCTTCTACTTTATCCCAGGCACAGTTATGGAACATGGAACCTTTACATGGAGCACATGATTCAGCTCTAAAAGATCTTACACTCCAATGGACCGAAAATTGTTTCACAAACTATTCTAAAGACAGCAATTACGTATAAGAGTCTATAAGACGTTACAGTTAGAGTGTCTGTATCTCAGTGTCTGAGAAGTCTTCTCATTAAAAGTAAAATAAATTGAATCTTGATTGATGAGTAAGAGACGGTCATGCAGATGAATGGAGAGAAAAGCGGGTTTTCAGATGAGAGAGGATGCCAGAAGAACAGAATGTCTAAACACACAAGGGCTTAAGAAAAAGTATCCATGAAGAAGCTGACCAATCATTAAATGATGTGAAACAGAAATGTAGGCAGAGCTTAAGTACAAAAGTCTTTAAAAACTAGAATAAATATGGAGGTTACTGTGGCTCCAACAGAGAGCCTCAAAGATGTGTTAAGAGGAGAACATGAGTCAAATGTTTTGGAGAAATAGTCTAATTAGTTAATATTTATAGCTAGATAGTAAAGGAGAGGAGTCCTCATTGCTTTTGGTAAGCTAGTTAGAAAGGACTGGATTTGAGGAATACAAAGTAAATGCCTGCTTTCTCACAGAGCACAGTGGGAGAACTCAGGGTTAATACTTTCCATATCTGGAAGTAAGTTTGCATTCCATTACTCTAAATCTTCAAAATGTAACAAAACACTGTACTCACAAAGACTGCCTGAATACTGATTCTAAGGATGACTGTGAAAGGAAAAAAGTGATGAAATGAGATGCTCAAAGAAGGGATTCCATGCCACTGTCTCAAGCCTCGGGTATTTCCCACAGCCACAAAACCTAGGAACCTATAGAAGAGTACAGGATTTTTTTCCCATAACATTTAATGAAGAAAAAATAAGGCACATAATGATCACAGACTAATATTGAATTCACTTTATAACCGTGAGACTGAAACTTTTTAAAATAAATAATTGCTTCTAGGTTTCTTCTTTCATAGAGAGACGTTTATGTCTCTCTATGATGTCTCTTACCCTAGGAAGTAAACCTTACCCTAGAAAGATCTGGTCTGCAACTCACAGAATTAGTAAAGACATATGGATAATTTGAATTACGGCATTTCAAATAACATACTTTAAGTGATTAAAAGTAACATACATTTGATTAAATCTCTCCTATGCAAAAATAACCCCTGCTACATTTCAATTTAACAATATTTTAAGTTATCATCTTTCCTCACGTCTATTTTTTGCTTCCAAAATTTTTAATTTAAAAAAAAAAAAAAAAAGGCCGGGCAGGGTGGCTCATATCTGTAATCCCAGCACTTTGGGAGGCCAAGGCAAGCTGATCACCTGAAGTCGGGAGTTCGAGACCAGCCTGAGCAACATGGAAAAACCTCATCTCTATTAAAAATACAAAATTAGCCATTTGTGGTTGCACATGCCTGTAATCCCAGCTACTTGGGAGGCTGAGGCAGGAGAATCACTTGAACCCGGGAGGCAGAGGTTGCGGTGAGCCAAGAGCACGCCATTGCACTCTAGCCTGGGCAACAAGAACGAAAAAAAAAAAAAAAAAAAAGAAAGGACACTGGCTTTTTGTGCCATCTCAATAAATGTTAGCTACTATTACTATTGGTACTATTACTCAAAACGTGTCTTGGTCTATCCAAAACAACTTTTAAATCTTAACCTTCACTATACCTCTGGATATATCTGATAGATTGGACAAGTTAGAAGATTTACTTCTCCATATTTATTATTTGCTCTCTAATTCCGCATTTTGGTGCATGCACTTTCCTGCTGCTAGAATACCCTTGGTCTCTATCCATTAAAAATCACACAGATAGTGCTTGAATAGTGGCCCCAAAGTGAGTTCTACACATTCTTCCTTGATTACACTGTAAAGAGTCTTTCTCAAAGATAACCAAAGATATTTTATTCTAATAAATTAAATATCATGTTCCTCCGTAAATGAGATGATAAACTTAACATAGACTCATTGAAAACTAGTGTGCATTTTGATAAGAGGAAAATGCTTAATTGCAGGTGACTATAGTAATTATATTCACAAGCATATTAGATTAAAAAACAATTACATTTATTTAATATTTAACTTCTTCCACAGCTAGAAACAGCAATATTAAATGCAAAAGCCTTATCACTGTATAAAAAATGAGAAATTTTTTCTTTTCATATGAGAAATAAACATAAATGAGAATGATTCTGAAATGAAATTGGGCACTAAAACTTAGTTGTTAGGTATCTTGTTATTTGGGCAAAATAGTGATATATATGCAAAACTGATGTAGAAGTTAGAAGACAGAAACACATAGAATAAAAAAACATGAGAATTACACAGAGAGCCCAATGAATAAACTACAAGCTGAAACTAAAGTTTGGGTGGTTTTTTAGGTGTTTTTTCACAGGGGTTTGTGACACTATTTGTTAGTTCTGTATCACATTGAAAGACAAAGATACAAAAATATAAATAGAAAGCTGATTGAGAGAATCAGGTTTACCAGATAATAATATTTTGGTGAAGAACAAAGGAGGCAAAAGTATCTCTAGGCTTTTATGTGTTCAAATACTGATCTGTGACAGATATAGATATATTTGCTATATGTTACAGAAAGACATGGTTTTCCATATTAACAGATGACTTTCATTTACTTTGAGCATTTTAGGGCATCTGTGTCTTTTACACAGGGCTATCAGGACACAATAGGATAACAATATCTTGTATAAGGCTAGAATTTGCACCAATGTGCCAATACAATTCTCTAAACATAGACGAGTCAAATTCTATATGGACATTGATTTTCATCATTTTAATTTCTTTTTGCCTGAGCAAATAGAAATCCTTTTTCTACAATTATCAAATATAATATGCTACTTCTTATACTGAAATAAAAATCTGTTGCTTGTATTCTTCAGATGATTTTCACTGTTGTACATAACGAAGTATCTTTACTTATTATAAGTATACAAGTTAAGTAAAATAATGAGAATATGAAATTTTAAAACTTAGAATCATGCTTTGTGATTAACACATGAAACAAATGAAGCTTAACCTTTGCTGAGTATTATGTATTTAGTTCTATAATATCTGTTCCATTGGTTTCTTGGATGGAACAGGAAAATAAGGAGACTGTACTTTTAAAATATGTATTATGTGAAAGAATATATATACTGCAGATGTAAAATAGTGATATATAGTGAAAAGAATATTTGGAGTCTGATTTTTCTCTGGGAGTAAAAGAGAGCATAATTAGTTCTATTTAAGCCCAGAATTGTAATTTTGTCCATACACAGACTGATGTCATTGTTCCAATTTTAACTGAATATATGGTTGCCTTGAACACTTAATGAGTGCTTCTTTTGGGCAGGCACTCACTGCTTTAAACATGTTAAATAATTTAATTTCCACAATGAGCTTTGGAGGAACTATGTCAAGATGCAGAAAAGGAATTATAGGAAGGTTAAAGAAATTAGAGAGGTCCCACAGATAGTAGCTGGCTGGGTCAGTAGTTGAAACCTGGCTGACTGACCCCATAACTGGTGCTCTTCACCACATTGCTTCTCTGATGTGAGAACATGTACAAAGGTCACTCATAAATCCATAGTATGCTATAAGTTCAATGGAATTAAAAGCATACTTGGAGAGCAAAATAAAAAATGATATCTTCTAAAATTAAAAGTTCCAAGCTATAAAAATGGTAAAATTTGTGATGCTTATGGAAAAACTGTTCTGAAATCAATAAGAACAGGGTATGTTTCAAGCATGTATTATACCACATCCAACCAGGTGAGCAGGTTGTGCTTCAGGCACATTTTAAAGCTGAAAACTTTTCAGGAGTAATCCAATATGCCCAAGGCTGGTTTATTCATTGCTAAAAATCTCAAAGGAAGACTGTTGATTTGCATGAGGTTTAGGGAAGGGAAGGAGGATACAATAATTCAAAATACTTTTGCATTTTTTCGTGTTTTGCATTTTTCAATGTTTCTAGGATGACCCAGAGCATATCACACTGAGAAAACCTCATTGGAATATTTTTATTTGTGCAGTAGGTACAGATCACTTAACATCAAGCGAGGATGCATTGGGCTATGTGTGGTCAATAGTAATTAAGTTGATCTAATTCCCTTTACATTATCAATCAGAGTTCTGATAGTATTTATTTTTATTTTTCCTGTGGAGAGCTCTTAAGAGTATTTCAGTTTATTTGACTATTATATTGGTATTTTAAATTAAAATATTAATCTTATTTCCATATATCAGCCTGTGATGAGTTCATGAAACATAAGCATTTTCCTATACTCCAGGCCACAAGAACATTTATATAATCTAGTTCCAGGCCAAACAAAACTGAAGACCACTGTGCTTGGAATACAGTTGTGACCAACAATGAGTTTTCTTGAATGTGGGTCACACTGTTCTTGTCAGTAGCTTGGGAAGACTTGCTTAAAGCAGCTAGTTAAAAAGTGTTTATTTACAGTTTTAAATTGTTATGGTGCTTCTTTACAATAAATAATACCACTAAAAATAATAGGGCCAATTGATGTCCCTTTGAAATTAGAGAGGAAAGTAAGTTAAAGGAGAAGAAACTTAAAACATTAGAAAAAAGAACACAGACTTAAAATTAACTTCAAAACAATACAATGTGCCTTTGTAACTACTTTAGATGTTTCCTTGAAAAAAAAAAAAAGGTAATCTTTCTCTATATTGGATATATAAGCACACTTTTTATAAGCATTATGAAAACAATTTCTACAAAAATTACTACAAAGAGTGATTTACATTATCAAGGAATATATTACTAGATTTCAAGCTCAATTTTAACTGTGAGAGGCAAATATTAAATTATTCAATGTTAAGTATTTGCTAAAAATAATTCTAATATAAGCCTGAATGTTTAATTTTTGTAATAATTTCAATAGGCATTAATATTATGTTTTCATAACTTGAGAAATAATTATCTTCACACCACTCCATAATATAACTTAAAATTATAGATTTCCTCAATCATTAGCTTAATTCAAGCTCTAAGAAGTTAGAATTCAATCCATCAAAAAAGGCATTTCTGCATTGTCTAATACCAGTCATTTTGCCTACATAAAATTAAGTATATTTATATAATAATATAAAATATTTATAAATTGATTCTAAAATTATTTACTATAGCCTATTTCACAGGACTTACTGTGATCCTTGACAGAAGAGAACTGTCACCTTGTAACAATTTACAAAAGTGATATCTTTATTTTGTCTTATTTCATTTACTCATGCCTATAAAATGGACACTCAGTAGGTAATTACTTCTGTTATTACTAAATTTAGTATTAATGTTTAGCCAACGTAAGTTTTCCATTTTATTATTTTCTCTTTCCTTTTATTTTTCTGAAATGCATGACTAATTCATGCTTCCACATTACCAAGTTAGGCTATATTATGATTTAATCTCCAAACATCAACTCCAGATAGAATAATTGTATATGGCATATAAGACCTGCTTGCTATATCTTCCAAAGTGATGAAGAAAGCATGTATTCCTTCTAGATTTAAGGGTAGCAGGCAATTATGACTTTGAATGATTAATAAGGGGTGTTTCCTTTTTATTTAATTGTCAGTCGTTCTATACTAACTGCCATCATGGATTGCCTTAAACTTCAATAGAGGATGATGTGACACCAAAAGTGAAAATTCTCATTATAAGAGAAATAAGCCAATGTAGTAAAGAGAAGACTCCATATTAGACAAGGTTAAGATATTTTTCATCTAGAGTCAACTGACTTTGTTGTACAATAATAGCTTAATGTGTAAACTATTATTACATACAATATGAAGTTTTAAACCTGCGAGTTATGATGCATACTTTTTAATATACACAATCTATGCTATTTATTACATATGTACATATTTGACATTTTCATACTCAACATTTATACTCTATGCATCTCCCTAAATCTCGTTCTAAAATTACAATATCTTAATTTTTGTTCCTGGACATTTCATTCTCCATTGCAATTCAACATGTGAGATGAGAAAAAAAAAAAAAAAGACTTTAGGAAACTAAATTTTTTTCCTCTAAAAAATTCCAAAGAAAGAAAGATAAAGTCATTCCCAGAGAAACAGGAAGGGAGGGAAATGAAACCAATGCTTTTTCAATTGTCTCTTCTTCATCTTCAAGTAAATTGAACCTTTCTCTCCTTTGCCAGATGCAGATGAGGAAAGGCATTTTGTGGGAAAATACAATGCAGGGCTAGAACGTGATATTTCACCAAATCACAGATGGCATATGCATACGTATGTAGTTTACACAGCTTTCTAGGTAAAATGTTTCCATATCCCTCAGGAGCAAGAACCAATGTCAAGGTTAGGATATTTCCTGTAATGTGTAATTTAAATCTCACAGGAGCTATATAGATCCATTTCCCCCTTTTCTGCTCTCCATAAAGACAGATTAACTGATTACCATCTTATCTGTGTATCATTTGTTTAAATACTTAACATTTATTATGTCACCTCTTTACTTTTCCTCTCAATTCACAATTCCTTGAGCCATTTAAACTCTCTTCAGATACGCTGTTTCCCAAAATGTTAATCTCTTTACTCTATTTAAAATTTCCTTTAAGCATCATAGTCCACAATTTGTCACAATCTTCTAATATGTGTTCAAAGAAAAATGAAATACAAACATCTCATTTTTTCTACTCTTTTGCTAGTAGATGGTATTCAAGTTAATATATTTTAAATATTTGTTGCTATAAAAGCCATTAAGTTAACAAAGGATTACATTTCAGTCAATAAGACATGAAGACAAGCATAAAGCATTTCTGATAGACTAGCCATAAAGAGAACTCCAAAGATAGAGAAATTATATCCAAGGAGAACACTATATCTTCCAAAATGATGAAGAAAGCATGTATCACTTCTAGGTTTAAGGGTAGGAGGCAATGTGACTTTGGATAATTAATGCTAACTAAATTGTCTTCTTTGCTCACACACTGGTATATATTAGGCTCTGCAGGTGTTTTTTCCCTATATTATCAAGGAAATCACTGGCTATTAAATTTGAGTGGAACTCAAACATACTCCATTATTTCTCCAATTATATCAAGTTTAAACCCCAGAAAAACTAATTTTTGGTTACAGACTAGGATAGTAGTAATGCTTCGGGTAGTAGTAACTCTAAGTGGGCAAAAGAATGGATTTCTTGAAATACTATAGTGGTAATATTTTGGCTACTGGACATATTATGTGACAATGTTTTGGTAACTATACAGGTGTACTCATTTTGTAAAAATTTCTTGAGTTATACATTTATGATTTTTGTACTTTTCTATACGCATATTGTACCTTGATTAAAATTTTTTAAAATAAAAAAATTGCTACCTGTAAAGCTGATTTCAGTCATGAATCAAATCAATTGGAAATATAAGTAATATTAATATATGTGAGAAAATTATGGAAATTTAAATAATAAGTAGATAACCAATGATAATAAAAAAACTTATTTTTAAGAAGAAATATTGCTCTTGTGGTTATGTTAAAAACTGTATCTTTTACAAGCAAAGTGTAAACATTAATGGATTAAATGGTAGAATCCTTCTGGATTTGCTTTGAAACATCTGAATGAAGGAGCAGTTTTATCAGTGTTTGGATGAAACAAGTTTGGTCAAGAGTTGATTCTTTAAGCTGAGCAATGGAAAACCTGAAAGATTTAGTACACTATTCTCTCTACCATTGTATGCTTGAAATTATTCATCATTTTAAAATATTTAAAAATGTTGCTTATGAGAATTCTTTAGATTTGTATAATATTGTCCTCTGTTGCCATTGTTTTTTTTAAAAAGATTGAGGTAAGTAAAGAATCAGGATAAAGCCATTTCATGACCTCTAATGTAATCATCTGATGTGCATTTCTAAAGAAAATAGACCTAAAATCTGTACTACCAGTGACTAACAGGACAGTTAATTCTGGAATCAGAACTAGGCTTATTAATGGTGAAAATAATACACAAGAATTTTATCCTAATTTTTCAGGTCAGCCTCAAGTTTCCTATACATTTTCTAAGCATACAATGTCTGGCAACTGCCAAGCTGTAACATTAACTCTCATATCTATAGACTTATTCCTACCATTCATATTAAATCTACCTGTGAAATATTTAAGCTTACATACACCATCAGGTGTATATCATCATGACAAATTTATTATATCTATTTTGTCTACTGTTGCCATCGTTGGCTCAGAACTTTCTACTATGTTTTGCACTTTAAGAAACAAACCTATATCTTTTATTGGAAGAGGCGAACTCCTCTATCTTGACTATTTCTGTATCCAAGGTGATTCAGAATTTAATCCAGAAAATATATATTTAATATTGATTTTAGTTATGTGTTACTTCTATGTTTATGTCTTGTTTAAAGAAACTTAATTGAAAAATATGATCAAAACATTTTAAAATACGTTTTTATGGAATAAAGTGGTAATTTTCAGCCCAAATATAGTGACTGACATATAGATGTGCCTTAAAACACTTGGTGATAAACTAAAGCTAATTTTCTAGTTTGCGTAAAATATATGATGAATATCAAACACAGGTAATATTGGAATCTAGTGTAAGATTCAGGCCAATCTTAAGGTGGGGAAAACCACCTACTGACTACAACATTTTTACTAGCAGTTAAAAATACTGCCTTTCTCATAATACATAAACACTAGTACCAGAAACCTGTTTCATCTACAGTGTCATAGTTTATTTTGCCATACTTAAGCACTATAAACTTAACAATCAGTACCTTAAAAAAAAAAAATAGACTACCCAGGTGGGGTGGTTCGTGCCTCTAATCCCAACACTTTGGGAGGCCCAGGCCAGGAGATAGAGACCATCTGGGCTAACAGGATGACACCCCATTTCTACTAAAAATACAAAAAATTAGCCGGGTGTGATGGCATGTGCCTGTAGTTCCCAGCTACTCGGGAGGCTGATGCAGGAAGATCCCTTGAACCTGGGAGGTGGAGGTTGCAGTGAGCCGAGATCGCACCACTGCACTCCAGCCTGGGTGACAGAGCGAGACTTCATCTCAAAAAAAAAAAAAAAAAAAAGAATATACTAAAATGCTAAAATGAATTGAATCACGTATCTGTTTCTCAACAAGCACCATATTGTCATGTTAACAGCTTCTGATAATAAAGTAGCCATTAGTTAAATACATTGACTCCTATCTCCTATGTTGCACATAATCAAAGTTTGTTCCATAGATATAATTAAAAATTAAATATAACTGATTAAAAATGTAATGATTCTATATGGGATTTAAATGTATGTGAGTGTATCCATATGACTGAATCAAGAAACTAGAACATATAAAATGAATTTATAATCCCTTATTGAATGACTTGAAGTTATCATTGATAATTCAGACTAACACTGTGTTGTATATATATACAGACACTTTATCAAAGTTAATTTCAAATATTGTCTCTTCAATCCATACAGTCAAAAGAATTGTATCTCTAAGAGAAAGGGTATGAGTAAGTGTCTTACTATTACCATACATAATGTATATACATTATGTCATATAAGGTACGAATTATAGAATCATAAATAAAATCATGATTTTTATCTGCAAAATTTCTAGCTTATAATTTGTTTTTAATCTATGTTTTTGGTATGTAATTATGTTTTGGGAGACAAGGTTTTTGAATTTCCTACACTCTCCTCACCTAAATTGAAGTAGGTCAAGCTAATTTACAGTGACTAGGAAGTCTTATTAAAACTCAATACAAACCTAAAATATTTTGTTACACTCCAGGAAACATTAAAATGACTCACATTATGCTGAGTTTAATCTTAATTCAGTAATGTTATTTAATCTTGAACAGTGAATCTCAGAGTTCGAAACAGTTTCTAATCTTTATTATCTAAATGACACTATCTAATTTCTATTAAAAGGATTGAAGATGACGAAGACTCACCCAAAAAATGTCTGGCACATTGAGTATTGTATAATGTTTAATGATATTTATAGGCAATTGAATTTGTAGATTCCAGACTTATTTACAATATCTTTATAACTTAACATATTCAAATTTTGACTCATATATCTTCAGTATGATGAGGCAGGAAAAAATTCCCAAGTAGGTATTTATTTTCATTGAATAATTCTATTTATATTCTAATTGATAGTCTTACTTTGTTAAGCTCATATGATAGACAAATGCTTACACAGTTTTATATCAATGTACAAAATAAGAAAGAGGATGAAAATGATCTGTAATATAAAATGAGGTATATAATAATATTAATATGCTAAATGTTAATTCTAAGAAGTCCTAAATATGCATGAGATAAACTGCTTTGAAAAGCAGTTGAAGAGTCATACTAAAGAGCTATAAAATATTGAATAAAAGTATAATTAACTTTTATCGATTATGTTTTCTCTATATGCCCTTAAATGACAATATTTTACTTAACCATTTATTTGTGAACTCAAAAACGTAATTTTAAAATGTAAATAAATAAATCCTACATGGGAATTAAATAAAGAAAAAAAGTGACTAAACTAGAGGAAAACATAAACTTCTTAGTTTTATAAAAAGATGAAACATGAGAGCTAACATATTAAGTTGCTAGTAAATAAAAGAAAGATGGTATTGCAGATGGGGAAGAATGGGGAGTAATCAAAATTCTAAGAGTGTTAAGAAATATGAAACAATTTAACTCTGCCTTAGGATATGAAATAAGTTCTTAGAACAAATCAAAAGAAGTTTAAAATCTCAAAGTCCTGAAACACTCCATGATATTTTACACAAACACACTAGTTGGGTGCATTTCAATAGCTTGAATTAGTTTAAATTCTACTTCCCCATGTAAAAATCTGTAGGTGTAGCTAACAAAGAATATAACTAATTTAAAACATTTTTTAAAAATTGGAAGAAAAGAATAAAGTTTGCTTGGAGGTATCAACAACTGCGTGTGTGCATAAATGAATGAATAAATAATGACAACATTAATGAAATTTTGCATACTTTAAAAATGCCCATTAATTCATTTTTCATCACATAATTATTTAGCATTTATAATATGCATAGCTGGATAATGAGTCGAAATATGCCAAGAGAGTAATTGTATTGGGAAGAAAAATTGTAGTAGAGCTGGAGCAGATTTTAGCAAAGTTAATAAATGGTAAGAAAGCAGTTACAAAACATAGTACTTATTATTGTGTAAGTTTTGAATATTTAGAATATAAAGTTTGGGGTGAACCACAGGTCAAATTATCAAAATAAAGTCAATTCAATTGAAAGTCATTAAAATGGCACTTTTAAATATTGCAGATAATTATAAAGATAACTATACTGATAAAAGAAACTATGAAATTGTTCTTTAACTGGGGGAATAGAAATTTCTTGCATGCTAACTAGTTCCAAATTACCCACAGGCACAAATTTTAAATGACTTGAAATAAGTCACAGAGAAGTACTGATGTCTGAGTAAGTAAAAAAAAAATTGCTTACAGAAATGACCAGATATTTATATATAAAAAACTGCTGTGTTTCATATCTGCACCTCAGAAGGATTTTCATAGCTTTCACTTTAAATTGTACTAGCTGACATAGACCACTATACAACAATTAAAGAAAAAGAAACAAAATACAATATCTCATGTATCTAGTGTTACAGAGAAGTTCCCACCAACTGCTGCATCAGTTAGTTAACTGGAGGAATGACACGAACTATGAATAGATGACCATTTTTCAGAGAAGTAGAATATAAAAAATTCACCAAATACAATAAAATAAATAATATTTTAAAATAGTATAAAATATAATAAAATTCAGATAGAGAAAATGAACAGAGTTAATTTTTTTTTTTTTTTCTGATGCCTAGTTATCATTTGTTTCCTATTCCTGGAGTTGAAGTGAGTAAACTTTTTGATAATGACAGATTTATTCATAATTCCTGGATAAAGGGATTTAATGATAAAATAGAATGACTAGTATATTTCTAAGACCATAAAACTGTCCCAAAGAAATAAACTGAAAAAGTGAGAAAATTAGGTTCATCAATCCGTATGTATATAAAAGAGCAAAAGAACAAAAAGAACCCACCCTCAGAGTACACATAGTAGCACAACACGGAGGAAAACTAATCAGAAATTAACACATCAAGTAAAAAAGAAAAAATCCTGAAAGAGAGGTCCGTTCATTTAGTGGTGTATGGGCCTATATGAAAGCAAGGCCTTCTATAAAAATATTTATTTTTGGACTTTAACATTGGATAGTGACACCATATTTATGACATTAGAGGAAAATACAAATCCTAGAGAAAGCACTATACAGAGGTACATAAGTATGAGGGTAATGTGTATCAGTAAGAAAAATCATTTTGTTTTGAATTCTGTGTATGCTCTTACTGCACTACTGAGTTCAACAAATTATGAAAACTCACAGAAGGCAGGCTGAGATAATGAAGGGATTGGAAGAAATGTTACTAAACAAAACATGTTCTCCAATTTCAATCAACTAAAAACTTGAAGTGCACATAGACATAATATAGATACCTAAAAATTTCCCCCATTTAAAGTTTATTGATAAAAGGTCTAGATAAAGGTTTAGCAGTATTTTAAATGAACTGTTTTAGAAATTTATTTTTTTAATCATGATATGGGTGTGTCAAGTTGAAATTTCAAGAAGGTTAACAAGTTGGCAAAAATAAAATTAGGTCAGGAGACAACCAGAATGACTTTTAGTATACTTGGACTAGTCCAAATGTTGTATAAGATGAAGGCAGGATGTGCCATGAAAATAAATTGTTCCCTTTAGACTCTAGAAAGCTCCATTGATTCAGAAATGTAGTCATTATGATGCAGTTTTTTCCACTTCATTCAGTCCAATTTATCATTGTATGACACTTAAAGAAATATTTTCATGAGTATATTTTGATGTAATTGTATTGAGCATCTTATGATTGTCTTCAATTTTTAGGAATTAATTATGTTTATTGGCAAGAATCAACAAGTATCCAAATAACAAATACTTATGCCTTTATTACTGTATAGTTCAGGCTGATAGGAATTGAATTTCATGTTCATTTACTGACAAAAATATTAAGAGATGGTGTGCAAAGTATAAAGCCAAAATCATAAGCAGGAATGACTATAAAAATATTAAAGTGTTTTAACTAGTAGGGTTTTCTGAAATTATACTAATAATATAACTTTTGTCAATTACATTATTGACTTTACATTCATTTTATATTTTTATTTATGGAGATTATCCAGATGGTTTTACACATTACTTATTGTGTCACTTGAAAGAATGAATTATTTTAAGTAAGATGTCTAGGATTCTAAACAAATCCTTAAAGTTTTCATGATAAAAATGCAATGTTATTTTAAAACTCCAGAAAATATTTTCTTTCATTTTAACATGATTATTTAAAGTGCTGCAGGTAATTATTAATTTTAATTAAAAATGAAAGTGGTATTTTAGTGTTTTTAATTACGCTAATGAAAATTAAAGGTAAAGTAAAACTGAAATTTATTAACGTTTTAAGGTAAATGTAAATATGGCATTTCTGAATATATGGCCATGTTCTACATGTTTAAATTTATTTATGCAATCTTTGAGTGTATCCCTTTGCTCCATATCAACTTAGCAAACTATAACATTATAACAAAAATAAGAGAAAACAAGCTCAGAAAGTGCTCATGAATAATTTAGCAAGTATTGAAAGATGTGTTCAAAATTATTCCTGATTTTTAAGTCTCCTTTTATTAAATACATCATTTATGCTCTTCATGTGTCTTTTGTTAATACATTAAAATAAAAAGAAACATAACTGTAAGCATATTTTTAAGAATATGAAGTACATTATTTAATGTTTGCATCCACCTATTTTTGTGTAAAAGTTGTTTTCTTGCAGTTTTTAGTTTTAACTTTAGCAATCGGAGGTATAGAAATCAAAAGTTATTTGTATTGACAATGATCTCTTTTGTAATTTTAAGCATATCGTCATTTCCTTGTCATTATTGTAGAATTGACAGTGACAGTTTCATTAGGCTTTTCAGAGCTTTACACAAACATAACTAAATATACTGCTATTTTTCCTAACATTAAAATGTACATTATATTCATTATGAAACTGCATATTTAGTTAAAAAACCTACAACTTTAATAATTATTAAAATATTCTGATTAAAAGCAAGTAATTAGTGCCAATTTTTAGCTTTTTTACTTGCTTTTAGACTTCAAAGATGACATTATTTCTATTCTGAATGAAAAAGAACACAAGTATCAATAACTGTCACCATATGAATCTGTGGGGCAAAATGGTCAGAGTAGTCTTGTTTTAGAGTTTATATTATCAGACTAACCATAAATTTTTTATGATTATTAAGTCAGAGCCATGGTGTAATTTTAAATATAATTGGATGACTCTAAGATGACATTAAATACTAAAAGTTAAATAAATAAAAAAAAAAGTCTAGACATGATTAAAGTTGTATGAAGAACTAAGAAGAGTAGAAGTGAAAACAACAAAATAGCTATTCTTCTGCAAATTTTCCACCCCGGGTCACACGTCAACCCAAACCCTAAATTTTGAGCAGTGTGAACTGGCTAAAACAGATTAGGGGGAAAACAAACAAACAAAAAAAAACAAACAAAAAAAGCAAAACAAACAAAACTACTATTAAAAACTAACTCATTCCAACATACATACATATATATGTATATATATATGTTGAATATATATATGAATAATGTGCAAATAATTAAAAATTTCCTGGTGAAATAATAGATGCATTGTTTTGATTTTTAGCAACACACATAAATGTTAATAAATTTCATAATCCCTGAATGAGATTTCTAAATGAAACACCAGATTCTTAAGAAATAGAAAAATTTGTATTAAATATATATGCAGCGTTAATATTTTAATAATAAAAATTGCTTCCAATAGTCTTATTAATAAAAAAATCTAGTCAGTAAAGAAAAGACATTTGTAGATGTTTAAAATTCCAGGTCGTCGGCCGGGGGCGGTGGCTTAAGCCTGTAATCCCAGCACTTTAGGAGGCCGAGACGGGCGGATCATAAGGTCACGAGATCGAGACCATCCTGGCTAACATGGTGAAAACCCGTCTCTACTAAAAAATACAAAAAAACTAGCCGGGCGAGGTGGCGGGCATCTGTTGTCCCAGCTACTCGGGAGGCTGAGGCAGGAGAATGGTGTAAACCCGGAAGGCAGAGTTTGCAGTGAGCTGAGATCCGGCCACTGCACTCCAGCCTGGGCGACAGAACGAGACTCCGTCTCAAAAAAAAAAAAAAAAATTCCAGGTCTATATGTAAGTGTAATTTTACCAAGAGCACTAAGAGCAAAAGAGGGCAAGTTGATTTTCCCACTATAGTTGAAGTAGATTTACCTGTTATTATATGGTAAAAGCAAATATTGTATTTATTTAAAAATACAAATTTTTATTAATCTGAATCATATACCCTTCACTTTTTGCCTTGAAATTATTAATAGTATTTCTTTAATGTATATTCTTAGTTTAAGTGAAACAGTAGTTAAATTCACTATTTAAAATTTGGAAAAGTTTTACTTTTAATAATAAATATAATTTTGAGTCCAGAATTCAATTTCAGAGGCAAAGACAGCATCATGTTCCTCACTTACTAAAATTTGGTTTTAGGCTACTTTATTTCACTATCATGTGTGGATTTGTGAGTTAAACTAAAGACATTAGCATCCAAATTGTATTTCAGACATCTCAATATTTCCTGTCTTTAAGTATTTGTTCTCTCTTTGTATAACTTTAAAAAATAAAGCAAAACAAATGATTTTTTGGTTCTGAAGTGCTAAAGTGGTACATCACGCTGGGGTATTTGTGGTTCTGAGTAATTTGAAAAGCTGAAAACAATCTTTCATAAAACACCCCCTGACTATTGTTGTCACCACAATGTATGCATCTGATAAAAGACCATTCCTTTAAGCATATAACACTTATCTATTTGCATTATCTCTGTCCAGATTAGTAGCCACAACCTCAATGCATTCAATCTTTGCTTTTCACATTATACATCATAAGGGCTAAAATAAATATTCTTCTGTTTTTTTTTTCCTTTAGGTTTTTAAAAACACTTTTACTTTTCCATTTCATCGATCATAAGCGAAATGATATATCTACAATCTGTCTCATCTTTTGTTTCTAGCTTATAAATTCCACAGTTATTTTTGTAGTAGATGAAAGAAAACATTATGTAGGATGGATCTGCTATACAAGGTAAGTCATCTTTTGATTGAGTTGTCATGAGTTTTTATCTTTATCAAACATTATTTATGTAGTTTGACCAAGATATTGAATTGTCGGTAACATTTATCCATTAATTAAATGAAAAATATTTATATTTCTCATTACCAAGATCCTCAAAGGAAATGCATTATGGAATCTCAAAGCATTTTTATTCTTCATAATGATTACATAAAATAATAAATTTGGAGAATATAGTCCTATATTTTGAAAGAGCTGAGTGCGATTATTAATGTCTCAATGTTAGAGGAATTTATTCTTTTAAATAAATAAAGCATATTGCTCTAAAGTGCTGCCAGCATCCTGTCACTTTTATCCTTGTTTCTTAAAAAAACCTGAACTCCATTTTTACCAAAAAGAGTGGAATGTTGAACTTTATCTCCTCAAAGGGAACACTTTTACAGAGCCCTTTGTGTAATACTTACTCAAATATGGTGGTTTGTAAGGCGCTCGCGTATTAGACAGCAGTCCGTCCAGCTCCTTCCTCTCCAGAGTGCTGTGAAGGGCCTTCTCTTTGCCAAAGGTGGAGAAGGACCGCTCTGCCCCAGGCTGGGCTTCTGGAGTTTCAAACACCTCAGTGTCTGGAACAGAGTCCATGCCGGGAACATGCAGATTGCTGCGATAATCAGCAGCCTGGCGTCCATCAGAAGGGACAAAAGAAGGCATCCAGCACCGATCTGAGTGGCCCAGAGCTTTACATTCCTCAGTGCAATTGGAGAAGAGATCCATACCTGTTAGCAGAAAAAAGAAACTACAGATGTAGTCTTCACCAACATGACCAGTTACTTAGCAGGGTAAGATTACAGGCAGCATAAAGGGTGACAAGTGAAGGTGTCTTAACAAATTATCCCTGGCTTATCCTGACAGGAACCAAATATCATTTTGTCTCATTTTTGTCCATCACTTTAAAAAGAGAAAATGATCGGCAAATGTAAAAGATAAGATTCTTCTGGCAGAGGTCTCTGAAATAGATGTTTCTAAACTACTTAAGGTATTGGGAAAAAATATTGGCTCTAAATAATAACTGGGAAATGGTGAGTAAAAAAAAGTAGACATCTTTTAAAAAATCTCTCATGAAGTGTATAATAGAGAAAACAACAAGGTGTAAAAGCTTTAAAATCCATGATCCCTAACAATGATATCTGAATTTTTTCCTTAAAAACAAATAAACATAAGAAATATGCCAAGCACCAAAAATGATATTTAGATTATGAAATTTGAATATGAAGCAGAAAGTGAAATTCAACAGAAATGTGGTATACACAGAGGAATATCAGTAAAAATCAAGAATAAAACACAATTTCATTAGCAGCCAAAAGCATATTTTCTGAGGTTTCTAGGAAATGACTTCCTAAAGGTATTCCTCAATGACACTGTGGTAGTCCATATTACTAAAAAACACTTATCATTTACCACCTTAGACAAATCCAGAACAAACGACTGTAATTAGTGAAACCAAGGTAACCAAATGCAGTGTAAATCAACTGCAGATACTATTGACAAATACCTTATTACTTGCTCTATATTGGAACACACTTGTCCTAGTCAACAAAGAGTTGTTTGCTTACTAATCCTATAATACCAAGATTTCAAAGGCCAAGTTCAAATTTCATTGTCTTCCTTAGATTGACAAGATTACAAATATTATCTGATTATGATCAAGAAAGGTCATTCAGTTTCTTAAGCAAAGCATAAGAATTTTCGAGCAATACAGAATACTATTTAATATGAATGCTAATACATAGCACTACACAGAAAAACACATAAACAAAAATAGCATTTTAATGTTTTTCTAAACATAGTAACATATCTATCAAATATTTTAAAACAGGGCCGAAACGATCTCAACCTATTCTCAAACTTTAAATGGATAAGAAGCTCCCCGGCTCACTGGCATGGAGCTGGGTGTGGAATGACAGTGCCTAGTAGGCCACTTTTATTTTCTAAATAATATTTTAAAAAAAGAAAAAATAATTAAAAAATTTTAAAACAGGATAAATTTGAAAAACAAAAGTATATTATTAGTCTGTAGAAAAGAAACTCGAGTCCATACACAGTCTGGAAAAACATTTTTTAAATCAAAAAAGTAATATTTATTTAATGAACATACTTGATTGTTACTTCTATTAATATCAAAAGTGATTTGAGCTCTTGAACAAGTTTTGGATTTTAAATTCCTGATAGTATTCTGTTATATATTGATTTATGTGTCTTTGTGTATATGTTATCTGCATATAAAAAATAAAATAATTTTTCAAAATTATGAACACTTCAGTTTGTCTAAAAATAATTTTTCAAAATTATGAACACTCTAGATTAGTTTGTCTAATACTATCTAGATTATCTAGATTATCTAGTACTTAACTCTAGTATTTTGGAGTTAAGAACAGCTAATTACATAAATTAAAAAAAGTAACACAAAGCTTCTTATCATATATTAATCTCACTGTGTAATGACTGTTTAAAAATTTTATATTAAACTATGTAGAATGCTAACTCTGACTTTGATTATAATATTTCACTGATAATTTTCCTGTATAAGTCTGGAAATAAATTACTGATCAGTGAACTGTTGAGGAACAGAAACGTGAGCTGAAGCTGGGATTAAGGAATCTGACTGAGAACAGCATGTAAAACATGCAAATGTTTCACTAGACACCAGAGAAGCTCACTCCTTTATCCTATTTTAGGAAGAAGATATGTGAAAAGAAAAAGAGAAAGGGAAACAGAATGTCCCTGATACACGTTTACATACTAACTAGGTAGAGGCTACAGAACCAGAGAGAAGATTTATATTTTGACATGATAAATGCTGCCTATTTGTTAATAGAATGATAGGGGAACATAGATTTTTTTGATAGTAGAAACTGTCTTTAAGAGTAAAATTATTATGAGCAATTATTTATTTTTAAAATAAACAATATATACTCAATTTGAATAGCTGATATAATTACATTCCAATATAAATTCGAACTAATACCATTTTTCCCACATGATGAATAAATATCATTTTAAATATGCTAGATAAGACAATATACAACCTTTCACATATTTTTTTGCACCTAAGCCCAACTACTCTTCTACCTGTGAAGATGACAATTCTACACATAACTTTAATAATCTAGTATGTCAACATACATTAGGATACTGCTTGATTTTGGTAGAAATTACTTTTATGTAGTTTATACCCCAATGTGCCCATTTTCTTATCTGGAAAGTATGTTTTTCTTCTGTCTCTTTCGATTATTTGAGTTTGGTTAAAATTTCCTCAGATTACATAGTAAAGTTCACGCACGTTGAGAATCGGTATTAAAAATAAACTGTAGCATGTGCATGGCAAAAAAAAAGAAAAAAAAAGTGAAGATATAGAAAAGTTTTTTGTTTAAAGAACAGTATCACTCTACCAAGGCAATAAACATGTAAATAACATTCTTAATAAATCTATGAATTAATCCTTTTAAAGTGGAAGTCCTTTAGTAATAATATGCAGCTTCATATAACTAGAAGGAAAGGTAAGGTGGCTCAAATTGTACATAAATGTTTCACCAGTTTTATTGATAAGTGTACCTATTTCTCAGGAAGAAAAATCAGACATAGAAACAAACATTTAAAACATAACATTAATAGTAAATCAATAAACTTCAGATAAGTAACAGAAAAATTAATTGAAAATTGATTTTTTCATTTGTTGTGTAGTTATATAGTTTGAGAGCCACATAAATTTATTCCGTTATGATTCCTCACCTTCGGAAGACATTGTATAACTAACATTTTATCTTTTATCATCTGTCGTTAGTCCCATTAAATATAGTACTTTAATTACCAAATAACCAGAGGTATATTTAAGTTTTGTTGTGATAAATGACTTTATGATGCACAGGGATGCCAGATATTACAGTAGCTAGGATATATTAAAATGCATAACTTTAACACTGCTCTTACAATTTTTTAATAGCTCAAATTGACACCTCAAAAGTTGGTAAGTTTAACTTAATTTTTCTTTTTCTCATTCAAATGCTCTTACTATGGAAACTGTGGGTTTTTACAACAGAAAATTACAGACCAAACCTCAATTAAATTAAAAATAAATAAATAAATAGACTTTAGGGATACATGTGCAATTTTGTTATATGAATTTATTGTGTAGTGGTGTAGTCTGGATTTTTAGTGTAACCATCACCTGAATAATGTAAATTGTACTCATTAGATAATTTCACATCCCTCACCTGTCTTCAGTCTTCCCACCTTTCAGAGTCTCCAATATCTACTATTCCAAACCTCAGTTTTGAAATTTTGGTAATATCTAATAAATGTTTCAATATATACCTTTTACTTGCAATCTCTTTTTCTAGTTATTTATTTTTTCCACTTTTCAGAAATAATCTGTTCTGCAAGGGATGACAGCTGACGTGATAGACTGCCTGTTATGCAAATATATATGTAAACAAATTTTGAAGTACATGGTTTTCAACTGGCAAGTAACTTGTCCTGTATACTCAGAGGCAGTGGATATTTCCATTGAGACCAAATTGTGATTTCAGAAGTTTTAGAATTCAATTTGTGCTATTTTTTTGGTGACTGTCATAATACAATAAATATTGTGTGAACATTTCTTTTTGTGCAACAAGCTTTCATTCAAAACATTTTTTTTCCAAATATGATAAATTAATTTTAAAGAAGATAAAAAACTTCTCACATTTTGAGAAGATTTCTAGTCTTTTAACTACTTAAGATACATTAATTGTAACCGCAAAAATTGCAGTATGTTTTAGGAAAACATGGTTTTGAAGCAGATAGTTATTAACATAACTCACTCATGAAAAAATCAAAATAAGTCCATAAAATTTTCTCCCTACCTATAATCTTTCAACATGTATATATTTTTCACCATTTCCTCTCAATATTTTGTCTTCTATATTGCTTCCAGTTATAAATCTCTCCACATTTTCAAGTTGTAGCTCCAAGTTTCACCAGTGAATAAGGTTTTATAAATACTGGTGTAAATTCATTTTATACATAAACCCAAAAGCAAATTTGACAATTATCTAAATTCTTAATGGAGTTTGGAAATAGGTATTTGTGTTTATAATAAACCAATAATTCTATTGCTGATATTGTAGTAATGCAATGGCTTAATGCATTTCAATGATATATTTTATCTACTAATTTGAAATTACTGACCAATCAACTCATTTTGTTTTTAAAATTCATAGTCAAATTTTGACCATGTATTATATCTATATCTATAATTATTTAGAAACTAAACATAGTTGGAAGATAAGTTCTCTTATAACTGAAAGAAAAAATTATTGAAGAGAAATTTGATAATTTTCAGAGAATGTCTAACAAGTAATTCAATCACTCATTAGGATTCTTTCTTCAACATATTTTTTTAAAGGCACAAGGTATTAAAAATAAATCTATAATTAAGCTTAGCATTATTGACAGTGTAGGTATTTTATAACGGGAAAAGCAACCTGTCACTACTAACAGATCACTTTAAATATACCTCAAATAATATTAAAATGTTTAAGAATATACAATTTAAAATATTCTATCTGTACTCTAAAATAGAAAAAAAAATTATGTTTTAATCTAATGACATAATAAAGTTGAAAACACATATCTTTAAAGTCCAGTTCTTTGGCTATTTAAGCTGTGATTAATCAGTTTTTCCTCTTGTGATGGTTTATGTTTGCATTTACCACTTCTCCTTGGACTACTGCCATATCTAACCAATACATCAATAATGCACTGAAAAAAACGGAAAGCACCTTGACAAGGCTATATAAAGAAAGTGCCACAGAGCAGTGGTCAAGGCGAAGAATTTCACACATGGAGCCAGGTGCAGTGGAAAACTGAAAAAGCTTATGTGATTCTCCGTGCAGCTGTCTTCGTGTTTAAAGCCCTTCTATGAACAACATTGGTGACGGCAAATGGCTTAGAAAAAAGAAAAGCAAGAAGGAGCGGGTGTAAGATAGAACAAAAAAAGAAAACTATTCATAAAAGAATAAATAGAAGGCATATCTAAATAAATAATACAGAATAATGTTAATGAAGAAAAAGAAATAGTAGTAAAGAAAAAGGAAGTTTAAACAGGTGAAGCACTGAGCTAAACAGTCTGCACACTATAGTGTGGAATGTGGTACAAACTGAAAGAGAGAATTCGGAGTCTTTATCTTTCCAATGTTAGCTTTGCTTGATAATCTAACTTTTCTCCACTAAAACCTAGTTAAGTGAGATTTGCTTATTACAGCATAATGTTTTTTTTTTTTTTTCCTATCCTGAACTTAGAAAGCTATGCTATGAGTAATATTACCTAATTTTGCAAAATAGTAAGATCATTAATATCTGGCTTTACAGTGAAATACAACAGATTTATCTGAAATGGGCTTAAATTTTTGGAAATAGTCTAGCTGCTTGATGTGAGGCTTATAGTACGTAACAGCAGTATGGATTGAAAAAAGTCTTTAAGTAAATGCACTTTAATTCTCTGCATTTGAGGTTTTATACTTAAAAAAGAAAACACTTCAAAATCACTCTTATAATAAAATTAGACATTAAATCTGATTGCAATTCCCACACAAAGGTGCAATCACTTCTTAACATAAGTGTTTTATTACAATCCTAAAATAGCTATTATTGTGCCCAGTATGTTGTGGCTGCCCTGTAACTACTAATGAGATACATAAACGGATTGCTAATTCTATAATACTTTTACATGTTTAAGAACTTAAAGATAAGGAAAAATTTTTAACATTTTGATAAAAATAAAAACTGCCTGGCTAAAGTGTTTTCCACAACACATTTTAACATTTTTGTATTCTTTTAAATGCTTTGACATCTCCAGTAATTTGAAAGAAACATTACAGAAATGGTAACACTGGGTGACTGTAAAATAAAGTAGCTACTGGGAAGATGCACTGATAAGAATATGTTCTCATCTATCTTCCAAATTTGGCTCTTTTTGCAGATGTTTATTCATTACTCTTTCTTCAGTTAGGTTATTATGGGTCATTATGTCTGAGGGACTAAACTAATTGAAATGTTCATTGAGATTGAAGTGCTACAAGAAAAACAAAGCCGGGCGTGTGGGGTGGGAAAGGAGTAAAATGCATCCAAAGAAACATGCAACAGATACTCTTTTCAAAACATTAAACATTTTGTTTTAAAAGTTTTAAAAGGCTGACAGTTAAATTAGAAACTCTGAAAAAGAACAAGAATGAGCAATGCTAAATGTACAGTTTTTAAAGATAACAATAAATCATATGCCATATATAGGGCAAAAATGAAAGGGACTTTGTACTCACATACAAACTTCTGGCAAGATCTGGTTTGTTGTCAGGTTCCCAGACACTAAATAGATGCTCTGTTCACTTAGCGTGAAGGCCCGCAAGGGGCAGGGACCTCCGGGGATTCTTGGCAGTTCTCAAGTCTCATTAGGCCTGCATATTAATGACTCACAGCAATATAAAGAGACCCTTGAGCAGCCTTTTTTCCCTTCCTCCTGCCTGGGTTTCCCAAGGCTAAGGCAGCCACAGACACAGCACACATTAGCCAAGTGAGAGGCTTGTAGCAACCACTGCTGCCAGGCCACCATGGGGTGTACGCTGCCCTTTGACACACTGCCTCAGCACCATCCAGAGGTCCACCAAGTGTGTTAAGGAATGAGTGCTCTCGAGGACTAATATCACCTTGAAAATAAGAACCTATCACTCTATGGTTATATTATTAACTAAAATAAAGGTCCAGTCTCAACAGAGCTGAGTTGAACCCAGAGACAGTCTAAGATCGACATTTTCAGGAGTTAGAAAAGTTGACTAGCCTTTCTATTTCTTCATGTGTCATATAAACCCAAAACTAGTTAGGAAAAGTAAAATATTCAACAAATACCCTTCAAAGATGAAAACCAAATAATTAGGAAGGACACCAGAAGTCTATTAAATCATTTTCATTTTAACACACATACTTTACTTCATGTAAGAGTTTCCTTTTAGTATTACTGATAAGAGTTACCAGTATCTCATAAAACTTGACTTATAATAAGAAAAGTAAAATGAAATAAAATAAATATGTATCACATTGGAACCTGTCAATGACTACCGTCAAGCCCAAATACAAATATTCTCAGAGTTCACCTTTTGATGTGTCATGGACCCTGTTGAAAATATGAAGAAACCAAGGACACTTCAGAAAATACACACTATCACGTATTACCTAACATTCTGAAGCCTAAGACTCAAGATTAGAAACCCTGTTTTCAACCCATTAATGACTTTTAATCACCATTACTTTTCTCATTCAATACTTGGTGGTGTGTAAAATGCATTGTCCTGGAAAACAAGAAATGTGGATTCTAGTGTTCAGTCATCCATTTATCCTCTTGTGACCTTGTGCAGGTCAATCAATTTTATCCATCTTCAGTTATCTCATCCATAAACAAGTTTAAGAACACCTTAATTGACTGAAGACTGGTAACTGGACCAGGTGAGAGAGCTATGTCTTTCTGTATGCAATGTGTCCATTAAAGAACATTACATAAGCAAGATATATTTCATATTCTGAAACTCTCCACAATGAATTCCTAACTTTAACTTTCCAAAGGAGCATTGCATTTTTACAATTCTCTTTAAGTCTGCAATTATCAAAGTAGAGTGACACTCTTTTTCTGTAGAGTTACCAGCATTAAACATACGGAAAATTGCCTAGGACATCATCCTTCCTGGGTTTATTTTTAAAAATAAAAACTATAAAAGTTAGCATTTAGATTGCCCTTTGATCACACTTACCAGCTGACTGGGCACGGTTGGTGGCATCATGATCACTATCTCCCTGTTCACTGTCTCCATGACCACTGTCCTTAGAGCTTACTATGTCGGCTTCCTGGAATGCAGAACTAGAAGTACAAAAATGTGAATATTAGAATAAAAAAGGTGAAGAAACACAGAAAACATTCTTCTGCCACCACATGGTCACAGATGGTGCTGCAGACCCACAGACCTCTTAGTTGGCTTTGTTTCTGCATAAAGCTAGTTTTTATAACCTAAGCGTAACTCTTTAAAAATGATCAATTAACAGGCATTTTGAGCACTTAAGTCATATAAAATTTAGGCATTATTCTACAATTGGAGCTACATACATGTTTATATCATTTTCATAAAATAGATATACATTTGGAACAGTAAGGAAGACTATCAGAAGCTGTGTAGGAGTGTAAATTGACAAAATATTCAAATATATTTTAAATGTATATAAATGAAATATAATGTATAATTTTTAATGTTTTGTTTAGGAAACACAATATAATCCATATTTATGTCCTGCCTTAATTGAAAATATTTTATACATTTTAATTTTAATTTAGAATAATATACCTACTTCCTACTTTTACTAGGTAGTAAATTGTCCATTACTTCTAGGGAAAAAAAGAGTCCATACCTGTTAACTCGGCGAGGTCTGTCAACTAGATAGCTGAGCTCTGCTCGCTGGTGTTTAGTCTAGGAAAAAAAAATAAAGAAATCAAGAGCATTTGAATGCTATGGGTTGAACTAGTAGTCTACTTTTGAGGTTAGGGACCATATCTAGCTTAAGTAATTGTATATATTTTTACGAATTTCCAAGCTCTCCTAAGACCTCATCCTAGTGATTTCTATGTAAGGGCAGGGGAGATAGGCAGAGACACTTGAAACCACATTTTAGTCACTTGCAAAGGTTAAAAAAATAAAATTGGCTAACTTTAAATGTGTGTGTGTGTTTTTTAAAGAGAAAATACAAATGACTTCATGGCTAAAGCACATATACTATTGTCTGTAACAGAGTCAACCTGTTTATATTCTGCAGTCTTTTTTTTCAGTGGCTTAAAAAAAGTGTTTAGGTGCATACTGGTTGACACAAGAAAAACAGCACGCTCAATAAGCAAAAAGTTTGGATATTTTGTGGAATTATGTTGTTGTTTATTTTCAAAATGTGCTTAAGATACAAATGAGCTGTACAAATATTCATGAAAGTCAATTAATAATATCTAAGACTCAAATAAAATAACCTGCCAGGAAAGGAGTTCATAATCCTGCCCGCCCCGCCACACCCCCATTCTTTTCCACTCCAAAGGCTCTCTGCGTTTGCCTCCCCACCTCTACCGCCCACACACCTTTCCGGTCCAAACTTTCTTTTACATAAACCAACTTTGTTCTCCCCCCAACCCCCACCCTCCAGCTCTGTCACTTCTCCATCCTTTTAAAAAGAAGTCAGAATTGACAAGCCAAATTCTTTTATGAAGAAAGCCAACAGCAGTGATTTATCCAAAACAGTGGCAAGAAGGTGATTATTAGCTAAAAAGATATATTTAAGACAACAATTGTTTAAGCCTTTCGTTAGTTTACTCTTAACAGGGGTTTGTGCCAAAGCAGCTTCATTCAAATTCACACTGTGTGGGAGCTCGGCTTCAAGAGCGTCTGTAAATGCTGTCCAGAGCCGAACTGAAGGATTTTTTTGCAACCCGAGTTCAGGGGACAAGAATCTGGTAACTTGTTCACTAAAACATGCATTCGAGGTTAGACAACTGTGTAAAGTTAAACAATCTATAGCTTACTTGTACACGCGACTGAAAGCATAGTTAAACAAAGCAAAATAGAGCCAACTTTATTAACGCCTGGGACAGACGCAAAGAAAAAAGACCCTTGCCAGTGCTAGAAAGTAAGTCCCTCCTCCACATTTCCCTCTCCCTTCACGCAATTTCCCTTCATCCCCAGGTTACTGAGAAGGGAAAGGGCTGACAGGAATTAAAGTTTTAAAGGAAAGATGGAAGAGCAAAGGAGGGAGCTCCAAGGTGGCAAAATACCAAGGGGACGGAATGAAAATAAATGTGAAAGGGTGGAACAACGCGAAAGTTAGGTTACACACCAAGGAGTGGGAGAAGGTGACCGCCCATCTTCGCTCCCACAACGATACACATAAGGTAATATCCTAAAAATAGATACACAGTGCACCAGAGATACAAGGGCCGGGCTAGAGGAGGCTTTCTGATGGAGGAGATGAGAGATGGTGGTCCTTTCGCTTCAGCCTTACCTCGTTGGACAAAATGCTTCCGTTGGAGATGATATCAGGCTGCTGGTCGGTGTAACCGGTGACTATGGCCCCGCAGGGGTTGTGCTCAGTGTCCGTACTCCGCGAAGGGCTGCAGGGCTTAAGAAACATCAGGTCGGTCTTGGCGGACTCTGGGGTCAGGCAGACCTGGTAGCAGTAATTCTGGTTGTGGTGGTGGGAGCCAAAGCCCCCGGACTCCTCCACCGGCACCTGGGCCGGGTTACTGGGTACATTGGAGCTCTGCACCAGCATGATGTCCGACTTGCTGAGTTTCTTCTTGCGCGCCCGGGCTTGGCGGCCACAGCAGGTCGAACCTCCGCCACCGCAGCAGCAGCAGCAGAGGCAGCAATCGCTGGCCAGACAAGTGTAGATGTTGAGCTTCTTCTCTTTTTGGCAACGCACGGCCAGCACGATCATGGCCAGCAGGAAGATGAAGGACACCGAGCCCAACGCGATGATGAGGATGAGGGTGAGGTCTAGCGAGGTTTCCCCGCCGCCAGAGCGGCTGGGGCGCTGGTGCTCTCCTGACCCTCCGCCTCCGCTCCCGCCCCCGCCCTGGGGCTCCACGGCGCCATCCACCAGCTGAACCACCAGGGTGGCAGTAGAGGACAGGGGCGGCTGCCCATGGTCGCGCACCTCGATCACCAGCTCATAAGGCCGCTGGGGGTCGCGCTTGGCCGGGACTCGGCGCGCTGTGCGCAGCTCCCCGGTGCGCCAGTCCATGCGAAAGAGGTTCATTTCGTTGCCACGCACGATGCTATAAGTGAGCCGGGCGTTCTCGCCATCGTCCGCGTCCACGGCGGCCACGCGGGTGAGCAGGTAACCCGGCTCCGCCGAGCGGGGCAGCACCTCACGCGCTGGAGTCCCGTTGCGCCCTGGTAGAGGCGCCACGATGGCAGGGGCGTTGTCATTTTGATCTACTATGAGGATGTTGACAGTGGCGTTACCCGCCAGCGCCTGGGGGCTGCCAGCGTCCCGGGCTTCCACCTGAAAACTGAAGTCCTTGAGCTGCTCATAGTCGAAGGAGCGCAGGGCGTACAAGTAGCCGTTCTCAGAGTTGATAGACACGTAGGTGAAGACGCTCATGCCTTGGATCTGGCACTCGAGGATAGAGTAGGCAAGCTGGGCGTTGGCGCCCTCATCGCGGTCGGTGGCGCTCACCGCGTAGATGTAGGCGCCAGGCACGTTATTCTCAGTCACATACACGTCGTAGACCGGCTGGCTGAAACGCGGCGCGTTGTCGTTCACATCCGACACTTGTACCTGGATCGACTTACTGGTGGAGAGCGCAGGCTCGCCCCGGTCCCGGGCCACTACGGTCAGGGTGTAGGAATCCCCCGCCTCTCGGTCCAGAGGGGCTTCGGTAACGATGGTGTAGTAATTCTTAAATGAAGACTTGAGGCGGAAAGGCACGTCTCCCAGTAGCTCGCACTGCACCTGCCCATTCTCCTCTGAGTCGCGGTCAGTCACGCTGAAAAGGGCCACCACAGTGCCGGGCGCCGCACCCTCGCTCACCGCCTCCTTCACGGTGCTGAAGCTGATCTCTGGCGCGTTGTCGTTAGCATCCAACACTCGCACTAGCACCTTGCAGTGCGCAGGCACGGCGTTGGGGCCCAGGTCCTTGGCTTGCACGTACACTTGGTACACTGGGCTCTCTTCATAGTCCAACTCGCCGCTTACCTCCAGTCGGCCAGTGCGCGGCGAGAGTCCGAAAAGCTCCCGCGCCCGGGGAGAAATGTGGCTGCTGAAGGAGTACACGACCTCACCGTTCTGGCCCTCGTCCGGGTCGGTGGCGTTGAGCTGGATCACGAGAGTGCCTGGGGGCGAGTTCTCTGGTAGGGACACAGTGTAGACGGGTTGGTCGAAAGCGGGCACATTGTCATTGGAGTCCAGCACTCGGATGGTGAGTAGGGCCGTGCCGGTGCGCTGCTGCTGGGGGGGCAGGCCTGCTCCCCCGCCACCTCCCCCTCCTTCTCCTACTCCTCCCCCTCCTCCCCCGTCCACCGCGGTCAGCACGTAGCGGTGCACCGCTTGCTGCTCTCGGTCCAGTGGCTTCTCCAGCACCAGCTCAGCGAATCGGTTGCCATCCCCCTGGGTCTGCACGTCCAGGGAGAAGTAGCTGTTGGGGGTGATCTCGTAGTCGCGCAAGGAGTTGGTGCCCACGTCTGGGTCGAATGCGCTCTCCAAGGGGAAGCGAGTGCCTGGTGTGGCGCTTTCAGAGATTTCCACCGTCAGGTCCGGCTCCGGGAAAGAGGGGGGGTTGTCATTAATGTCCAGCACCTCGATCTCCACCTGGAACAGCTCCAGGGGGTTCTCCAGAAAGACCTCCAGGTGCAGGACACAGGAGGGGCTCTGTTTGCAGATTTGCTCGCGGTCTATTTTCTCGTTCACGTACAGCACCCCGGTCTCCAGGTTGAGGTCTAAGTAGGGGGTCCTTGAGTTTGGCACCGTCTGAAACCCGCGAGCCGAAAGTTTTGTAATGTCCAGACCCAGATCTTCAGCGATATTCCCCACGAAAGTGCCATGTTCCTGCTCCTCCTGTACCGTGTAGTGAAGCTGGGAAAAGACTCCTTCCACCATCCAGAGCAAGGCAAAGAATAATAGCACAATCATCTCCAAAAGGAAAGGAAGTAGCTTCCCGCAGCCAGTCAGCTACCCAATCACCTCCCCCACCACCACGAAAAAAAAAAAAAAATCTGAAAAAATACAAATAAAAGTGCGCTACGTAGGGGCTCCTGTGGCTTTCTGTCTTTAAAAATCTTACTCCTTTTGCTTCATTTTAGAGCTTCCCGCAATTCAGCCTCATTTTTTTAATCTTAGCACAGGAAGGGTGACAGGCGTCCCCTTTCCTCATCTGTAATCTTTCCACTGATCAATTAATAAAATAACAATAATACAATAGTCAGCGTCCTTTATTCCGACAGTCTTGGAGCAACGCGGCGCTGGCAAATCCCAAAGAGGAAATTTCGGTATTTCAAGACTGTCCTCGGTTTGTCTTCTTGCTGATGGGAGGAGAATGAGGAGGAGGAAAAAGAGGAGGAGGAGGAAGAAGAAGAAGAAGAGGAGGAAGAGGAGAAGGAAAAGGAGATGCTGTTGGCACCGTTAAACATGCCTCTTAATGTCAACGGCTGGCAAATGCAAAAGGGCTTAAAATCAGCGACAGAATTTTGTGCCGGAAAAGCACAGAACGGCTCTGCAGCTTAAAACTTTCATTCTCTTCATTTCTCTGGATGGATGTTCTTCTTGACATTTTTTTCCTCTTTCGTTCTATTTGTATTTTTTGTCTTTCATCGTCTTGGTTCCCTCTGTCCTCATCTCCACCGTTACTTGCCTCTCTGTAAGTGTAATGAGCAATTTCTTTTCTGCTGTTTTCTTCCCAAGCCTCTTTCCCTCTAACCTCTTTTTCCTTCCAGTCCTTCCTTCCTCCTGCTTCAGCCTCTGAGCTTGTGGTCTGGACTGGCAGTTTCTGAGCTCCGAGCGGTCGGCTTCTGCGTTTTTGCGCAGCGCCCTCATTCTGCCAACCAATCGCCGAGGAGCACCACCCACCGGGCTGCCGGTGACTGGCCAAACCGGCCGCCAAACAGACACGTCACGGGGCAGCCAGGAGGGGCGGGACAGAACTCTCGCCCGAGCGGCCGGGGTGAGTGTGAGTGTGAGAGCGAGAACAGCCCCGCAGGTCCCGAGGCGCTGGCTGGGGACACTGCCGCGGAAAGTTCCCAGTCCCCAGCCGCAGGTAATGGGGAGGGAATAGAGAGGTTCCCCTGTTTGCATCAGCAAATGCGAAAACATAATAGCAACAGCTGCGGTATCCTCTCCTAGGAGCGGGATTTCCAATGATGCTAACATTCTTTTTCCTTTAAGGTATTTTCCCTGATACGGATCATGGAACTAAATCATCTAGAAGGGGAAAAAGTAGCGCAGGGGCCACTAATTGGCAAGGGTTACCTAATTAAGGGACCCTAGCAGAGATTGGCAGGGCATTTAAAAAGTGGGTATTATATGACATGTGTCAATCTAAGGGTGAGGGGTCTGACGGGGCCGCGAGGAAAGGGGTGAAGCAAACGGAGTAGGGGGTGGAGGTGGCTCCTAAAAAGCGGAGGAATTCACGCTAAAGGATGTGGGATGACCGCGCTTATAGACGGGCAGACGCGTTCGACGTGCCTCTTTCTTCCCTAAATACATATTCACAAAATACTTACCAAGTAGATTAACTCACTCGAGGACCTAGCTTCGAGCCGTGAGGGCGTTTATCAGTGACTGAGGAGTTTGATTTGAGCCGCTTCCCACGAGCCCGCCATCCTAACGCCGGGCCCTTGGGCAGCCGGCACACAGCAAAGCCCACGCTGTAAAGCGCCTCTGATATCCCTGCGCCTTGTGCGGCCAAGTGCCACGCAGCGGCTGGGAACATCGACTATTTTCTAATTTTTTTGGCAATTGGAGATCGATCCCTTTACCCACCATGCTAGACTTGACCACTGATTTCTGCCGATCCTGGGGTCAGCCCGCGGGGAGAGGACAGTAGGGCGGCGGCGAAGGCGGGCGGAGTGGTGGGCAGGAACCGTGCACAAGAGGGACCCGAGTGTGCACCGCTGCGGGTATCTGCGAACACGTTTGCACATGCAAGGTACTTGCATCCATCCTCCCTGGCCCAGGGCTTAGCTATGTGTAAGCCCCAGCGGAGCCTTCCTGAGTTCTGAAGGACGCGCTTGACCAGCTGTCAGTGCCCATTCCGGAGGCGCAGGGGCAACGTGGCACATCTACATAGCTAGTTCTTGTGAAGTTAAAAAACAGCGCGAACTCTTTAATGCTAGAGAGTGGATAGAATGCCAATTCTCTAACGAAAGATATGTAAATATATATTTTTAATTAACGGGCTACTAGCAAGGAATTGGTTGTTTATTCACGATAGAAGCCCCCATTCAACCTCCTTCCTTTGCAAAGAGATAGGAAGGTCCTTTGCTGCTTTCTGGTAATGAATGACCCAAGAATACGACCACCACAACCTGCGGGAAAGGTAGAGTCTTTTTCCCGACCCGGAGATACGTTGCCATTCCCTCCTGGCAGGGAATTAAGGAGGGCAAGTGTTCATGGGCGTGATTGTAGCCTGAGACGTGCTTCTGAGAGTCCCGCGAATGCACTGCCCCGATTTCCGCGCCACCCCCCCTCCCCGCAACGCCGGGTGCCCCCGGCCCCCGCACTTCGCTCTTTCATGAAGATGGGTCCTGCCTTTGAGCGCTTAGAAGGAAAGGATGCCAGCAAAAATGGCTAATCCTTTTCCAGCTGCAGTAAATTGAAGACTGACCAAAGCCAAGCGAAAACCGCTGCAGTTAAAATGATTTTAGCATCATGTCTGCGGCTGAGAATGGAGCGGCAGTGTATAAAGGGACTTGTGGATCAATGAAAAGGAGATTATAGTGTATCTGAATATTAATACGGTATTGCATCTGTACTTCCCACCCCTCCCCCCTTTCTTTTTCTTCAGATCTGCAGAGTTGAAATGAAATGTTTTGAGCTCTTCAAGCTGACTCGTCAGAATCCTGGAGCCTTTTAAAAAATGACGGTAATTTTCTAATGTGTTCATTTGTACGTATGGAAACACTTGTGTGTGTGCGCGCGAGTGCGCGCGTGTTTGCATGTGAGAGACATGCAGCTGAATGACAATGCAGATCCAGAAATTGGGGAAGAGGGTTTCTGCCCCCGAAATATAGATGAACTTTGAGCTGACTTGGGGCGTATGCTGAAAACCAGAGAGCTTCCAGAGGTGGAGATGAGATGGCCAGATTTGCCTGTAAATAATCACTACATCCACTGTAACACTTGAGCTGCCTTTTTTTTTTTTTTTTTTTTTTTTTTTTGTAGCAGCTGTGTTTGAATGGAACTCTCTCCGCAAAAGTGGGTTACAGGCGTCTCCTAGCGGCGAAATCAGCAAAGGGCAGACCAGAGAATTTTGCTTTGGAGAGCTCGCCTTTTGGGGGCTCTACGAGATTTCTTGGGTCATAGGTGTCTGTGTCTGCACCAGCGTCGCTGAGCCCAGGTCCCCTAGAGGTCTCGCCTCTCCGACTTCTAGTCTCTGTGGCGCCAGCCAGGGACCGGCGGGGTGACGATGGGGTCTTCTTCCCAGCAGAACAGAACAGAGCCTGGTCCTCCGCCTCCCGCTAGATAGCTCCAGCAAAGGGCAATTCCAAGAGCATTTTGTTTGGAGCCAAGATCAGATATTGGCATTAATAGTCTTCTGTGCTCCTTTACCCTAGAGCCTTTAAAACAACCACACCCCGTCACCCACAAAACAAAACAACACTCCACATTTGCCTTTTAAAATGCCTCTAAAATGTAACAGGCTTACTTTTTCCCTTGCTGTGTCAATCAAACAGATTCTGCCTTTCGTTTTTCTTTTTCATTCTTACTCCTGTGGACCCCAGAATTTAGTGAAATGAGGTTTGATACGGCACCCTCAGTAACGAGGTTAACCACATCTTTGAACTGTAGAGCATCGTATATATTCTGTGTTCTTCAATTCCCCCGTTACTGGAGCGGAAAAGGAGAAGGAAATCTATTGTATGTAATCCCTTCTTCACCCTCCCCCTTCCACCCCCTAGGAACGCAAACTGTTTGACCCAGGACAAACGGCACCCTAAGAAACAGAGGAAAAGCAATTTTATTATTTGGAGGGAGGTTATCAAAATCAGTTTTCATAAAAGTCCTGGTTTATATATTAGAGTAGTAGTGCATATTTTTTATTTCATTGGGCTTTAAGTGCAGCAGAAACAGGGGGGCGCTAAGGATCCCACAAGTGTGTTTTACAAACTTTGAAACTGAGTTAAGGGATTGCTTTCTTCTCTGCCCTTTGCTGCAGAGGGTGGGGCAGAAACAAGTTTGTTAACCAGCCTTTGGATAAATGAGTGTTTGCAGTGATTTAACATGACTTGAAAGCAATTTGTTTCTAAATCCTCTTATTATTGCTATGTGCCCAGAGCTTTGAAGGAAGTGTTTTTTTTGTTTTGTTTTTTTTTTCTTTTTTAGAATTGGAAGAAAAAAATTACTTTATCAATAACCAGGCTCCACCAGGATTGACCAAGATGTTTATTCCTGGCACTTGTCATTCTCAGCAAGCACAGCACAGAGAGCAAATACAAAAGGCCCAAAGTGCATTGCATCTTTTATGGGTAAGCATGAAATAGGTTTATCTGTGGTGGTGTAGTCCAACTTAAGAGGTGGGAAGACAAGGCTTTGGAACCAATGCCACAAACATTGTGTTAGTTTTTGTTCATCTGTAGTAAAAAGTGAATGCTGACTAGAATTTCTGGGAAAGATTTATAGCATATGCAATTTTAAGAATTCAGGTAACTCTTTAGTTACTGTGTTTTAATCGTTCAAGCCCATCAGAGAACAAACCAATCCTTGTTCTTGGGATTGAAAATACTAGATATCCCATCAAGCACCATTATCTTGATATTTAAAGTAGAAATATGCTTCTCCATTTTGTTTAACCTAGTTAATATTGGGGTGGCTTCACATTTCAGTGCCTTTTCAGTTATCAAGCAGGGCCAACATTTTGTTAAACTCTAAACAGTGAATTAAAAGCACTGAATGAGCTGAAGCAACCCTCTAATACAAAATGACAAATTGCACTTAAGCGATACATTAACAAAAAATGATTTATGGATTTTTACAATGGTCTGAGCAAATGAAAGCAACATGAATTATACATCCTAATGCTCACAATATCATTTTCTAATAATACTGTTTTAGTTCAGATGCTATACTCTGCTCCTTTCTGTAACAGAAATTAATCAATAAGAGGTCCAGGAATGTTTTTAAATTGGACACTGGTTTGTGATACTGATTCCAAAGTGTGTGTGTGTATGTATACATATGCATATATATATATGTGCGTGCATACATTTTATTTTGGTTTTGGGGAGGTGGGTTGATGACGAATATTGAACATGCATTCTTGTCAGATTCTTCACATATTGTGTCTTTTGGTAGTAAATAGTCCTTCGAAAACTTTTGTTTTTTCCATACCATCTTTAAGAATGTGAATAAATAGATCTCATTCAAAATGACAGTCTTTATTGCCACATGAATTCTTTTTTTTATAAATTAAAATGCATTACCTCATCTTACTCTTTTCTTCCATTACTTTGGATATTAAAACATCTTATTTCTCCAAAATGTCTCCTAATCTTTTCATATTTGTTTTATCCTCTCTTTTTCAGGTCATTGTTTTATTCTTTAGAGCATTAGAAACATACTTGGGCTAGTGAAAAGGTCATGGCACCTTAGTTTTGTAGCCTTAGTAGACAAAATATACCCTATGGGTTGTCTTAAATTACAGAAAAAAAAAATCAATCAAATAAAATTGTATGTGCTGTTTGTGTTTTGAGTCTGAAAAATACAAAAATCTAGTTTCCTTTGTGTTATGTTGATTGACTACTCCTAGCATTTTTATTTAACCATTTGTGGTTTGTATAAGTGGATAATTTTTGGTAGGTATGTAGATTTTAAGTGAAGGTGGTGTCTGTGCTGTGTTGCATCCTCAACCACAGGAAACTGCTAATCACCCAGAGGCCTCTAAAGTCACATTATTAGGCTTAATCCTAATTATCCAGGTATATTAAAAAAAAAAAAAAAAAGAGAGAGAGAGAAAAAAAAAACATTTTATCCCCATTTCTGCTTTTGGCAGCATTAAGAACTACTTTTACTGAAAGATTACTGAAATCAATGATGTGATTAGGATTGTAAATAACAACTAAAAGACATCACATTTAAAAAGCCAGCTGCTTTGCTTAACAAGGAGATGTGTAGATTTTACTGACATGGCCCAGAGACAGAAAATGAAGCTTCAAATATAGAGGTCGATATAGAACAATTTCAAAAATTAATTGCAAGTTCTGATCAAGTTCATATGAGTAAGAGAGAAGTTGTCTAGAAAGAGCTCTTTTTTTTTCCTTACTCAATGGTTTTACTTTTTATTTGATAGAGATACAAAACCTGCATAGTTTTAGTGTTTGCCTGGGAAGTGTAAACTATTTTCTTAAAAGGAAACCCTTTGATTTTTAAAATACAAAATAAGATTATTCTGTATAATAAGAATAAGAACCCAAATTTTGATTAGGGTTGCAAGTCATAGAGCTATATTCTGAAGAGTTTTAAACATTGGGGACAGACATTATCAAAAGAATATAAATCACAATTTGAGAATTACATTAATAATTAGAATTACATTAGAATTAAAATAGTAAATCAGAACAAACAGTAAAACAGATACCTCAATTAAAAAAAAATATTTCTCTCAGTCTCACTGCCTGCTTAGTATAACTCTTTGTATAAGAAACATGATTTCCATGATATCTTATTTAAATGGGCTTGGCAAATGCTGCACTTTATTGCTCTATTTTTTTGCAATTTCATCTATTCATTTTAGGTGAAAGTTACTAATGGTTTTTAAGCAGCTTGATATTTACCTAGAATTGTTACATAAGCTATATTTGGTATTCTCCATCTATATAGGTTTTATTATCCCAACATTAGAATTAAGGCTAATAAGGATGTTCAGAGTTTTAAGTAACTCACTGCATAATTACAGAATTCAAATCCATATCTTTTGCTGCCCATATACAGGCTCATTTTATTACCCCGTCAGCTTTCTTCAGTCTGTTTGAATTGAATTTACTTAGGAGGTAAAACAAACAAAAAACTCAAATTAACATAGAAATGGAGTTAATCCAGATTTTGGACTGACAGATATGCTGATTTTAGTCTTAGCAAATTGGCTAGTACATTACTGAGTTAAGTAATAGAAATCATAGATTCCACATTTTTTTAAAGGAAGGAACAAGAAAATTGATGAAACAAGTTCAAAATGAAGGTACCTGTGCCTCATCATTCCTAAAGAACACTGATCAATGATCCCAGAAGTATGCCATGTTCTCTTAATTCATCAGAGATTGAAAGCAAAGGAAAATCAAAAAATGTACCCAGTTTACACGGTGCAAATATTGGTGTTTATTTTGTAAACATTTCTGAAGCAGTCTTTAAAAGGGGAAATGTGTTTTTGTTAAATGAATTTCAAGTATCACTTCATGCTAATTTCTTCTTAAATGTTGCTTAAAATTGGTTTTAGCCGGGCCCAGTGGCTTAATCCCAGCACTTTGGGAGGCCGAGGCGGGTGAATCACGAGGTCAGGAGATCAAGACCATCCTGGCTAACACAGTGAAACCCCGTCTCTGCTAAAAATACAAAAAAATTAGCCGGGCAAGGTGGTGGGCCCTGTAGTCCCAGCTACTCGGGAAACTGAGACAGGAGAATGGCATAACACGGGAGGCGGAGCTTGCAGTGAACTGAGATCGGGCCACTGCACTCCAGCCTGGGCGATAGAGCAAGACTCTGTCTAAAAAAAAAAAAAAAATAGTTTTAATTATAAAGTTTTGAAAATTAAAAGATTAAATTTATTCATGCCAGGAGAAAAGTGGAAAAGTGGACAAGAACTTAAAAATACCTTTAAATTTTGAAAGACATAATCAACGAAGATGATTGTGGCATCGTATTTACTACTATAAGTAAAATTTGTATTAATATTTTGGTATAAGAACTGACAGAGAAAAAAAGATCAGGTTTATTTTAGAAGTGTACTCAGTAATTCAGAGTATATGTAATAGGCTCTATAGGGTAGGTTATACATATTTTTTACTCATTTCTGAAGGTACCCAACTGTGACAGGAGATGATATGGTAAATTTATGAAGAACATAACCTTGATAATTAAACCAAATTGGTTCATATTCTTGCTTCTCTAAATATTTGAAGTTGGACAGATTATTTTGAAGCTCTATTAAGTGTGTCAGACATTTGAAACATTTATTAAACTACGATGATACATTGACCTTGTTATTTTGAGGTTTCAACTGAAATGATATAGGTAAAATTCTTATTCTGTAGCGGATTCTCAGTAAATATTAACTATTTGTATGATAAGGTGTTTTGGATGAGGTAGTCTATAAACAGACATTTGTTGAGAATAATTGGCATTAATTTTCTTGAGGATTTTATTTCCTGTGTCAAATATACATTATTTACTAAGCAGATACCGAAACATTTGGTGTCCCTATTTTGAGGGAAATTGCAATATAATTTTGAAGACTAGATGCAAATGATAAGTGAAGAAGACAAGTAACTAAATTTTAGTTAAGCTTCAAAAACATAAAAGCCAATTATGAGCTTTTCCCATAATCATATATCACATTTATTTGCTTTCTTTGAGATAAACTTATATTTTTGGTAAGTTAAAATTTATATGATAAAACTGATAGGCAGATAGATTATAAAAATCATTTTCATAAGCAGATAGCTCATTCATTTTTAAGTTTTTTTATTTAAATATTTGTCAAAATTTTATTATTAAAGGGTTCTAATTTGATAGAGTCATTTAGTTTTTTTCCGATTCTTTATCATAGCATCTTAATACCTTCTCCTTTATTCATGCCAATGAGTACTAAAATTCTCAAAATTTAAAACAAATTAGTGAAAAATAAGCCTCCTAAAATAGGATGAATTCATTAGAATACCCAATTCTGAGACTTAAGCCTCAATTGTATTTGAACTTTCTTTTCTTTTCTGCATTTTCCTTGCCATTATCTGCCTATGATTGCTTTTATTAACATTCTTTTTAGTAATTATTACAATTTGAGAGGCAAAGACTCAAAAACATGCATTGGAGTCTAGCCATACGAATAGTGAGAGAATGGAAAATAAATGTAAATTATGATATATGTTTCTCAAGAATTTCATAGTCCTTGATTTTGTAATCAATTTGATAATATATATATATATAAAACTTCATATATATAAAATATATATATATATAAAACTTCAATATATATATATAAGAGTATTAAAAGTATTAAAACATATAATGACTATGAGTGCTAAAGGCATGGAGAAAAAAGAAAACACTTGAATAAATTAAAGATTTCTAGAGAAGGACAGCTTTCATTATGATTTTAAGGGCAACAGCAGTGCAGATTGGTAGAAATAAATATCCGAAGAGAGTTAGATGGACTTGAGCACTAAAGAAATGAAGGCAGGGATAGCAAAAACACTTTTCTAGAAAGGTCATAGAAACAGCAAATGAATGTATTCAATTATGGGCCAATATCCTGAATTTGGACCCAGTTGCTTAAATGCATAATTTCAGCAGTCCTCAATTTTGTTTCATTTGATTTATGTTTTCCCCATCTCCACTACAAACTTGTCCAATTTGATGTCAATGGAAATGCATGAGATCTTTATTCAGCTTTCACACCTGAGCAATGCTTTTGGTATGTCTTGGGCTAATAGCCAATGTTCAATCTTAGAATTATGATAAAAACCTAATATTATTGCTTGTTCCTTAGCATATATATTTGAGAACCTTGGCGGCTGCTGCTAATTTAATGGTAAAGTGCTGATTGCTGATTTTCTCAAAGCTTTTTTTAAAAACCATAGCTAGTCAGACTACCTAACAAAGTACCTAATTTAACAATAATATATTTACATTTTGCTGGATAACACAAGTGGCAAAAGTATTGTTTAAGCCCAAGGAACCTGACAAGCATTCAGTTGGTCACAGGTTTTGATGGATTTGTTGGCTGCATAACTAACTAGTACTTAATGAAGATGTGCTGACTGGATGAATGAATGCTTGACTTTTTACCTTTCTGTTTTAAATTTTAAAATATATTTCTAAGATATTATACCTTAGTTTCACAAGCTATGTTTTTAATAATCTGTATTTGTAACAAGTATTTTAAAATTAGTTATTTTTAAGAAACTTTACCTAAAATGAAAAGTTCACTGTACCTAATTACAAGTGTGTTACAATACTTGATGTCTCCCAATTAATACAGTGCATTTCTCCAAACTGCCACTACTCAAAAGTGGTATCTCTTCTTATAATTTTCTTTTGTTTTCAGATTTTCTTCTATTTCATAATACTGTGTGAATATATAAATATGTATAGAGTAAGTACAATGGTCAATATTCTGAATCGTTTTGTTCATTTTATAAGGTCATGATGTCATACTAAGAAGAAACCCCCTGAGATGAGAATGTTAGATGTTAAGAGTGAGTATGACTGATACAGAAAGACATTTGCTGCCCTACGTAGAATCAGGAGGTATTTTAATTTTGAAGCATGTTGCAGGGTGAAGTTAAAAAGAAAGGTTGATTAACCTGTTATATTTAAAATGATGTCTTGAATTTCAAGTCAGAGGGGACACTGTTTAGCTTCTAGTTTCTCTGTTCTTCAACCTTCTGAAATGGAGATACTTCAGTTCAAATATGGTATGTTGGTCACCATGGTATATTTTCTTTTTTCTTCTCTTGGGTTGATGGCTAACCCCAGTCTTCTTTATTCCATAACTGACACACTCATATTGTTTGTGGTTTAGATATTATGGAGTTTGTAAATACTTAACTCTGTGTTTTGGCTATCTAATAAGGCATAGGTCGGTTGTCCAGAGTGCAAGAGTTTAAGTGGAAATGTACACACATGCACACCTGTGTGCACACACATACACGTGAGGAAAAAATGGCATTGCAGTTAAAACTTTGTTTTGTCATAAAAAATAGAAACAGATCTGTGAAACAGAAGTGATCACAAAATCAGATGATGCTACACACAGAGTATACTTGGATTACAATGGAGAACTTGAATGATCGTTGTGAAAAAGAAGGTTTAGTTTTTTCATTTTATATAATATACAAATATGAATTCCAGATGGATTTAAGCATTCATTAAAAATATAAAACCACGGGATAACTAAATTTGTAGCGTACTGAATATTTCTATCACTCAGATATGTTTTTTAAAACCGGGCTTAACATTGTACCTTTTCATGTCTACTCCCCAAGGCAAACAAAAACAAAAACCAACCAACAAAACAGAAAAAAAAAAACAAAACCCAAAATGAAATAGAAGTTTCTGAAGGACAGCAGAAATGGGAAGTTTTTTCCATGATGCAATACACTAAATGGAAAGTAACCTTCTCCTGGAAGCTACACCTAGATGGCCCTAGTTATGTGAAACCAGTGATGATAGCAACAGATGAAGATTCTGGACAGGGAAACTAAGGCTTGAACAGTTTGGATATGTCTGTTATTAAAATGTAAGCATCTTTTGACATTGGAGTAGCAAGAGGGGGTAAGTAGGATTGTTAGCTTTTTAAAATATTCCTTATTAAGAGAATTTTTTAAAAGCTCAATTTTTGGTGCTAAAATCCAAGACACTCTGGAAGGTGGCTTATTTCAGTTGGAAAGATAGTAAGCTGGTTTTCAGAGCCCAAGTAGACAGTATATTTTGGAATCCTGAAGTCTGTTATTTCTAACATGCATAGATAGCATTGACAAATTATCTTCTGACTGAAAATCTAAGTTACTGATGTTTTTGATGGTTATTTATTTCTTATTGCAATTCACATTGGAATTTTTCTAAAGGTTTTTTATGTCTTCATTTATTTGTTTTAGTATATTGGTTCTTATCTGATTAATTATATTTTTTCCTAGAATTAAAATAAAATTATATTTATCTCAGAAAGGCAAAGAATGAGTAAATATTTAACCTAGAACACATGATATATTTATTTTAAAAGTTTATTGATCTTTATTATTCTTTTTAACAATATATCAGAATTAGGCTATGTTGAGATGGGAAAATTTATTTATAATCTTAAAACAAATACTTCTCTAAGTAAATATGTTTCTCTTTTTTCTTTGTAAAATTCGTAGTTTGGGGTTAGCTGGCATTCTCATAAGTTACATAATATTTTTATGTTTAAAATAAGGGTATGCTTGGGGGCATGAGATCTGATTCTTAGGTTGGGGACTGTAACAATAACTCCTATTTATGTCTCTGTTTTAAAATCAGATCTATTGTATACAAAGAAGAATTTTACATGTAATAGCAGAAATGTAATAAATCTTAAAGTTTTAATTTTAAAACTTAATTAAAAAGATAAATGTCACGATACTTAAGGACCTCTATGTAATATGCTGCTTCTGTCTTAAATTGTTGACGTTCACACTGTCCTTGCAGAATTTTATTGCATTCAGGAACGTTTGTGAATTTTCTTTTATCTAAGAAGAATGTGTTATATTTCAGTGAATTATAGGTGGCAGTATACACAGCTAAATTCCATGTGTTACTGCAGGTAGATAAGAGGTTTTTCAATTGTTTAAAAATTTTATATTTAAGCTTTTTGTCATTCTAGCCTGGTTTCTTAATGACCTCCCATTTTTGGTCTCAATATAAGAACACCAAGTAAACTTCTTTTGATAAGAGAATGCTGGTGAGAAGTATTTTGAATCTCAAGTTTATTCTGAATGTTAGTTAAATGCATTTTTTAAAAAAATTGCTAAATAAAGATACATTAGAAAGAGCATAATACTCATTGACCACTTGATTTAATATTAAAATGAGAATTTAAAACTAAATGAACTCTTAGAATTACATATCAAGCCAATGACAGAGAATTTTTTATTCTGTCTCTTTCATTTTCTGTTTTAAAAGTTACAAGCAAATATGCTTTGACTGCTAAGTTGTGAAATGCAATACTTTTCTGATTTATTATCCTGAAGTGTGATACCTATCTATGAGAAAGTTAAGTACAAAATTGCCGTTCTTTATGCCTGATATATACCCTGAAAGTATTATATTCACGAGAATGATGAGAAAATTATATATGGCATGAAGAAAGAGAATAAACCTTAAATTGATGATCGATAGTTATACTGTGGCATCTCATGGAGAATAAAAATGTTGAGCATTAGGGCAGTCTATTAACTTCATTCCTTTGAGAAACTTTTACAAAGTGTGTCTCAAGGTTTTAATGACAGTTATTCAGGGACATATGGGGTGGTGGAAGTCAAAGTCAGAGAGGTAAACAGGTCAGACTCTGCTGCCCTGCATGCTTTTCCTGTTGTTTTGTTTTACATACTGAACCTTGTGAAATGTGACACCCCTTTTCCTTTGAAACTGAAATTATTTTATCTAATCAAAATTTCTCATGTGTAGAGGAGGACATTGAGAATGAGATATTCTCAGTGTAGGGTTGACATTACAGAATATAACCTCTGATAAGTAAACATTACTTCGTTTTTATTTATGTTTACTTTTTTTTTCTTCTTTTTTGAGGCAGAGTCTTACTCACTGCAGACTCAAATTCCCAAGGCTCAAGCAATCCTCCCCCATCAGCCTCCCAAGTGGGTGGCACTACAGGCGCACACCACCATGCCCAGCTAATTTTAATGTTATCATTATTTTGGCTGGGCACAGTGGTTTATGCCTGTAATCCCAGCACTTTGGGAGGCCAAAGTGGGTGGATCACGAGGTCAGTAGTTCAAGACCAGCCTGGCCAACATGGTGAAACCCCACTTCTACTAAAAACTACAAAAATTAACTGGGCATGGTGGCACGCACCTGTGGTCCTAGCTACTCGGGAAGCTGAGGCAGAAGAATCACTTGAACCCGGGAGGTGGAGGTTTCAGTGAGTTGTGATCACGTGACTGCACTCCAGCCTGGGTGACAGGGCGAGACTCCATCTCGAAGAAACAAACAAAAAACAAAACAAACAGCAACAAATATATATATATAAAATCATTATTTTTAGTAGAGATGAGGTCTCACTATGTTGCCCAGGCTAGTCTTGAACTCCTGAGCTGAAGAGATCTTCCCGCTTCAGCCTCCCAAAGTGCTGGGATTACAGCCATGAGCCACCACACGTGGCCTATTTGTGTTTTCTTGAGCGTGGGATTTTTTTTTTTTTTTTTGTTTTTTTTTTTTTTTTTGAGATGGAGTCTCAGTCTGTCGCCCAGGTTGGAGTGCCGTGGCGTGATCTTGGCTCACAGCAACCTCTGCCTCCCAGGTTCAAGCAATTCTCCTGCCTCAGCCTCCCGAGTAGCTGGGATTACAGGCGCCTGATACCGCATCTGGCTATCTTTTGTATTTTTAGTAGAGACGGGGTTTCGCCATGTTGGCCAGGCTAGTCTTGAACTCCTGACCTTGTGATCCACCTGCCTCAGCCTCCCAAAGTGCTGGGATTACAGGCGTGAGCCACTGCGCCCTGCCCGATTGCAGGATTTTTATTTATTTGTTTGTTCTTTCCCTCACCATAATTTATTTATTTTAATATACTCAATTACTTTATAATTATTGACTCATAATCAACTTATAATTTTCCAGTAGGGATTATTGTTTGCATTTGCTCACATTCACACTGGCCAATTGTTTTGCACCATTTAACACAAGCAGATGTATCAACATCATTGATTCTTATGTGAAATAAGCAGATTTAAATAAATCCAGATTGAAACTATTTCTTCATAATATTTCCATGTTCTTTTTCAAGGTCCTTAAAGATAGAGTCTCAAAACTTGTATGTTTCTTAAGTACTTTTCAATGAATTTTTATTGCTTTTTGATAAGATATAGTTCTTCAGCATTTGAAAGTCTGAACACTCCAGCATTTAGAGTTAAAAATAGGGATACATCTATAGAAACCCAAGGAGATTTTAGTTAAATGTATTGAACTAAGTTCATTTTAAAATGTGAAGCCATGACAATCTGCTAAAATAGGAGACCGATCAAAGAGTCTCTTTTGGGATGGAGACATGCAATGGGCCCCAGGTTTTATCTTCACTTTCTGAATAATTTACTCACTTTGATAGCTCCTGAGTCAGATAGTGTGTCGAGAAAGAGCAACTTTTCACCTGAAACTAATACTAGACCTAAAACTACCACATTACCATAGGATATGTCTCCCCAAAAAGTCTTTTAAATGTATTAGTTGAGATTTCAATACTTAACCTGTTGCCTAGGTTAAATTAAAATAATAAAACAAACATCTTCGAGATGTGGATGTTGCGATATAAGTACAACTGACTTATTTTGCATGTTTAACTAGGGCCTAGGAAAAATCATTTATACAGGTTGTGCCTACATGGACCTATATGAAAATCTAGATATTAGATCCTTTACTTTTATGGACTCACATTTATATAATATAAAGCCTTCCAGAAATTAATAACTTGTAATGTCCCATGTAATTTCACTTTGAAATGAAAAATGGCAAGTAATTTTGATTACTTGCTTAATTCATTTATTTATTCAACACATATAGAGCACCTGTAATATGCCAAGATGCTTGAACACATTAGTGAACAATGTTCTTGCCTTCATATGTGTGTGTGTATAGACAAACAATATCAATTAAGTATATTAAATAAATAAATCATCTTGAATACTAGGACATTAAAAGTGCCATAGAGAACAGAAAAAGTAGAACAAGTTAAAGGAATCTCTTAATTTTAAATTAAACACTTGTTTCCTATGAAATTTGTGGTGGTTATAAAATACAGATATGAGGTTGAATGGGATAATAAGTGAATATGGTTGTTATGCCATGAGAAGAGAAAACAAAAACCAAAAATTTGGTTGTTCTTTTTTAAGGTTTCTTTCAGGAGTTGCTTTAAAGCTGATTTCTCATTAGCCACCAAATTGAATGTTTTCCCACTCGGCAATTTGCCCCACACACTAAATCGGTGGCAGAAGCACTGAAATAACTTCGTCATTCTAATGGCAAGAAGGCTTTTAAAGAGATTTTGAATAAGTTTCCATTTTTTGATAGTTAACTTTTTTGCAGAAATATGAGTTAGTATTTTAAGTGTCAGTGGAGGTCAATCATTGGTTCAGGTTGTTGCGTATCCAGCAGGAACCCTGGGAGGAATTTCTTGTTTACCTTAATAAAACTGTTATCATTTATGGGGAGTAGCTAACAGTAAAATATATGCAAGGAAATAAAAAGCAAACACAAATCTAATTACTATTATTTGAACAAGTAAATTTCATATAGAAACTGATGACAGTGAACTGTGTCAAACTTGACTACTCTGACCGTGTGCCTCCATTGATTGGCCTTTGCAAAAATCTGATTTGTAGTCAAGCAGTAATGAAAATGCTTAAAGATGCTGAAAGTCAGTATAATGGGCACTTTTGGAATGTATCACGTCTTCAGTATGCTTCCAATATACATTTTATAAGATTTCTTTCAGTTCATTCGGTTATATTATTAGATAAGCACTAATCTTGGAAAATGTTATTTCCAAATACTGCATGCAAAATCTGTAGTGAAAAATGCTCACTTCTTACAGTTCTCCGGAAGATTTTGTCTTGCTAAAGTTTCGTAGTTTTATTCTACCATTGTGTCTATCACCTAAGGTTACTTATTTATTTGCTTACTGTCTTCACATACTTACTTATTTTAGAAAAACATGAAATAATTACTTATAGGTTGGAACTTTGTGGTAGGTGCTTACAAGTACTTTTCTGGATAAAAATATTCGCATAGAAAAAGTGGTAAGATGATAGGGCCAGTGTGAGTACCCAATTTTTGAACCACCACTTAGTTATGTCTGGGTCATAGATGTATGTGGACTAGAAAAGGAGAGATGGATCCCAGGATAAAGGCGGGAATATCACTAGACATAATAATATTAGAGAAACAGAAACCTGGGTAAATTCAGTCAAGTTCTACATATGTGATGTTCATAATGATGACAGTCAAGAAGAAAATGTTAAATATTGTCACCCATATGCCTTTTAATAAGGCAGAGATATTTTTAATTCATTTTAGAAAGATGTCTATGAAATTGTCCATATTTATATAAAGTAAATAACAAACTACATTAATGAAAATAATAATTTCAGTAGTGTCTGAAGTCCTTGACTAGTTATTTTAAAAATGCTTTGATAAGGAAAATTATTTTGTATGTATTATCTATTTTTAGATTCTCATGGATACATTACATCATTACAGATTGTATTCAATCTAGTTTCAAAAAACTGCTCCATAAATATTTAACTTACTGATTTGCCATGCCTCATTAACTGTAAACCTGTTTCTCAATGAATTTTCTATTATTTATAGGCTTACAGTGCAATGAATTAATATATTTACAATTATATGTTAAAAACTTTCTCAATCACATTTAAATCATTCTTCCTTCTGATACAATGAGCTCTAGTTTATCAGAAGTTATATGGAATTATACAAATTTACCTGTAAATGTGTTTCTAACTTAATTTCATCACATAAAGTTGAAACTATATGTCTTAGTGTCTTTAGAAAGATTGTTAAATTTATATAATATCTTTCTGGGAGAAATGAGAGTAATTAAGAGGCACAATGTTACCTATTTAATTAGCCTATTTGTATCCTCAGAAGAATCCTTAGTTGTGAAACGTATGAGGGAGCTTGCCCTTAGTTAATTGAATCAGAGGATTTTAAAAGTCATTTACATTTCTTCCTACTCATTTGGTTTCGTTTTGTTCACTCTAAAATGGCTCACCAAAAGATTCCAGACCATAAACTTTTGTCTAAGTAATATTTTGTTGAAACTTGTGTAAATCTATGGTCAAATCTAGGGTCAGTACCAACCCTATTTTGTTCCCAGAAAGCACTGAGTATATTTTTACAATAAAGAAGTATTCAAATATAAAAATATATCAGGTAGATCTTTAAGAGTAAGGGATTCAATGTGTTGACACCCATTGAACAATTCAAAATGCAATTTGAGAGCTACTTAATCTTTCTTTCCTGTGGATATTGCTAAACCACAGGCACAAAGAGCTTAGTTCACATATGGATCCTCCCTTCCCCAGATAATTATATTTGCTAAGATAAACTTTACCTATTTTACTTTAATATTTCTTTGAAAGGTAAGTCCCAGTTTAGAAGTCAGTGAATGAAAGGCATCATGCTTTTAATTACTTTTAAAATGAATCTAATCTATCTCCTTTGAAAACTCTAAATTAGATTAAACTTTTGAGGGAGAAACAAAAGCAGAGGGGAGTTGCCAGTGAAGTGTTTTGAAGCCAAACGTAAGTTACCAATCCTTTTATGGAATAAAGGAAACTAAGAAAAACAGCAGCTGCCATTTCAGCTCAATAACTCCAGCACCTCCTAATGAAATCATTTTAAGACTGCTGAGTAGAAATAGTTTAAAGGTCTATTGTAAAAGAAACAAGAATTTTATTCATTAATTAGACTCGTCAGAGACTGCTTTGAATTTGCAAAACTGAATAGCCTTTTATTCCATGGTTATAGTTAAATCCTTAAGCTCATTTGATTTCCTATGTCCCATTTGATTTCACTTTAAGTTTTCACCTTTACAAATGCATTATAGGCCAATCCCATAATGTTTTCATTGCCCTCTCACTTTAGTAAAAAAAAAGGCAACGGAGTAACTCTTCATAAAATTAACACACGATTGTGGGAATATAAATTGCAGAAATGAAGTCTGCTGATAATGCACAAGTAATAGAATGGAGAACATTTTTGTTTATGTGTTTTCTCAACTTCAGATAGCTAATGGAGACTTATATATATATATTTTAATTTTAATAGTGACATTTTTATGCTGTAGAATATTAGACTTGTGCAGAGATTACTTTTGGTTTTGTTACTTTTCAGTTAAGATTTATTAAAATGCAGAATTCATGGCAGTATTTGAGATTCTGCCGTCTAACAGGTATGAGACATTAATTCATACTTCATTAATTTAGAATTTCTGAAAATTTGGGTCTAGTATGATTTTTTTTTTTTGACAGTGAAAAAGAGGGTATGCTAAAAAATAGTATACATAGTAAGTATGTAAAGTATACATATATACTTATGTATATACTAAGGAAAAGTATACATACTTAGAAATCAGCAGGTTTCAAAATTTTAAGAATAGTTGAAAATGTTCAAAGCATTATTTTTCAATAACTATGTCATGGCTACAACTTACTAATTATATCATTTATCTTCGTAAGAAATATTTGGTTGTTCTAGAGCTTAACATACTTCACATTATTACAGTTTCTTAAAAATACTTAAAAATTTTTTAATGCAATAAATTTGAATTTTAATCAAACAGTACAGTGAACAAAACAGAGATCTATTGCTCCAGCCTCCCTATCAATATACACAGTCCCCAGGGGCAATACTGTGAATCTTTCAGCTGTTTCTTCTGGTATTTGTGCATGGCACAAGCAGTACTCTAATATTTCTGTTTCTTGATTTTCTGCTTTAGAATGTATGTTTCTATTAATGTCTCAGAGTGAGATTTCTTTTAACTATCTGCCCATACATATAAAAACATGTTTCCTCTCTCTCCATTATCCCAAAAGAGCTTTATTATATTTTTTGGTTAAAATATTATTTAGTGTTTACATTATTATGAGCATATAAATTTGCTTTTATCTGAGCTTAGTATTATACTTTGAATACAGTTAGTTTCTTGAGCAACTGTTTTTATTGGAGGTTATATCTTGTTTTATCATATGTTTAATTTGCATATACTTACGACTCCAACACTCCAGAAACACTATAAATCCTGTCAGTACAAACACATCAGGTAATCTCCTGGGTTCTTTTTTTTTTTTTTTTTTTCAATGTTTTAACGACAGCTTCTGAAACAGCTGCTCTTTGGGTCAGCTACATAGCTGCTAACCCCAGACTTCCTATCACCATCATCCTAGACATTCCTTTTGCCTTTCTCATGTGTTCAGTCTTTCACTTATCCTCTTTCTGTTATTTCTTAATTTTAGGAAAACATTTCCTCCAGAAACTTACGAGAAAGGAATCATGGGCATTACATTTTTGAGATTCTACAATTATCAGAAACATTATTGAACATGGTATTTGACTGAAGATGGAATTCTAGCTTAGAAATTAGTATTTTTCCAAATGTTGAAGTTGTTTCTTCTAACTTCCAGTGTTTCTCTTGAAAAATGTTATGATGTTCTGATTCTAAATGCAGATCTGTCTAATGTGAACTGTTGTGCTTGTTAATCTTTCCAGAAGATTTTGTTATTATCTCTTTATCTTTGGTATTCCACAATTTCAAAACAGTATATCCTGTGTGCCACTTCCCATAAAAACACAAACAAAAAAAATACATTTCACTGGGTTGAGTACTCAGCAGGCCTTTGTACATTCTGAAAGATAAATATCTTTCAATCTTCAAAAATATTTTGATATCATTTCTTTGATGATTTTATTCTTTTCCTTTACATTTTTTGATTTTTTTTCCTTAAAATTTAAATCAGTGCTCGAATTGTATTACCTTTTATTGTCTATTTTCCATATCTTTGTGATTTTTCTGCTTTTTAAAATGTATTCTTAACTGGACCGTCCAACCCTTCTGTGGATATTTTTATGTCTGTTGTTACATTCAGTAATTTCTAAGAGTTATTTCTTTTACTCTGAGTTTACTTTTTAAATAATCTCATTGTGCTTTTATGGATACATTATCTTCTGTTATGTCTCTGAAATAATTAATATTTTCTTTTGAATTATTATCCTTCTATGTTTCTTCTTTTTCATCCAAGATCTTATTTTCTATTTATTGATTTTGTTCACTTTTCATTTAGAGGATTGGTTTATATGTGGTACTCATTGACCATCCATTCAGTTTTGAATGCTGAACAAAAATGTTGATTTACTGCTCAGAATAAAAGTTGATTGGATGCTTAGTGTGCATGAGTCAGCTTGCAAATGGCTGGTATACCTCACATAAAGGAGAGTCACTTAATTGAGTATTTTTAAGTATAAATGTTTAGGATCCATTTATCCTGGTCTGATGTTCGTAGAGAAGAATTTTCTAATCTCCTGCAGGTGAGTGTATGAAATTGGCTAGGGAGTTCCATTTTTGATAATGCAGACATTCATATTAAGCCCGTTGTTTTTATTTGTCTCCTGTATTTCCCTCCACTCCTATCAGCTATGTCTGGTGATCCAAAGATAAAACCCTCTTTTGCTTAACATCTCCATAAAGTTCATGTGTGTTGAGGAGAGAGGGGTACTTTAAGGATTGGTAGGAAAGTTAAAAGTATTTTTAGAGAAGTAATCTTTCCTGTCATTCAACAAACCTCATTATTTTCAGTCTCATCCCACAAGCTTTAGTAGTTCTTTACAAGTCACTAGTATTTCCCATTTCTGAGTAATTCAGTGTCTACAAGGAGGGACTTGGCTTGCTTCCTTTGGTTTTTCCCTTGAGGGAGCTTTGGCATTGGCTTTCTTTACTATACTGTATCCGTTACCATTTATCCATCTATTTTTCTTTTACCAAAAAATGTTTAACATCTCTCATCTGCTGTAGTTTCTTCTCCCTTTCTTGTGTTTGTGTGACTGTTTTGCATTCATTCACTTGTCACATGAATGAAATTGAGAAAAAACATGCTCAAGCAGAACTCACTGCATCTTCAATTTTGTAAAACTATTCTGTAATTCAATAATTTTTAAATTTTATTTTAGTGACTTCACATTAATGACACTTTGCATTAGCTGAGATAGCAAAATGTTCTTGTGAGGAAATGGTTACTTGTTAGCTATGGAATTCAAATCTTGGCTGCCCACCACTGGGATAAAGTTGATTTGAAAATGAATATATCTATATACTGATTGAATTCTTCAGTCAGTAAAGATATACTCCTACAATATACCAGAGTGTTTAATTGATTTTCTCTAGTACTCAATTCCAAATACAAAAAAACAGTGTTAATGAATGAGACAGCCTATCAGTAGTATTGCAATGTATGGTTAGCTTATTCCTAGAATAATTGCTACTGTTATTGTACATGAGTTTTAGACATCACTATTGATGATTGCTACTAAAATATTAATAAAATTGACCAATATCATAAAATGTCTTACCCAAATGTATAAGACTCAGTGAACATATTGATATGTACTATTAAATTGCTGTAAGTGATGAAGATATAAAAAGAATATACTATTGAAAAGGGAGTAAATTCAAGGAGGAAATGAATTAAAAAGTTATTTAGTGATAGTATTTTTGACTATCTTCTATTACAAAGGAAAGATCAAACATTGTTTAATGTTTTTGAATTAGTGGCTAGATACTGGCATTGATAATTGAGATATGAAATATAGGAAAGATGGAAGTTTGGGTGAGAAATGTTGGATTTGGTTTCAGGCAAGTTAAGCTTGAGGTTATTTTAAAATATTAAACAGCAGCCTGTAATACAGTACTGCAGCTCATCAGAGATGTCTAGGTCAAATATGTAGAATTGATCAGATTAGCTTAGCTACACAGAACAGAAATATTCCCATATCACAAGTGTTTAAGCAAAACAACAGTTTGTTTCACTCTAGTAGAAAAAGGCTATGGAAGGCAACTTAGGCTAATTTGAGCTCAACAAAGTTATCCAGGCTTTTTCCAGATGTCCACTCTGCCATCCCAAGGGCTGGCCCTCGTCCTATTAGATCCAAAATTTTGCATGTAAATGCTTCATCACAATGGTGTCTCCAATAGCTAAATGGAATAAAGGAAGAGGACATCACCCTTCTGTTTTAAAGACACTTAGTCAACCTCCATCACCATTCTGTTTACATCTCTTTGGCCAGAATTTATCTGTATCTCATGAAACTACAAAGAAATCCTGGGAATAGAGTCTTTTAATCTGTATGGTAACCCAGCAGGCTAAAAACCAGCTTTCTGTATTTAAGTAAAAATAAGAGAATAGAGGAAGGAGTATGTACCTGACAGTTTTGATTTAAGTTACTGGCACATAGATTGCATTTTGAAATGTAGATGTAGATGTATATGAACCAGAAAAAGTATGTTAAAAATCTTATTTTAAAATCAGATTTTTGCAGGTTGAGCAATGAATGCAGATGAAGAACTAAAGAGAAGTAGAGACAAATCCTTCAAGGAACTTTAATGAAAAATGAGAGACAGGACAATATCTCAGAAATTTAGGTTTGTGAGAGAGTAAAAGTGAAATCAGAAGGAGACCAGTCAAAAATGAGGAACATGATGAGCCTGATGACCAAGTCGAATTTTTAAATGATGCTATATAATGATTTTCTACTTAATGAATGTATGTGCACTAATCCTTTACTTTAGGTATTATCATCTTTTTTTATGTAAGTGCAAAAATGTAGGCCTGAAAGGTTAAATAACTTAAATTGAGACACAGAGCTGTGAATTTAACCAATGCCCCAATCTCAACTCATAATCTCAATCTGTCCCACTACCTCTTCTTAATTAGGAGGGATCTTAACTCTTAGGCATAATTAATTTACTTTTTTTTTTTTTTTTAATTAGGAAGTTAAAAAGCTCAGTGAAGGTGAGATGGTGTTAGTCAGAATGAACAATATAAGTATGCTTTCAGTGGGAAAAAACTTTTTAATGGTGATAAATTTCAAAACAATTTATCTAGGATCAGGTGCTGAAGGTGCACATTCTAATTATGTTTCCAAAGTGGAAGCTGATCGCTATATATTTTTTTCAGTGACAGAATTTTTTTTTTTGTATTTAAATACATAACTTTCCTCCAAATAACCCCCAAATAATAAACCAGATTAAATAAAATTCACAGTGAATATGCCCAACCAACATCTGTATGTGCAACTAAACACTGTGTCTATTACTGCGGTGTGAACCTTAAACAATATAAAAATGTTCTGGGGAGTCGAAGAAGCCCAAGTTTTAACTCTGTGGTATTTGGGGAGAGAAGACGCAGGAAGTAAGAGAAAGGGGAAATAAATTTTCTATTTCTTAATTTTGTCCTTCCAATATATTCATAAAGACTAAAAGAGAAAAGGAAGCTTGGGATTGTAAATAAATAGAGGAATACGGGAGTGTGGGACCCTTGCAATGCTACCTGACCAAAACATATGAAAGAAATTAATTCCTTTCAGATTGAAAAGTTGGAAGAAGAGATGAAAAGTGACAGAAGAGGATGGGAAAGAGACAAAAGGAGAGGGGACCATCCAAGGGAAAAGAAGGGACCCATGGCAGGGGAGTAAGATGGAGTTCAGTACCAGTGAGTGCCTGTTTCCATCTGTATCCCTGTTATCTTAGGCTCCACTTGAGGGTCTGTCTCCTTTCTTCAAGCCTTTATACTGTCAGCATCTTCCAGTCCCCTCCACCCTGCCCCCACCCCTACTGTGCCGGTCCCTTCCCCTTTTCTGTTTACTAGGAGTTGGCTCATTCCATAACCCTCAAGTCATAGTTCTTTTTAGTCAAAGAGGGAGACTCAGGCATTTGCTACTGCTCAGAGCCAGGAGGTTGCCGAAACCCTACATAGAGAAGGATTCATACCATTTGATGATTCAGTGAAATCCTGCTATAGTACACTGGTATGCTACCTGCCAGGAGGCCTCCTTCCACAGACTGGCTCACAGGGACTAGCATGGGTTGCTAGAAGGGAGGCTGGACCACATTTTGGTAAGAAGGACCAAGCTTGCAGCCATTTGGTAAGAAGGACCAAGCTTGCATCTGTTGAGCAGACCCTGGTACTGGGGTTGTGGATCCCATTCAAGCTTCTATAAGCTGCCTGCTCCTAGTTAGGCATTATAGGATATAAACCAATCTTCTAGGATGGTTGAGGTAGCTGTTGACCACATTGGGAGCTGTAGACCACGGAGTGAGAGAGAAAGAGGTCAATATTTCTGGTTGGAATTAGAATACTGTCCAAGGAGATAGTAAAAAATCTGGATCTGTTGAGGGGGCTGCATGTAGTTCTTGGCAGAACTTGCTGAGTGGAACAGTTGGAGATAGGGAGGAGCTGTCCTGTGGGAGGGGCTGTACTGCAATGAAGCTTATCTGCTGAGGATGCTGAAAGATAAGTGGGGACCAGAACAGAGGGGAGGATGGGTCAGCTGTTTCAGTAGAATCTTAGTGGTAAAGCCTCATTTCTCCGAAGGGGTTGCTGATGTTGTCGGCCTGTGAGATCTTGTGATTATTCATGGGAGGCTGTTGCTGAGGCATGGGTGGGAAGAGAGGAAGTTGCTGCTGCTACTGCTGGGCAGTATAGGGGAGAAGGCCCCGGACAGACAGGGATGAGATTACCTGGTTGCACAATTCCAGGGCACCTAGTGCCATACCTGGCCTGGAGATCCTTCTTGCACTGCCACCTTTACTGCTTCCAATGCTGTAGTCAGGTAAAGATAGAGATTCTGCTGAAGTAGCTGGCTTTGGTAGCAAAGGGTCACATGTTTCAAGGCCATGGCTCTGGAGACTTGAATTCACTATTGGTGCTGCTCTGTTGGATGCTTAGGGAAAGCTCAGCCCCTTGAGTGGCAGCTCAGCCCCTTAAGCTAATCCGCAGCTGTCATGTAGATATCTGTTCCAGACAATCTCATTCTGTACTGAATTGTTTCACTTGAGAATCAATCTCTGTTAAAATTCTATATTCTTCTCATCCGTTATATGTCCTGAAAACTCTGTTCAGGCAGTCTTGTGTTACTGGTTTTGTTGATGATGACAGATTTTCAAGTTTGAGCAACATTGTGGTCCATCCCAAAATAGGCAGCTATCCAGTGTAACTGCCTCTAGTGATATGAAGTCATCTGAGGGAATCTCTTAACTGGTTATTGTTTTAATAAATTTCAGAATCTCCTATTTTAATATTAGTAGCATCATTTTTGGGGGTTCTTTTTCAGTGTACTTACAATAAATTCATGGAAACCTGTTCCAGCAAAGCGTGTATAATTTTGGCTCAGGTTTCTGGACACCATCTTCCTTAGGACCTTTTTTGTTGGTTTGTTTTTGTCCTTGTCTTCCTTTTCAGAGACTTTCTTTGAGGACTTTTCTTTCTCCTTATCAGAAGGACAATGAATGTGCAGTTGAATTGCATCCTTGGTCCATCACCAAATGGGGTGGTGGGCTTCTCACATTTTGCTAGGCTATGCACAACTTCAACTTGGAACTGGACTTGGCTGTTGTTCTGATGTGACCATATTTGATGTCCATCTTTGTGTCTCCTGAGTCAAACTGGTATCTTCCCCTCTTTCTCAATTGCTTTCTTGTCTGGAGTCTTAGATGTAATTTTGTCTTTGATTATAGGTTCTTCCATCAGTTTTTTTTTTTTTTTTTTCCTGATTCTTTCATTAATTCAGAGGATCTTTTGAGCAGTGTTACTGTTAGACATTGACCAGCAGTGCAAGACTGATATATACCAGTAGTATGTATTTAAATAAATTATCAATAACTAACAGAGATGAGAATGATAAAGACCTGGGTGGTAGAGAAATATTTTTACTTTGTGTAGGTAAGCCCCAGCTGGGACCAGTTGCTTGATGGTCTGAAATAAGACTATAGCATATTAATTTGATTCAGTGTATTATTAGTACAAGGTTAGTTAAAATATTCTAATGCATTCATCTCCTAATATGATGTTCTTACATGAAGAATAATCCACTATTTATGGCTCATTGTGGGGAGAAGGTATAAATGTGTATGATTATTTGGGCCCTTAATATGTGCTAGTGCATTGAAGTCTTTTAATGTTTTTATTTACATTTTTTTCAACATTTTGAGGTTGATAAGATTATTCTCCTTTTACAAATGAGAAAACTGAAATTGAGGTCAAGATTAAAAGGCTTGTAAGTGGTTGAATCAGAGTTGTACTCAAGGCCAACTCCACAATACAAAATCTAAAAAACTCACTATATAATATTGTCTGCTTGGATGCATGTGTTTGTTTCCTGGGGCTTCTTTTAAAAATTAGTCACAAACTTGGTGGCTTAAAAAAACCAGAAACTTATTTTCTCACAGTTGTAAAGACCAGAACTCCAAAATCAAGGTGTTAGTTTCCTCCAGAGCCTTCAGGGAAGAATTATTGCTTGCCTCTTCCAACTTCTGGTAGCTTAAGGATTCGCCTGACTTTTGGCAGCATCACTCTAATCTCTACCTTCACCTGCACATGACCTTCTTCCTTGTGTCTGGGTGTGTTACCTTTTCTATCTCTTATAAGGAAACTTGTCATTGGCTTTATGACCCACTGGGACCCCTGGGTGATTTAGGATCACCCAGGATGATCTTGTCTAGAGATCCTTATCTTAATTACATCTCAGAAACTCTTCTTCTAAATAAAATAGCATTCTAAAGTTACAGGTGGACATACCTGTTGAGGGCCACTATTCAGCTCATTAAAATGAGCATGACCACATTTTTGAAAATGTGTTTTTGAATTGTGAAATATAATAAATATACAGAAAAATATATAATACTAATGTATAATATAATTAAAAATTATGAAGTGATCACCCTTGTAGCTACTACCCATATCAAGACACAGAACATTCCCAGAAATCTAAAATATACTGTTTCCTTTAAGGATCACCTCATTCCTGTTCAATGGAATTATTATGACTTTATGGGAATTACTTTCTTGCTTTTCTTTAAAATCTTACTACTCATATTGTAAAATAAGACAGTTTTACATGTTTTTCAATTCTATATAGATGAAACGTTATTATATGTTATACTTTGTGTTATGCTTCTTTTAATTAATATGATATTTATAAGAACTATGTATATCATTGAGAGTGGCGGTAGCAAATTTATTTTCTTTACAGCCTAGCTATATGTTTTTCATTTGTTACATAAGTTTATCACATTCTATTTTTGACTATCACAAACACAAACTATAAACATTTTTTATTTATTCTGGTATAACTGTGCACAGTTTTATATGAGATGTATGCTCACTAGATGACAGGTTTACAAAGTAGTTATAGCAATATACCTTTCATTAGCAGCTTATGTGAATTCCCAATGTTTTCACATATTTAATAGCACACAACACTGGCTGAAATTTTAGTTTTCTTATAATTTCATAGATGTGCAGTTATATTCCATGATGGTTTTAATTTCTCTCTCTTTTTTTGAGAAAGGATTTTGCTATGTTGCTCAGGCTGGTCTTGAACTCCCAAGTAGCCAGGATTACAGATGCGTACTACCTTGCCAGGCTTAGGGTAGTTTTAATTTAAATCTCTCTAATTACCCATAAAATTGGATATATCTTCATAGGTTATTGGATTTATACTTTCATAAACTTTTTGCTGGTTCAACTGTTTTTCCCATTTTTCAATTTGATTGTCTTATTTGTCTTTCTTCTTATGGTATGATTTTGGATAGGAGTCCATTTGTTAATCACACATACTATAAATGCTTTCTTTCATGTAGTAGTTGTCTTTGCTGTCTTTTTATTGTGTGTTTTCATGAGCAGAAGTTCTTTTTGTAATGTAGTCAATTTTATTCATTTTTTATTTATGGTTAGTGCTTTTGGTACTTAAAAAAATCTTTTTTTACCCTATGTTACCACTGCTTCTAATTTTAATTTTTCTTTTTCTGTGCATCTATCACCAGCTAAACCCTTTGCTGATTGACATATTCTTTTTCCAGAGATGGTAATATATTTAGGTTGTAATCAAATCTTGCTTAGTGGGAGCAATTCTGTCACTTTAAGATGTGTTGTATAATTCGTGTACATGATTTTTCCAACTTAACTTGGAAGCTAGTCGTAATTTGCTCATTTTCATTTTCTTAGGAGATTTGTTATGGTGGGCCTTAGCTATCCTGTAAGTATGAATAAAAGAGGGTTTCCTTTGAAATTGCTTTGCTCTGATAGTGCTTTGGTTAAAGAATCTTCCCAACTGATTTCAGAGTTGATCATACTTTATATTAGTTAGGTATTTGACTACATGAAAAAGTTTACTGTTTATCAAATATTTTATATATGATACTTCAATGAATTATCTAGTGAAAGCTACAAATACATGTAGCTATGATAATTTTATTGAAGACTCTCAGATTCATTAAATTACATAATCAAGGGCAAGCTAGGAAGTTAAGTGCTGAAATATGAACTCAAGTCTGACTTTTTTTCAGTTCTTCCCTTAAATAAAGTTTTAAACTTTGGAATGACAGATTCACTTATTTTAAATTATATCACCAATTTTAAGAAATAAAAGAGCCATGTCATTTAAACGATGTCCAGATTTATCCCTACAAGCATTCTTTCTTTATCCAGATTCATGTAGAGTTATTCACTTTTATGATCCTTTTGGTTTACATGTTAGTTAAATGTAATGTGTTTTCTTTCTCTTTGGGAATTTTGGGGTGAGGTATAGGGAGCCTCTGTCGGATAAAACTTGCTTAAGCAAGTGGATTTTATTTCTTTCTTGTTTCCTTTCTTTCTTTCTTTTCCTTTTTCTTTTTTTTTTTTGGAATCAGAGTCTTGCTCTGTCGCCCAGACTGGAGTGCAGTGGTACAATCTTGGCTCACTGCAAACTCTGCCTCCCGGGTTCAAGCAATTCTCATGCCTCAGCCTCCCAAGTAGCTGGGATTACAGGCATGTGCCACCACGCCCAGCTAATTTTTGTATTTTTGGTAGAAACGGGATTTCGCCATATTGGTCAGGCTGGTGTCTAACTCCTGACCTCAGGTGATCTACCCTCCTTGGCCTCCCAAAGTGCTGGGATTGCAGGCATAAGCCACCGTGTCCGGCCTCTTGTTTGCTCTTTAGCATATGTATTAGATGAGTGAAATAAGGGCAGTATGGGCAAGAAAAAGAAAAAATATTCAATTCAAGAAGTTTATTTACTATTTGTCTACAATACCATTTAACTATGGTTGCTTTAAAAAAAAAAAATTCTAGTTAAGCTTATACAGTTTTAGAATATATAAATGCCAGTGCTTTAAAATTAAAATCAGATTTATATATTTGTAATGGGCAATTTATAACCTTCTGTCTCAGAAGATACCTTTTAAGAGCAGATTCAGTGATTCCAAACTCATCTACTAGCTCCAGACTAATGATGAAGATACATAGTTATCTCTGAGGTTATAGATGGGCTAGGGAAGAAGAAAAAGTGAGCATACTGATCTTTTGACCCTATTTGCAAAAAGATATGAAATATTATAATGAGCAGGTAAGATTTTTAAGAAAATCTATATTTCAAAATGCAGTGTCTAGACTAATATAGCACTTTTGGATAAAAATGCTCACAGTTGTGCAGTTGTGTGAATTTTCTAATCCCTTTTGCCTTCTAGCATAGGACCACCGTCAATTTATCATGTAATTAATTCTTTAAAATTATAGTATCTGTATAATAATAGACTGTAGTGAAAATTTTGGTATTCAAAATAACATCTAACATGTCAGACTAATATTAATCACCACGTAGTAAGCCATCTTTTACACATGTTTCTACCTAGGGTTTCTTCTTGGTATTATTTCTCATTTAGAAAAATTTCAGGAGTTCCTAGATTTGAAATCCTAGTATAAATACACTTCTTTAAAACAATTTCTTTTGTTTTTAATTATATTACATCTTTTTTAGTAGAGCAACAGAGAGGGTAGCTTTTATGTGTCAGTTTCTCCACTGAGTTATGCCCTATCATGCTTTCAGGACATACATTTATTGTACAAATATATGTCCTACTAGTTGGTATAGGTTAAAGTCAGAGTAAATCTTTACCATTCTACTAGGTATTGGGGGATTCTCTTAAAATCGTGCTTTTCAATTTACTTGGAGTCTCCTTGGCTCCATCTCCTGCTGTTGTAATCATTAGCGGAAGTTCATAGAGAGTGGAATTTCTCAAAATATAGACAGTTTTTTTGTTCAGAACACGAGCCCTGCAGGCATTTCTTTTCATTTTTACTTAGCTTGGGATATTTAGCTGCACCTTTGACTTTAATATGCTTATTACAGAGCCTGAACACAGAATATGCTTCCTCCTGCTTTAAGATACAGATGGCAAAAATCCTTAGTCTGCCAAGGAATTTTATTTGCTTTTAAATCCTAACAGTCCCACTACATGGCTTTGTTATATTAAGATTTTAATAGTGCAAATAAGGGTCAAGGCTTCTTTGTTGATTAAATTATAAATCACCCTTTGGCTTTCTAGTATCTGACAGTTATTTTCTATTTCATCTTTAAAAGCGGAAGTCCATGAGCTTTTCATCCAGTGATGTAGTTGGATTTTATTCATGTTCAGACTCATTGAAACCTGCCAACCATATAAAAACAGTTGCCAATATGGGAGAAGTCTTCCTTGTGTTGTGATAGAAAGGATTTCACTGTTTAAAAGTAAATTTAAAATAAAAATTTATTCCCTTCATTAAAAGAGGAGCATGTGCCTGCTTGTCCCAGGTGGCTTTCTATAAGAATAAGAAATAGGGTAGACTTATTTGAAAACATCTTCAATTGTTTTTCAAATTGTTTGTATTTATACACATACATACCTAATATTTATATACACACAGCCATACACAAACATCACCCCATATATATATACACACACATATATATACACATATATATACACACACACATATACATAACACATATGTATATATGTATATGTGTGTGTGTATATGTGTATATATGTGTGTATATATACATATACGTGTGTGTGTGTGTATATATATATGATGTTTGACCTTAGAAGCAATCCTCATTTCAATGTCAATTTTGAATTGGTTACAAACATTACTTACACTGATTTTCAACCAACTTGGAATGCAAAGAAAACTTTTTCTTTTTCTTAAATTAATGCTGCTATTTTTTTGACTTGTAATTGTAATTTATGTGTCTGGATTTTAAAATGATTTAAAATGAGCTGAATTTTGAGTCAGTGAATTTCTCTTGACATTACACGTAGTATGGTTTTGCTCTACTACCTGAGTTCTTTTTTGTAGGTGGAATTGTTATCTATCTAATCTTCTGTAGCAGCAAATATAGGATCATAGTAAAAAACAAACAAATAAACAAAAAAAAAGTTCTATTGATTTTGCCACTGTGATGTTTCCCTATCACTTCCATCCCTTCCATTCATTCTATCACTGCCCTAATTCCGGTCCTCAGTTCCTTACATCAAATTTTTGCAAGTTTCTATTTAGCCATTTTGCTTTACAATTTCTCTCCATTCCAATTCATTCTAAATATTACTTTCAAAAGTATCATTTTTCAAAAATATAGTCTTATCACACTTTTTTCTACTACAGAACCTCCCGTGTCTTCCCATTGCTTTTGGAGTAGTTTCAAATTCCTTAGGAACTGCACAGTTCAATTCAGCGGCCACTAGCCTTATGCAGCTATTTAAATTTAAATATAAACTTAATTAAAAGTAAATAAAAGAAAATGAGTTCCTCCATCACAGTAGCCTAGTTTCAAATACTCAAAAGTCACATGTAGCTAGAGATTACTGAATTGAACAGCACTGTTCTAGAATATTTCTCTCATCATTAAAGGCTCTATTGGACAACCCTGCATGAAATGTTAAGACAACCCTTCCAACTTACTTTTAACCATGTTCCAGCTTATTTTTTCAGCCTCATTTTCTGCTACACAGTGTTAACATGCCTCTGTGATCAAGTCATAAGCATTTACTCATTGTTGAAAGCATCAGTCATTCAATCAACAAACTTCACTGAGCACCTTCTATATGCTGGGCATCAGTCTGTTGGAAGCACCACTGTGAATTTAAAACAAAGCAAAGCAAAACAAAACAGCTGTCATGGAGTTTATATCAGTGGGGATTATAAACATCCAAAAATTTTAAAATGTAAAATATCTTTTGGCAAAGAGTGCTAGAAAGAAAAATAAAATCTGGTAATGTGTAGAGAATGATGGGTGGTGGTTAGATGGGGTGTTCAGGAAAGGGCTTTTTGATAAAGATATATTTCAGCAGAGGCCTCAATAAAATGAGGAAATGAAACATGCAGCTCTCGGGTAAGTGTAAGCTAGTCATTCTGCTGCATTCAAGCTTTTTGCTACTCTTAGCTTTGTGGAAATATTAATAAAGGTCATAACGTTATTAAGTGGTAGCCTCTTATCTTGCTCTAACATTTTTTGGTCTCAAGCCAGAATGTAATCAGAATCATAGACTATTAAAGCTAGAGGCATCTATAGAAATCATCTAATCCATTTTGTAATTTTAAAAAGGAGGTACCTAAGATTTAGATAGGGTAATTGATTTAAGTGACAAAGTGAAATAATGGTAAATGGCAATTAGAACCCTGGACTCTTAGTATTTTCTGAATAGTACCGAGTTTTCTGAGTAATGCGATCCAGATGCTGATGACATCTTGAACCTTTAAAAAATTTTTAAAAATGTAATATGTATTTAATGCTTTATTTTGATTTTCTTCAGAAATGTGTTGATGTTGATATTCAAATGAACCATTTGGTTTTCTCTTTATGCTGAGTTTTCATATGGTCATTTGGAAGACATATTTACAATGATATACACATGTGGCTATCTTTTAAATTTTACTTTCCCAATACTATAAAACATTTATTAGCATTATAAACATGATACACACATACGTATATATGCATGTGCATGGTGAGTATATGTGTATATCTGTCATAATTCAAATATCAATTTTATGTTCTGCCTTTGTATTCACAGAGTGTATTCACAAAACTCTAAAATTTCTTTGTGTGTGGTATTAAATAGCATAAAGTCATGAATTTTAATTGAATTATGGCTTTATTCCCCTAATAGAATCCTGAGGAATTGCTCTAAGAACTCACAGAAGGTGGCTTAATGAATTTTTTTTTTTTTTTTTTATTTTTTTTTTGAGAGGGAGTCTTGCTCTGTCGCCCAGGCTGGAGTGCAGTGGCGCGATCTTGGCTCACTGCAAGCTCCGCCTCCCGGGTTGACGTCATTCTCCTGCCTCAGCCTCCCAAGTAGCTGGGACTACAGGCGCCCACCACCACGCCCAGCTACTTTTTTTGTATTTTTAACAGAGACAGGGTTTTGAGGTATTAGCCAGGATGATCTCAATCTCCTGACCTTGTGATCTGCCCACTTCGGCCTCCCAAAGTGCTGGGATTACAGGCATGAGCTACCGCACCCGGCCCTTAAGAAGTTTTAAAGTCATCTATGATAGGTGAGCGCTCAGGTTCCTCTCCTTAAAGTCATCTATGATAAGTGAGCGCTCAGATTCTTCCTTTGTGGGGTGCAAGTTCATGACAGATTCCTCAAGGTTAATAGCTTAGTAGTATAATTTTATTGCAGTCACTGTACTGTCCATGCATAGTAATGTTGTAAGGCATATCTTTATTTAATAATTCTGAAAATATTTCGAGCACCTAACTTCAGCTATTGAGAATAGATATAAAATTATGCATTATGCTCTATAATTTTAGGGAAAGAAATTATTTTCTTGCTACATCAATAAATCTTTCTTTTACATACATCCTTTCCATATAATAAATATCCATTTTTCTTTCATATATCCATGATTAAATGTCTTACATGAATAAAATATTTCTTTTGAAAATATACAGAATGGTTTGTCAAAACATGTGAAATGCACTGTATGGTTCCAAAATCTGTTTTTCATGTTTTTCTTTGGGGTGTGATCTGTTCCTGTTAGTTTAGTGTTTGTGCCTTAATTGTAGTATATCCTTAAGGAAATTGAGTATCGGTAGACTATTTATTGCAGTTGAAGATATAGCAAAAGAAATAATTAAGTTTCCAGGAGGGAAATACCTACAAGTGAATGATAATACAGTCAGTGTAAAACAGCCTTTCACTAAAGAATGTATATACTATTATTTACTCAAAAACTATTCAGCAACTATTTTACCCACAGGTGAAATACACTGGAGTGTCCAGTTTTGTGTCACGTGTCCTTTCTGCCATTCTCAGGCTAATGGCACTCTTCATGACAAGCCTGATTGTACTGTTAAGCTCCAGAGGAAAAAATGTGGCTACAGAGTATATTAAAATACATACAATTGAAAAGGAAAATGTTCATTTTTGCAAGCAGAAGATTACCAACAGAATGCTAAAATTGAAGGTCAGTTTTAGAATGAGCTCTCATATTATGGAGTTTATGAACAAACTATGTATTATATAAGAAAAGAAAAATCAATTTTATACCGAAGTAGTGCTTTCAAAAATGTATTTTAGTTTTCTTATAGAAAAGTAGAAAAATGAAAAATACATGAACTCTTTCTTAACCCTAATCTATATTTTTTAAGAATTTTTAAAATGTTTCATATGTGAAGTAAAGAGGCAAGAAAGTGAAAAGTGTTTGTTTGTTTGTTTTTTTTTAAATGGAGACGCTATGGGAAAATATAGGCAAATGAAGGAGTACAAATAGAAAATGTAATTTTATTGAATAACAGAAAAGAAAATAGTGCAAAACAGCCTCTCTATTCTTTTGTTCTTGGGATCAAAGCTTTCATTCCTGGTGATTGGTGGAATCCTTTTGGTTGCTATGTTCCCTTGAACAAAATCTTAAATCAAATTAACTCAAATTCTGTGTGTGCTATTAGAAACCATCTCATCTCATAACAGGACTTTAGTATATTTTTCTTAATATCAAAGAAATTATATGGGCTAAGTAATTCTCAAAGCACCATATAAAGTTTAGGTATTTCTTTAGACGAAACAAAATATATGTTCTTTTTCACATTTGTGGTTGATTTTATTATAAAATTTGACAGAAGAAACCAAGGAAAGAGAAAAGAGAAACCTCTGGAGACTTTGTATTTTCTTAGCTGACAAAAAAAGCTTCACTTTTAGCAATTTTTCTTTCTCTGTTTACTTTTTCTAAAGTCTGACTGAAACCAGACAAGAAAAGAATATTATATTCTGTTTTTGGCTTTTTACGGGATTTTTTTTTTTTTTTTTTTTTTTTTTTTCCCAGCTAGAAGAAAGATTTGAAGTGCCTTTACAAGGTTATTTCCAAGGTAATGTTTCTTTTATTTTTAAATAGCAAATTTTTTGAGATTCAAAATCAACATCCAGTCCATATGTCACTGAATATAAAGTTCCCGGTGGTGAAATAGGCACAAAGTTAGCCTTGCAGACTGTAACTGACAAATGTGGGTATAAGGAAAGGAAAGATTTGAATTTGAATTTGAAATATGAAAATTCGAAGCCTAAGCTGTATGCCTTGGTTTTTGGGGATGAGAGTTAGAGACACAAGAGAAATCAGTTGTATTACGACTGTAAACAACACCCACCTTGCTTTGCTTTTGTGTCTGCCTACATGCTTATAGTCCTAAAGATTTATGGAAAGGGCAGAAAGAAATAATCAAGGCCTGTTTTAATATAATCAATCCTATTGCCCTCACAGAAGAAAATATGTTACCTGTGATAGCAGCTTAACAGTCACAAAGTTTCCATCTTAACAGTGACAATCCACAGATTTTATTACTCTAAGGAACCATTTGGGTAGTTAATATGGAGGGTGCAGAAGTAAAGAATGTAATAATGCTGTAAGTGTTCTAGTAATTACTATGCTTAAGTGATGCTTAAATTAAGATGTTTGACCAACAGAACTCTTTTTTGAATTCCAGGTAGCCATGATCTTTGCATAGATTTTTAATTTTTAAAAAATGGTTTTAAAATTTAAATGTTATGTTATCCAGCAACTCAGATCTCCTTGAGGTTACCAATGATTCGTTTGTTGTTGCTGTTCTTTTCCGTATTGCACCATCTGATATTTCTTTGAAAAGTCATAGTGAATCTTTTCATTTCAGTATTAGCAAAACCATCAAATTTAAATCATTGATAGAAATCTTTAAAAGGTTTTGAGATTATAATGACTGTATCTGTGAAGTATCTAGTCATTTAGTTCATTTCAAATACCAATTATCATTCTGATTTTCTTGAGAATAATGACTGTAGGAAGCTTTGTGGTAATTTTTATGTGGGTAGAAAAATATAGCATGCACTCATGAATGTCTTGGTATTTGTTTCAGAAAATAATAGAATTTTTTATTACAGCACATGGTAAAAATTATGTAACAAACTATAAATAAATTAATTATCATAGATAATGCCCCCATAGATAATATTAGGTACATTAAGTAGCTAGAATCATGGAGGCAGCAATGCCCTGGCTTTTTATTTTCTAAAAGCAAGACAGTTACCTGCATTTATCTGGTTTCTGATTTTTGAAATTGCCCCAGAAAGTGGGAAGAATTTTCTTGCTTTAGAATCTTGAAATCTGTGTATGTAACCCCAACTAATATAGTTTAGTTTTGTCCTGTTTTGAACTTTATATAACCAAATTTTGTGGCATGCACTATCCTATGGTGTTATTTTCAGTGAATAACATGTTTGTATAAAATTCACCTATGTTGTTGGATATAGCTTTTAATTTTCCCCTTTATGCTGCATAGTATTCCATTATATGCTTATACCACAATTTATTAATCCATTTGACTGAGTATTTGGTTGTTTGGTGGCAGGTATAATAGTGCTGCTATGATCATTGCTACATTTTTTTCTAGAATACATTCACAAACATTATTGTATATAGGAAGCGGAAGCATTGAGTCGAATGTATGCATTCAAAAGTTATTACAGCAATATATGCTTTCATCTGCAGTTTTAATGATTCTAGGTGTTCCATACAGTAAGAATCAGCTGATGTTTTCAGGCTTTATGATTGTTGCAAACTGGTGGCTGTTTAGTGGTGTTTTGATTTTAATTTGGAATTCTTCGCTTACTAATAACCTTAAACAGCTTTTGGGTTTATAGAGCATTTAAATTTTCTCTTTTTGTAGTTTCTCTTCAAGTCTTTTGACCATTTAAAAACATGGTTTGCTGTGATGTATTAATTGATTTTTTTTGGAGTTCCTTTCATATTCCACTTTTAAATCCTTTGTCAGTGTTATGTGTTGCAGTTATCTTTTTCTGTGCTGTGACATCCTTTTACTTTCTTCATCTTTTTTGATGAACACTTTAAAGAAAAAAGCAAACTTATTCACTTTAAAGTACTTTTGATGTTTTGTTTAATTTTTTCTCCCAAGATTATAAAGATACTATCCTGTTTTACCATGTTATTCTCTTAAGCCTTTGCAGAGTTTTTTGTTTGTTTGCATTTGCTTTTATTTTTTATTTTTTGACATATACATCTATAATCTATCTGGTGTTATTTTTGCCTAGTGTGATTGGTTTGGTCCCGTTTAATTTTTTTCATGTAGATACCTAATTATCATATATCTTGAGAGTCTGATATTTCCATACAATTCTTTTCTGACAAATCTACATTGCTTGTTTTTCATAAGCAAAATATCTATAATGCATGTGTCTGGGTTCAAGCTCTCCATTTTGTTTCGTTGTTCCATTCCCTTCCTTAGCGTCACTACCAAACTGTCCTAATTATTGTGGTTTTGTAACAAGCCTAAATATCTCATAGAGTATTTGCTTCAATCCTATGATTATTTTAAAAGATCTTGACCTTTGATTTCCACAAAAATATTTGAATTAACTGGTCAAATTCCACACATACACCCTAATAAAAGTTTGGTTTATGATTATATTAAATTAGTCTACAAATCAGGAGGAGATTCATATCTCTGAAGTTTTGATTTTTCCAATCCACGTAATACTCTATATCTGGATTTTTTAAATTCTTTAAAATTCATCAATCATTTTTATTAAATCTTGCACATAATTGGTGAATTTATTACTGAGAATTTCGTATTTTATTAATAACATTCAAAATGATTTTCATTGGTTTAGTACATATTCTACAGCATAGATAAATTCTTGCTATTTCAAATAATTTAATGATTCCTTACTGGATATTTCATTAAAATATAGTCTTATTATTTTTCTTAAAATTTGTGTAAATTTTATTTTCTCCTCTTGCCTTACTACACCGATGGCAGATTCCAGCACAGTGTTCATTGAAATCTCATATTTTCTTGTTCCCAATCTTGCTCCCAATCTCAAAGGGAAAACTTTCAAAATTAAATATATTTTTGTAAAGCTCTTAGGTCTTCTAAGTCTAAGGAATTTCTCCGTTAGAGTCTGCTTACATTTTCATAATGAGTGCTACAATGTTTTGTCTGTCTGTATTGATAATTCCATATGATTTTTAAAATAAGATGGCAAAATACAAATACAGATTTACTAATGTTAAGACAACTTTTCTTTATTGGTATAAATCCAACTTAGACATGATATATTATCCTTTTTATGTAATTCAGCAAATTTAGTAATGCTTATAAAATTAGAGATATTAGTAAATTTTAAAAAAACTGCTGAGTATTTTCTTACATGTGTTCATAGGTGAGATAAAACTATAACTTTTCTTTTTGGTTTTGTCCTTGTCAGGTTGTGGTATAGAAGGTGCATATCCTCTTTTTCAGTTCTCTTAAATGATTTATATATATTTAAATTGTTTTTGAGATTTTAATAAAAATCTCCAGCAAAAACATTCAAGCCTACTGCTTTCTTTCCAAGAAGATTTTCAAATTTTAATACAATTATTTAATTAATTGATTGTTACTATTATTTAAATCAAATATAGATTAATGTTAATGGTATAGGAAATTTGGGTTTTGGATGTTTTGAAATAGTTTTGTTCACGTGTAATTGTTTAAAGATTTGTCCACTTTTGGTAAACTTTTGAATATCTTGGAATTTTTTGTTCATAATAAACTATCATTTTGTGATATCTACAGGTCATCTGTCTCTTTTTAAGAGAAAAATAATATCCAAAGAAGTCCCACCACTCAGAGGACTTTTACATTTCGTGTCTCATTTGCCAGAATTTCTTCTTACAAGCTCTAAACCAATCATGGTTAGGGTAATGTAATTACCTTGCTTAGTTTTTAGGTGATAGAGTTTTCTTTGCTTTTTGATGATTTTACTATGAAAGTGTGAACACTTGAACAACTCAGTCAGCAATAAAGAATGAGGTTAGAATTGGATTTAGCTGGAAAATCAACATTGTCTAATGTAGAAAGAAAAGAGAAAAAACAGAGAGGAAAAAAAGTGAGTTTGTTTATTTGTTGCTTAAACTGATTGAAGTTGGAATCCTGACCCTTTGTAGCTAGAAAAGTCCTGATTACTTTTCCTGATTGCTTGCAAAATAATGGTTCTTTATTCCTTATTTTGGTTATAATTTATTTACATAATGTGATTTGTTATCTGAGGGATAGTTTTAGTTTTTAAGTCTACTTGGGATGCTGTAGAGTTAGTGGAGAATGAGCATGTGATATTTTAAGGAATGATGTCATATCTTTACCTGAGCCAGTTTGAAACTTCACTGAGACTAGGATGAGACACTTGCTTTGCTATATTAGTATTCAGAAATGCTAGTGGCTATGACAAAGAGGCCAAAACAACAATAGTTAAGACAAGATAGTATTTTATTTTTCTAAGTCTGAAGTATATATATTAATACTTACATTAACTATATATATGTTATATATAATAATATAACTATAATAATATAACAATACTTATATTAACAATATATTAAATTGCTTAATTTCACAGGAAGGTAATATTGATCTTGAGAGCCCAGATTGGAAGTAGGACACATCACTTTTGTATGCATACCATTGAAATAATTCATTTAAATGGCTACATATAACCTCAAGGGACACACATAGTATAGTTGGACATGGATATACATAGTAGTTCTACTATTGAAAGGAACAGAATTTATTTTTTGGTAAACAACTTGTAGTCTCTGCTCTACTGCCAGTCATTGTTTAAAGTTAGCATATATATCAGAAAAAGAAAAAAAAAAAAAAGTAAATTCTTAGAACTAAATTTTGCAATGTTTCTAATAGTTTTTCTATGACACTGGATTTTTTAATACGATATACTTTTAAGTAGAACAATGTTTCACAGTTAAAAAGCTAAAACTCCTACCACTTGTATGTCTTAGTAAAAATGTAATTTTGCATTGTATAAAATGTTACATATTTCTGATTTTCTTTCAAAACTAGTATGCACTCTTGGTTCTGATGTGAATACCAGCCATTTAATCACTGGGTTATTTCTATTTATGTAGTAATGATAGCAAGCTTTTCAATACTCAGGAAACTTATTTATCGGTGAAATAGTCCTTCACAAATGTTAAGTCAGTTGAGAGTTTATAGGTTGTTTTTGTTCTTGTTTATTATTTCTGATCTCTGCTTTCATGGATGTGTTATTGTGTTCTAATGAGGTGAGGCTAATCTGACAGAATATGAATAAAATAGAAATTAGATAAAAGATATTGTAAAAGTAAAAATACCTTGCAGAAAAGGAAACATCAATATTTAATATGTTCATTTGTATTCTGTGAACTACGTCTAAAGAAAATACTCTCTAATATTCTTTGTAGATTTTGTACTGGGTGAAACACTGCCAAAATGGAAGCACATTGTTGACACACAAAAATGTTACATTAAAACAACAACAACCAACACTGTGTCGTTATACTCTCCTCTAATTGTTATCAAAGCACTATACTGACTTTAATGCTTTACTCTTTTAGCTATATTTATCAAGAAATTAGGCCCAAATTTTGAGAACATTGCAACAATGGAAATTCTATTCTGTTTTTCCTTTCCTTTTTTTTTTTTTTTTTCACTTAACCTAATCAAATATAGTTCTTAGAAGGTGTTTGTTTCAACAAAGTATTATATGATAATTTTTGCCTAATTTTGTCCCCTTTCTTAAAATATTGATCATGAGGAAAAAAAAAGTTTATCATCCTGCCTCTTAGTCTTCTTGTAATATTCTTTTTAATAGAAAAATGATATTACTGAGGGTATTGAGTTTACTCCTATTGTTTTTAAATCTTACAAGAAATTACAATTTCTAACTTAGTAAATATGAACCAAGATACATTCTTTATTTGTAGTTATTTATTTATTTTAATATACTTTAAGTTTTTGAGCAGTTTTAGGTTTACAGCAAAATTGAGTAGAAAGTACAGAGATTTTAGTTGCACATATTTATTATAATAGACTTTAATATTTTGAGTCAGCAAAGCAGAGTTGAAAGTAAAGAGATTTCCTGTATACCTCCTGCTCCCACACATGCGTAGCCTCCCCATCATCAATATTGTCCAACAAAGTTGTAATGATCGATGAACTTACAGTGACATCATGATCACCTGTAGCCCATAGTTAACATTAGAGTTTATACTTGGTGGTGTGCATTCTGTGGGTTTGGATAGATTTGTAATGGCATGTATCCACCATTATAGTATTATACAGGGAAGTTTCACTGCCCCAAACATCCTCTGCACTCTGCCTGTTCGTCTTCCTTCCCTTGTAAAGTTTGGCAGCTACTGATTTTTATTTTTTATTTTTTTAATTTTTAGTTTAATTTTATTTATTTATATATTTTCGAGACAGAGTCTTGCTCTTTCGCCCAGGCTGGAGTGCAGTGGTATGATCTCGACCCACTGCAACTTCCGTCTTCTGGGATCAAGCAATTCTCCTGCCTCAGCTTTCTGAGTAGCTGGGATTACAGGCGTGCACCACCACGCTCAGCGAATTTTCTTGTATTTTTCATAGAGACAGGGTTTCACCATGTTGGTCAGGCTAATCTTGAACTCCTGACCTCGTGATCTGCCAACCTCGGCCTCCCAAAGTGCTGGGATTACAGGCATCGTGAGCCACCATGCCCGGCCGCTACTGGTCTTTTTACTGTCTCCATACTTTTTCTTTTTTCCCTAAAGTCAAATAATTAGTATTAAAGAGTGAATAGCCTTTTCAGACTGGCATCTTTTACTTAGTAAATGCTTTTATGTTTCCTCCTTTTTTTTTTTTTTTAATGGCTTAATAGCTCATTTCTTTTTAGCACGGAGTAGCATTACTTTGGCTGGATGTGCCACCATTTACTCATCTATTCACCTGCTGACTGACATCTTAGTTGCTTCTACATTTTGGCAATTATGAACAAAGCTAATATAAACACCTTTGAGTATATTTTTGTGTGGACATCAGTTTCGCACTTTTTAGGATTAATACCAAGGGAGCATGACTTCTGGATTGTGTGGAAAGAGTGTGTTTAGTTTTATAAGAACCCACCAAACAACTGTTTTTCAAAGTGTTGTATCATTTTGTATTCACATCAGCAATTAATGAGAGTTTCTGTTGTTCCACATAGGAAACAGCATTTAGTGTTGTTAGTGTTCTGCATTGTGGCCATTCTAATAGGTGTGTGGCATCTCCTAGGTGGTGGTATTGCATTGTTGTCTTAGTGTATTTATTTATAGATATATAATTTATAGACTTATTTATGAGCATTTCTACAAAACAATGAAAACATTAACCAAGATTGTATATTCTCTATCCTAGTTTTTGTTTGAACTGAGCAATTTTTGTTGTCTATTATGTTGTAAAATTATTACAAATAACCATATTTGTTCCAAATCAAATTAAGTGTTAGATTATTTGATACCTGGGTTAGTAAAATAGTCCTTGAGTTATTAAGCCATAAACTAGTATGGCCACTCTTCAGAATAATGGTGTTAGAAATATTTATAAAATTGCTAACCTAAGGGTGGTCATATTCAGTAATGACAATTTTTTTATGAAATTAAACATCTATATTAATTTTGTATTGGTTTTGTATTAGTCTGTTTTCACACCGCCAAGAAGATGTTGCCTGAGACTGGGTAATTTATAAACAAAAGAGGTTTAATTGACTCACAGTTCCACATGGCTGGAGGGGCCTCAGGAAGCTTACAGTCATGGTAAAAGGCAAAGGGGAAGCAAGGCAAATATTCTCCTGAGAACTCACTATCAGCAGAGAACAGCACGGGGGGGAACCACCCCCACGATCCAATCACCTCCTGCCAGGTCTCTCCCTCAACACGTGAGGATGACAACTGGAGATGAGATTTGAGTGCAGACATATCCAAACCATATCGGGTATCAAATATTCAAACATTTCTTGCCCTCATGTAGCATTTCCTAACGTAAGCTTTTGGAACAGGCTATTTTTGGCTCAATTAATTTATCCTAGAGAATATTCATTTTGAACACTAAAAACAAGTGTTTTCTCCTTACTCTTTATGCTTTATGATGATCAACCTAATATTTAAAGTACTAATCAGCATGCAAAAGCTTAATTTTTTTCCTCCTATTCTACCTTCTCATCCTCCTCCTCTTGTCATTGTCTTCTCTTTCTTTAGCAGTAATAATTGCAGTGAGGAAACAGCCATGACAGCCTATTTTAATAGAAATGACATATTTGATTAAAACTTCATTACTTTTAAAAGAATATTATTTATACTACTTTTCAGCTCCATTTTACATTTTTATCACCTGCCTTCATCGCTATCTTAACTATCAATGTACTGACACCGTTTACCCATACCAATTCAATAGTCAAGTATAATAACCAGGATGACTATTTATGTTTTTCCTTTTATCATACTAGTTATATTAGCATTAAGAAATATGAAGCCTCTAAACTTAGTTCTTATTAAGTTTCAGTATGGTTCCTCACACTTTTTGGTTTGAAATTACATTATTAGTAGTTGTTGAGACCAACCCCAAACACTTTTTAAAGTTTGTTTTAGATAAACAGTGTTTACTATATTAGAAATTGAAACAAACATTTCCAAAACATTTTTATTGTATATTAACATAAATATTATGGAAAATAATGTTAATTTTGAAACAAAAAAAAAAGTGAGAAAAGTGGCATTGTTTTACATCTTTGCAAATCTCTTTAATGTCTGCCTCAATAGGAGATTCATGGGGTTTTATCCCCTTCTGCATTGGTCTGTTGTGATGTCATATGTCATGTAGCCTTTAGAAACTTCCTCTGCATTCTTGTATGAGAAAAAGAGTGTTAAATGCAAATAATGCTTTATTATTATAAGAAATATGGTTCTGACCTTGTGAATCCACTGAAAAAGTGTTGAATATCTAGGAGTCCTTTGACCATACTTTGAGAACCACTGCTACTGAAAATTATTATCCTATTCATTCAATACATGTTGCTTTTCTCTCAACTTCACCTCTCTTATGATCAGTCGCTTGTGAATTTTTACATTCCAGTGCTACACTAATGGATTTCTGATGATATCTAGGTCAAAGTATGGTGTTAAGAGTTATGTCTAACTTTGCATGTGTAATACCTCTGCTAAGGAAGCTTTCACTCATCTTCCAAACATTACTCAGATGTCACTTTCCCTGTGATACATTAATCACTTGCTTTTCTTTTTCATTGTGTGTACTTCACAAATACTTTTATTATCTCACAACCAGTCAGATATTTATTACAGTTTGCAAACTAAGGTGTGTTTAAAGTATTACTTTATTTCCTTTAAATAAAACTGATTTTACTATTATACTCTGACTTTCTAAATTTACAAGAAATTATATCTCCAATGTGGTAGGTTCTCCTTCCCCAACCTAATGTCCGTTCAGAATCTGAGATGCCTACTTTGTGCCCAGGGAATGGACAGGAGTTTCTGATGACTGGTGATGGGCCACACTGACATTCTCACTGGCTGTGCTTACAGTAGTTTATTCGACTAACACTTTTTAGCTGTTTTCATGCCATGCTTGAGGTGTCAAATCTCTGCTGTGCCTGGTGACCAGCCCACGACCATTCTTTGAGGCCTTGAAGCAATGTCCCATTACTGTTTGGATCTGTACCTCTGGGCCCCACCAAACAATAGTTTAAGGGGAACCTCAACTTAATTCCTGCTTTTCCAAGACTCTTTTTATCTTGTCCCAAAAACTATTATGCTCAGTAGGTATAGAACTTACAAAACAAATTTTCAGAATTCGGACAAGCTAACTTTAATTTATTTTTAGTTATATACCTATTCCAAATACGTGAGGCTTGAGGCTTACTACTTTCTTGAAGAAGAGGCAGAAAAAAGGTAACAATATGGGAGAGGGAAAAGAGCAATAATTAATATACTAAAGTTTACTCAACCATACATATATTAGACATGTTATTTTATTTGATGAGTATTAGCTTTGTATCCCTTTATTAGTTTTGTATCCCTTTCCCCAAAATACATATATACACGCATGGATGGACACGCATGCCAATACTAGATGTGAAGTCCTGATGTAGGTAGATTGTAGCGCCAAGCATAGTGACCAGCATGTATATAATTGGACCTATATAAATGCTTGTTAAAGTCATCTAGAAAACTATAACTAAAGTATTTTTACCTGCAAATACATTGTTTATATCTTAATTTTCTTTCCGTTGTCTTTTTTTAATAGATGGGTTCTCATGATGTTGTCCAAGCTGTAGTGCAATGGCTCTTAAGAGGTGCAATCACAGTGCACTATAGCCTCAAACTCCTGGACCCAAGCATTCCTCCTGCTTTGGATTCCTGAGTATTGGGGATTACAGCCAAGTGCTACTACATCAGCTTTGTCTCTTAATTCTCTTTGAAAAAGCATGTAAGCTATAACTTGTTCTTTATTATTTGAATTGAGAGATTGAAGGACTAAAAGGCCATATATAAAATATTGATACCCTTCTTTAAGGACTTTAATATAGTAAAACAAGTTTTTAATATACTAAGAACATTTACTGAATATCAATGCATTTTAGACTCTTTGTTGTGGTACAGGAAGTATGCAGTAGGTAGGCAATGTGTTTTCTGATCCAGAATTGTTTATAAAGTAATATTTCCTTGCCAGCGCTGGAAAATTATAACGAACTAGCATACTGAAGTATGTACACTAATCTATTTGTCTACTGGAGTTTCTTCTGAGCATTAAATGAAATGATATTTTAAAATAGCTAGTACAGTATATCATGGCTGTTAGAATCTGCTCAATGAATGACAGCTATTTACTTTACTTTTTTATTTCCCTCTAACTATAGACCTTGTGGGTGTATAGCACAGCTAGCTATTATACAGCTATGAGGAATACCAATACCTGCTGCTGCTAATAATTCCTTGATGGTTTATCTCATAAAACTAGTCCCAGATTTCAAAAATGTTTTTGAATTTAGGAAATGAGTTAATATTCCTAGTTGTAAGTATCATCTTTGATTTTTACAGTACAGATTTTTTGTTGGCATCACTATTGAAAATACTTCCTTTTGTCTGACAGTAAATCAAAACAAACGCTCATTGTGTTTATTTGCATGGTTACATTAAATATGTTATAAAGGCCTCTTTTCTCTGAACTTGGTCTAAATATGCTTTTCATTCTTAAATAGTTACAGGAATAGATGAGTTTTTCCTCTATTTGTAGTTCTTTCAATCCCAAGTTTTGTTCAGTGATCACTATCATTGAAATTCTGAGATGTATTTCACTTTTACACTCACTGTTAACTTGCCTAACTTAGTTCATCTAAGCTTGTGTGCAGGTCAACTTTGACAAGTAATTTAGAAGGTTGTCATATTTGACATGAAACTTCTGCGATCATGGATTTTCTACTCTATTAATATTGTCAACTGAGCTGTTTTCTGACATTCTAAAATAAATGTGAGCTGTATTTACTATTATTCAAAAGACAGATCACTCAACTCCTCTGAATGAAAAATATTTTACTGGCTAGTGAGGAAAGTTATATTCAAAAAATTTAGTGGGATGATCATTCAAATTCCCATCAGTATAATTTAATTGGAATTTTCTTTGGATATACTTAAATTTAACTATGGTGTTGTTCTTTCTTAGGCTAAATGAATACAGCAATGTTTTTTTTTTAAACTCCAAGTCAAGAGGTTTTAGGTTGCCTTTGTTCATTTCCATTTTAAATCAGCTAATAATTTATCTAAAGGTTGCAATGTAAATGTACCATGGGAGGCAAGCCTCTCCCTCCCCACTACCACTTGATGGAGAGGGAAAACTCTTGAATGAGTCTTTACATTAAGCAGAGGCTCTCTTCCAGAATGAAAGGTTTCTGTCAATGCAGTTCCAGGAAGTTTAACTGTTTGCAAGAAAGTGAGTTCAGCAATCTCTTAATCAGCATAGAACAGTGGTTAAAAGCAGGTTCTTTATAGCCAGATGTCTAGGGTGTACAGTCCTGTCTCTACCACACTGGACCTTGATTAAGTTACTTTAACTCCCTATGCTTCCATTTCCTCAATTGTGAAAGGGGGATAAAAATAAAGCAACCTCATCAAGTTGTTATGAGGTGCAAATGAATGAGTTTTCATTTCTTATTTTTAAAACATTAGGAATTATGGCTGGCACACACAGTAAACCCTACATGTGTTAATAATTATATAAATACATGAAGTTATTTATTACTAAGATATGCCAAGTACTGGGTTTAGAGAAACAAGAGAGACAGACATGACTCTTGTTCTTAGGAAGATTATAGTCTGGGCAGCAGGGAGTCAGTACACGTGAATAGACTAAGATGCGGAGGGAGGGTGCTGCAAATTTCTACAAGTTAGTGTAATGTAATGACCTATTTTCCTTCGTCATTTGTGTTAATTCCATATGCTTTACTCACATGGCTTCTGCTGGGGCTTCATTTCTCCCACTATGAACAGTGAACTTATTCCATTGCATACCCTCACAAGACAATTGCCATCAATCTGTTCAAGAATGATGGTGTCCTCTGCTCATCAATATATTTATTAATGCCTCAGAAAAGGAAAACTCTTAGTCATTATTTCTTTTAGTTTTTTATGATCCTATTAATTATTATGCTCTTTATTGATTTGTTGCATCCATATTCTTCTGGTATGTAAACTTTCCAGCATGTTAGGGTAAGTCTTTCTCTGTCTTATTCTCTTTTAATTCTGCAGTACCTAGGATAGGTTCTAGTATATGGAGCACTTAGTAAGGAATGAATGCATTCATGCATGAATGAATATGTCTATGTGCTCTTGTGTAAATGTTAATGTTGGATAGATTTCCAGAAATTTGAATTGCTTTATCTAAAGTTAGGGGCATTCTAATTTTATGATGTTCCACCTAATTATCCTTCAAATGGATTTTACTAATGGACATTTTCATCAAATATGTATGAGAATGCACGTTTCTAAAAATTTTTACCAATACATGACCTTAATTGTATTATCAGTCAATATGTGAAAAATATTTATATTGGTTTAATTTGTATATCCTTGATGATTGGTAAATTTGAGCATTTGAAAAAAATATGTATATATTTTAAATGTATATATATGTATACACACACATACATATACTGGCCTTTATATTTCTTTCTCTGTAAATAGTCTGTTTACACACTTTGCTAATTTGCTTATTAAAAAAAAAATACTGATTTGTAAGAAGTCATTTTGTTCTATGGATGCTATTCATGATATATTGGTTTGTACTCTACAACCTTTATAAAACCTTGTGTAGTTATAGTATTTTATCTGTGGTTTTAATTGTATTTATGATATAGCATATTTTCTTATTTTTGAATAACAGCTTAGTATTTTTCTTCCCATTTTTAAGCATTTGTGTATTATTCTTGCCTACTGCCATAGCTTATACTCCTATACTCTTCAGAATAGGAAAGGCAATCACCAGCTACCTTGTCTTGTCCTTGATCTTAGAGAAAATGTCTTAATTATGTTTTTTTTTTCTGTCGGCTGTTTGTTTTTGCATGCTTTTTATCAAGTTTAGGAAGTCAATTTATTTTTCTACTTTGCCAATAGATTTTTTTAGAGTTATGGATGGATGTTTAATTTTATCACCATTTCTATTGAGAGTAACATATGATTTCCTTTCATTAATATGCTGATGTGATGCATTATATTAATTGATTTGTAAAAATAAATAACCATACTTGCACTCCTGGAATGAACCCAACTTTGGCATAGCTATTTTATTGTTATTGTTTTTTAAACTTTGATTGACCTCAGTTTGTCTATATTTTGTACCTAAATTTTGTACCTAAATTTAACCGTGAGTTTTGATTTTGTCTTTCTTGTGATGTTTTCATTAATTTTTATTTCAAGTTTATGCTAATAAGTGGCATTTACTTTCCTTTTATTTTTCTTTTAATTTCGTATTTTCTGTATATTACTATAGTCATTGATTAATGATTATATGTATATGTTTATATATGCATGTGATTTCAACGACTGTGAAAGCATCCCCAAAATCATAGGGAAAATTAATTCTTTTAGTACTATTTGTAAAATAGAACCTACATTTTCCACTGATGTAAAATGCCATTTTCTTTTCATATATTAAGGACATATGCTTCTGTGTTTAATTTCCGTTTCATTGATCACCTTTCATCAATAATATATTCCTTAATAATGACTTTTTAAAATAAAAACTCTTTATGACTAAAAGACCATAACACCATCTCTAACATTTTGTTTGTTCAAGATTATCTTATGGATTAAATACTTAAATGTAAAACCCAAAACTATAAAAACCCTGGAAGACAACCTAGGCAATACCATTTAGTACATAGACAGGAGCAAAGATTTCATGACAAAGTTGCCAAAAGAAATTGCAACAAAAGCAAAAATTGACAAATGAGATCTAATTAAACTAAAGCGCTTCTTCATAGCAAAAGAAATTAGCGACAGAGTAAACAGACAACCTACAAAATGGGATAAAAATTTTGCAAACTATGCATCTGACAAAAGTCTAATAACCAGAATCTCTAAGGAACTTAAATTTACAAGGAAAAAACCAACAACCCCATTAAAAAGTGGGCAAAGGACATGAACAGACACTTTTCAAAAGAAGACATACATGCAACCAACAATCATGAGAGAAAGCTTAACATCACTGATCATTAGAGGAATGCAAATCAAAACCACAATGAGATACCATTTCACACCAGTCAGAAGGGCTATTATTAAGAAGTCAAAAAATAACAGATGCTGGCAAGGTGGTAGAGAAAAAGGAATGCTCATACACTGTTGGTAGGCATGTAAATTCTTTCAACCACTGTGGAAGACAGTGCAGTGATTCCTCAAAGGCCTAAAGATAGAAATGCTTTTGACCCAGCAAACCCAGAACCCAATACTGCATATATACACAAAGGAATGTGAATCATTCTATTACAAAGACACATGCATTCATGTGTGCATTGCAGTACTGTTCGCAATACCAGAGACATGGAATCAACCTAAATTCCCATCAATGATAGACTAGATAAAGAAAATGTGGTACATATACACCACGGAATACTATGCAGCCATAAAAAGAATGAGATCATGTCCTTTGCAGGGACATGGATGGAACTGGAGACCATTATTCTTAACAAACTAATGCAGGATCAGAAAACCAAGTACTGCTTGCACTTGTAAGTGAGAGGTAAATGATGAGACCACATGGGCATATAGAGGAGAACGACACACACTGGGGCCTTTTAGAGGGTGGAGGTTGAGAAAAGGGAGAGGATCAGGAAAAATAACTAATGGGCACCGAGCTTAATACCTGGGTGATGAAATAATGTGTACAACAAAGCCACATGACAGAAGTTTACCTGTGTAACAAATCTGCACATGTACTCCTGAACTAAAAATTTAAAATATAAAAGACTATCAGGACTGGACGTGGTGGCTCAGACTATAATTCCAGCACTTTGGGAAACCAAGGCATGAAGATCGCTTGAACCCAAGAGTTCAAAAAAGAGTATCTTGGCTATGTTTTTGGCATTTTACTCTTTCGTATGAAATTTATAATACATTTTCCAGTTACAGAGGGGAAAATACTAGAATTTAAATTAGAATTTAATGTATTCTATAATTTTCTTGGGAGAGAATTGACATCTTCATAATAGTGTATTTCTCCTTGTTTTCCATGAATATAAATAAGACTTTATTTAGGGATTCTTAACTCTCTATCAATATTATCTTAACATCTACATTATGGTTGTTTCTTCTTTTGTTAAGTCTATTTTTAGCATTTCACACTGTGTGTTACTATTTATAATGCTATTTAAAATAAATTACCTAGCTATTTCATGCTTGAAATACATTTAATTTTTGATAAGCCCTGGTAATGAATGCTTACCACTTCTAGTAACTTATCTGATTATTTTTTAGTTTTCAATTCTGATAATTATATGAATTTTGAATAATCGAAATTTTGTTTCTTTTTTTTTTTTCCAGTGATTTTCTTTCCCCCTTTTTTTGTGGCAGACTTTTGTAAGATTTTGAATAAAAGTGATGATAACAAGCATACTTATATTTTATATTACTTCAGAGTTAATGATAGTAACTGTTTCTCATTAAAAATAAGGTTTGCTTTATTGTGATTATTTGAACATCACTTTTGTCAGCCTGTGTAAGTGTCTTTCTATTCCTAGTGTGCTAAATTTTCACTTGTTAGCAATATTAATATGTGTAAATTTCAGCAAGTAACTTTTCTACATTTATTAGGATGATTTTATATTTTTTCTTTTAATATATTATGGTACATTCATATTTGTAAAATAAACTCAACTTGGTCATGTTGCATTTTTTTATGTTACTCTTGGTTTGATTTTCTAATACTATTTTTAGGATTATTATAGGTATGTTCATAAATGAGAAACGTCTATTTTTTGTATCAATTTCAAAGTAAGGTATATGCACTCTATCTAGTCTCTAAATTGCTCTCTATATTGAAATATCTTATCCTTGAAAGTCTATTTGAATTGGCCTATTAAAAATATCTAGGCCTGGTGATTTTTGGATTTCTTTTTTTAAATTACTATGCTAGTTTCTTTAATAGTTATTATAGTACAAGTGAGGTTTTCTTTTTCTTAATCAGTTTGATATTTAAAAAAATATAAAATCAATTTCATTTAACTTTTCAAAACTGTTGACATAAAATTTATTATACAATATGATTATATTTAAATCTCTAATATATCTTATTTATGTGTCTATCCTTCCACCTGACATAGGTTGCCCTACCTTCTTTTTTTATTAGCCCAACCAAAATTTATATCTATTGGTCATTTTTTGGTGTATGTCTGTTATTGTTTAAAGAGCCTATGTTATATTCTTTCTTTCTTTTAGCAGGGAGCTATACGAAAAGCAAAATCTTGAGAAAACATGACCAATGTACAGAAAAAATAAAAGTGAATAGAGAAAAATTAGTAAGTACATATAATTGGAAACACCTATTTCTAGATTTTAAAAACTATGAAATCAAATTGAAAAGAGATTTACATAAAAGATGGAGGTCTTAAAATTTCTCAGATAATTTGAATAAGCCTTCAAATAATCACCAGATTCAGTGTATGATATTCCTACTTAAGCTTATTTTCTAGTAACTATCCCTGGTAATTTGAAATAATGATCTACTGAAAGGGGCAAAGGAGAAAAAAAATAGACTCGAGAGTTTTGTCTACGAAGGATCTTTATGATTGGCTTATTAGCACATGAAATTGACTTGAAAGAAATACATCCAAAGTCTATTAAGTTTTTGAGGAAATTGTTTTTTCAATTTCCTCAAAATTCTCCTGAGCTAGGAGAACTCCTCCTAACTCAAAAAACTCCTGAGCTAGGAGGAAAAATGCACTCAAAACAATCCTCTGGCTCCTACATTTTCATAAGAAAGAAACAACCAGTGTAAGATGGATAGTTCCCAAGGGTAAAGAACAAGCAAGTGTTTCCCAGGGAGCAGAACCTGAGGTCATGGAGAACAATAAACAAGGAAGTAACTTTTGGTCAGGAATGTGGGTCTCATTAAAGAACTTTCCCCACAGTAGACCAAATCAGGTGTGTCTCAGTAGGGGTGCTTTGTAAGACCTATCCAGCAGGATTGTATGGTTATTATTAAGAGGGGTGTGTTCTGTGTTCTTTTTTCTCTTTCTTAAATGTTACTTTTCTGCTCTAGTTATCTTATCCCTGCTCTACCACTGACAACATACATAAGACTGATTGTTTTTATATCATGCTTTGCAGGACCACAACCACCACTCCCAGTCATGATGGAGAGGAGTGTTCAATACCCACAGATCCTGAATTTTGAGCTGATTATACTAAATAGATGGGACTTAGTTTTGTCTGCTATGGGGTAAGCATATACTACCTGAGGGAACAGGTACACATGAATATTTATTATTATAATAACTGTTTGTGCAGAACTTGCTTACTGCTCACCAATATCCTTATTCTCCTCTAATTGATGTTAGAAATAGACTTTTCCTAGCTTCTCTTGCTTTTTTGTGTAGACATTTCCTGAGGTCTAACCAATGTAGTATAAACATAGTTGATATATATCATTTCTAGACTTGACTCATTAAAGATTCCCATGTATGGTTATTTAAGCTTTATTTGCTTCCTGTCTAGTGGAATGAAGAAGACTGCCAGGGAAGTCTTGGATGGCATAGGGTGAAGATGGCAGAGTATCTGTTGGCCATTTGGAGGAGGATTGTTCTCTGATCTGTTTACTCTTGTAAACAAGCAATACATTTCCAATATGTGCTATTTCATATTTTGAGTTCATTTGTTGCAGTAGCTAGTTGATCTTGCCAAATAAAAGCAAGATTATTGAAGAAGTAACAGTAAATACATGTATTAATGAATTTATCCTGAATGAAACATCATTTAGTTCTAGCTTCACATTATTGTTTGTAATCAATTTTATAACAATACTGTTATAACTATGTGGTCCTAATTCAATGTTCAAATCGCCCAAATTATTTTTTATGGTGAAAACAGTAAGCTTTAACTGAAATAATTAAATTCAACATAAAAACTGCTAAATAAAGGAATATTTCTGGCTTATGTCATGATCTATTAAAGTGCATTTTATATCATCAGGAATCTGTCCTACTCATTTCCTTTGGCTTAGATTTTCTCTATGTTGATTTCTTTTCTGCACAGGTTCTCTATGGTGAAGATGGCAACTTGCTGACTCAGTCTCAGAATGCCTTAAATCCACATATTGTGGCAAGTGGAGGTCTGCTTCTCCAATATCTCTTCCAGATAAGTCTGGAGAGGACTGTAATTGATCCACCCTGAGTCATATGTCCATGTCCAAAGCAATGAGTTTGGAAAATTTCATGACACACTCCTAATTTTGTGGTAGGAGACACATCAGAACCACACAATGAGTCAGTCTTATTTATAAAATAGAGTTTCATCTTCCAGATGAAAGGAAAAAAAGTTGTAAAACAAAAACAAATATTCACTAATGGGGATCTATCTGAATTTCACCTGTAACTACAAATGCCCAAAAGTAGATTTACAGTTCTCCTAGAGTGTCATGAATTTCAAAACATATATATGGAATCATAAGGTAATAACTTAATCACTTCTCTCAACTTTCTGTTGAATCTCTCCTTAACATAAAATGAGAATATTTTAGCAGTAGGAGAAGGATTATTTTTTCATTTATAGACCTTTATCGGGCACTAATGTAGGATTGAGTTTGACCTGATACAGTGTTCTATCTCTGAGTGCTGTCATTCAGGAGTTTGATTGTAAATACAATTTATTTTATATGATACCAATATAGAGAACAAATTTACTTTTTTTCTCATATAATCATGTAATCAATTGTTCCAACATAATCCATTGAATAGATATTGTGGCATTTCCCTAATTATTTGTAAAGGTACTGCTATTAGATATGAATATTTATATATGAGGATATGAATCATGGCTCTCTGATTTGTTCATTATTTGCTTGTCTATTCCTGTGCCAGTACCATACAATTGGTACTAATATAGTGTTCTGATATTGACAGGATGAGATGTTGCTTCTAATGCTGTAGCTTTAAATTTGTCTTGGTTGTGCATTTCTTTATATTCTTCCATATACATTTGTGGTTCAGTCGTCAGCTTTGAAAATCACTTTTGGGCCGGGCGCGGTGGCTCAAGCCTGTAATCCCAGCACTTTGGGAGGCCGAGACGGGTGGATCACGAGGTCAGGAGATCAAGACCATCCTGGCGAACACGGTGAAACCCCGTCTCTACTAAAAAATACAAAAAACTAGCCGGGCGAGGTGGCGGCGCCTGTGGTCCCAGCTCCTCGGGAGGCTGAGGCAGGAGAATGGCGTAAACCCGGGAGGCGGAGCTTGCAGTGAGCTGAGATCCGGCCACTGCACTCCAGCCTGGGCGGCAGAGCGAGACTCCGTCTCAAAAAAGAAAAAAAAAAAAAAAAAAAAAGAAAATCACTTTTGGGATTTGAATTGGAATTGCATGAAATTTGTAGACTAACTTGTAGAAAATTGACATTTTTATGATATGAATTTCCACATTCTTATAACCATGGGTGTGTTATTTATTTTCACTTTTGAATATTATTGTAGGTTTTTAATAATAAAAATAACAATCAATAAGTTACATGGTGGTTACTATGTGACAGATGTTGTCAAAGTTCCATCCATATGTCAACTTATTATATATTCTTATGGGAAGATACCATTATTATCTCCATTATGCAAATAAGAAAACCGAGGTACAAAGAGCTTAAGTAACGTGTGCTAAGTCATATAAGAGTAAAGCTTTATTTGAATGCATGCAATTTGTCTCCAGAGCTTGAAATCCATTTTATTTTATCTTAATTTTACTTTAAAAAAAAAAAAAAAAAAAAAAAAAAAAAACTTTGGAGACAGAATTTTGCTCTGTTGCCCAGGCTGGAGTGCAGTGGCATAATCTTGGCTCATTGCAACCTCTGCCTCCCAGGTTCAAGCGATTCTCCTACCTCAGCTTCCCGAGTAGCTGGGACTACACTTGTGCGCCACCATGCCTGGCTAATTTTTTGTATTTTTAGTAGAGACGGGGTTTCACCGTGTTAGCCAGGATGGTCTCGATTTCCTGACCTTGTGATCCGCCTGCCTCGGCCTCCCAAAGTGCTGGGATTATAGCAGTGAGCCACTGCGTCCAGCGTGAAATCTTTACTAGTATCTGATATTGCCTCCCTAAGAACTTTGCCCACTCCTTAGTGATACTACCATTGGCTTAGTATTTTGGATTTTCTAGTAGACAATAATATAATATTTGCATAAAGCAAATACACTTATTATTACATTAAAATTTTTAAACTGCTCATTTGTACTTGCTTTCATAAAGCCTTAACTAATTCCAACAAAGTATTGATTACTGTGGATGATAGTGGTAAATCTTGTTTTGTACCTAATATTCTTTTTTTTTTTTTTTTTTTTTTTTTTGAGACGGAGTCTCGCTGTGTCTCCCAGGCTGGAGTGCAGTGGCGTGATCTCGGCTCACTGCAAGCTCCGCCTCCCGGGTTCACGCCATTCTCCCGCCTCAGCCTGCCAAGTAGCTGGGACTACAGGCGCCTGCCACCTCGCCCAGCTAATTTTTTGTATTTTTAGTAGAGACGGGGTTTCACCGTGGTCTCGATCTCCTGACCTTGTGATCTGCCCGCCTCGGCCTCCCAAAGTCCTGGGATTACAGGCTTGAGCCACCGCGCCCGGCCAGTACCTAATATTAAATAAAGTGCTACTAAATGTAAGTGAGATGCTTGCTATAAGTTTTATTAAACACTATAAAGTTATTTCCTGTCTATTTTCAAGAAGTTTTTATTATTTTAAATGCATGTGCAATTTTTTAAAGTATTGTTTTACATCTTATATTAAATAAAATGCTTGTAAGTATTTAGTATATTACTAAATATCGGTGAGATGCTTGTTGTAAGTTTTAGTAGTTAAACACTATAAAGTTATTTCTTTTCTATTTTCAAGAATTTTTTATTATTATAAATGCATGTACAATTAAAAAATGTCTTATTTGCTCTTATTTTCTAATATGAAAACATTTGTGCTTTCCTGAGATGAATGCTGTGCTCTCATGAAAGATTGTAGAGTCAAAAAGTAGCCTCTGGAGTTAAGACTTTCTGGTTTTAGGGCCTCCTATGGCCACTTACTAATTATGGGTCTTAGGAGAGTTACTGAACCTTCATAATGGGTACCAATCCTAGATCCTGTCAAAAGGAATCCTTCTCTTGGCCATGACTTTGGAAGGTCCTTTACATGACAATCACAAAAAAGTATTATTAGATCTAATTTATTAGATAACACTTGGGTGTCTCTAATTGTTATGATGGCAAATGATTAATAGGCTCCCAAAATGCATATATGTATATGTTTATATAGATACACACACAAATGTGTATATGTATATGTATATATACACATGCTAATATGTTTATCATACATTTTATTGATATAAAGTTGTATAACACACAACTTACAAATAATAATAAAATATTCAATATTATTTCAATATTATTTATTGTAATTCTGTATAGCCAATTGCTTTTCACAGAATGTTTTCATTGACTTTTGCTGAACTCCTGTATATGAAGCCAGCTTACCAGTGTATTCACTAACAAATGTAGTCCTGACATGAACGTTGGTTGATATTTTCATTTACATTAATAAGGCAGTGAAATGACACAGACATGTATTTGAACTTCACTTGTTCATCAGTGATGTGAGCAACTTCTTTGCCAAATCAGATAATAGGTTTAGAATAATGGAATAATATTTTCCCAATTTTTTTCTACTAGCAAGGTAGTGGCTACAGACAAGACACGTTTTTAGGCTTAATGCAAGTTATTAACATTTTCTCTATGACTTTTTAAAGTCTAGACAACAAAACTGTAAATCGAACCCTGATTTATAGTATTTGCCCGGTTTTTCTAATGTAAATTCTCCTAATATGGCTAATTTCAAGCTACTAGTGTGGAAGGAGATGCACGGTAGCACACCATTATATGATAGCCCCATCTCAGCGGTTAGATGAGATAATCTCAAGAGCATAGAAAGCAGCAAACTGTATTAAAGTATTTAGGAATTGATGAATTTTGAATATTCCTTTACTTTTAATATAATTTATTTAAATATAAGTTTATCAAGTCCCATTTCTAGTAGTGTCTATGTTAAAAATTGGCTTGCAAAATTTTTGAAAATTTAACAGTTCTTGGGAGCCTGTGTGAACACACTCCAACACATACATCTGCTGGCAGAAGGCCGCACTCACTGCTGCCATATGACAACCCATTGCACTAAACATATACTTTGCTACACCTTTCAGGTTCCAGAAAAACATTCTCCACATCTCTTGGCCTATGCTTTAAACCAAAAAGGTGACCACATTAATTATGAAATGTATAGATTGGACTGCTCCCTTTGTTGGAGATGGACTTTGCTCTTGAGCGTAAGGAGGATTTGAGTAGCAGAAGTGCAAAGGAAAAATAGAAGACACATTAATTAACTTGACAAATCTTTCCTTTAGAAAGGACCAGAGCAATAGGTTTTGCACAATGTCATATCACATAAATAGTGCAGAACTTCTTTCTTTTGGTATTGCAGTTCATGGGTTGGAGTTACACATTCACTAATGTTACACAAAGGCAAAAAAGAAACATTTTGCAACTCTCAAGAGTTGAAATTATCATGAAATTGTATATGTGTCCTCTACACAGAACATGAAAGACACGTAAAATCATTAACAAGGAAATGACCATTGAACATTTAAATTGCAAATAGCAATATTTTGTAAAATACACATTAATATTTAAAATTTAAAAATAAATGCATAAAATTACATTTATTGAAATAATATGATTTCAGATTTGGATATTTATCAATTGTAACTTGCATTTTATCTTTAAGTTATTTGGTATAAATGTTTACTGAACTATGACTTGCTTCGAGAAAAAGTACACCAAATTTAAATGTTAGACTCAAATTTTCACACAAAAAAAGCACGTCTGTGGAGCCACCACCTGATGCAGAAACAGAACTTCCCCAGCATTCCAGAAGTGTTCCACATTATGCTGACCCTTTTGGAGTCACTGTCAATTCCAGAATAATCTTTATCCTGACTTCTTACATCAGAGGTTACTATTGCTGCTGCTGCTTCTTTTATATGTATGAAACTCTACAGCCTGTCTTTTTGTGTGTCTTGATTCTTTCCCTCAGCATTGTTTGTGAGATGTATTCGTATTGCAGCACAAAGATTTAATAGTTCATTCTCCTTGCCATATAGCAATCCATTGCATGAATATGTCACTATTTTTTAGTTATTGATGGACATTAGAGTTATTTTCCAAATTTGTATTAAATACTACTACTATGAATATATGTTGTATATCTTTTGACAAATATGTTTTTAAATGTCTGTATATATGTGTGTGTGTGTGTGTGTGTGTGTGTGTGTGTGTAGAATGGTAATAATGCAATTGCACTGCATGTGTGGGTCAAGCTGTAGAACTACAACCTAACTATTTTATAAATATTACCAGTTTGAACTTCCATCAGCAGCATATGAGGTCAAATTTCTCTATACACCATACACCTGCTAACACTTGAAATTAGTTTCGTTTTTCATTTTAATATTATGGTGGTGGATATACAGTGGTATTTCAACCTATTTTACTTTGAATCTCTTTAGTAACTATGACTAATGAATTTCAGCATTTTTCATATATATAAATTTGTCACTTGGATTTTTTTTTTGAAGAGTCTGTAAATATTTTTCCCTTTTGTGTTCTACTTTTTTATTGATTTTTAAGAGTTTGTCTTTATTTCATTTATGTTTTTGTTGGATATAACAAATATATATCCAACAACATAAATATTGAAGACATTGATTTTAATATGCAAATATTAAATATTTTTGTCTTTTTTTTTTTGAGACAGGGTCTTGCTGTCTTGCCTAGGCTGGATTGCAGTGATGCGATCATGGCTCACTGTAGCCTCAACCTCCTAGGCTCAAGTGATGGTCTCTCCTCAGCCTCTCAAGTGACTAGGCCACAGGCGTGAGCCACCACTCCTGGCTAACTTTTAAAGTTTTTGTAGAGAAGGTGGAGGTCTCATTATGTTGCCCAGGCTGTTCCTGAATTCCTGGACCCAAGCAATCCTCGCAAAGTGCTAGGATTACAGTTGAGAGCCACAAGTTGTGAGCCCAGACTTTTTGTCATTCTCAATAGTGTATTTTGACCAAATAAATTTTAATGTAATCCAAGGTACCGTTTTTTATACTATTCTTTTTCTTTCATAAGAAATCATTGATACTCAAGATCAGAAGTATAATCGCCTGTGTTTTCTAATAAAATCCTTGTTGCTTTACCTTCTATATTTAGATCTATAGACCATCTGCAGTTGAGTTTTGTTTATGATATGAGGTGTTAAGATTCATTTTTAATGTAACTGCCTAGTTGATTCAACACCATTTTTGGAATTATCTTCCTTACCTAATGTATTGCGCCATTGCTTTATTATTATATGACCTTGCATGGTATCTGTTTCTAGACCCTATTTAAACACTTTTAAAATATATTTTAGGCTTGTCAATAAAACAGTTTGTAAATTGCAGTAGTTAATAATAAGTCTTGATACCTCGTAATGTAAGTTCTCCAGCTTTCTCCCCTGAGATTGTCTTTGTTACTCTTGGCTCTTTACATTCCCATATATACATTGGAAACAGTTTGCCAACTTCTATGTAGACACACAAGTACCCACACAGGCACCAACTTGGATCCTGATTAGGATGGCACAAAAGCTATACATGAATTTGGGGAAATTTATATTATTCAATTTCTTTAAACATGCTAAATCTGGTATTCCAGTTTTTTTCTAAGTTGTGTTTTCCAAGGCATATGACCATCTCATTTATATTTTCAAACTTATTAAAGTTTACAATATTCTTTTTTTTTTTTTTTTTTTTTTTGAGACGGAGTCTCGCTCTGTCACCCAGGCTGGAGTGCAGTGGCCAGATCTCAGCTCATTGCAAGCTCCGCCTCCCGGGTTTACGCCATTCTCCTGCCTCAGCCTCCCGAGTAGCTGGGACTACAGGCACCTGCCACCTCGCCCGGCTAAGTTTTTGTATTTTTAGTAGAGACGGGGTTTCACTGTGTTAGCCAGGATGGTCTCAATCTCCTGACCTCGTGATCCGCCCGTCTCGGCCTCCCAAAGTGCTGGGATTACAGGCTTGAGCCACCGCGCCCGGCCAAAGTTTACAATATTCTTAAGTTATCTCTTAATGTTTACAGGATCTATAATGTTCTCTTCATTTAAATTGATATTGGTCTCTTTATTTCTATTTTCTGGACTAGTTCTGCAAATAACTCATTAAAAGTAGTTAAAAATTCATATTTCAAATAAAAATCTTTAATCTTAGATGACTTTCTGCATTGTACATTTGTTTTCTATTTCCCTGATTTTACTTTTACATTTATTAATTCCTCCTTTCTGTTTTCTTTGGTAAGATTTTGTGCTATTTTTCTGTCATCTTGAAGTGGAAGCATAGATAAATCATTTATTTTCAACTTTCATTCTTTTATATGTTTTTAAAGGTCTGAGTGTTCTCTAAATTCTGCTTTAACTGCGTCTTACAAAACTGAAAAGGTTCTATCTCAATTAGATTTCAGTTAAAATACTTTTTAAAATTTCTGTAGTGATTTCTTATTCAATCTATGCATTGTTTAGGGCATTTGGGGATATTCTAGTTAGTAGTTTGTACTGATTTCTTGCTTAATTTCACTGTGATCAGAGAATATTCTCTAAATAATTTAAATCTTTGAAACACATTAAGACTTGCTAAAGAATCAAGAAAATTATCAATTTTGGTAATTATTTTATGTGCACTTGAAAAGAATTAAAGTCTGTCATTGTAGGGTACAGCTTTCTTTTTATGTCAATATGTTGATGTTATTTATCATATGTCAATATGTATGACAATCATATATCACTATGAATCCTTTTATTCTGAATTTATCGATTTCTTCATTTATTACTGCCAATTATTGGTTCAGCATTTTAAAGCTTACAAGGTGCTAATATAATTATAACTGTTATGTCTTTTTATGGACTGACCATGTTATCATTATGATATGGCCTTCTTTGCATGTACTAATGATTTCAATCTTAGAATCTACATTTTCTGTTCTTTTTGTTTCACACCATCTTTTTGTGCTTGTTTATGGCTTTATTTTTAACATCATTTTATATTCAATCTTTTTGTTTTCTTAGTTTTAGGTCATGTCTGTTAAAAGCAGCAGACATGGGAATTTTTATCTCAGTTTGAAAATATTGTATTTAATTGGAGTACTTATTTTCTTTCTATTAAATATAAGAAGTGATATATTTAAATGTATATCTATTGATTTATTGCATGTTTTCTACTTATTCCACTTTTGTCTGTCTTTATACTGTCTTTCTTTTGTATGAATCACATTTTTTATTATTTTATTTCTCTTACCGGTGATACATTCTTTATTATATCTAATTTAGAAAAACATTTGGTCATTATCTCTTCAAATATTGCTCCTGCTTCATTCACTTGACCTCTTCATTTTAGGTTTCCATTCAACAGTTATGTCCCATGAAAAAAGTGTATCCAGTCCAGCTTACAATTCAAAAACACACATGACTCTGAAGTTAATACCCTATTTTTTAGAAAAGGGCAGAATTGCTTTACTCATGATTACATTATCATCATCAAGAAATATATTTTATTTTTAATGGTCAAGATTTAATAAAATTAATACTTTTTACTTCTTTGTCATATGTGAAATTGGCATTTTAAAAAACTGTGTGGGGTTTTTAATTGTTGGTCAAAGCTGTGAAGCAGAGTGCAATATGAGTGCTAGTGCAGCTTGGTGCTAGCGCTTTAATTTGTGTTATGACCCCAGCTTTTTAAACCACCATTGCTTTTGCACTATCAATGCAGATGTCAACAAAATGGAAAAGGTAAATAGCATCTTAGTATTAGGATGAAAAGATTTTTCACATATGCAGATGGCGTTTTAAGAAATGTTACCTTAAATTAATCAGGGTTGAACTGAATTGACCTAAGGTTATGTTTCTTAAGGGTTCCCTTCTCTCCCTTTAGCCATTTTCCTTGGGTATAGCTAGTTAGGAATTGCAACAAATTGCAACAAAAGTCGGGAATATTCCCTGGGACCTTTTCTTAGCTGGACTCTGAAGATAAATCTTTGAGTCTTCAGTGTTAACTGATATTAGAAAGCACCCTTCTTTCAGAATGCATTCAACTTAGCTTTGTAACCTTCTACCTCTTGTCACATCAGATTTTGAGCAATAAAGGTAAATCTGACAGTTTGTTTTATGCTGCTCAAATCTCCAATTTTATCTCTAGCACTGGAGACTGCTTAAAGTTCTTCTGATGTCTTTTTGTTCCTCAGTAGTGGTTCTGTCTCAGCTAAACCTGGATTTTCAATCTCTTGCTGTGCCCATTTTTGGTAAATACCTCTTGGAGAAATGTATATGTAGAATGTCAGCTTGATTTTCTATGACATTCTTCTTTTCAGAATGTTGGCCCCACTGGTCCTTCAGGCTTCTGAAGCTTTCTGATTTTCTTTAAGAATTTTTTTTTTTTCCACTTTGCTTGGCTTTTCCTTTTGTTTTTGGTAATAGTAGTACTGAAAGCTATTACATTCTGTTCAGAAGAGGAATATATCGGTTGTAGATTTATTTATTTTTGTTCTGCTAAAGATGATGGTATTTCAGTCTTAACAGTTTTCTATCTCTATCCTTCTGTAATTTATTCTGGGTGATTATGTTTTTTGGAATATTCAGGTCACTCACTTTTTCTTTCACAAAACAAGTCTATTATTTTAATTATCTATTGAATTTCATTTTTAATAAAAAATATATTTTTTACTTTGGAAGTTACATATTTTAAAAATCACTTTCTTATAGTGTCTTTTTTCTTTAAGGTATCTATTTCTTACTAATTACTTAAAACATATTTATTTCATAATCTCATGTTTTTTACAATTTAGAGTCATGGGATCTTTAAATAACCTGATGGCTATGTCTAATGACAAACTCTCCTAGTGTTTCATTCCTTAAAGTAGATGTTGAGATATATATATATATATATTTTTTTTTTTTTGATATTTTACTTTAGGTAACCTTTTGTTCTTTGGATTTAAAGAGCTTTGGTAAAAAGTTTTTTTTTTTTCTTTTTTCTTTTTGCTGAAGTCCTTAGTTGTCTCACTTTTCCCATACTGATTTTATTTTAATTTCATAGATTAAGATTTCAGCATCAAAAATATATTTCAAATTCAGACTTCACACTGTGCATGGATCAAGAAGTAAATTTTTTCAGGTATATTTTTAAACACCTACTCTCCTCAGTAAGAAGCAGGAGAAGCCATCGAAGTAGTTTTTACACCTTTTAAATTTTTTTTTTTAAATCAGGAAAATACCACTTTGGAGCATGATATAAGTATCTCAGATTCAGCCTACCACCTCATGCTCGTTCAAGGTAGTGCTTCCCATCTTTATGAGCACATTAAAACACAATTCAGGGACTTCTAAGACTGATGCATGAACTCATATCTTCTCAGACCATCAGCTCCCTCTCACAGCAGAGGCTTTCAGTTTCCCCTGTACTTCTGGCCTGTGCTAATTTTGTTTTTCCTCTTACTTCTTTACTTCTTCTTTTTTTTTTTTTTTAAATTCCCTTTTTCTTTTTCTTTTTGAATTCAGCTATGTTTTTTGAAACATTTTTATATTAGATTTTATCCACAGTACCTATATGTTTGCATTCAGACTGTGGGAGTGCTTTTCTAATTAACTTAGTGTACCATGCTGATGGATGTTTTGTTAACAACTTCATTTCAGTATTACGTTGTCATATATCTCTTATGACTTTGCTTACCTGAGGCAGTTTACTTGTATCCCATGTATTACTTCTATAATACATTGTTAGAGTACCTGGAAAATATAGTCTGCAAATTTTACTCCTCCCAGCATTTCAGTTTGTGTCCATTATATAATTTCTTAATAGTTTGCAGCAAACAATATTATAGTGCTTGTTAGGCAGAATAATCCTACTCCCGCCCAACCCTTCCCTGCAAATATGTCTATGTCTGAATGTCTAGAACCTGTGGATATGTTAAGTTACATGGCAAGGGAGAATTGATGGAATTATAGTTGCTAGTCTTTCAACCTTAAAATAGAATTATCTTGATTATACTAATCGGTCCAATGGGATAAAAAAGATCATTTAAATGTGGAAGTAGTAGGCAAAAGTGTCAGAGCCTGAGTCAGAAAAGTAGATGCAATTATGGAAGTGAGGTTAGAGTGATACAATGAAAATACTCAACCTGCCATTACTCACTTTGTAAATAGAAGCAAACCACAAACCAAGGAATCTAGGCAAACTCTAAGAGCTGGAACTGACCGTGAAATAGATTTTCCCTAGAGTGTCCATAAAGGAATGCTGTCTAGCCAACTCCTCGATTTTAGTCCAATGAGACCTTTGTCAGACTTCTGAACTCCAGAACTGTAAGATATTAGATTTGTGTTTTAAGGCACTAAGTTGATGGTAATTTGTTACAGCAGCAATAGAAAACATACACTGCCAATCCCCAATTTCTGTTTTAATCTAAAATATTTTGAATGTCAAAGCAGTCATATATCTTCATGACATGGAAAACAGAGGATTAATGATAAAAGATAGGATTCCTTAGAAATTAACAATCTACAGTAATGGAACACTGTCAGCTTTTAAAGTGTGGCTGTTACAGCTTATGGGTTTCTGGTTTCTAAGCATTCAGTGAAGGAAGGGAAAATAATCTTTCTACTTTATTTGCTGTTTGTGAAGCTGATCCCTCCTAGATGTAAAATAACATTGGATGGTTTTTTCTTCATGAAATTATTAGACATTATAATTAAGGTAAACTAATTATAAAGCAGCAATAGCTTTATTTTCAAAAAAGTAAGTTTTTAAGATTTTAAAAATATTTTTTTCATAGGTATTTTAGTGTGAATTGGAGAGAGCCTGGCAGAAGCCGTTGCCTTGTTATAATTTTAATTGTAAATTAAATATTTCACACAATACCAATACCAATTGGGGTAGCATGTTAGGCAGTATCAATATGTGCCTACATGTGCCTACGGATTTGTATAAGCATATGTTTTATCATGATAACTCTGGCAAACTAATTTGCATCAGTATGTAATCAGAGTCGAGACTTGTTTTAATTTAGATTCTGGATTAGAAAAACTCAGTACATAAATTCAGACCTAAGAGTGTTTGTAAGTTGCATTATTCCTTTTGAGATACTGAGACATTATTACATATTTGTATATCAAGCAGTTTAAAATAATTCTGACATTTTTATGTCTCTACTTTAAAAAAAGCTAGAACTTACTCTGTCTGAAATGCTTTCTTATTCTGCCTCTGTTTCTTTCTCTCTCTTGTCCTCATTTATTAAGTGCCTTGCGAGCAACTTGGGCATGGTCCATCACCTCTAGATATTTTTGTGGAGGACATCCATCAGTTACATTATTCCGATTAAATATGTGTTTGGAGATTGGAAAAAGAGAATGTTCTTTATTATTTCTAATGCTTCCCTGCTCCCCACTGCCGTATTTAAAGACAGAGTAAAGTTCAAATAACTGCTTTAAATCACTTTTATTTTTTAAAAAAAGGTAGAAAAATATAAACAATTTTGATAATACAAATAATGTATCTCTACAGACATGGAATGTGGTCTTTTAAATTGAACATGTCAAAATGAATTAAAATGCTGGAATATCCTAGCTGTGGTATTAATTGATTAGTATTATACTATTATGTTGGTTATGTCAATGACTTATAAGCTGTGCCATTTCTGCATTCATTGGCAGCATAGCTGATTTTTAAAGGACTATTTCTGGCTTCATTGACATCTGTAGTGACCACAGTTCCTTTCAGTCACTTGCTCCATTTGATGATAGTTTCTTTATTGGCTCAGTGGTGAAAAAATATCTTCAGTGTTATTTGAGTACTCTGAACACAGAAAGACTCAGACATTGAAGCAATGGACTAATTAACATGCTTAATTATGATAATTCAAATGGTAAATGATGCACTTAAGTTTTAAATTATGTTTTTCATTTGTGGATTTAGCAGAGTCTTCTTCCAGCTTAAGGGTAAAGCAGAAATTTGCCCCCTGCAAAAATTCAAAAACAAAAAATATAAAAAACTCCCCAAAATATCAATAGAAAAAGAAAGCAGCCTACTTGGCCTTAGGTTGATTTATGTTTTTGAGCCAGAAATGAATAAACAGAAGCAGTAATTATAGTTCATAGATTATTCAAAACAAAGTAAACATTATTTATTATTGCTTTCCAATTATGCATTTTTAAAATTTATTATTTACTGATTATTTCACAGTCCTGCCACATTGGTATACTTAGACTACTTCCTGTGTTAAAACCAATTAAAATGTACAAATTAAATTTTAATTTGCGTTCTATTTCAAGTGCAATAATGTTCTGAAAAATCTTCATATTTCCTCTTAGAAAAAAACATATCAATCTCAGCTACCAAGTACCAATTAGCATGATTCTTTCAATATTTTAGAAATTTTCTAATCACTTTCAATTTTTTTCACATTATAAGCAAAAACATGCAAATAATATTTTAGTGCATTTCAATATATGTAAATTTGTTGTTAACTATTGTGGCTATGTTATGCATAAAATGTAATCATAGAATGTCAATTTAGCTCTGAAACACAAATCTCTGTACATAGATATTCATACATTAGAAGTAAAGATATTTTTCATTTTTTAATAGACTCAGCATTAAACTCATAAAACATATTTCTTGTGTTAAAATAAAATTATGCTTTTTAAAGATGATAAGGCAGATGTTATTCAAGGTGTGTCTGTGGGGAGGGAGGACTATTGCCATAGGTATAGGGACCATTTCAATGGGATTTATCATGAGTAGAGGGAGATTGGGCTCAATTCCAAATATGGCATGACCAAATGGAAATTTCTAGCTGAGTAGTTAGGTTGTTGTTGGAGGATGGAAAATTACCAAAAGGAAACATTATGGGTAAGAGGAGAATCTAGCTAAACTTATCTAATATGATTCTTGTTGGACATAGGCCACAATGATCAAACATTACCTGGAGGTGGAGGATAAGGATGCAGATCAGATGTCTAGGGTGATAAGATACCAAGAGTTGCGGGTTCTTTCTAAAATGACTTATCAGGAATCACGCTAAAACTGGATTTTACAAAAAAGTACATATGGGTATAGGAAAAACTAATGTTCACTTAAATCTGTAACTTGGTAAATTAAACAATGTTTATATTATTTTTACACAGAGGCAAAAGACAATGTACCATACGTCTTACTTTCAAAACATTACCTCTGGTTGTTTTGAATAAAATAGTAAGTTTTAGAAAGGATTCTGCAAGATCATGAAATTTAAGAGTACTCTGTAAAACGAGGCTTGGACAAGGACCAATGTGAGCAGAACAACCCAGGGAAATTGCCTAGTTGGAATGCTACCACTGGTTCTATCTTCAGCTGATTCTTATTGCTGCTGCAGTTGCTGTCCTTGTTATACTTGACTGTAGCACAGGTGGTGCAAATAATTTATAGCTGAACTTTGTATCTTTGCATAGCTTTCTCATATTTCACATTTCAGAACAGAATCTTAGTGGTCATTTGTGGGCCAAGGACAGGGAAAGAGGACCATCTTTTCTCCTTCAATCTATGTCTCAGGTCATCTCTCCTTCAAGTAAAATGGACAACCAAATGTATTGTTTGAAATTCTGACTATTGGAAAATATTTTCTTCTCCACTGTCCTTTAATTCCACCTAAATATGATGGGACTGCTGTTTGTATCTGCATGGTATCAACATGCGATACCATCCTTAAGCTGAGTTTGAATTTGGAGCCATAGTTGTGATTTGAGAGAAAGGCTGCGATCAGCAAGAATAGATGGAACTGAGAATGTGAGCCAGTTCCTCATGTAATTTATCTGTGCCTGCAGGACATTCCCGGTTTCTATTCTTTATATGTCCTTATATACTGCTACTTCCACTTGGTATTAAGGTATTGTTGATGTAGGGGAGGGAATGTATCTTTTCCTTCTACCCATCTTAGGTTCACCACGCCTGGCTAATTTTTTTGTATTTTTAGTAGAGATGGGGTCTCACCGTGTTAGCCAGGATGGTCTCGATCTCCTAACCTCGTGATCCACCTGCCTCGGCCTCCCAAAGTGCTGGGATTACAGGTGTGAGCCACCACACCCGGTCAGAAATTTTTAAAATATAAATAAGAAAGGAAACAGTTTTATGACTATCCAGTACAAATGAGAGTTCGTGTCAGAAAGTAAAATTTAATCTGAGAAATGAAGAATGCAATGGGGCATATCAGGAAATATTATCACAACATGTGTATGACTTCTATGATTTACAACATATTTCTGGGATAACTTCAGTTTTATTTTAAATAACCAAAACAACTCTTTTCATTAAGTAAGTAGTAATGCCAGTTCTATTGTTATTCCAAACTATAGATAGTCAACTACCTTTAGGTATTCAGGCTTCATAACAACATCATAATAAATGCATGAATTTGAATATTTCTAGAAAAGGAGGCATAGTATAATATGCTTTATCTAAAAATATAATTGATGAAAAATAAGTCATAGCTTTATAGACTCAATTTCTAAATTGCCTTTACATGCAAAAATATTGCTTTTATTTAAAAGATGTCCTTTGAAATATGTTTCTGGACATAAGCCCTTCTGATCCTATGCTTTGTTATTTCTCCATCCCCTGCTTAACACCAGAAGTCCTCAGCAGAGTGAAACTTCATGTATAGTATTTTCTACAGACAAAGTTACCATCAACATCAATAGCAGCAACATGGCAACAGCCAACATTTACAGAACTTTTTACTAAGTTCCAGTCACCGTATAAGTGCTTTGCAGGAACTCTTCTTTTCACTTCTCACAAAAATCCTATGAAGTGATTCATATTGAAACTGAGACTCAGAGAAATGGGATGAATTGTGAATTGGTCAAGGTCAAACAACCCCTGCTAGTTCAGGGGTCAAAAGCAGTCTGACTCCAAAGTCAGACTTTAAAATCAGAGTTAAACCTTTATCTTCTGTTTCAGTTTATGCTTTTGTATAGCAACTCATTTTAAAATTTAGTGGTTCTAAAGAACAATCACATTTAGTATATCTTATTTTGGGGGGAGTTGACTAGACTCAATTGAGTGGGTCTTCTGCTTCACCTATTGCTTCCTGGGGCTATAGTCAGTATGAGTTTCAAAGACGGGAACACATAAGATGGCTCACATAACATGGCTGGTAGTTGGCACCAGCTGTTGACTGAATGCTTAGCTGGGGAAGTCAATAGGAGCACTTTGGATGTCCTCCATATGGCTTTCTTACATTCTCTTCTCATAATGAGTGATTTCCAAGAAGGAACTTTCTAAACAAGTTAAAGCAAAAATGGCAAATCTCTAATGGTTCAACCTAATAAGTTGTATAATGTCACTTCTGTTGTGTTCTAGTTGTCCAAGACAGTTGTGGGTCCAGTCCAGAGTCAAAGGGAAAGGAAGTAAACCACCTCTGATATGGTTTGGCTCTGTGTTTGACCAAAATTTCGTGTCAAATTTCAATCCACAGTGTTGGAGGCGGGGCCTGGTGGGAGGTGACTGAATCATTGGGGCAGATGTCCCCCTTGCTATTCTCCTGATAGTGAGTGAGATCTCAAGAGATCTGATTGTTTAAAAGTGTGTAGCACTTCCTTCTTATCTCTCTCTTTCTTCTTCTCTGGCCATGTAAGATGTGCCTGCTTCCCCTTTGCCTTCCACCATGATTATAAGTTTCCTGAGGTCACCACAGCCATGCTTCTTGTACAGACTGTGGGACTGTCAGTCAATTAAACCTCTTTCCTTTATAAATTATCCAGTCTCAGGTACTTCTTTATAGCAATTTAAGAATGGACTAATACAGAGAACTAGTATCCAGAAGTAGGGCATTGCTGTAGATACCTGTAAATGTGGAAGCAGCTTTGTAACTGGGTAATGGGCAGAGACTGGAACAGTTTGGAGGGCACAGTAGAAGATAAGAAAATGAGGGAAAGTTTGGAACTTCATAGACTCTTGTTGAATGGGTGTGACCAAAATGCTGATGGTGATTTAAGTCTAGGCTGAGGGGGTCTTAGATGGAGATGAGGAACTTATTGGGAACTGGAGCAAAGATAACTCTTGTTATGCTTTAGCAAAGAGACTGGAGGCATTGTGTCCCTGCCCTTGGCATCTGTGGAAATTTGAACTTGAGAGAGATGATTTAGAGTATCTGGTAGAAGAAATTTCTAAGCAGCAAAGCATTCAATATGTGGTCTGGCTGCTTTGAACCACATACATCATATGAGTGAGCAAAGAGATGATCTGAAACTGGAACTTATATTTAAAAGGGAAGCAGAGCATAAAGTTGAAAAATTTGCAGCCTGGACAGGTGGAAGAAAAGAAAAACATATTTTCTGGGGAGAAATCTAAGCCAGTTGTAAACATTTGCATAAGTAAAGAGGAGCCAAATGTTAGTAACCAAGACAATGTGTAAAAGCCCTGGAAGGCATTTGAAAGCAGCCCCTCCCATCACAGGCCTGGAGGTCCAGGAGGGAAGAATGGTTTTCTGGGCCAGGCCCAGGACCCCACTGCCCTGCATAAGTATGGAATGCTGCTCCCCACATTCCAGATTCTCCAGTTCTAGCCTTGGCTAAAATGACCCAAGATATGCCTCAGGTTGCTGCTCCAGAGAGTGCAAACCATAGCCTTGGCATCTTCCACATGTTGTTAAGCCTGCAAATGTGACAAGGGAGAGTTGAGAGAGCTCGGAAGCCTCTGCCTAGATTTCAGAGGATGTATAGAAATGCCTGGATGTTCAGGCAGATGTCTGCTGCAGAGGCAGAGCCTTCTTGGAGAATCTCTACTAGGACAGTGTAGAGTGGAAATGTAGGGTTGGAGCCCCCACACAGAATCTCCACTGGGGCAATGCCTAGTGGAACTGTGAGAAAAGGGCCACCATCTTTCAGTCCCCAGAATTGTAGATCCACAGACAGCTTGCACCATGCACCTGGAAAAGCTGAGGCACTCAACGTCAGTTTGTGAAAGCAGCTAAGGGGCTGTACCCTGCAGATCCTCAGGAGTGGAGCTGCCCAAGTCTTTGGGAGCCCACCATCTGCATTAGTGTGGCCTGGATATGAGACGTGGAGTCAAAAGATATTATTCTGGAGCTTTGAGATTTAATGACTGCCCTGCTGGGTTTCAGACTTGCATGGGACCTGCAGCCCCTTTCTTTTGGCCAATTTCTCCCTTTTGTAATGGGAGCATTTACTCAATGCCTGTACTTCCATTGTATCTTGAAAGTAATTAACTTGTTTTTATTTATTTATTTATTTATTTATTTATTTATTTATTTATTTATTTTTTATTTTACAAGTTCATAGGTGGAAGGGACTTGCCTTACCTGAGATAAGACTTTGGACCTGGTATTTTCAGTTAATGCCTGAATGAGTTAAGACTTTGGGGGACTGTTGGGTAGGCATGATTGTGTTTTGAAATATGAGAAGAACATGAGATTTGAGAGAGGCCAGGGACAGAATAATATGGTTTGGTTCTGTGTCCCCACCCACATGTTGAATTGTAATCTTCAGTGTTGGAAGAGGGGCCTGGTGGGAGGTGATTAAATCATGGGGATAGACTTCCCCCTTGCTGTTTTCCTAATACTGAGTGAGTTCTCATGAGATCTGGTTGTTTTAAAGTATGTAGAACTTCCTCCTTATCTCTGTCTTTCTCCTTCTTCTTCTCCAGTCATGTAAGATGTTCCTGCTTCCCCTTTGCCTTCTACCATGATTGTAACTTTCCTGAGGACTTCCCAGCCATGCTTCCTATACAGCCTGCAGAACTGTGAGACAATTAAACCTCTTTTCTTTATAAATTACTCAGTCTCAAGTAGTTATTTATAGGAATGTGAGAACAGAGTAATACAACCTCGTTTGTGGAGGTGTGGGCATTTTCATTTGCCATGCTACTGATTTACTGCATTGTAGGTCATGTTGATTTCAATAAAAAATTCATTTAGTATTTATATGTTAGCACAATGATGTTAAAATTTCCTTAGAGATATAATTATTAACTTCTGCTTTTTTATATATCTTTGAATCATAAGCATGAAAGGTACCTAACATGATTGCATTAACTAACCTTTTTGTAACTATATGTTCATTGGCATACTTTGTTGGCCTATGAAATGAAACTTTTGTTGCTGGAAAACTAGAGCTATTTTAAAATATTATTTTTATCATCATGTTCTTAAATTTTAGTATTGTCCATCTAATCTGAAAATGTTACTTACATTAAACCATTTGTTTCTAGTTTTTGTTCTATTTTTATATTATATTTTGGGTTTTCTTCGGCAAAAAGTTTCACACCAATGTCATTTCAATGACATTTCATTCCAATGTCAAGAAAATGATAAACCTATTATTTTTCCATAAAGAAGAAAATAATGACACATTTGGTTTCATACATTGTATCCATCAAAACACCATGAATAATGGCTGAAAATATGCATGCCTTTATTAATTAGTTATTTAGTATTACACAATTAACAAAAATAGGACTAATTCACATATTTCTTTATGACTTTAATCATATTATTTCATGATATTGCTAATAAACCACCAAAAGTATGCCAATAAGACTGGGAGGTAATGAAATTATTTAGATTGTAAATAATGTGATATAATAGATTTAAATAGTTATATAACTCTAACCATTATGGGAAAAATTACACTTTTGATCTAAGTATTATTGAAAAAATGCCTAGAGAATGAAAGTGGTAGTAGGTAGAGCTTAAAATAATAAAATAAATATTAGGCAAGTGTATTAGTCTGTTCTTACATTGCTGTAAATACCTGCAACTGGGTAATTTATAAAGAAAAGAGGTATAGTTGGCTGATGGTTCTGCAGGCTGTACAGAAGGCATGATAAGCATGATACTGGCATCTGCATGGCTTTTAGGGAGGTCTCCAGAAACTTATAATCATGGCACAAGGCAAAAGGGAAGTGAACGCTTCACATGGCTGGAGCAGAAGGACAAGAGAGAGAGAGGAGGTGCCACATACTTCTAAACAGTCAGATGTCATGAGAACTCACTCTTGTGAGGATAACACCGGGGGAATGGTGTTAAACTATGAGAAACTGCTCCCATGATTCAACCAGTTCCCATCAGGCCCCACCTCCAACTTTGGGGTTTACAATTGGACGTGAGATTTGAGTGAGGTCACAGATCCACACCATATTATTCCACCCATGACCCCTTCCAAATCTCATGTTCTTCTCAAAACAGTCCCTCAAAGTCTTAATGTATTCCAGCATTAAGTCAAAAGCCTAAAGTCTCAACTGAGACCAGGAAAGTCCATTTTGTCTATGAGCTAGTAAAATTAAAAATGAGTTAGTTACTTTCAAGACAAAATGAAGGTACAGGCATTGAATAAATACTTCTGTCTCAAAAGAGAGAAATTGGTCAAAAGAAAGGGGTTGGGAGCCCCACACCAGCCTGAAACCCAGCAGGGCAGTCATTAAATTTTAAAGTTCCAAAATAATCTCCTTGGCTCCCAAGGAATTGGGCAGCTCCACCTCTGAGGCTTTGCAGGGTGTAGCCGTCATGGCTGCTTTCACAGACTTGCACTGAGTGCCTGCACATTTTCCAGGTGCACCATGCGGGCTCTTAGGGGATCTAACTTTCTGGGGTCTGGAGGATGGTAGCTTCTTCTCACAGCTCCACTAGGCAGTACCCCAGTGGAGACTCTGTGTGGGGGTTCCAACCCTACATTTCCCCTCTGCACTGCCCTAGTAAAGGTTCTCCATGGTGGTTCCTCCCCAGGCAGGCTTCTGCCTGGACATCCAGGCATTTCCATACATCCTCTGAAATTTAGGCAGAGGCTCTAAAACCTCAACTCTTGTACCCTGTGTACCTTCAGGCTGACCACCACATGGAAACTGCCAATGCTCATGACTTGCACTCTTTGAAGCAATGGTCTGAGTTGTGTCTGGGGTCCTTTTAGCCATGCTGGAGCTGGAGTGACTGGGATGCAGGGAGCAGTGCCCTGGGGCTGAGCAGGGCAGTGGAGCACTGGGTCTGGACTATGAAACCATTCTTCTCTCCTAGGCCTCCAGGCCTGTAATGGGAGGGACTGCCACAAAGGTCTCTGAAATACCTTCAAGGCCCTTTCCCCATTGTCTTCACTGTTAGAAACTGCCTTCCCTTTAGTTATGCAAATTTCTGCAGCCTGCTTGAATTACTCCCCTGCAAATGGGTTTTTCTTTTCTTCCACCAGGCCAGGCTATACATTTTTCAAACATTTATGTTCTGCTTTCCCTTTAAATATAAATTCCAGTTTCAGGTCAATTATTTGCTCATTTAAGTGATCATATCCTGTTAGAAGCAGACAGGCTACATATTGAACACTTTGCGTCTTAGAAATTTCGTCCACCAGATACCCTAAATCATCTTTCTCAGGTGAGAAGTTTCATATATCTTTAGGGCAAGGTCATAATGCCTTCGATTCTTTGCTAATACATAAAAAAGTGACATTTTCTCCAGTTCTTAATAAGTTTCCCATCTCTATATGAGACCTCCTCACTCTGACCTTCACTGTCCATATTATTATCAGCTTTTCAGTCACAACAATTTAACATGTTTCTAGGAAGTTCCAAACCTTCTTTCATCTTCCTGTCTTCTTCTGAGCCCTCCAAACTGTTCCAACCTCTGCCTGTTACCCAGTTCCAAAGTTGCTTCCACATTTTCAGGTATCTTTATAGCAATGCCTCACTTCTCAGTACCAATATTCTATATTGGACACAGGTCCAAGCCATATCAATTTTTTTGTATTTGAACACAGATTCAAACCATAAGAGCAAGCATATCGGTGCAATATGGGCTGACCATTTTCTAAACTGGGCTTACTGAATTCAATTTGTTAAGCTAAATATTGTCTTTGAAAGTATGTTATATCAAAGCATAGCCAGTATTTTATTTTACTCTTTCCTGAAATGTATGAAACAACTAAATATTTGCTTGCAACTTCCTTTTAAAATATATTACTGAATGTTAAAACTGATCACGAGGTTCTGGAGGCTCTCTACTGGGAGTTATATATTCATCATTGAACTTAATATACATAAACACTTCAAAGTAGAGCTAATATTGCACCCATAATAAAGAGAGAAAAGTTACCATCAGAGAGTGGAATAAATTGTTTAAAATCACACATCAAAGATGTGGTGGAGACTAAATTTGATCCGGTGACTTTCTGACTCCAAGCCTGTGCTGTTTAGAATATACTATTAAGTATCTTAAAACAGTTTTTAAAAGGGTTAACTTTGATATAGCTCACCCAATACTCATTTTTTTTTTTTTTTATTCATTTGCCTTCTGTCAGGCACCATTGAAAGCAATGAGGAAAGAGAAATGAGTAACATAGCCATCTTTGTGGCCTTACTGGTTTCATAGTTTATTGGCAAAATATAGCCACTAGTCAAATTACGATCAAAAATTATAATCACATCAATTTATAATCAAAACATGTAAAAGTGCCAAGAGAAAAAGAAACACGTTACTTCTAGATAGGATAACAGGAAATCAGAAAAGTCTTCCATAATGAGAATTTTTATTTGAGCTGAGATCTGAGGAAGATAGTTTAAAAACATAAAATGCAGGGAGTACTTGGGATGAGTTCCAGCAGGTAAGAAAAGCATATTAAAGGCCTTGTTTGAGAGAAAGCAATGTCTAGTAATTAAAATAAGGCCAGTATTGTACAGCCAGAATCCAAAGAATAAAGGGCAGGGCATAGAAAATGAGTTACTGCAGGCAATGGCAAGATTATGTTTTAGATCATGCGAAATACTTACATTTTAATCTGAGCTAATCATTGGGAAGCCACTGATGTATTTTCAAAAGTGGGTAGCAAATGAGATTTGCATTTTTAAAACTCCCCATTGGCTACATTGTAGAGAATGAAGGGGATGAATTAAATGATTAGTAAATTTAAGATATCTTTATGTATCTGAGTGATGATACCATATGACATATTGAATAAATGGTAGAATTCAGGGGAGAGTGCTAGGCCATGAAAAAGTATTTTGGAATAATTTGGAATATAAGGAAGCTAACTAAAATAAATAAGGGTGTAGATTATAGAGCAGAAAACAGTGGGCTACTTCTAATTCCTGGGAACAGCAAAGTTTGCTGAACAAGTTCAGAAGATTCAGCCAACATTGGAGAATGAGAGTAGCAAAAATGTTGGAAGAAAATGGTTTTGTAACAGCAAAACAAAGCGTTTGAAGCAGAAAGAAAATAGTCAATAATGTTATATGCTCTTGAGGAGTTAATTGAGACAGGAGAGGAAAAAGTAATTTGGATTAAGTAATGTAGAGGACATTGGTTATTCTAGTGCAAACATTTTGACAGAAGTTAGGGGCTGAAGCCAGATTGGCATGAATTGAGGGTAAACACAAGGTAAGGAAAGAAATACAGAAAGAAAAGACCAGTTCTTCCAAGATATAAATCTTACGAAGATGATAAGTAAAATAGATTTATAGCTAAAAGAAAATGCCCTGTCAAGATATTTTGTAAAATTCTATGGTAGTATAATTGACTCACAATAAATTGTACGTATTTAAAGTGTAGAATTTGACAAGTTTTGAAATATCTATACACTTGTGAAATCCTCACCACTCTTAAGATTATAAATGTATTGTCAGTCCCTAAATTCCTTCATGCCCCTTTGGAGTACTTTTCTTCTGTCCTTCCCTAACCCTTTGCCCTATCCAAAGGCACCTGCTTATCTGCTTTCAGTCACAGTGATTAGTTTGTTCTTTTCTAAAATTTTATATAAATGAAAACATACAGTATGCTTACATTGGTTATTTGACTTCTTCCATTTAGCATAATTGCCTTGAGAGAGTGTTTTTGTGTATATTCAGTGTTCAGTCCAGAAGGGCTTCAGGATGGCTGACTAGAGGCATTTGGTATTTGTCTCTGCCAAAAAGCAGAATCAAAATAGTGGTGAGATAATCACACTTCAGATAGGTCATTTGAGAGAGACAACTTGAATAAAGTAGTCAAGTGATAGGAAGAACATAAAGCAAGGAAGGAGAGGCGAGTGAGGCAGCCTCCTCAGCTGGGATCAGCAGGGGGCCTCTGCGGGGAAGGGGAAAGGGTAAGTGAGTGAACTTCAGAGGTTCACATCCCCACTGCAGACTCCTCCATCCTAATCGTGAAAAAGACTCTAGATCCTCATGGACCTAAAAGCTAAAATAGGGAGCTGCTTAGAGACTGTGCAAGGCATTGCTTCAGAGAGGGAGTTCATGCTAGGTCCCACATACTTGTTGAGCCCTAAGGAGCTACAGCAAGATGCCATATTGAGAGCCCAGCCACCACCAGACTGCATCCTACTCTGGGGCATAACAGAACCTGCATCTCTACATCTCTGAAGACTTATTGACATGCCCTGCCTATAACCACAACCATAACTGGCTGCTGACTTCAAGGGTAAAGGTGAGCCATTGGCAAAGACCCTGTTGTCCCAGCAGTAAAGCCACCATGCATTTCCATATGCCCTGACATTAGATTTCCCCACCTGCAGCAGCTGCAGCTATGGATGCAAAAGTCAGGGCTGAAGTGCAAGTAAAGTGTACTCCCCAGCCACCTGCATATGGCTGCGATCACAGCAAGTAACCATACCTTCCCTAGTAGCAAGGTTGTAGTGTGGCCACTGATGCCCCAATCCACTGCCTCGGGCCTGGGGATTACCTCACTCCTGCTTACCACAGCCACTGCGTTAAAGCACCACAAGGGGGCCTGAGAACACATTTGCCCAACCGAGCTCTGCCCCTCCGGTGCCTAAGCATGATGTTTTGGGGTCTGGGAACCATCCAGCCTGTCTACCACAGTAGGCACCTGAGCCCTCTACCCAGAGGCCTGAGGTTGGGCCCACCCAATGTACTGCTACCACCACAGTGGGGAACCATCTGGATGTGCCACCTGTGGTCCTGGGGACTGGCCCATCAAGCCTGTCACAGCCACCACAAACATCAGAATAAACTGCTTTGGACTTACAGATTAATCTCACCACTGTTGCTGATATCACTCAAACCACTCATAGAGTCCAGGGCCCTAAGGACTACCTCACTGGCTTAACCCACCATTGCTACTACCAGTACACACACAAGTTGCATGGAGGCCCAAGAAATGGCCCACCTGGATGCTAACATTAGTGCCATCATATACCACCCTGGTGCCCAAAGACAAAAAAACACTCAGCTTACCACTACCACCACTGGGGCCTGAGGACAGGCCCACCCAGCGTCCCCATTCTCAATAAAACTTTACCACAGCCTCCACTACCAAGTGCACCCTAAGCCACTGAGGAGACTTAGACACCACTGACATTGTTTACAACTAAAATCATATGGAGACTATACTATTGCATGCAACCAGAATCAAAGCCAAAGTGCCCTATCTCATCAACACCATAGATGTATCTTCTGGAAAAAATTATTTCATACAAAAGTAAATTCAAAAAATTAAAAGAGGTGACTGTTGCATCACATGTGTAGAAATCAACATAAGGGCACAAGAAAAATGAAAAAGGAACACTACAATTTTCCAGCAACAAATTTCAATGAAGAAATTTATGAAATCCCGTAAAAAGAATTCAAAATAATATTAAAGAAGCTCAGTGAGATACAAGAGAATATCAAAAATAATACAAATAAATCAGAAAACCAACTTAGGATACAAATCAGAAATTTACCAAAAATATATCATAAAAATTAAAGAAATTCTGGAGCTAAAGAAATCACTGAATGAAATACAAAATACATTCAAAAGCTTCACAGTAGATTAGATCAACAGAAGGAAGAATTTCAAAACTTGAAGACAGGTCTTTGAAATAACCCAGTCATAACCCAGTCAGACAATTAAAAGAAAAACAGAATTGAAAAGAATGAGCAAAGCCTTAGTGTCACATGAACGCAATAATGTGACTAAATATTTGAATTGAAAACTTTCCAAGTCTAGAAAGAGATTTAGACATCCAGACACAGGGAACTCAGAGATCCCTAGAGTGCTACAATGCAAAAAGGCCTTTCCTATAGCACATCATAGTCAAATTGTTAAATTCAAAGACAAAGACATAATTCTAAAAACAGCAAGAGAAAAGCATTTCGTTAGTTATAAGGGAAACCAATTAGACTAACAGTGGATTTCTCAGCAGAAACCTTACAAGCCAGAAAAGAATGGGATGGTATGTTCAAAGTGCTGAAAGAAAAATTGCCAGCCAAGGATAATATATCCCCTAAAGGTATTCTTCATAAATGAAGGAAATATAAAGTCTTTCTCAGACAAGCAAAAGCTGAGGGAATTTCTGAACGCTAGGCTGACCTTACAATAAAAGCTTAAGGGAGTTCTGTACCTGAAAGTTAATGAGTGGTATCTATCATCATGAAAACGCATAAAAGTGTAAAACCCACTGTTACAACAAACACACCAACAAGGAATAGAAAAAGCTAAAATAGGACCATTTCAGAAAACCATGAAACTACAATAATAAGCAATAACAAAGAAAGAACAAAGGATACAAAAAACAACCAGAAGTCAACTAATGAAACGGCAAGAACAAGCTCATAAGTATCAATAATAACCTCAAAGGGAAAAGCATTAAATTTTTCACTTAAGAAAAGGTATACTCTATGAATGGATTAAAAAAAAGTAACCTAACTAAATTCAGACTATAAGAAACTCATATCACCTGTAAAGACACATAGAGACTGAAAATAAAGAGAGGGAACAGACAAAAGATGTTCCATTCAAACGGAAAGCAAAGCAAACAGGGTTACCTATACTTATATGTGGTAAAATAGACTTTAAGTAAAAAACAATAAAATGAGGCAAAGATCATGATATAATGATAAAAGGATAAATTCAACAAGAGGATATAATTTAAAATGTATGTGCACCTAACACCAGAGTGCCAACATTTATAAAGCAAATATTATGAGATATAAATGAAGAGACAGATTCAAACACAGTAACAGTTGGAGACTTCAACACCATGCTGCTAGCATTAGCCAGATCATCTAGACAGAAAATTAACCAAGAGACATTGGGTTTAAATTGCACATTAGGTAAAATAGACCTAATGAACATTTAGAATTTTTATAAGGTGTAAATCATAACTTTTTTCTTTTGTGGATTATGCTTTTAAATGTCGTGCTAAAGAAATATCAGTTTAACCCAAATTCATAAATATTTTCTCCAGGGTTTTCTGATACAATTTTTGAGTTTTAGGTCTTACATTTAGATATAAAATCCATTTCAATTTAATTTTTATATGGCATTCCTCTAGATTGAAACTTTTCCAATAAAATGTGTTGAAAATATTAACCTTTTCTCTTTGCATTTTCTTTGCACTTTTATCTAAAATAAATGGACCCTATATGTAGATCTACTTATAGACTACTCTGTTCCACTGATCTCTTCTTTATTCGTATGAGAGCACTACATTAAATGGATATTATTCTTTCCTAAAATGTTTGATATAATTCAGCATTGAAAACATCTGGTCCTGACAATTTATAGTAATAATATTACTAGTAATATTATTAAGTATTACAGAACCATATCTCTTATGAATATAGATACAATAACCCTCCACAAAATATTAGAAAATAAAATACAACTGTATTAGTCAGCATTCTCTAGAGGGATAGAACTAATAGGATAGATGTATGTATGAAGGAAAGTTTATCAAGGAGTATTGACTCACATGATCACAAGGTGAAGTCCCACAATAGGCCATCTGCAAGCTGAGAAGCATGGAAGACAGTTCAAGACCCAACACCTCAAAAGTAGGGAGGCTGACAATTCAGACTTCAGTCTGTGTCTGAAGGCCTGAGAGCCCCTGGCAGATCACTGGTGTAAGTCCATGAGTCCCAAAACTGAAGACTTTGGAGTCTGATGTTCCAGGGGAGGAAGCATCCAGAAGAGAAGAAAGATGAAGCCCGGGAGACTAAACCAGTTTAATCCTTCCCTGTTCTTCTGCCTGCTTTATTCTCGCTTCAATGGCAGCTGATTAGATGGTGCTCACGCAGATTGAGTGTAGGCCTGCCTCTCCCAGTCCATTGACTCAAATGTTAATCTCCTTTAGCAACATCCTCTTATATAATTTTTGAGTTTTAGGTCTTACAGTTAGATATAAAATCCATATCAATTTAATTTTTATATGGTGCTTCTCTAGATTGAAACTTTTCCAGTAAAATGTAATCAGGATGGTTCTGGTATAGTCTTTTACTCTGTAGCACAGAGCTTTGTTATGGCAAACACTCTTAAGTCATTTCGAAATAGTTATATTTCCTCTAACTTTGCCAGAGCCAGGAAGGCATCTTTCTTAACTTTCCCCTGTGAGAACTTAGAGGAGGTGATGTTCCTGGAGGTAATCCCCCCCAGAAAATGTTTTGACTTCTTTATGAATTAATCTCCAGGGATTCTGTCTCTTTCATGCTAGTCCATACTCAACTTTCAGTATTCAGTTACAATTACAGTGAGGTATCCTATCAGTTTTTGGCTCTAGTGGTTTCTGTTCCAGGTAAGCCAATCTAGCCTGTGACTCTCTGGATCCATATCTCTCTCCAGATTTCCCAGTGCCTTTTTGCCTTGCAGCCTCAGTGATATGGTTTGGATTTGTGTCCTTGACCAAATTTCATATCAAATTGTAATCTCCAGCATTGGAGGAGGTGCCTGGTGGGAGGTGATTGGATCATGGTAGCAGATTTCCCCATTGCTTTTCTCATGATGGTGAGTTCTCATGAGATCTTGTTGTTTAAAAGTGTATGGCACCTTCCCCACTCCCTCTTTCTCTTGTTTCAGCCATGTAGGACATGACTGTTTCCTCTTTGCCTTCTGCCATAATTTTAAGTTTCCTGAAGCGTCTCCAGGCATGCTTTCTGTACAGCATGTGGAACCTGGAGCCCATTAAGCCTATTTTTAAAAAATAAATTACCCAGTCTCAGGTAGTTCTTTATAGCAATGCAAGAACAGGATAATGCACTCAGTTCTCTAATGTGTCCATGAAAAGTCACTGGTTTTCAGGCTTTCCATATTTATGTTTTTGCAGTTATGATGGCAGGAGTGATAATTTCCTAGCTGCTTTAATATGTTAGCACTGAAGCCAGAACTTCTATGATATGATTATTCCATTCTTTTAGCTTATTTTGATTTATTTCAATTTAGACCTATGACTTCTCTACATTTTATAGAACTTCATAGTTAAAGGAAAAAAAATAAGCTAAGCTAAAAAGATAATTGTAAATTTAGATATTTTGAACCTACATAATACAGCCATGAAAGAGTTAATAAGTCCCGGATTAATATTGCATTTTATAATGAAGATATTTGAGTGAAGCTTATTTTTATCCTTTCAAGATATGTTGCTACTAACAGAAGTAATAAACATTGTTTGGTCGAATATTTTCATACATGTTAAATTCTCTATTAGGATATTTATCATTACAAAGTGATAGGCAAAGTACATATCAAATGAAGTCTCCCATCTCAGTGAATGAACACTGTCTTAACAGTGCACTCCTTTTGAGCATCTTGCTAAAGGACTTCAATTTTGTTATAAATGCTTCTTGTATTAAATTTTCAAAAGAGGTTTATATACTAAGTAAAAACCTGAATTTGATTCTCTCAAATTACTATATCAAAACTAATGGAAGATATGTTGCTGTTGGTTAATTTCAGCTGGAAATTCTATAATAAATATTTCTGGAATTGTGATGGGCTGAAACCTCCAAATTTTATGCTCCCGTTTCTGTCCCCAAAAGCTATCTGACCCATTATTATTGTGTTTAAAATTTAATTTACTATTTTATAATTCTATGAAACTTCGTATGATAATTAGAGATATCTCTAGAGCAAAGTAATTTCAAATCTAACTATCAGCTTTGGGAACCTGAATGAGGCAAGCCCAAATGACAATGACTTATATCTCTGCATCCCCAAATTTCCAGAATATATCCTCTGAATATCCAGGAAGTGAGCTTAAGCAATGTCAAACTGAAGTTCATCTTTTCTGTTTCTGTGCTGAATTGGAAGCTCTTATATTTCATGAAATGTTTGATTTTACTATGCAGTAGTATGTACCTCCAACTGACTGTTAGGCACTTTTGATTAAGAATAAATCTAGTTGATCATCTATAATGAAGAGAATATTTATGATATTTTGCTGACCACACAGCCTCAAGTATCTCTCTAAGACTGTTTTTTAAGAAAGAAGATGGCATTATAGATCATTGGTTATCAGTCTGGATGAACATAAGGATGATCTCAGATAGTTTTGAAGAGTTCTGAAACCAATGTATCTATGAACAGAGATTCTTATTTGGTTAGACATAAATATGACCTTGGTTTTAGGATTTTAAAAACTATTCTTATATAAAGTCAATATTAAAACCAGTGATCCTATGACTATAAAGTAACTATGTCTTTTTAGATTGGTTCTCATGACCCTTAGTTCAAAACTGAAGAATTTGATTTCCTAACAGCTTGCTTTAGTTTTGATAAATGCTATGATTTGAATTCTTGTTCCCTCCCAAACCTATGTTGGAATTTAATATACATTTAATAGAATTAAGAGATGGGATTTTCTGAAGTGATTAAGCCATAAGGGCTCTGCCCTTATGAATGAATTAATGTCAATGTAATGAGAATGGGTTTGTTATTGTGGGAGTAGGCTCCTTGTAAAGAGACAATTTTGTCCTGGTTTTCTTGTTCCGTCTCACCCTCTCTTTGTCCTTTTACTAAATGGTGTCTTGTGCCATGTTGTGTCACAGCAAAAAGGCCCTTGCAAGATGCTGGCTCCTTATCTTGGATTTCAAAGCTTCCAAAACTGTGAGAAATAAATTTCTGTTCATTATAAATTACTCAGTCTGTGGTGTTCTGTTAGAGCAGCACAAAACAGACTATGACAACAGACAACTATTATAACAATGAACAATGTTGAAATTCCCTTTTTAATATAATATTACTGCTGAACTTTTTTTTTTTTTTCCCTCAATGAGCACAACTAAGTTTTTTAGGCAGAAAAAATTCTGTACTTAACCCTGTTGTTAACAGCCACTATGATTCGCTGACAGAGTCCAACACTTGCTGGGGCAAATGGTGTTTGAAAAAGTCTTTATAAATTTTTTTGCTTGATCTTTTTATGCTAAATATAATGTACCCAATGAAAACAAAATAATCAAGTACCATGAATGATGAATCATTTTATTATGCATTCCCTATAGCTGATCCTCTGTTAAAAAGTTGTAAATTATTTTTCTTAATCTTAGAGCTTTTAGGAAACAAAACTCAAATTATTTTATCTGAACATTAATGTATGAAAACAGTCAACATATACTCATGAAATTACGTATTTTTAAAAAATAAAAATATGCTTCAATTTATTTGTAATTTAACCTTAGTTCCCAGAGCTGTATAAATATTATACAAAGAATATATACCAGGGAGTCTTCAATTCCCTGATAGGAGCAATTACACAAACCATTGTGAGGTTGACTCTTTTTGTTGAGTTGCTGCCAGCTACACTTATAAATTAACTTTGAAACATTGTGTGCCACAGACAAAAAACAGAAGTAAGGCTATTTACAATGATTTTACTTTTATTTCAAAAAAGTAAAAAATTATCAAACAATTTTATAAAAATAGTAACATATTTTAATACTTATTTGCAATTTATACTCTTAAAATACTATGCAATTGTATGATCCATAAGGTAATTATGAAATTTCTAAGAAAGGATACTGTGTAATATACAAAAGACCCCAATTTAAACTAATATTTAAACATCTTCTTTCAATGTTCAACAGCATAAACTTCATGAAAATAACATTAAAACTAGCTTGCAGGCCTTAAAACAATATGACGCATAACATATGTAACACTTTCACCCTACAAGCTTAAACCCAGAATATGCCTTGCATATAAACATAAAAAGTTTTAATTTAGGTAAATCATAAAAAGTTTTAATTTAGGTAAATCAGAAATCATCAGATGAATTGTCAATTCTAGTAAATGAAGTGGTTTTATGATGGTTTCTATGAGCTGTATGCTATCAATGGTAATATTTTTCACTTTTTCTGGAAGTGTCATGTAATATAATTAAACTTGTCTTCTGTCTTTTGCAATTGTAAAAGAAGTCTTTAAAAAGCCTAAATATGGGCCGGAAATGGTGGCTCATGCCTGTAATCCCAGCACTTTGGGAGGCTGATGCGGGAGGATCATGAGGTCAGGAGTTCGAGGCCAGCCTGACCAACATGGTGAAACCCTGTCTCTACTAAAAATACAAAAATTAGCTGGGTGTGGTGCTGCGAGCCTGTAATCCCAGCTACTCAGGAAGCTGAGGCAGGAGAATCGTTTGAACTTGGGAGGCGGAGGTTGCAGTGAACTGAGATTGTGAACTGCACTACAGCCTGGGCGACAGAATGAGACTCTGTCTCAAAAGAAAAAAAAAAAGAAAAAAAAAAAGCCTAAATATGTGGATCTTAATTAATACATAGAACTACCTAATGTAAGAGGTACGAGTAAGAGCCATGTGTTTGGATTTAAGTTTATCGCTTTTTCATCTTGCCAACTATCCCTTTCTCAAATGTCTTACTACTTGAACTGTGGGTATTTAGCTCACTATTTTTTAATGTCTGGCCAGTTTATTATTTAATATATTATAATATATAAATGCATCATATTCTGATCTAGATTTTAAGTTACTTGTACATCTGAGAGATCTTTTTACATTTGTTTTAAGCTCTGTAGGGTCTAATAATATAAAAACAATAACACCTTTTAGAGATTTAGCATATATGTTGACCTTTTCTTCTAACAATATTGATAATTACTCTAGTCAAGTCTTTTCCTACTCCATGGAAATATGGACTTTACTGTATTATTTCTTGCTACATCCTTTGAGGAGATGTTGTTGAAAAAATGTTGGGTGGGCAGGCTACATATTTTTCTTTTTCAACTTTTCCTATAAACCATAGCATGGATCTCTATAAGCTCATTTTCACCAGATTTAACTGTAAGCGGTAAATCAATGGGCGACTGGGCAATTACATTTAGTGTTCAAGTAAGCACAATGAATTAAATAGTATTTACACTACATTTTGCTTAAGGGAGAATGGAATAAGTAGTATTGTTCCTGAATTTCTATATTGGATTTTCTTCCATAAAGCCACTGCTTTGGTTTGAATGTTTGTTTCCTCCAAAACCCATGTTGAAATTTAATTGACATTGTGACAGTGTTATTAGATGAGACCTTTCAGAGGTGATTGGGTCATGAGGGCTCTGGCTTTATGGGTAGAATTAATGCTGTTATAAAAGAATGAGTTTGTCCCCCTTTTCACTCTTGCTTTTCTGTCTTCCGCCATGTGTAAAGGTGCAGCAGGAAGACTCTCACCAAATGCCACACTTTGATCTTGGTCTTCCCAGCCTCCAGAACCATGGTAAATAAGTATCTGTTCATTATACATTACCTAGACTCAGGTATTCTGTTGTAGCATGGCAAAACCAAATAAGATAACCACTAAACCTTATTTTTCCTCAGATATACTGTCAAATGAAGTACTATTTTTAAGATTTCTACATATATAATGCCATTTTCCCAAGACATATTTAGGAAAAATTCTAGTAATTTCGAACTCTTGTATTAGAATTTAAGAAACATAAAATCATCTCAGTGTAAATATAAAGCAACAACAACTTTGATTAAGTTAAAACAAATAATAAAAGAAAGAGAAGGTTGAACTCGCAGAATGCCCTTCTTTTCCTATTATTTTCTTCTTTAAATCCAGGGAGCTGGCCCTTTTACAGGAAAAGGTAATTTTAAAATATCAAAACAAAACTCTTATTGTCTCATTCATATGGGGCTTGAACTTGCCTTGAAATGGCATATCAGGAACACATTTATTTATATATTTAGTTAAGTTAAATACTCTTGAATAGTTAATGCCACTTTGTATTCTATGACTACTTTTTTCTGATAATCTAGTTTACTGAATCTTTGTGTATGATTATGGTAAACTGTCCAAAACGTCAAGATGATGAAAGAATTCCCTCTTATATATTGTGGTAAAGCTGAGAATAACATTTAGATATTAGATGCACACATAAATAATAAACATTATGTATAAATGAAATATTGCACGTATTGTCTTTATGAAATGTTACACATTTGTTTTTAATGTTTAGCTCAGTAGTAGTTACATTCATTCCATAACTCATCTGAGATTAGGTTTTAGGTGTAAGCAGTACCTCCTCCTTTATTTATATGGGCACAAAGTTGTTTGGAGAGACTATCAGGCTTAATTTTCTGCCAATGAAAAATGGTCAAGAGGTTAGATATATTCAATAATAATGTAAAATTATTAGTTTTAAAAATGCTACAGGATATACGTTTTATATTAAGCCCTCACTTTAAAAACAAACAAAAAAACATTTTTAATGTTATTTCTATAAAAACTTTATAGTCTTTAGGATTTTGTTTGTGTATGTGTGTGTATGCGCACAAGCGCTTGGTTTTCTCTATGAATTCAACTATAATGACAGCAGCACCATTTATTGATATTCTATTCTATTTCAAACATTATGTTCCAGACATTTCAGAAATGCTACTTCATTTAATCTTTAAAAAATCCTATAATACAGATATAAACATACCCTGAAGTCTCCTCTGATATGTGGCTTTTTCGCTCCTGTAATTTGGCAAGCAGGAGGGTAGTTCCTCGAGTGAGAGAGAAGGTTATGGCTCTTTTACTCCCACCTCCCACAACTAGCTCGGTGGGTAAGCCAGGGACTTCGCTCTCGCAGTTGGGCTAACAGGAGGGAGTAGTGTTCAACGGTTTCTTCTCTTACATTGTTCGGGGAGCAGGAGGGAAGGTTACAAGTTTTTTACTCCCGCCATCCGCAGCTCAGCAACTTCCAGGTTCTTGTCCTGCAACAAAGGAATAAGATATGTCAACACCAGAAAGTAAATAAGGCAGAACAGAATTTTGAATGACAGAAGGAAAACTCTCAGCTGCCAGAGGGGACCTGAAAGCAGGTTAGCCATCTGTGAGGCTGAGTCCTGGGTTCTTTATGAGCCTAGAATGGGGAAGTGTATGCTGATTGGTCCACGGGTGGTGTTGGAAAAAGCACCATTGGACTGGTTAAAGGACATCATTCAGAAGGAACCAATTGAGAGAGAGTGGGTGGACAAGGGATAGTTCTCACTGCAGCCGTGGCCTCTATCTGGAACTGGCAGCTTGGATTGCAGGCTTTAAGCTGTCCTTGTTTTGAGGATTGGATTTCCTGACTCTGCTTGCCTAGGAGTTTGTCTGTCTTCTGTCACTATCACAGGCATTCATGATCTCTTAGGTAATACTTCACTAGCTTTTAACATACCTCTCTCTTTCAGTATCTTCTGAAACTACTATGGCTCATATGTTTACCAGTATTTTTTTTAAATGAAATATCGATCAGATTATGAATAAGAAACAAATGTAATTTATGATAGTCTCCAAGTAAAGTACAAATTTCATCTCATTTTTACGTTATTCTTTATTTTACAAACTCCTCTGTTGACATATGCCATGAATGGATCCAACTAAATTTAACTATTTGGGAGGCAGGAAACATAGTGTCTAAAATATAGATTTTTAAAATTTGCTTTAATGTTGCTTAACTCTGTGACCAGGAAATTTAAATCTGTAAAATTAAGATTATAACATTTAACTACCACATAGCCATATAATACCCATATACTGAGGGTAAAATACTTAATGCATACACGTTGCTTTGTTACTGCTTAATATGTGCTAGCCCTTATGTTATTTATTTAATGACGTCCCCCCCAAAAAAAAGATAGGTTAAAGTTCTAACCCTCATGACCTCAGAGTGCAGTCTGGTTTGAAAATAGAGTTGTTACAGATATAATTATTTAAGATCAGTCTTTTATATTGGAGTAGGACGAGTCTCTAATCCAGCGTGAATGGTGACATTATGAGAAGACATGGAGACATAAAGATAAAGCCATGTGAAAACGGTGGCAGAGATTAGAGTGCTGAATCTACAATCCAAGGAACGTCAAGTGTTACCTGGGCTGTCACTAGAAACCAAGAGCGAGATGTGGGACAGTTTCTCCCTCAGACCCCTAGGAAATAACCAACTATGTTGATACCTTGATTTAAGACTTTTAGACTCAAGAATTGAGAGAATAAATTCCTGTAGTTTTAAACAATCCAGTTTTTAGTACCTAGGAAACTGATACATCTTATTATATCAACTTTTTTAACGTATATTCTTTTATCTTTATTCCTCTTCTCCCACTTTGCTAGTTGTGCGTTTCAGTAATTAACTCTTACTTTTGCTTTAAGCTCGGTTCTCTAATGCATGTCTGTACCTCTATCATACAATCCACACTCTTAGCTATTAATTAATATATCTATGTCATATCCTTTATCATAATATGATTTTATTATTTACTTCTATATAGTCTGCTTTGCTGGAATATAAACTCCCAATATTCAAAAACTAAAATGTATCTGCTTTGGATTCTTTGTTAGTCCAGTATCTTTCACAGTGTCTTGCACATGGAAGAATCTCAAAAGGTTTCTGAATGAGAATTGTTTTGTTTTTTGTTTGTTTTTAGTAACTGTGACCATAATAGAGTATTGTTTCTAGAATTTCTTTGTAATGCTAATTCTAAAATTTATAGAAACATTGAAGGCTTGTAAAAATCATGTTGGACAAATATGCTAAGTAAATTCATTTCTTTATAATGATTTACAATTTTATTAGACTACAAATATATCATTAATATTTCAGCATTAAATAATTTTTTGTCAGAATATTTGTTTGCAAATTAGAATAATTCCAAACTTCTGAAGATTCAATTTTTAAATAAATGCATATATTTAAAATTTAGGTTTTTATCAAATTCAACATTATGTGCCAAATTTTAAATGGTTAAATTATTAGTAGAAACTTGGAGAAGTATTTTATATCCAAATATCAGCATAATTTACATTTTTTTTCTTACATTAAATCACAAAATAAAAACTCATAGTTTTTAGAAATTTCTTCCTATTTAACCAAAGTCAAGATATATAGAATATTCCGCATCTGCCATTTATTTTGTTAAAGCTCACTAGATAAATATATCCTCATTCTATAATAATAAATAATGTGTTTGTAATTTAAGCAGTAAGATACCCCCAGCAGGCTGAACCCTGTGTAGCAAGGGGAAAAACATGATTTTTTGATGCACTGAACCTTATAGTGCATACCCAGGAACATGCTGAGTGTAATATTTTTTACTTATACCCGAACAGTAGAGATTACTATTGGTACCTGACAGAATTTGTGAGGATTCAAAGGCCAGGGAAACATAGTTCTGACTAGGAGACTGCTATGTTTGTGGTTCACAGAGGTAAGATGTACACTTTACCTGTGTCTATTCGTATTCTGTCAATTATATCACCATCAGACTTGCGACGGTCACATGTTTTGTTTTTGTTTCCCTTTTTTTTTTTTTTTTTTTCTGAGACGGTGTCTCCCTCAGTAGGCCAGGCTGGAGTGCAGTGGCGGATCTCCGCTCTGTAGACTACAGGTCCCGCTACTGCCGCCCACCACCACTCCCGACTAACATTTTTTTAATTTTAGTAGAGGCAAGGTTTCACCATGTTATCCAGGATGGTCTCGATCTCCTGGACAGTCACATGTTTTATACCTTATGGTGCTTTGTTAACAAAAGACCAAGCGATCTATGGAGGAAAAATGAAGAGTTTATTTTCTATTAAAAAAACAAATCTGCAGATTGGAAGGGCACAGCCTTCAATACAATGAAAATGTGCTCTCTGAAGAACAAAGAAAGGAGCTATTTTAAATAGAGAAAATTCTCACCCAGGTTTTCACTCAGGACCGTTTATGCAAATGGCAGGTTCAAGCTTGTTCCGTTCTGAGTGGTCAAAATTGTCAAGCTCTGATTGGGTGGTTTCCAAGCTCAAAACCAGATATCTCTGTCAGATGGTTCTTTCAAATGACCAGTTTCAGTAGTGGCAGGGGTAGAGGGAGTCCAGCCACAGTTTATCTTGGCACCAACTATAGGGACTGGTTTGGTTTGACTGTTGAAAGGGAATTTCTGTAGCACCTTTACAACATCTTCCCAAGAACACAAAGTATGTGACCATTCTCTCACCCAGTCAAGGCTGCCTGATTCTGTTTTAACTGTGAACATCTCCATTAGCCATGGGAGTCTATTTTGTCTGTCATCTAGGGGTATAATTTAACTTTGCCATGTAAACCTGCTTTCTCAATGTATTTTCTCATATGGTAGTTGAAATGAGATTTGATTTTAATTTGAAAGACAAAGTGAAAAAATTATAGGGTCTTTTTTTCATTACAAAGTCTTAAAGCTCAGTATAGGTTATATTTCTCCTGTCAAAATTTAGTACACACCCATCATTGAAAAAATGTTAAGGAAAAATTTATGGTCTGGTTACAAGTAGAATAGCATTTTTATTTGTCTCTAAAAACCACTTCTTAAGGATTAATGAAGTCTCTTCAATGAACATTTCTTATATTTCTTACATTAACAAAACCTGATCCTATCCTGAAGAGACTTCTTCCTTGACTCCCTTCCAGGTGGAATTTGTTGTCTTACATACTCTGACTACACATCACTGTCCAAAACTAGGGTAAATGTTCTCTTCACTTCCTCGGTGTTTCTGTGTTGTTATTCCTTGATCCATTTTTTAAAATGGAAAAAATAAAAAAAGAAAATCCACTTTGTCCATTTAGAGCTCATGCCATTAGGATAAATGCCTTTACCCTTACACATCCATAGTACCTACCATTTTATTGAAAATGTTGTCCCATGAGGTGCATTATTAATACTAATTGTAGAAACCCCATCCAACAATATTGCTTTTCAGGCCTTTCACGTTCTCATCTCCGACAGCTTATCTTCATAACATGTTTTAGTTTCCTCCTCTTTAGAGTTTAACACCTGCAACTGCAGGACTAAGGAATATTAAATTCAGACCCTTTAACTCTCATTTCCTAGCAACTTTCTCTCTTATTTGCCGTCCTAACTTATTTTTTCTCTACCATGTTGGGTCCTCAAGTCCATTTATGCCTTTAATTTCATCTAGATCTCTCCACCCTGCTATGATAGATTTTTCTAACACTGAAGGTGATTAACCGTCACAGTTTGGTTGAGACTAGGGGTTTCTGGAAACTCAGGACTTTTGTGCTAAGACTGAGACATGAGACAGTCCTGCCAAAAACCAGAGAGGTTAGTCATGTTACTTCAATCACTGTAACCCCAGAATGTTCTTGCTCTGTTCCACCAGCCTGGTAAAATTACAACCGAATTCCCTGGAGAAAATCACCTAGCTTGTTAAACTGGCACCACTGGAAAATACAGGTTTTTTTTTTTCTTAACATTGCCTGAGAATAGTGTCATTTATGTCAACAGCACTTTCATTGGTTTGTGATTCTTCATTATTGTCCTTATACTTTCAGCCTCTTAACTGCCACACTGTCCTCCCTATGCTTCCCTAAAAAATTAGAAACAACTTAACATAGTAGTAGTTACTGCCAACAGGCCAACATTTTCACCTTTATTACCTCCATCAACATTTAAAATTAACACCCATTTAAATGGAAGAGGAATTACTTCTTATTCAAAGCTAATCTCTTCATTTATAGTCTTGAGTAAACTAACTGCCTTTCTCAACCTTGCTTTCATTTGGTGACCAAATCTAATTTATTCTTGCTGTATATAGTCCTGAAACTATTTCAATTTTATCTACCTCCAGTGCCAACACCCATCTCTTAACTTGACCATTAGCTTCATAACTTGACCTCAACAACTTCATAACTAGTTATTTTTCTCATATATATATAAAATATATATATACTTTCCAATTTATATATTACATTTAACTGAAGTGATCTTTGAAAAATGCAAACTAATCATTTCTCCTCGTGAATCAAAATGATTTAAAAACATTTCATTGTGCTTAACATAAAACTCCAACCACTAACATGACATGCAAAGTACTAAAACATTTGGCCTGAGATTTTCTGTTCAGTTTATTTTCTCCTCTTTCAATTTATACTCCAGATAAATTAATTTCTTGCATTTCCTGGTACAAGCATGCTGATATTTTGCTTACAGGTTTTCCGTATGTTATTACCATTTCACCAGTCCCTTTTCAGCACCTAACTACTACTTACTCTTCAGATTACATCTTACATGTTACCTTTTAAGAATCATTTCTCAGAGTCTTAGACTGGTTAGGAGCTTCCGTAATTGTTCTCACAGCATGCTATACTTCCCCATCAAAACACCTGTCAAAATCTATTGGCTATCTTCCCTAATTGACTATGAATTCTCCAAAGAAGCTTGTCTTTCCTTTTTACAATCATATGCCTTAATACTTGGGACTTACTGGATAAGTAGTATACATTTATAAATAAGGTAAAGAAATAATACAACTTAATTTTAAAAATTCTTTTTTGGTATCTAGTTATATTTATCATCAGATATACATGAGCCTAGTTGTAGTAACCATTTCACAATGTATACATATATCAGAATATTATGTGTACACTGTAAATATATACAATTTTTAATGTCAAAAAAATTACGAGATAAGGAATGTTATTTAACACACATTCGGAATTCCTAAAACTTTGTCTGGAGCAATACAAATATTTACTAGAGATATGAAAATATTTTAGTAATTTTTAAATGTATTATCTTAAAATGTAGACCGATTTATGATATTAGATCATTTAAGGGATCAATTATTTCTCATTTCTAGAAAAGAGTTTATTGAAAGATTCCTTTAACTTTATTTTAAAATTTTTTTGACTTTTATTTTAGGTTCAGGGATCCATGTGCAAGTTTATTATATAGATCGACTCTGTCATGGAGGTTTTGTGTACAGATTATTTTGTCACACAGGTAATAAACATATTACCTAATAGGTAGCTTTTCAATTCTCACCTTCCTCACAGCCTCCATCTTCAAGTAGGTCCTGGTGTCTGTTGTTCCATTCTTTGTGTCCATGTGTGCTCAGTGTTTAGCTCCCACTTATAAGTAAGGACACACAGCAATTGGTTTTCTGTTTCTGCATTAATTTGCTTGGGATAATGGCCTACAGCTCCATCGAAGTTGCTGCAAAGACATGCCTTCGTTCTTTTTCATGGCTGCATAGTATTCTATGGTACATATGTACCACATTTTCTTTATACAGTCTACCATTGATTGGCATCTAAGTTGATTCCAGGTCTTTGCTATTGTGAATAGTGCTGTGATGAACATCTGCATGCATGTGTCTTTACGACAGAACAATTCATGTTCCTTCGGATATATATCCAATAATGAGATTTCTGGGTTGACTGGCAATTCTGTTTTAACTTCTTTGAAAAGTTGCCACACTGCTTTCTACAATGGCTGACCTAATTTACATTCCCAAGAACAGTGTATAAGCATTCCCTTGTCTCCACAACCTCACCAGTATCTGTTTTTGGACTTTTTGTTAATGGCCATTCTAACTAGTTTGGGATGGTATTTCATCGTGGTTTTGATTTGCATATCTCTGATGATTAGAGATGCTGAGCAATTTTTCCTATGCTTTTTGGCCCCATGTATGTCTTCTGTTGAAAAGTGTCTGTTCATGTTCTTTGCCCACATTTTAATGGGGTGGTTTGTTTTTTGTTTACTAATTTAAGATACTTACAGATTTTGGATATTAGACCTTTGTCAGATGCATAGTCTGACAAATGACAATTAAAAGGCACAGAGTGGCAAGTTGGATAATATTTTCTCTCATTCTGTGGGTTGTCTGTTTACTTTGCTGATAGTTCCTTTAGCAGTGAAGAAGCTATTCAGCTTAATTAATCCCATTTGTCAATTTTTGTTTTTGTTGCAGTTGCTTTTGACATCTTCATCATGAAATCTTTGCCAGTTCCTGTGTCCAGAATGATATTTCTTAGATTATCTTTCAGGGTTTTTATAGTTTAGGTTTTACAATTAAGTCTATAATCCACCTTGAGTTGATTTTTGTATATGGTATAAAGAAGGGGTCCAATTTTACTCTTCTGCATAAGGGTAGTCAGTTATTCCAGAACCATTTATTAAATAGAGTTAGGGTTAGAAGTCCTTTCTCTATTGCTTATTTTTGTCAACTTTGTTGAAGAACAGATGGTTGTAGGTGTGCTGGATTATTTCTGGACTCTCTATTCACTTCCATTGGTCTATGTGTCTCTGTTTGTACCAGTACCATGCTGTTTTGGTTACTGCATCCTTGTAGTACAGCTTGAAGTCAAGTAGTATGATGGCTCCAGCTTTGTTCTTTTTGCTTAGGATTGCCTTGTCAATTGAGGCTCTTTTTTTGGCTCCATATGAATTTTAAGTTTTTTTTTTCTAATTCTGTGAAGAAGGTCATTGGCAGTTTAATAGAAGTAGCATTGAATATGTTAATTGTTTTGGGCAGTATAGCCATTTTAACAACATCAATTCTTTCTATCCATGAGCATGTAATGATTTTCCATTTGTTTTTGTGAATCTCTGATTTATTTGAGCAATGTCTTGTAATTCTCACTGTAGAGATTTTTTTACCTCCCTGGTTAGCTATACTTTTAAATATTTTATTTTTTATTTTCTGGCTATTGTGAATAGGATTGTGTTCTTGATTTGGCTCTCAGCATGGATGTTGTTGATGTATAGAAATGCTACTGACATATATACATTGCTTTTGTATCCTGAAACTTTGCTGAAGTTATTTATCAGATCTAGGGGCATTTGGGCAGAGACTATGGGGTTTTCTAGGTGTAGAATCATCACAACATCTGCAAATATAGAGAGTTTGATCTTCTCTTGCCCCACTTTTATGCCTTTCATTTCTTTCTCTTGCCTGATTGCTCTGCCTAGGACTTCTAGTAATATGTTAAATAGGAGTGGTGAGAGTGGATATTCTTATCTTGCTCCCCTTCTTGAGGGAATGCTTCCAGCTTTTGCTTTTTCAGTATGATGTTGGCTGTGGGGTTATCATAGATGGCTCTTAGTATTCTGAGGTATGCTTTTTCAATGTTTTTGTCTAGTTTGTTGAGGACTTTTAACATGAAGGAATGTTGGATTCTATTGAAAGCCTTTTCTACATCTATTTGGATGATCATATGGTTTTGTCTTTAGTTCTGTTCATGTGATAAATCATGATTATTGGTTTGTGTACATTGAATCAACCTTGCATACCAAGGCTAAAGCCTACTTGATTGTGGTGGATTAGCTTTTCAATGTGCTGCTGGATTTGGTTTGCTGATATTTTGTTGAGGATTTTTGCATCTATATCCATAAAAGATATTGGCCTGAAGTTTTGTTTGTGTGTGTCTCTGCCAGGTTTTTGTTCATGATGATGCTGACCTCATAGAATAAGTTAGAGAGGAATCCCTCCTCTTCAATTTTTTGGAATACTTTCAGCAGTGATGGTACCAACTCTTCTTTATACATCTGGTAGGATTCAGCTGTGAATCCATGTGATTCTGGACTTTTCCTAGTTGGTAAGCTTTTCATTATTGATTCAATTTCTGAACTCATTATTGGTCTGTTCAGGGATTCTATTTCTTCCTGGTTCAATCTTTGGAGGTGGTATGTTTCCAGGAATTTATCCATTTTTTCTAGTTTTCTTCAGTTTGTGTGCACAGAGTTGTTCATAGTAGTTTATTCTTCATTTTGCCATTGGTCATTGTGTTTATTTGGATGTTCTCTCCTTTTTTTATTAGTCTAGCTAGTGATAGATAATGTAATAGATAACTAGCTAGACTAATAAAAAGAGAGACTTATTTATTCTTTCAAAAAGCCTATTCCTGGATTTATCTTTTGCCTGTTTTACATCTCAATTTCACTTAATTAAACTCTGATTTTGGTTATTTCTTGTCTTCTGTTAGCTTTAGGGTTTGTTGGTGGTTGTTACTCTAGTTTCCCTAGATGTGATGTTAGGTTGTTAATTTGAGATCTTCTTAACCTTTTGATATGGGCATTAAACACTATTAACTTTCCTCCCAACATTGCCTTAGATGAATCTCAGAGACTGTGGAATGTTTGTCTTTGTTCTCCTAGTTTCAAATAATTTCTTGATTTCTGCCTTAATTTCATCACTTACTCCGAAATCATTCGGCAGTTGATTGTTTAATTTCCATGTAATTCTATGATGTTGAGATATCTTCTTAGTATTGGTTTCTATTTTTATTGAACTATGGTCTAAGTATGTGGTTGGTATGATTTTTTTTAAATTGTTTTATGGCCAATGTTGTAGATTCTAAATTGTGTGCCATGTGCAGATGAGAAGATTGTATATTGTTTTTGAGTAGAGTGTTCTGTAGATATCTGTTAGGGTCATTTGGTCAAATATCAATTTCAGGTCATGAATATCTTTTTAAATTTTCTGCCTCAATTATTTGTCTAGTACTATCAGTGGGGGTGTCGCAATCTTGCTATTATTATGTGCTAATCTTGCTTTATGAATCTCAGTGCTGCTATGTTAGGTTCATATATATTTACTATAATTAGGTATTCTTGTTGAATTGAACCCTTCACCATTATGTAATGCCTTTCTTAGTCTTTTTAGATTGTTGTTGGTTTAAAGTCTGTCTTGTCTGAAATTAGAATAGCAACCCTTGCTTTTGTCTGTTATTCCTTTGCTTGGTAGATATTTCTCCATGCCTTTATTTCGAACCTATGGGTGTCACTGAATGAGATGTGTCTCTTGAAGATAGCATGCAGTTAGGTATTGCTTCATTATCCAGCTTGAGACTCTGTGCTTTTTAATTGCCCATTTACATTCAAGATGAATATTTATATGCGTAGTTTTGATTCTGTCATCATGTTGTTAGCTGGTTATTACACAGACTTGATTGTGTGGTTGCTTTATATTGTAAATAGGCTATGTAATTAAGTGTGCTTTTGTGGTAGCAGGTAACTGTCTTTCATTTCCATGTTTAGTACTTCCATAAGGACCTCTTGTTAAGCATGTCTGGTGGTAACGAATTCCCTTAGCATTTGCCGTTCTGAAAAGGATATTATTTATCCTTCACATATGAAGCCTAGGTTGGCTGGATATGAAATTTTGGGTTGGGATTTCCTTTATTTATTTATTTATTTATTTATTTATTTATTTATTTATTTATTTTTGAAATGGAGTTTCACTCTTGTTGCCCAGGCTGGAGTGCAATGGCACGATTTCGGCTCACTGCAATCTCTGCCTCTCGGGTTCAAATGATTCTCCTGTCTCAGCCCCCTGAGTAGCTAGGATTTCAGGCATATGCCACCACGCCCTGCTGATTTTGTATTTTTAGTAGAGACAGGTTTCACCATGTTGGTCAGGCTTGTCTCGAACTCCTGACCTCAGGTGATACGCCTGCCTCGGCCTCCAAAACTGCTGGGATTACAGTTGTGAGCCACTGTGCCCATCGGGAATTTCCTTTCTTTAAGAATGCTGAATATAGGCCCACAACCTTTTCTGGCTTATAGGGTTTCTGCTGAAAGGTCCACTGTTAGTCTGATGGTCTGTTAAGGTCAACAAATTTGACTTCACTATTCTCTCTGCCACATCCCATTGCTTCAGCTTTGTAAATTATGGTCTTCATTTATAGATGACCAGCCCCTTCTCTTAAGCTGCCTTTAACACTTCTTTTCTTTCATTTCATCGTGAAGAATCTGATGACTATGTGTCTTGGAGAGTACCAACTTGTACATGATCTCGTTGGAGTTCTCTGCATTTCCTGAATTTGAATGTTGGCCTCTCTAGTGAAGTTTGGGAAATTTTTGTGGACAATATCCCCAAATATGTTTTTTATATTGCTTGCTGTCTTCATTTCTCATTCAGGGATGGCAATGCATCAGTCAGAGATTTGGTCGATTTATATAATCTCATTTTTCTCCAAGGTTTCATTCATTCTTTCTTTCTTAATTTTTTTACAATATTTTTCTGACTGAGTTACTTTGGAGATCCAGTCTTCAAGCTCTGAGATCCTTTCCTCGACTTGGTTGATTCTGCTGTTAATATTTGTTATTATATTATAATTTTTTTTTTTTTTTAGGACAAGGTCTCACTGTGTTGCCCAGGCTGGAGTGCAGTGATGTGATCATGGCTCACTGCAGCCTCAACCTCGGGGCTCAGCTATCTACCTCCTAAGTAGCTGGGACTACAGATGTACAGCACCACACGTGGCTAATTTTTATATTTTTTTTGTAGAGACAAGGTTTCACCATGTTACTCAGGCTGTTACCAAACTCCTGAACTAAGGTGATTCACCCACCTTGGCCTCCCAAAGCGCTGGAATTATAGGCATGAGCCACTATGCCCAGCTGTTATTATAAAATTTTTGAAGTAAGTTTTTCAGCTCTGTCAGATCTGTTTACTTCTTTCTCAAAATGGCATTTTTGTCTTTCATCTTCTGTATTGTTTTATTTTTTATTTTTAAACATTGATTTATTTTTTCCATAAATATTTGTTTTTTTTTAAATTTTTTTATTATTATACTTTAAGTTCTTGGGTACATGGGCATAACGTGCAGGTTTGTTACATATGTATACTTGTGCCATGTTGCTGTGCTGCACCCATCAACTCGTCAGCACCCAACAACTCGTCATTTACATCAGGTATAACTCCCAATGCAATCCCTCCCCCCTCTCCCCTCCCCATGATAGGCCCCGGTGTGTGATGTCCCCCTTCCCGAGTCCAAGTGATCTCATTGTTCAGTTCCCACCTATGAGTGAGAACATGTGGTGTTTGGTTTTCTGTTCTTGTGATAGTTTGCTAAGAATGATGGTTTCCAGCTGCATCCATGTCCCTACAAAGGACACAAACTCATCCTTTTTTATGGCTGCATAGTATTCCATGGTGTATATGTGCCACATTTTCTTAATCCAGTCTGTCACTGATGGACATGTGGGTTGATTCCAAGTCTTTGCTATTGTGAATAGTGCCGCAATGAACATACCTGTGCATGTGTCTTTATAGCAGCATAATTTATAATCCTTTGGGTATATACCCAGTAATGGGATGGCTGGGTCATATGGTACATCTAGTTCTAGATCCTTGAGGAGTCGCCATACTGTTTTCCATAATGGTTGAACTAGTTTACAATCCCACCAACAGTGTAAAAGTGTTCCTATTTCTACACATCCTCTCCAGCACTTGTTGTTTCCTGACTTTTTAATGATCGCCATTCTAACTGGTGTGAGATGGTATCTCATTGTGGTTTTGATTTGCATTTCTCTGATGGCCAGTGATGATGAGCATTTTTTTCATGTGTCTGTTGGCTGTATGAATGTCTTCTTTTGAGAAATGTCTGTTCATATCCTTTGCCCACTTTTTGATGGGGTTGTTTGTTTTTTTCTTGTAAATTTGTTTGAGTTCTTTGTAGGTTCTGGATATTAGCCCTTTGTCAGATGAGTAGATTGCAAAAATGTTCTCCCATTCTGTAGGTTGCCTGTTCACTCTGATGGTAGTTTCTTTTGCTGTGCAGAAGCTTTTTAGTTTAATGAGATCCCATTTGTCAATTTTGGCTTTTGCTGCCATTGCTTTTGGTGTTTTAGACATGAAGTCTTTGCCCATGCCTATGTCCTGAATGGTACTACCTAGGTTTTCCTCTGGGGTTTTTATGGTATTAGGTCTAACATTTAAGTCTCGAATCCATCTTGAATTAATTTTCGTATAAGGAGTAAGGAAAGGATCCAGTTTCAGCTTTCTACTTATGGCTAGCCAATTTTCCCAGCACCATTGATTAAATAGGGAATCCTTTCCCCATTTCTTGTTTCTCTCAGGTTTGTCAAAGATCAGATGGCTGTAGATGTGTGGTATTATTTCTGAGGACTCTGTTCTGTTCCATTGGTCTATATCTCTGTTTTGGTACCAGTACCATGCTGTTTTGGGTACTGTAGCCTTGTAGTATAGTTTGAAGTCAGGTAGAGTGATGCCTCCAGCTTTGTTCTTTTGACTTAGGATTGTCTTGGAGATGCAGGCTCTTTTTTGGTTCCATATGAACTTTAAAGCAGTTCTTTCCAATTCTGTGAAGAAACTCATTGGTAGCTTGATGGGGATGGCATTGAATCTATAAATAACCTTGGGCAGTATGGCCATTTTCACGATCTTGATTCTTCCTATCCATGAGCATGGTATGTTCTTCCATTTGTTTGTGTCCTCTTTTATTTCACTGAGCAGTGGTTTGTAGTTCTCCTTGAAGAGGCCCTTTACATCCCTTGTAAGTTGAATTCCTAGGTATTTTATTCTCTTTGAAGCAATTGTGAATGGAAGTTCATTCATGATTTGGCTCTCTGTTTGTCTGTTACTGGTGTATAAGAATGCTTGTGATTTTTGCACATTAATTTTGTATCTTGAGACTTTGCTGAAGTTTCTTATCAGCTTAAGGAGATTTTGGGCTGAGACAATGGGGTTTTCTAAATATACAATCATGTCATCTGCAAAGAGGGACAATTTGACTTCTTCTTTTCCTAACTGAATACCCTTGATTTCTTTCTCTTGCCTGATTGCCCTAGCCAGAACTTCCAACACTATGTTGAATAGGAGTGGTGAGAGAGGGCATCCCTGTCTTGTGCCAGTTTTCAAAGGGAATTTTTCCAGTTTTTGCCCATTCAGTATGATATTGGCTGTGGGTTTGTCATAAATAGCTCTTATTATTTTGAGGTATGTTCCATCAATACCGAATTTATTGAGTGTTTTTAGCATGAAGGGCTGCTGAATTTTGTCAAAAGCCTTTTCTGCATCTATTGAGATAATCATGTGGTTCTTGTCTTTGGTTCTGTTTATATGCTGGATTATGTTTATTGATTTGCGAATGTTGAACCAGCCTTGCATCCCAGGGATGAAGTCCACTTGATCATGGTGGATAAGCTTTTTGATATGCTGCTGAATCCGGTTTGCCAGTATTTTATTGAGGATTTTTGCATCGATGTTCATCAGGGATATTGGTCTAAAATTCTCTCTTTTTGTTGTGTCTCTGCCAGGCTTTGGTATCAGGATGATGTTGGCCTCATAAAATGAGTTAGGGAGGATTCCCTCTTTTTCTATTGATTGGAATAGTTTCAGAAGGAATGGTACCAGCTCCTCCTTGTACCTCTGGTAGAATTCAGCTGTGAATCCATCTGGTCCTGGACTTTTTTTGGTTGGTAGGCTATTAATTATTGCCTCAATTTCAGAGCCTGCTATTGGTCTATTCAGGGATTCAACTTCTTCCTGGTTTAGTCTTGGAAGAGTGTAAGTGTCCAGGAAATTATCCATTTCTTCTAGATTTTCTAGTTTATTTGCATAGAGGTGTTTATAGTCTTCTCTGATGGTAGTTTATATTTCTGTGGGGTCGGTGGTGATATCCCCTTTATCATTTTTTATTGCGTCTATTTGATTCTTCTCTCTTTTCTTCTTTATTAGTCTTGCTAGCGGTCAGTCAATTTTGTTGATCTTTTCAAAAAACCAACTCCTGGATTCATTGATTTTTTGGAGGGTTTTTTGTGTCTGTATCTCCTTCAGTTCTGCTCTGATCTTAGTTATTTCTTGCCTTCTGCTAGCTTGTGAATGTGTTTGCTCTTGCTTCTCTAGTTCTTTTAATTGTGATGTTAGAGTGTCAATTTTAGATCTTTCCTGCTTTCTCTTGTGGGCATTTAGTGCTATAAATTTCCCTCTACACACTGCTTTAAATGTGTCCCAGAGATGCTGGTATGTTGTATCTTTGTTCTCATTGGTTTCAAAGAACATCTTTATTTCTGCCTTCATTTCCTTATGTACCCAGTAGTCATTCAGGAGCAGGTTGTTCAGTTTCCATGTAGTTGAGCGGTGTTGATTGAGTTTCTTAGTCCTGAGTTCTAGTTTGATTGCACTGTGGTCTGAGAGACAGTTTGTTATAATTTCTGTTCTTGTACATTTGCTGAGGAGTGCTTTACTTCCAATTATGTGGTCAATTTTGGAATAAGTGTGATGTGGTGCTGAGAAGAATGTATATTTTGTTGATTTGGGGTGGAGAGTTCTATAGATGTCTATTAGGTCTGCTTGCTGCAGAGATGAGTTCAATTCCTGGATATCCTTGTTAACTTTCTGTCTCGTTGATCTGTCTAATGTTGACAGTGGAGTGTTGAAGTCTCCCATTATTATTGTATGGGAGTCTAAGTCTCTTTGTAAGTCTCTAAGGACTTGCTTTATGAATCTGGGTGCTCCTGTATTGGGTGCATATATATTTAGGATAGTTAGCTCTTCCTGTTGAATTGATCCCTTTACCATTATGTAATGGCCTTCTTTGTCTCTTTTGATCTTTGATGGTTTAAAGTCTGTTTTATCAGAGACTAGTATTGCAACCCCTGCTTTCTTTTGTTCTCCATTTGCTTGGTAAATCTTCCTCCATCCCTTTATTTTGAGCCTATGTATGTCTCTGCATGTGAGATGGGTCTCCTGAATACAGCAGACTGATGGGTCTTGACTCTTTATCCAGTTTGCCAGTCTATGTCTTTTAATTGGAGCATTTAGTCCATTTACATTTAAGGTTAAGATTGTTATGTGTGAACTTGATCCTGCCATTATGATATTAACTGGTTATTTTGCTCGTTAGTTGATGCAGTTTCTTCCTAGCCTCGATGGTCTTTACATTTTGGCATGTTTTTGCAATGGCTGGTATCAGTTGTTCCTTTCCATGTTTAGTGCTTCCTTCAGGGTCTCTTGTAAGGCAGGCGTAGTGGTGACAAAATCTCTAAGCATTTGCTTATCTGTAAAGGATTTTATTTCTCCTTCACTTATGAAACTTAGTTTGGCTGGATATGAAATTCTGGGTTGAAAATTCTTTTCTTTAAGAATGTTGAATATTGGCCCCCACTCTCTTCTGGCTTGTAGAGTTTCTGCCGAGAGATCTGCTGTTAGTCTGATGGGCTTCCCTTTGTGGGTAACCCGACCTTTCTCTCTGGCTGCCGTTAAGATTTTTTCCTTCATTTCAACTTTGGTGAATCTGGCAATTATGTGTCTTGGAGTTGCTCTTCTCAAGATTATCTTTGTGGCGTTCTCTGTATTTCCTGGATTTGAATGTTGGCCTGCCCTACTAGGTTGGGGAAGTTCTCCTGGATGATATCCTGAAGAGTGTTTTCCAACTTGGTTCCATTTTCCCCCTCACTTTCAGGCACCCCAATCAGACGTAGATTTGGTCTTTTTACATAATCCCATACTTCTTGCAGGCTTTGTTCGTTTCTTTTTCTTATTTTTTCTTTTGGTTTCTCTTCTCACTTCATTTCGTTCATTTGATCCTCAATCGCTGATACTCTTTCTTCCAGTTGATCGAGTCGGTTACTGAAGCTTGTGCATTTGTCACGTATTTCTCGTGTCATGGTTTTCATCTCTTTCATTTCGTTTATGACCTTCTCTGCATTAATTACTCTAGCCATCAATTCTTCCACTTTTTTTTCAAGATTTTTAGTTTCTTTGCGCTGGGTACGTAATTCCTCCTTTAGCTCTGAGAAGTTTGATGGACTGAAGCCTTCTTCTCTCATCTCGTCAAAGTCATTCTCCGTCCAGCTTTGATCCGTTGCTGGCGATGAGCTGCGCTCCTTTGCCGGGGGAGATGCGCTCTTATTTTTTGAATTTCCAGCTTTTCTGCCCTGCTTTTTCCCCATCTTTGTGGTTTATCTGCCTCTGGTCTTTGATGATGGTGACGTACTGATGGGGTTTTGGTGTAGGTGTCCTTCCTGTTTGATAGTTTTCCTTCTAACAGTCAGGACCCTCAGCTGTAGGTCTGTTGGAGATTGCTTGAGGTCCACTCCAGACCCTGTTTGCCTGGGTGTCAGCAGCAGAGGCTGCAGAAGATAGAATATTGCTGAACAGCGAGTGTACCTGTCTGATTCTTGCTTTGGAGGCTTCCTCTCAGGTGTATACTCCACCCTGTGAGGTGTGGGGTGTCAGACTGCCCCTAGTGGGGGATGTCTCCCAGTTAGGCTACTCAGGGGTCAGGGACCCACTTGAGCAGGCAGTCTGTCCCTTCTCAGATCTCAACCTCCGTGTTGGGAGATCCACTGCTCTCTTCAAAGCTGTCAGACAGAGTCGTTTGCGTCTGCAGAGGTTTCTGCTGCTTGTGTTGTTATCTGTGCCCTGTCCCCAGAGGTGGAGTCTACAGAGACAGGCAGGTTTCCTTGAGCTGCTGTGAGCTCCACCCAGTTCGAGCTTCCCAGCGGCTTTGTTTACCTACTTAAGCCTCAGCAATGGCGGGCGCCCCTCCCCCAGCCTCGCTGCTGCCTTGAGGTTAGATCGCAGACTGCTGTGCTAGCAATGAGGGAGGCTCCGTGGGCGTGGGACCCTCCCGGCCAGGTGTGGGATATGATCTCCTGGTGTGCCTGTTTGCTTAAAGCGCAGTATTGGGGTGGGAGTTACCCGATTTTCCAGGTGTTGTGTGTCTCAGTTCCCCTGGCTAGGAAAAGGGATTCCCTTTCCCCTTGCGCCTCCCAGGTGAGGCGATGCCTCGCCCTGCTTCAGCTCTCGCTGGTCGGGCTGCAGCAGCTGACCAGCACCGATTGTCTGGCACTCCCTAGTGAGATGAACCCAGTACCTCAGTTGAAAATGCAGAAATCACCGGTCTTCTGTGTTGCTCGCGCTGGGAGTTGGAGACTGGAGGTGTTCCTATTCGGCCATCTTGCTCCGCCCCGATATATTTTCTGTATTGTTTTATTATATTCATTAGATTCCTTGCATTTGGCTTTGAAATTCTCCTGAATTTCAGTGATCTTCATTTCTAGCAGTATTATGAATTCTGGCTGGGCATGGTAGCTCATGCCTCTAATCCCACTTCTTTGGGAGGCCAAGGCAGGTGGATCACTTGAGGTCAGGAGTTTGAGACCAGCCTAGCCAACGTGGTGAAACCTCGTCTTTACTAATAGTATAAAAATTACCCAGGTGTGGTGGCAATCACCTGTAATCCCAGCTACTCGGGAGGCTGAGGCAGGAGAATTGCTTGAACCTGGGAGACGGAGGTTGCAGTGAACTGAGATCGCGCCATTATATTGCACTCCAGTCTGGTCAACAGAGGGAGACCCTGTCTCAAAAAAAGAACAAAAAACAAAAGTTCTAAATTCTATTTCTGTCATTTCAGACTGATTAAGAACCATTGCCAGGGACCTAGTGTGGTCATTTGTAGGTGAGAAGATACTCTGGTTTTGATTTGCTAGAGTTCTTCCACAGGTTCTTTCTTATCTGTGGGTGCTGATGTTCTTTCAATCATTGACGGACGTTTCTGTCTTTTGAATTTTTGTTTGTTTGTTTGTTTTTATTTGATGCCTCTGGGGATTTTATTGTGGTGTAATGTGGGTTTAGTTAGCTCTTAAATTTTGTTTCTAGAAGATTTTAGGGAGCCAAGGCTCAGATTATCACTCCTGGACTGTGTGCTGTAACTCAGGGGATGGGACTAGGCCCCTGGCTTTGTTCTCTGACCTCTCGAGGTTGGGAGCCTGCTGGACTAGAGGGGCTGAGTTGTTCCCAGTCTGCTGGTCACAACACTCCAATATGTGACGCCAGTCAGAGTGCTTCACTGGTACAGCAGCCATGGTAGTCATGCTCATTCATGTGTGCCAGCAGCTTGGCAATGTGGTGAGGTGCGCACACATTGGCTGGGGCAGGGTACTGGTGGGAATAGGGCTATGGCATTCCTGTGTGTGCTTGCACTGGTAGCAGTAGCAGCATGACAGTAGTGGGGTGCTGGCAGGCTCAGGGCTGTCAGCCTCTCTGCATGCGTTTGCACTGTTCAGCATTGGTGATGCACAGACAGAAGGGCTGCCAGCATCCACAGGCAATGGTGGCTGTGGGCGCAGGGCCAGTTGCCTTTAACTTTGACTTTACTCTTTTCTCTGCTATTTTCCATTGCTTTAGCTTTGTAAATTATGGTCTTCATTCCAAACAGAGTTCATACATGACCTGAGATAGCAAGTATTATTTGGCTTACACCTTTATCTGACTTAGATATCTCATACTTTAAAATAGGAGGCCATATGTAACTCTCAAAACATATTTGTTATTTAGAATGTAAAATAAAAGTTAAAACATATACAAAGCCTCCAGTTTACAGGAATATGGATGGGAGATTGCTTTGTTTATGGGCAATAAAATATTGTTGACTAGGTATGTACTGCCTCTTTCATTAAAAAACACTAAAAATACAAGAGTAAAATAAATGAAGTCAAGAGATGATAAAATATAATCTCCTGGCCTAAATGCAAGTAAAAACAAATTCCAAAGAATTAAATTTCTCCAGAAGGTAACTTGACTATGAGTATATTTTCTAAACTGGAGGAAGTTGAAATTTAGGATTTTCTGCTTTAGAAACAAAACACAAGAAATGAAACCTAGAACAGGTTTGGTATGGCCTATGGAGTGGAGATATATTTGGCATAAATGTGGAATCCCAAAGCTATTCTGTCACTATAACAGCAAACCAAAAGAAGCTCTCCTACCACTCATTAGCAGATACCTGCAAGACATTGCCTTATCTTCAACAGATCAGTGGACAAGAGGAGGAAGGTCCATGCAGGTTTTAACCAACAAACTCATTCATTATTTTAGCAAATAACAATTCATATTGATTTGATCTTTGATTTGTAACCAACTAGTAACTAAGGTTCATAGAGATTTGGAAAATAAAGCAAGATAGGGCAAAGTACTTTGTTTAATTTCACAAAGCTGTCAAATGACAGAGTTAAAACTATCTATGGTAGCAGTCTTCCTCAGCTATTAAACTGTCTCCCTATTTCATGATGCTCCCCCAAATATCTCTTGAAATATTGATGTTCAAATTAATAAAAACTTATGTGTTTTTACCCTCCATTGAATTTTTGATTGCCAAACTTCTAACTCAAAAAGATATGTTCCTATACTCACTTTAGATTTTATGGAATTAAAATGTCATGGCAAGGATGTATGTATACGTGTGTGGTGCATAAGCTATGAGTATTGACTTCCAGATTTCTACAGTGATTTTCTATTGCTAAATCCAAATATTCATATGTTTAATAGAAAATATTCACAAAGTAAAATATTTTAGATAAGATAGTAGAAGAAATTAAATAGTTAAAGATATAAAGCCCATTATTTTTCTTATTTAGTTTCCTTTCTATAAATATAGATAGTAAAAAATAACATGCAAAATAAAATATACATATAAATACATATGATAGAATTTGCTGAGTTTATAATATTTTTTAGTATCCCATACCTTCTGTTTATTCCATGTTTATTTTAAGGAAAAATAAATTCTATGTCTGTTTTTAAAGAATCTAAAATATGAAAATATTCCAGTATGCATATGTTCTTATAGCAGGAAAACAGAAAGATGTTCTTTCAGACATAAAGGCCCATACTAACATAAATATATTTCCGCAATGCAAGTCAAGTGAAAAGAGTTTTAAGTATAATAAAATTAACCACGAGAAAACCAGTCAAGAGAGTTTAATCAAAATGCTAGCCATTAATAAATTCAAGTAATAACAATCCTGGCTTAAAATTATGGACTATTTTATACCAAATAGAAAGTAAAATATCAGGGGAAATGAATGAGAAAAAATCCTAACTTCTCTAAATTGGCATCCAACATTCTGAAATATCTTAATCTTTCTGTAACAGACATTTAAGATCGAGGTGGTATAACCAACAGCATCCAAGAGATGTCAAGAAGATTGTTAGATATCGCTTTCATTCAGTAACCTCTTTCTACATGGTGGTTATGTTACCTTTCCCCTAACATTTCCTCAAACAACCATGTGGTAGCAAGCCAATGATTATAAGAACCTAAAAACATGTTCTTTTTAACTTATCATAAGTATATACATTTTCTGGTATCACCAAGAGTACTTCTTTGTCCATGAACATGAGGTATCTTCCAGTTTCTGTGTGTGTCTTTTAGGACTTATTTTATCAATGTTTTATAGGTTTATGTGTAGAGATATTTCACCTCTTTGATTAAATTTACTCCTAAGTATTTTTTGTAGCTGTTGTAAATAGGATCGTTTCCTTGGTATTTTTTTTTTTTTTTTCCAGATAGTTTGCTTGTAGTGTGTAGAAATGCTACTGATTTCTGTATGTTAATTTTCTATCATGTAACTTTAGTAAATTTGTTTAATTGCTCTAGCAGTTTTGGTGAAATCATTAAGGTTTTTTCTGTATTAAGATTGTGTCCTTGCAAACAGGGGCGATTTAACTTCCCCATTTCCAATCTGGATGTTTCTTTCTTTCTCTTGCCTAATTAACATAGTTAGCACTTCCACTTGAGTATAAGTGACGAGAGTGGGCATCCTTGTCTTGTTCTTGAGTCTAGAGGAAAAGTTCTCAATTTTTCCCTGTTAAGTATGATGTTAGCTGAATATTTGTCATATATGACCTTCTTTGTGTTGACATACTTTTTTTCTATATCTAATTTGTTGAGAGGTTTTTTTCTTTTTAATCATGAAGAGATGTTGAATTTTGCCAAATGTTTTTTCCGTATCTATTTAAATAATCATATGGTTTTTCCTCTTCATTCCATTAATGTGGTATATCACATTTACAGATTTACGTACGTTTATTCATCTTTGTAACCCTGGGATGAAGCCCATTTGATTGTGGTGAGTGACTTTTTTTGTTTTAATGAAGGATTTGATTTGCTAATTGTTTTGTTGAAAGTTTTTGTATCTACATCCATTAGAAATATTGGCCTGTACTGGTCGTTTTTCTTTTTTTTGTGTCGTTTTCTAGCTTTGATATCATGGTAATTCGAGCCTTGTAAAAAAAGTTTGGAAGTATTCCTTCCTCTTCAATTGTTTGAAAGAGTTTGAGAAAGATTGTTATTTGTTCTTTAAATGCTTGGTAGAATTCAGCTGTGAAGTTTTCAGGTCTTCAGCTTTTCATGGGTGGTGGATTTTTATTAACGATTCAGCCTCCTTACTCGTTATTTGTTTGTTCAGATTTTCTATTTCTTAGTAATTCAATCTTTGTAGATTGTATGTATCTAGGAATTTATCCATGTGTTTTAAGTTATGCAATTTGTTGGATCATGATTATTTACCATAATATATTATTATCTTTTGGACTTCTGTTTCAGTTGTAATGTCTTCTTTTTTATTTGTGATTTTATTTATTTGTGTTTTCTCTCTTTTTTTTATAGTCTAGCTAAAAGTTTGGCTATTTTGTTTATCTTTATGAAATATTTTTAGTTTTATTGATCTTTTCTGTTGTTTTCCTAGTCTCCATTTTATTTCTGCTCTGATCTTTTGTTCTTGTTTCCCTAGTTATTTGAGGTACATAAACAGTCGTCTTACAGCTGTTTTGGCCATATCTCACGAGTTTCTGTATGTTGTGTTTCAATTTTTATTTGTTTCAAGATCTCTTTTTTTGAGACCGAATCTCGCTCTGCTACCCAGGCTGGGGTGCAGTGGCGTGATCTCTGCTCACCGCAGCCCCTGCCTCCTGATTTCAAGCGATTCTCCTGCCTCAGACCCCCGAGTAGCTGGGATTGCAGGTGCCCGCCACCACATCCAGCTAATGTTTGTATTTTTAGTAGAGACGGGGTTTCACCATGGTGTCCAGGCTGGTCTCAAACTCTTGACCTCAGGTTATCTGCATGCCTCAGCCTCTCCAAGTGCTGGGATTACAGGCATGAGCCACGGTGCCTGAACTTCAAGCTCTCTTTTTATTCATATCTTTATTTCTTCTTTTACTTTTTGGTTTTACAGAATTGTATTGTTCAATTTTCACATATTCATAAATTTTTCTAAAATTCCTCCTATTGTTGATTTCTAATTTCCTACCATTATGGTCAGAAAAGATATTTGATATGATTTTAAGTTTCTTAAATTTGTTAAGCTTTTCTTTATGGCCTTACATTGATCTATGGAGAATGTTCCATTTATACTCGGAAAGAATGGATATTCTGGTGATCTTAGAATGTTCTATACATGTCTGTCAGGTTCATTTGGTCCATAGTGTTGTATTAATACAAATCCACTGTTTTCTTATTAAATTTCTGTCTGCAAAATCTATCCATTACTGAAAATCATATATTTAAGTGTCCTAATATTATTGTATTAATATGTCTTTTTGTCCTTTAGTTTTGTTAGTATTTTCTTTATGTATTTAGATGCTCTCGTGTTGGGTACATACATATTTTCAATTGTTATTTCCCCTTGATTCTTTGACCCCTTTATCACTATACAATGAAATTCTTTGTCCTTTGTGACAAATTTGAGTTAAACTCTATTTTGTGTTATAGATGGATAGCAACCTCTGCTGTCTTTTGTTTAGCATTTGTGTGGGATATCTTTTTCCATCCCTTCACATTCAGCCTATGTGTATGCTTAAAGCTTGAGTGAGTTGTTGTTTGTAGACTGGTAGCATATGGATGGAGCTTGTTTTTTGTTTTGTTTTTTTTTTTTTTTAAATTCATTTAACCACTCTGTCTTTTGACTGGAGAATTTCTTTCATTACATTTAAAGTAATTATTGATAGGTCAGGATTTATACTGCCATTTTGAAACTGATTTTCTGACTCTTTTGTAGTTTCTTGCTTTCTCTCTTACTGTCCAGCTTTGTGATTCTTTCTTTTTTTATTTGTGTATCTACTACAACATTTTTTTCTTTGTGGTTACTGTGAGGCTTACATAAAACATCTTTTAGTTATAAAACCTAATGACAAGTTAAACTGGTAATATCTTTACTTTGACTGCATATAAAAGCTCTACATTTTAACTTCTCTTTCTCCTTTATTTTATGTTATTGATGTCACATTTTACATTTTTTATATATTGTCTATCCAGTAACAAATTATTATAGCTATGGTTATTTTTAATACTTTGGTCTTTTTTATATTAGCATTAAAATTGATTTACTCACCACCATTACAGTATTAGAGTATTTTAAATTGGATTACATTATTACTTTTAGAGCAAGTTTTATAGTTTCATATGCAGGACAGTTCTCTGGATGGCTTTGGACTGACCCAGTTTTCCCTCCTTTCTTTGTTTGTCTATATATCTCAGAAAAACTGTAGAATGTACTGATAATGCAATATCTTTAGATGAAGAACCACTGCTTGAAACAGACTAAATCTTTTTTTTTTTTTTTCCTGTCTCTCCTACAGAATATATCATCTTAAGTTAGGGCAGAACTCTCTGAGATAGCCTCGGTTTTGTATCTGTTCACTGGAGGCAGGGTGCTCTTTAAAACTTTTTCCAGGGAGTCACATGGCCCTTGAGGTATATAACCTAGGGTGGGTTGCCTTTTGGGTTCTTCCAGTTGTGGTGCAAGTTGGACACATGCAGTGAATACCGCATCACTCCAGGCAGCTTTCTTAAACACTATTTTTGTACTAGAGGATTAGATAGAGTCAGAAAGCTGGAGTGTAAGGAGCTGGGGAAAAAGGTATTAGTTGAGTATGTAAGGATCACTTTATCTAGTCTTTGGTCTAAGCAAAGGTATTACAGTATTACAGCTAAGACCTCAAAAGCACAGGCAACAAAAACCAAAAATAGACAAACCAGACTGTATTAAGCTAAAAACATCAGAACAGAAAGGGAAACCAATCAATATAGTGAAGACAGAATCAGATGAATGGAGGAAAATATTTGCAAACTATTCATCCAATGAGGAAATAATATTGGGGATATACAAGAAACTGAGCTCAGCAGCAAACTAAATAAATAAGTAATAATAATCTCATTAAAAAATTGTCAAAGAATCTGAAAAGACATTTATCAAAGGAAAACCTACAAATGGTCAGCAAGTATATGAATAAATACTCAACATCACTGATCATCAGGGAAATGCAAATCAAAACCATAATGAGATATCATTTTACCCCAGTTAGAATGGCTACTATAAAAAATAAAACCCAAATTAACAAATGCCAGCAGTGATATGGGGGAAAGGGAACTCTTCAAAATTACTATATATATTTTTTAAAGTATTCATTTTTACAGCTGTTTATAAAACTTATTTCATCTTATATTCAGAGATTACATGTGCATGTTTGTTACACAGGTATACTGTGTACTGGTGAGGATTGGGCTTATGGCATATCCATTACCCAAATAGTGAACAGTGTACCCAATAGGTTATTATTCAACCCTTGTCCCCCTCCCTCTCCTTTGTTGGAGTCCCCAATGTCTATTATTTCCATTTTTATGTCCTTGTGTACTCATTGTTTAGCTCCCATTTTTAAGTTAGAATATGTGGTATTTTGTATTCTGTATCTTACTTTACTTAGGGTAATAGCCTCCAGCTCCATTCATCTTGTTGCAAATGACATAATTTCATTTTTTTTTATGACTGTGTAGTATTATCTGGTGTATCTATACAACGTTTTCGACATCCAGTCAACCGCTGAGGACACATGTTGGTTCCATTACTTTGCTATTGTGAATAGTGCTGCAATGAACATATGAGTGCAGGTGGATATTTTTGGTTTTTATCTTTTTAATATAATGATTTCTTTTCCTTTGGGTAGATAGTAGATAGTAGTTAGACTGCTGGATCAAATGTTAGTTCCATTTTTTTTTGAGGAATCTCCATATTGTTTTTCATAAGTTTGAACTAGAAAAGATAACTCTTGTACTCTGTTGGTGGAACTGTTAATTAGTACAGCCACTACGAAAACAACATGAAGGTTCTCAAAAAACTAGAAATAGAATTACCATATGATTTAACAATCTCACTATGTGGTATTTCTCCAAAGAACAAAAAATCAGTATATCAAAGGGATGCCAGCACCCCTATTTTTAGTTAAGCACTGTTCACAATAGCCAAGATACAGAAGGAACCCGTGTCAATCAACTGATAAATGGATAAAGAAAATGTGATTATATACACACACACACACACACACATATGTTATATATTTTGTCATATATGTGTATTTAGAAGACAAAATCTGTTGAATGGGAGAAAGTATTTGCAAACTATTCATTCAATGAGGGCCTAAAATTGGATATATATAAGAAACAAGAAATATGTATTTGGGGATAAATGTATATATACATATTTATATGTATATATCTCACATTTTCTTTATCCATTCATCAGCTAATGGGCACATATATATATATATATATAAAATCACATTTTCTTTATCCATTTATCAGAAAATGTGATTATATATATACACACACACACACACACACACATATATACATATACACACACACAATGAAATACTATCCAGCCATACAGCAGCATTAAATCCTGTTATTCACAACAACATGGATGGAACTGAAGGTCATTATATTAACTAAAATATGCCAGGCACAGAAAGACAAATATCATTTGTTCTCACTCACATGGGGTAGCTACACAAATTTATCTTATGGAGGCAGAAAGTAGAATGATAGTTACCAGATACTAGGAAGGGTGTGGAGGGCATGGACCAAAAGAGGTTAGTTAATCAGTACAAATATTCATTTAGACAGAAGGAATAAATTATATTGTTTAATAGCACAGTGTGGTGACTATAATTAACAACAATATATTGTATATTTCAAAAGAGCTAGAAGAGAAAATATGAAATGTTTCTAGCACAAAGAAATAAGAAATGTTTAAGATGATGGATATCCTAAATAACTCAATTTGATCATTACACATTGTATGCATGTATCAAAATATTACATGAACCCCATAAATATGTACACATATTATTCATTAGTAAAAAATGACTAAAATTTTTAAAAAACAATAAAGACAAAAAAGAAAATAATAATTTAGTTTTTATTTTAATTGTACTAGAATGTTTCCAGCAGGCAAGTATTGATATCTGATTTATGACACATATATACTTCATATAAATTACTCTTGCTTTTTTTGTGGAAAAGGAATTGTGGAAAATTTGAAAGCAGAAAGAGTATTCTTCAGGCTACTTCCAGCCAGGAGGAAGGGATTAAAATTAACCTGTGTCAGTAAATTTTTTAAAAAACATATTGAACAAGTGGAATATATAGGAATTGTGTACAGCTTATCTATGAAGAAGTCTATATGTCTCACTGATTTTTGCCTTGAATGGTGGGATGAAATTCAGCATCATGTACTATGTTAGGGAAGGCATGAAGAAGAGAAGATTTGGGGTTAGTTATAGAGAGTAGAGGCTAACAGATTATTAATTTTTGGAATTGGTTTTGAGTTACCTGTTGGACATCTAACTAAAATGTATATGATAGAAATGTACATAAAGGAAAGACAGATATCCAAGGAGGCAAGTGAGTATGGTAGTGAAATTGTCACTGAATAGGTAAGAAATCTCACGAAGAGGTTGAGAAAGAAACCAGGAGGTAGGGATGCCCTTTAAAACAAGAGAGGGGACAGTTTAGGAAGGAAATTTCAGTTAACTGTTCCAGAGAAGAGCAGAAAGGAATAAAATAGTACCAGTGTAATGTAGCAATAATGGCAGTAATTATTGACCTTTTTATAAATAGTTTCACTGGGATCAGAAACTTTGGACGGCAAGGATACCTCTTTCACTCAGAGAAGTGTAAAAACAGAATAATATTTAGTTTAGGTTATTATTTGGAGAGGCAAAGTTGCAATAAATATTATATTAGGTAGAACACAAAGTCATGTACTTGGAGTGAGGGTAAATGGATTGGTTAAGCATTTGATGGGCGAGATGAAAATTTGAGTAACTACTGAGGGTAGCAAACTCGGCTAAATCACATGCTAATAAGAACAGTAAATATTTTCAAGGATTATTGAAAAACATTTGCTTACATTAAAAAATCCATCATTATATTCTTAAGTCATTATCAGTGTGAATATTACACTAAACACATTAAAATTACTAAATTAAATGTATTTCAACATCTTTTATATATACTAAATTGTGGTTCACACATTTTTAACAAAATTATCTCATAAAGAACAACTATTTTTGTACATTTCTGATCCAGAAGACATGCTGTTTTATTAATTAGTGTACAAGGAATTGTTAAGTTAGATGATTATGTTCAATTAAGTATAATGAATATAATTAATGTAGTTGGTGTTTTAGGTTCTTGAGTTAATAGTGCCATTAAATGCTGCTGTTTTTGTTGTGGTAGGGATTATTGTTATAATAGAATACAAAACTTTGAGATGGTAAGAAAGTTAAACATTTTTCTACTCTTTTATAGCAAGTTGTACCTATACATTCAATATATATGTGTATGTATATGTGTGTATATACATACATATGTTTATCATTTAAATAGCAGATAATAACTTAAACACATTATACAATGATAGACTTCTAAGTCATTACATTAACTACTTCAGAACATTTATTTCTTGTTTATTTAGAAAGAGTGGGTTGGAAATTGAAATATGGGTTTAAAATTATACTTAGAAGATGAGTATATAGTCTTTTAATTATCTGAAATGAGAAAACATTCATTTCGTTACTATAAAGATCTGTTAAGCATTATAAACATGCCAAATATTTTAGATAAGGTAATTTTTCTTATTAAATGCTTTAATATTTTACTTTTATGTAAAAACAATTTCAATATTAGCCGTCAGTAGCAACACACAATAAAATTTGAATAATAATTATAATTTGTTTCCCTACCTACTTCTACAGGCAATATTAATGAATATTTAAGTACTGATAAATGAAAATTCTTCTTATAGCTTTAAGCAATGCTGTAAAAAGCATATGAGCTACGTTTCTTGAATTATTTATGGTATATAGAGCATAAAGAAAAGATTTTAAAAATAATTTAGAATTACATTGATTCTAAGCAAAAGTTGTATTATATTACATTGGTAAATGGGAAGAAATTCTTATTTTGTATGTATTTTCTCATTTTATATATGACCATGCGTAATTCCATGTGTTTTATTTTCTCTTATCTTAGTCATGTAAGCCTGCAGCTCGTTTGGCTTCTATTGTGTGAGCTAACTGAAAGTTCCTACTTATAAATGTTTTGAAAGGATAAGATACCCCATAAATATTTATCTCCTTACTTTAGAAACTCATGTTATGCATTTTTTTGTGTGTGTGATAAAGATTTATGTTTCCCTCCTCAAAAATGCATGTTCTTAATGTTTGAAGTTTCCAAGTGGTGTCTTAACATGCAATTTCACAATTTATTTTCTGAAAATGGGAGATGACTTTTCTTTGTGTTGGGTGTTGAAAATGTGTCTGGAGTTCTAGTTTGTCAACCACATAAACCTTTCAATATAGGGAAGAAAATGTTGTTTCTGATGGTTTACTTTCAGCGAAAATAAACTCATCATAAAATAAGGGTGAGGTATTTTAATTCAAAAGACTTTTCGTGTAGTCAATAGTACTGAAAACATTTAGAAACACTGAAAAACACAAATTCTTTTGTCTTCAATATCCTTTCATGTAAGTAAAAGAGTTGGAATAAATTTGTGTTTTTCAAACTGTGCTCCTTTATTCCTTTCAGTTAGGATTACTGCATGTGGCTGTGTACGGTGCAAAAACAGAGGACTGGCAACCTATAGGCTGACAGGACCATGGTTCTAAGAGTAACCCAGAAAGGAGAGGGCAATAAGTCTAAGTAGTAAGATTCTGAATCTCCAATTCATAGATTCAAGAGAGTAGCTATACTTTTAAATGTTATATTAGATTGAAATTACTGATTCCTTGAATTTGTTTTCTTATAAAATCCATCTAGGGGTGTGTGTGTGTGTGTGTGTGTGTGTGTGTGTGTGTGTGTGTTTGTGTGAAGAATTAAAATGATTGATTTAGTTTTTATTGTTTAGTACTATTTAGTTTTTATTTTTTCTTGAATCAGTTTTGGAAAATTGTATTTTATCAGAAACATTTCCATTTTATTTTGCTTAAAATCTCTTCAACAAAATTTTTTGTAGTTTTTTCCATCTTTTTATATCTGCAGCATTTGTAGCTGCATTTGTATTTTAATGTATAATATTGTGTATTTGTGTTCTCTCTTAGGTTCTTGACTGGTGTTAGAGATTTACCAAATTTATTAATTTTTTAAAAGATTCAACTTTTTGTCTTGTTAAAAAGTTGTAAAAACCTTTTACAAGTTGAAATTTTAACTGTGTTTATTTGAGCAAAGACAACCAAAGCAAAGCAAAACAAAGCAAACAAAAATAAAAAAGAAATGATTCACAAACAGGCAGCTCTCCAAACCAGATCAGGTTCGGAGAATTCCAACCAATAACATGATCTGACAGCATTTATAGAAAATAGATGTGTCATGTAGGGAACACTTAATTGGTTACAGCTTAATTGAGTAATTGGTTACAAAGCCTCCTCCAATTAACTAAAGCTCAGCTACTACAGTTAGACTTGACATTGGTTTTGTCTTTTTAGTGAAGGAGCTTAGTGCAAATCAATGGCCGCACATAAATTTTATTTAACAGTCTCTTTAAACCTCTTTATGGGGCATATGTGATGTTTGAATACAGGCATACAATGTGTAATAATCCAATCAGGGTAATTGAAGTATCTATCACCTCAAGCATTTATCATTTCTCTGTGTTAGGAACATTCCATTTTCACTCTTTTCAGTCATTTAAAAATATATGATAAATTATTGTTGACTATACTCACTCTGTTTTGCTAATAAATTCTAGATCTCATTCTATCTATCTAACTGTATTTTTGCACCCTTTGACCATCCCACTTTATCCACTCCTCCGTGGTGCCCTTTCCAGCCTCTGGTAACTACACTCTCTATCTCAATTAGTTCAATTGTCTTAATTTTTAGCTCCTACATATGACTAAAAACATGTGAAATTTGTTTCTCTCTGCCTGGCTTGTTTCACTTAATGTAATGTCCTCCAGTTCCAACTATGTTGCTACAAATAACAGGATTTCATTATTTTTTATGGCTAATACTAATTCCTATATATGTACCATGTTTTCTTTATTGATTCGTTGATTCAGAATCTTGGCTCCTGTGAATACTGCCACAGTAAACATGGGAGTGCAGATATCTCTTCCATATGCTGATTTTATTTCTTTTGGATATGTACCTAGCAGTGGAATTGCTGGATCATGTGGTAGTTCTATTTTTAGATTTTTGAGGAACCTGTATAGTGTTCTCCATAAGGGCTATGCTATTTACATTCATGCCAACTATGGGATGTGTTTTCCCCACAATGTGTCAGGGTTCTCCTTTCACCACATCCTCACCAGCATTCATTATTGTGTTTTGTAATTTTTGACTATGAGTTGTCATTGTTATAAGTCTTATCTCAGGTGATCCTTGTGGCTGGATTACATGGATATTCTTCCAGGAGGAATCGTGCTTGATCTTGTCAGGTTCCTGAGAACACCACAAACTAATTTCCTCTTAATTAAATTAATAGTCTTGAGATAACACTGTAAATTCAGACATCAATCTGTGACTTAATTTTTTTCTTTCAACTTCATCAAGTAATAAAGCAGGTTTAGAATTTTCCTTGTGGTGTGCTTTACTTTGGAGCAAGTTTATTTCCATTTTAAAACCTCTTCCCAGGTATTTATCTTATCCTAAAATTAGCTTTGTGTATGGTATTCCCCAATCCATCTCTACCTTTCACAAACCCCTGATCTTTATATAAAAAGTGATTTAATACCTGGGTTCCGACTATTCCCTGATGGCGTCTGGCAACTCAATTGTTTAACATTTCTAAACCACATCCCATTATCTTCCTTGGTCTCCATTTTCTTCAGACATTATATATATGAGAAAGGATATTAAATTAATATTACCCAGCATTTTATGTATTTTATAATCAGATTTTCAAATCAGATATCATCTTAAGAGTTCTGATGTTATAAAAATTTTAATATCACTGTAATATATAATTTTAAAGTCCCCTCTAATTCACTATAATTTATGATCCTTTCATTATTTTATAAGTAGCAATTAATATATAATTAATTGCTTATGGGATAAAATAAATACTTTAAGAATTTAAGTCTACATAGATAGCAAAACAAAGACCAACTTCTTACGGTCAACCTAAATTATTAATGTGTGGATTCATTCAGTGTGAATGTGTGCTTCCCTCATCTTTACCTACTCCAGTCATAAAAGCAATTTTTTTTATTTTGCTCTGGAAGAATGCTTTACAATTTTGACTTTATGATAAAAAATATATCTGAAACAAAGCAATAACTCCTTAATTTGATATCTTAACTCTAAGCATTACACTGGTGCTATTTAGTATATTGAGTCTTGGTATGAGCATTCATTGTTTATTTTGATAAAGTGCCAATGTAGATATATTTGGAAAAAAATCGTGACATGATACATATAAAATTTTAAGACATTATGTGAACTTTAATGAAAAGGCCAGCAAAACCATATTCATTTAGGAGATCTTAATGATTGATCCTTATATTAAGTCCAATTAAATGTGTATAATAATAATATCTTATAATGACTTTGTAATATTTCACTTTATATATTAGCCAAACAATATCACTGTTTATATATAAAGAAATTGACTTAATAAATAGGAATAGTATATATCACGCTAGAATTGCCACCAGTTGCTTTTTCTACATTTCATCTTCTCTTTCTGTTTTTCATTTTATGCCTACTTTTTTTTTCTGCTTTCATGTCTCTCTCTCTGTATTTATTTACTTATGTTTGTTGCTTCAATGCTAATATCCTTACTTGTTACCAATAATGTGCCTACTTTACGTTCTTTTTTTTTAAAAAAAGATTCCATTTCTACCCCCCTCCCCCAACAACAACAACAAGAGCAACAACAGCAACAACAATGTAACACATAGACCAGCAACACTTCAGGGTAGCACCAATTTTTTTTTATTCAGTGTTTAAGTCTACCAAGACTTATATCCATAGAAATTACATACTTTTGACTCTAACTTGGAGCCCACTCATGTTTTGGATTCAAAACCCATCTTCTAAACAATTTTATTCTTTGTTTCTTCTATCCCAGCCGTATACCTGGGAAGCTACTTTATAAATTATTGCTGGATATGGCTTACAACCATCGAGTGCTTACCCTAAGTTCTATGCTTATTTTCTCCATTGCAGGTACAAATATTTTTCTAACTGAATACAAATACGTAGTACCAATTAAGTACTTTAAACTAATATTTGAATAGTGCTTTATAATTTATAAAACAATTTCATGTATATTATTTCAACTTTGTGTGGAAAGTAGTAGAATTATCCGCATTTTATGAATGGAGAAACTGACACTAAAAAAAGATAAAATGATTTACCTAATATGATAGCATGAATTCCAAAGTTTATTGGAGATGTATTTATCTAGAACATTTCCTGGCCTATTTTAGATGATGAATAAATGTTTACTGCATGAATAAAATAATGATAGAGTCGTTTTATATCAAATCTCTTTTGCTTGCTACCTCTGTGATCTTGCACAATTTTCTTGAGCATTCTGAGCCTCAATTATGTTTTCTGGAAGTTGAAAATAACAGTGTTCTTTTAAAAGAACTGCTGTGTATAATGTTAACTATGGGGCTTTAAAAAATGAAAGAACTACTAAGAATATTAAATGAAATAACATATTATGACATAATGAACAGTAAATACTAAATGAATTTAGCTTTCTTCTTTTATCTAAAGAGTCATGGTTATTTTTTTGTGTTTCAGGACATACAACAATATCCTTCATTTAAACCAGGCATTTTACTTCTCTGCTATGTTCTTATTTTTCCAAAAATGTGCTGCATATCACCGTCAAAGTGAAGAAATACAAAGTTTGGAGTCTTTATTGATAAAATAGGGCTACATTTACATTTATGAAGGCTATGCATATTTAGTTGTCATAATTTACATTTCCATACTGTGGCTGTGACAAACTAAGCCTAAAACTCACTTATAAATTCAATTAAAGATTAAAATTTATTTTTAAAAATCAGTCTATTTTATAAGCACATAAAACAAAACATCTCTCCTACATATTTATATTTTTAAACAGAATTAGAATTGTAAGAGAAAATATATTACAGAGGTGATTCCTCTGTAAGATGCAACTGAGATGTAAGATGTAGACTTGAGATTTCTCCAAAGAATTTATTCCTTTGACATTACCACTGGCATCTACTGAAACATTCCTTGTACTGAGAGGATAAAATATTTGACATTTTATATACAAAGACTACTGCAGTACAAAATAAATATTATTCTCTTGTTTGATCCTGCCCCCCCCATTCTGAAATTTGAGAAATTCTTTTTGCCTCTTTTCAAAAATACAGATGAAATGTCAAAATCAGAGTCATGTTGAACAGTTGAAATCTTGTCTCCATGATTTTCTTTTTAGTTTGGATTTCTGAAAGCTGACTCAGACTCACATTGCATAAAAAGTTTCTTTCCTCATCTCTCGAGGATAACCTGATTTTCTGCACATAAATGCAGCTTAAATGCAGGCTTGCACATGTTAATGGTGGGTTTCTTGTGGCATACCCAATAGTTGTCTACATGTTGCAATTGTGCACTCATTAACTTGTTGTTAACAATAAACTCCTGAATAGCACTGGCTAAATCTGACTTTGCCCATGTATTCCCAAACACTTCTTATGTACTGTATATGCATCTTTGTACATATTATTAAACTGCCTTGGTTAAGAAAGACATTCTTCCATCTTTTATTTAGTGCTTATTATGTGCTATGTACTGTGTAGATGCTACAGATACAGAAATCAATACATTGTTCTTTCTTGTAAGTGTTAATGAATAACAAAGCCTGGAGTTCTTTTTATTTTTTATTTCTCGGCTATAGATACCACATGTTCAGATATACTTGTGACTTTATAACAAAGATGGGACATGTAAAATCTAGAAATTTCCTATTAATAATAATATTTACAATAGGAAGAAATCATTTTTACAAATAACCTAGGAACACAGATGAATTATAACTTGGCAAGACTATTGTTTTATAAATGGTTCATTTTCTTATAGCTGCATCAATCCTAGAGGGTCAAAGAGTTGGGCAAATAAAAACCTAATCCACATTGCTGATAAAATAAGAGCTTAACTTGCTTAATAATGAGACACTGTAACGGTTTAATTGTGTGAACTAACACAAGAAAATATCCACCTAATGCTTAAGACTGCAATAAATTGAAATAAAAGCGAAGTCAAAATATCTTAGAAATTAAACATTATGCCCAGGCATGGTAGCTCACGCCTGTAATCTCAACACTTTGGGAGGCCAAGGTAAAAGGATTGCTTGAGGCCAGGAGTTTAGACCAGCCTGGGCAACATAGTAAGACTGTTTCTACAAAATTTTAAAAATTGCTGAACATGGTGTTGCGTGTCCGTAGTTCTAGCTTACTCAGGAGGGTAAGGCTGGCGGATTGCTTGAGCCCAGGAGGTTGAGGCTGCAGTGAGCCACGGTGATCACACCCCTGCATACCAGCCTGGATGACAGAGCAAGATCCAATCTCAGGAAAAAAAAAAAAAAAAAAAAAAGGAAATTGAACGTCTTAATACTTTATGTCATTAACAAAACCAATTCAACTATTTTTCTGATGGCACTATTAGATAACTCTGCAGAGTTAAAAAATAGTCCCAAGATGCTAATAATACTAGACACAGATATAGTAATATAAAATGGGATTTCCAAAAATTATCATTGTACAATGCTAATTCACTGAACACAGGCTTACGTACATCTTTGCTCTTGTTTTTTTTGAGCCATAAGGGTTTTTTATTTTGGGAACTTAAACTATGAGCTGTGCTGTGCAACTCTCATCTTTGGATATAAGGGCTAGAGATGATTTCTTAGTGCCAAGGAAAAGGAGCTAATTTAATAACTTTTACTAATGCCAAGAGAGTTTGAAAGGTATATTTTTCTCTTTTTATCTATCTTCATCTTCTGCTTCTTACTTTATTGTTTCTGTACCTCTGTATCTTCACAATTTACTATCAGACATGTCTTCATAGATTTCACAGTAAATAACTCAAACTGTGAAATTGAACCAAATATTATTTTCTTACGTTGTGTTGTGATAACAAATTATTTCATTTTAAAATTTGATTGAAACTACAAACATTTCTTGCTTACACTTCATGAGTGCTATACATCGATTGTATCTCTGCTAAGCTTGTCTGGTCTCCACATGCCTTATAATTCTGGGATACAGACTGAAAAACAAATGATATCTTGGATATGTATTCTCATGGAAAAGTGTAGAAATGCAACAGCCCAAGCCATATTGTAGAGTCACATTTAAAACTTTCTCCTGGATGAGGTTATAATAAACATGATGTCTTCTCACATTTCCTGGGTCAAAACTTGTCATTTCACTATGCCCAAAGTCAATAAAATTGGTCTTACGTTACTCCTCTAAGATAATGACATAACAATGCGTAAGACTGCAAATTCCATTACAGAGATAAAGAGTGAACAGCTGGGAGTATTAATTCAATCTACCACAACGTCTTCAAGCAGATCGTTTTTTTCTAAATTGCCCATCTTGTTGATAATACGTTTGATCACCATGTATTGAAGATGGCAATCATTTGTAACTTCTGTTTATTCCTCACTAAGCACACTTAATTGACCACCAAAAATGTTATGATGCTACCTCTTCAATATCTTTTAAATATGTTTCACTATGTTTTCATCTGTTGCTACAATCTAAGTTCTAGCCATCATATAATTTATCATGTAAGTAATTACTTCTATTGCCTTCCTAAATTGACTGATTTAAGACGTACCTTAAATTCCTTTTCACACCAAATAAAAAAGGGTTGTTTCAAAATAATGCATTATAAGATGTTGCTCCTCTGCATATTTTGTGTGTTTTTTTAAAAATTCCAACTTTTATTTTAGTTACACAGAGTACATGTGCAGGTTTATTACATGGGAATATTACGTGATGCCGAGGTTTGGGGTACAGATCCTGTAACCCAAGTAGTGAGTGCAGTACTTGATAGATAGTTTTCAACATATCCTCCCCTCCCACCCTCCCCTCTACAGTAGTCTGCAGTGTCTATTGTTCACATATTTATGTCCATATGTGTTCAGTGTTGAGCTCCCAGTTACAAGTGAGAATATGCAGTATTTGGTTTTCTGTTCCTGTGTTAATTCACTCAGGATGATGACCTCCAATTGCATTCATGTTGCTGCAAAATACATGATTTTGTTCTTTGTTTTGGCTCTGTAGTATTCCATGGTATACATGTATCACCATTTCTTTATCCAATCTACTGTCACTGGGCACTTGTGTTGATTTCATGTCTTTGCTATTGTGAATAGCACAGTGATGCAGTGATAAACATAGGAGTACATGCATCTTTTGGTAGAATGGTTTATTTTCGGTTGGGTATATATGCAAAAATGGGATTGCGAGATTGAATGGTAGTTCTATTTTAAGTTCTTTAAGAAATCTCCAGACCGCTTTTCACAGTGGCAGGACTATTTATATTCCAACCAACAGTGTATATGCATTCCCTTTTTTTCTGAAACCTGTCTAGCATCTGTTTTTTTGTTTTTTGTTTTTTTTTTTACTTTTTAATAATAGTCATACTGACTAGTATGAGGTAGTATTTCATTGTGATTTTCATTTCTCTGATGATTAGGGATGATAAGCATTTTTAAATGTTTATTGGCTGTGTGTCTTCCGAGAAGTGCCTGTTAATGACTTTTGCCTATTTTTTATTGTTGTTTATTATTATTTTGCTTGTTGATTTAAGTTGCCTATAGATTCTGGCTATTAAGCATTTGTCAGATGCTTAGTTTGTGAATATCTTCTCCCATTCTGTAGGTTGGCTGTTTACTTTGCTGATAATTTATTTTGTTATATGTAAGTACTTTAGTTTAATTAGATTCCACTTATCTATTTTTGTTTATCTTTCATTTGCTTTTGGGGACTTAGCCAAAAATTATTTGCCAAGGCTGATGCCAAGAAGAGTATTTCCTAGGTTATCTTCTAGGATTTTTATAGTTTGAGCTCTTCATTTGAATGTCTAATCCATTTGAGTTATTTGTTGTACATGGTGAAAGGTAGAGGTCCAACTTCAATCTTCTGCATATATCTAGCCAGCTACCCTAGCACCATTTATTCAACAGGGAGTCTTTTGCTCTTTTCTTGGTTTTGTCAGCCTTGTCAGAGATCAGATAGATGTAGGTATGTGGCCCTATTTCTGAGATTTATATTCTGTTCCATTGGTCTATGTGTCTGTTTTGCAATATATCATGCTGTTTTGTTTGCTGTAGCTTTATAGTATAGTTTGAAGCTGGGTAATATGATATCGCTGGCTTTGTTCTTTTTGCTTAGGGTTGCTTTGGCTGGTCAGGATTTGTTTTGGTTCCAAATAAATTTTAGAATAGTTTTTTTTTTTTTTGTAATACTGTGAAGAATAAAGTTCATAGTTTGATAGGAATAGTATTGAATCTGTAAATTGCTTTGGGTGGTGTGGCCATTTTTACAATATTGTTTCTTCTAGTCCATCACCATAGAATATTTTTTCTATTTATTTGCATTGTCTTTGATTTATTTCAGCTGTGTTTGATAGTTTTCCTTTTAGAGATATTTTGCCTCTTTGATTAACTGTATTTCTAGGCATTTCATTTTCTTTGTGGCTGTTGCTAGTGGGTTTACTGTTGCTTGAGTTTACTCTCAGCCTGGACCCATATTAGTGCATAGAAATGCTACTGATTTTCATACATTGATTTTGTATATTGAACCTTTAGCAAAGTTGTTTATCAGATCTAAGAGCCTTTGGGCAGATTATTTAGCATTTTCTAGGTATGGAATCATATCAATGAAGAGAAATAGGTTGAGTTTTTCTTTTCCTGCTTAGATGCTTTTCATTTCTTTCTCTTGTCTGACTGCTTTGTCTAGGACTTCTAATACTGTGCTGAATACCAGTGGTGAGAATGGACATTCTTGTCTTGTTCCAGTTCTCAAGGGGAATGGTTCATGCTTTTACCCATTGAATTTGATGTTGGCTGTGGGTTTATTATAGATGGCTCTTATTATTTTGGGGTTATGTTCCTTTCATGCCTAGTCCATTGAGGGTTTTTATCGTGAAGGGATGTGGGATATTATTGAAAGCTTTTTCCATGTCCATTGAGATGATTATATGGTTTTTGCTCTTAACTCTGTTTACGTGCTGAATCAAATTTATTGATTTGTATATGTTGAACAAGCTGTGCATCCCAGGAATAAATGCTACTTGATTGTGACATATTAACTTTCTGATATGCTGCTGGATTCAGTTTGCTAATATTTTGTTGAGAATATTTGTGTCTATGTTCATTAAGGAAATTGGCCTGATGTTTTCTTTTTTCATTGTGTCTCTGCCAGATTTTGGTATCAGACTGATTTTGGCTTCATAGAATGAATTAGGGAGGAGCTCTTTTCCTCAATTTTTTTGGAATAGTTTCAGTAGGATTGGCGTCAGTTCTTACTTTTAAAGCTGGTAGAATTAGGCTGTGAATACATTTGATCCAGGGCTTTTTTGGTTGGTTGGTTCTTTATTACTGATTCAATTTCAGAAGTTCATATTGGTCTATTCAGGGTTTCAATCTCTTCCTGAATCAGTCTTGGGGGGTTGTGTACTTCCAAGATTTTTTTCAATTTCCCTAGATTTTCTAATTTGTATGCATAGAGTTGCTCATAGTAGTCTCTAAGGATCTTTTGTATTTCTGTGGGATCAGTTGTGATATCACCTTTGTCATTTCTGACTGTGCTTATTTGGATCTTCTTTTTGTTTGTTAATCTAGCTAGTGGCTTATTAATCTTATTTTTCTGAAAAACAAACTCTTAGTTTCATTGATATTTTATATGGATTTTACCATCTCAATTGCATTATTTAATTTTAGTTATTTCTTTTGTTAGTTTTGAAGTTGATTTGTTTTCTTTTTTTTTATAGGTTCTTTAGGTGCTAAGTTAGATTGTTAACTTGAGATCTTTCTAACTTCTTGATGAAGGCATTTAAGGCTATAAACATTACTCTTAACACTACTGTGGATGCATCCCAGACATTTTGGTAAATTATATGCCCATTTTCATTAATTATAAATAATTTTTAAATTTCTGCCTTAATTTAGATGTTCACTTAGGAGTTATTTAGGAGCAAGTTGTTAATTTCCATGCGCTTGTATAGTTTTGAGAGATCTTATTGATATTTATTACTGTTTTTATTGCACTGTTGTTCAAGAGTATGTTTGGTATGATTTCAATTGGTTGAACTTACTGAGATTTCCTTTATGACTGTGTGGTTGATTTTAGCATATGTTTCGTGTCCAGAAAAATATATATCCGGTAGTTGCTGGGTGGAGTATTCTGTAGATATCTATCAGGTCCAGTTGGTCAAGTGTCGAGTTTAAGTCCATAATTCCTTTGTGAGTTTTTTGCCTTGATGATCTATCTGATTCTATCAATGGGGTGTTGAAGTACACCACCATTACTGTGTGGTCGTCTAAGTCGTTTTGTATGCCAAGAAGAATTTGTTTTATAGGTCTGAGTGCTCTAATGTTAGGTGCATATGTAATTAGTGTATTAAAAGCTTCTTGTTGGATTGCCCCTGTTATTTTGTAATATCCTTCAATTTTCCATCTTTATTTTTATTGGCTTTAAGTTTGTTTTATCTGATATAAGAATAGTGATTCCTGCCTTTTTTATTTTCCATTTACATGGAAAATCTTTCTCCATCCTTTTACTTTGAGCCTGTGAGTGTCATTATATTTGAGATCATTGCCTTGAAGACAATAGATGGTTGAGCCTTGTCTTTTGTCCAGCCTGACACACTATGTCTTTTAATTGGGGTGTTTATCCCATTTCCATTCAAGATTAGTTTTGATCTGTGTGATTTTGATCCTGTCATTGTGTTGTTAGCTGGTTGTTATGTAAATTTGACTGTGAGGATTGCATGGCCTGTGGGCTATGTGCTTAAGTGTGTTTTTGTGGTAGCAGGTGTCTTTTTTTTTTTTTTTTTTTTTTTTTTTGTATCTGTGTTTGTTTAAGGACCTATTATAAAGCTGGCATAATTGAAACATATTCCCTCAGCATTTGCTTGTCTGATAATGATTTTATCTCCTCTTATCTCCTCTTCACTTACGAAGCTTAGTTTCAGAGGATATGAAACTCTTGGTTGGAATTTCTTTTCTTTAAGGACATTGAAAGTAGGTCCCCAATCTTTTCTGGCTTGTAAGGTTTCTGTCTCTAGTGAGACTAGGTAAATTTGTAAGGACTTTATCCTCAAGTATATTTTCCAAGTTGCTTATTCTCTCTTCTTCTCTCTTTGGGATGCCAGTGATTTGTAGATTTTTGTCTCTTTACACAATTCCATATTTTTCAGAAGTTTTGTTCATTCTACTTAGTTCTTTTTTAGTTATTATTTGTTTTGTTGGACTGAGTTGATTTGTAGTACTGGTCTTCAAGTTCTGAGATCCTTTCCTCAGCTTGGTCTATACTGCCGTACATACTTGTGATTGTATTATGAAATCCTTGCAGTGAATTTTTCACTCAATAAGTTTAGTTTGGATTTTTCTTGAAAGAATTATTTTATCTTTCAGCTCTTGAATTCTTTTATTGAATTGCTTGGCTTCCTTGGATTGAGTTTCAGCTTGCTCCTCGCTCTCAATGAGATTCCTTGATATCCAGAATATGAATTCCATGCCTGTCATATCATACATTTCAGATTGATTAATAACAATTGCTGGGGAGCTGGGGAACTCATGTGGAGATAAGGAGACCCTCTGGCTTTTTAAATTTTCTGGATTCCTGTTTTGATTCTGTTTTACCTGGTAGAGTTGGTGTTCCTTTAAATCTGGTGTAAATTGAGTATACTCAATTGGCTTCATTTCTGGAAGTTTTAAGAGGACAGACTCTGTACAGTGTCTTTGTTGTTGAATTCTTGCCCTAGGTTTCAAATGGGAGAGAATTAGCAAAGTGTTTTTTGATATTGTAGTTTGGGCTGCAATTCAATTGATGGTGCTTGAAAGCAATGGGGTGGTAGATAGTTGCTCCTTTGTGTAACTTTGGATCTGCAGCTGTGCTTTGTGGTGTGACAGGTAGAAAGGTGGCATTCCCCTGTACCCCACCCCAACCAGGTCCACTCCTGAGCCTTGTGGGAGGCAACTCTGAACTCTGACACTCTACCTGCTATTATTATTATTTTTGTTAGGTGTTTCAGGTCATGAGAATCCCTCAGGCAGAGACCTGGTAGGGAAATAAGCCACACTCTTACTGGATCAGCCCTGTTGAGGGAGGCATGCCTAGGTCCCACGCCAGCCTGAGAATCTGTGCAACTCATTGCTCTCAATATTCTGAGAGTGTGGGTCCTTCCTATACCTGGAAATTGGGCTCAGAGTCCAGCTCAGCTCTCCTGAACTGTGGGCCACAGCCCTGGAGCACCAGTACCTGCTCCTGGCTCCCTCTTCTGGACACTTGAGTTTGTATTAATAGTAAAGCTAGGATCCCAAAGGTCCATGGCAAGAGTGGAAAGTTTCCCAGTCTCTTCACTCACTCCAGCCCCAGGAGCTGTTCAGGAGCAGAAACCAGCCTTAGCATTCAGGCATCCCACACAGGGTGCCCAGCTTCCTTCTTCTTTGGCTTTAGCATCTGTGTCTTTTTTTCCATCCACATTTCTCTCCATAGATCTATTTAAATTATGTTGGTTTAGTTGAAATTCTGGTCTATTTCCATGGGAGTGGCACTTCTTGGGCTGCATTTAGTTGGCCATCTCCTTTTTGTGATTCTTCGTGACTTTATGGATGAAATTTTTAAACCAAATCCAGATGATCTTCTAGGCCTTTTATGATATGGACTTTGGTTGGTGCTCCAACCAAAGTTTCCAACTTTACCACTATTCTATGCTACATTGCTCTTTTTCAGATTGTACCCTCATTTTGAACTTTCTTTCCCTTGTTTATTCAGCTAATGTTTCCTCTGATAAGGTGCTAAAACAACACTATATCTGGGGAGGATGTCATTGCTACCCCCATTACAGACTATATTTTAAGTAATCTTCTCTGTAGTCTCTTAGCACTGTATACATATTGGTTTTGGAATTCACACTTTAACATAAATGCATGAAAATATGTGTCTCCTTTACCAGACCATAAATACTAAAGAAGACTTCGTAATATAGCTCTGAAATTTGGTTTTTCTGTATTTAAATGATTGAAAAGATTGTTTTATTTGATTTCACTTTTTAGATGACTACCAGTATTTTTATAATGTTTCATACATTCCATAATATGAAATATATAGCACTTTGCCAAATAACAAAACTTCAACTTACCATAGCTTGATCCGCCATAATGTGTGGGAAATAATTGGACCACAACCAAACTTTCAGCTAAACTTACCTGAATTGAGGCTCAGATATAAGTTCCTTTTACACTATTTTTATAGTGATGCATCAAGTTATAAAAATGTTAAGAGATTTTAGGGAATTTTTTTTTTTGTAATTTATTATGCAAATTAAGTTATGCTTAAACATGTAGATCATCTCCCTAAAATCCGAAGAGAGAAAAATTAAATTAGTGAGAGTGTGCTACTTTGAAGGGTATAAAAGGAGTTAAAATTGTTGGCTCTCAGGTAATCTTATATGAATATCAACTATCATAAGGAGCATTAAAAAATGCTGTAGGTATGTTACAAAATCTAATTACTTTATGCTAATTTAATTCAGATATTGGTGATTTTTGTTGTTGTTGTTGTTTTGTTTTGTTTTTTGGGAAAGTAGTCTCCCATGGTTCCTGAGTGTCCTTACAGATCCTTGCTGAATATTTCAAACAGCAAGGCCCAATATCTCCTGGTAATAAGCAGTGCTAGTCACATTAACACTTAAGTAGGTCAAGAAAACCATGTGACTACTATGCAACTCCTTGCTCCCCAAGGGATGGGGATGGCTTATTCTTACCTTGCTACAAGAAGTACTGAGCCCTTGAACTGGACTTCTTTGTGGTGATACCACCCACCTTACCACCCCCTCCATCAGGGCCCATCCTGTCCCCCCATGGGACTCTACCTTAGAAAATCCTTCATTACCATGCCAAAGCTCCTGCTGTTTGCTCTATGGTAACTAATAAACTATTTTGCTGGATTTCTTGAGTTTCAGCACTGCTGAGTTCTGGAAAACCTACCTGCTTTCTTTTCTTAGTCATCTTATCACTCTTTGCTGTAATCTCAAGTTGGGATTCTTCCCTGATAGATTTCTTCTCATTCTAATTAAGTGTGTTTCGTATTCAAATATAACCATAGTCTCAATATATGATATTTCTCTTATGGAACAAATGAAACTGTATATCATGTGAAAAACATAAGGACTGCTATATACAGTACTTTGGCTGCAGCTGCCAATTTATAGGGACTTTTAAAATTGGATGTATGACATACAGGCTGATGTATTTGAAGACCACCGCCCCCCCCCCCCTGTTTTTTTTACTATCTTTGGTCCTTCATAATTTGAAGACATGCTTCATTATGTTTTATTTTAATTATACTTTAAGTTCTGGGATACATGTGCAGAATGTGCAGATTTGTTACGTAGGTATACATGTGTCATGTTGGTTTGCTGTACCCATCAACTCATCATCTACATTAGGTATTTCTCCTAATGCTACCCTTACCCTTTCCCCTGACCCTGACAGGCCCCAGTGTGTGATGTTCCCTTCCCTGTGCCCATATGTTTTCATTGTACTACTCTCACTTAGGAGTGAGAACATGCAGTGTTTGGTTTTCTGTTGCTGTGTTAGTTTGCTGAGAATGATGGTTTCCAGCTTCATCCATGTCCCTGCAAAGGACATGAACTACTTCTTTTTTATAGCTACATAGTATTCCATGGTACGTATGTGCCGTATTTTCTTTATCCATGCTGATATTCATGGGCATTTGGTTTGGTCCCAAGTCTTTGCTATTGTGAATAATACTGCAGTAAACATACATGTGCATGTATCTTTATAGTAGCATGATTTGCACTCGTTTTATATACCCAGTAATGGGATTGTTGAGTCAAATTGTATTTCTGGTTCTAGATCCTTGAGGAATCTCCACACTGTATTCCACAATGGTTGAACTAATTTATACTCCCACGAACACTTTTACACAGCATCTATTGTTTCCTGACTTTTTAATGATCGCCATTCTAACTGGTGTGAGATGGTATCTCATTGTGGTTTTGAATTGCATTGTGGTTTTGAATTGTATTTCTCTAGTGACCAGTGACGATGAGGTTTTTTTCATATGTTTGTTGGCCACATAAATGTCTTCTTTTGAGAAGTGTCTGTTCATAGCCTTTGCCCACTTTTTGATGGGGTTGTTTGTTTTTTTCTTGTAAATTTGTTTAAGCTCCTTTTAGATTCTGGATATTATTAGCCCTTTATCAGATGGATAGATTGCAAAAATTTTCTCCCATTCTGCAGGTTGCCTGTTCACTCTGATTATAGTTTATTTTGCTGTGCAGAAATTCTTTAGTTTAATTAGATCCCATTTGTGAATTTTGGCTTTAGTTGCCATTGCTTTTGGTGTTTTATTCATGAAGTCTTTGCCAATGGCCATGTCCTGAATGGTGTTGCCTAGGTTTTCATCTAGGGTTTTTATGGTTTTAGGTCTTACATTTAAATCTTTAATTCATCTTGAGTTAATTTTTGTATAAGGTGTAAGGAAGGGGTCCAGTTTTCAGTTTTCTGCAATATGGCTAGCCAGTTTTCCCAACACCATTTATTAAATACGGAATCCTTTCCCCATTGTTTGTTTTTGTCAAGTTTGTCAAAGATCAGATGATTGTAGATGTGTGGTGTTATTTCTGGGGCCTCTGTTCTGTTCCTTGGTCTATATATCTGTGTTGGTACCAGTACCATGCTGTTTTGGTTACTGTAGCCTTGTAGTGTAGTTTGAAGTCAGGTAGCTTGATCCCATCTTCAGTAGTTTTTTCTCATTCTGTGAAGAAAGTCAGTGGTAGCTTGATGGGAACACCATTGAATCTATAAATCACTTTGGGCAGTATGGCCATTTTCACGATATTGATTCTTCCTTTCTATGAGCATGGAATGTTCTTCCATTTGTTTGTGTCCTCTCTTATTTCCTTGAGCAGTGGTTTGTAGTTCTCCTTGAAGAGGTCCTTCACATCCCTTGTAAATTGTATTCCTAGGTATTTTATTCTCTTTGTAGCAATTGTGAATGGGAGTTGGCTCATGATTTAGCTCTCTGTTATTGGTGTACAGGAATACTTGTGATTTTTGCACATTGATTTTGTATCCTGGGACTTTGCTGAAGTTGCTTATCAGCTTAAGGAGTTTTTGGACTGAGACGATGGAGTTTTCTAAATATACAATTATGCCATCTGCAAACAGAGATAATTTGACTTCTTCCCTTCCTGTTTGAATACGCTTTATCATTATGTTCTTAAAATATTCATTCAGCTGGGCGTGGTGGCTCATGCCTGTAATGCTAGCACTTTGGGAGGCCGAGGTGGGCGGATCACCTGAGATCAGGAGTTCGAGACCAGCCCGGCCAGCATGGTGGAACCCCTTCTCTACTAAAAATACAAAAATTAGCTGGGCATGATGGCATATGTCTGTAATCCCAGCTACCTGGGAGGCTGAGGAAGGAGAATTGCTGGAACCCAGGAGATGGAGGCTGCCGTGAGCCGAGATCATGCCACTGCACTCCAACCTGGGTGTGACAGAGTGAGAGACTGTCTCAATTTAAAAAAAATTATTCAATGTAATTATTGATGTGATTACTCTGATTATTATCCATTTGGACCAATGTTCATTGTAATGTACACATGAAAATTGAAACTCCATCCAATAAGTTTATTTTTTTTTTCCAAAATAAATTTAGCTTCATTACATATAAGTTAATTCTAAGAAAACCTTTGCTTCTACTGTTCTTAATCTTTTCTTTCTGCTTCTTTCATGTCTTTAAAACAGATTTTCTGTAGATACACCACTCAAGGAACATGAGAAAGCAATTTTTTCAATTGTAGGGCTTCCTCAACTCTGTCATTTAGTAATATGCATGGTGAAATTTTAAGTGAAAGCATAGTGCTATTTTTGGCTTCCAAAAATCAATTTACCATGAAATCCATCCTTCCACACCTCCAGCAAAGAAACAAAAAAGTAAATAGTGAACCTTGGTGAAAGACTGTTCACATAGAATGCTGTGATATACCTCTTTGGTTGTATACTGACAAAACATAGCAAATGATTTGTGTTCTAAAGTTCTGTATGTTGTTGTGTATTGGTGGAAAGATGAATTTGTTAGTTTATACAAATTTGACACCATGATTTTTGGTTTTTTTGTAATATTGTCAACCATAGCTTCCTGAATGATTATTGCAGTACACTTTAGCATTAGTAATGATTTTCTTTTTCAAATCCAAATTACAGATCTTTTCAAATCCAAAATACAGACTATAATATTACTATTATAATAACAATAATAATAGTAAAATCCAAAAATCATGATTTTACTATTATTATTATTACTTTTAATGCTATTTATTATCAATGCAAAATATTATACAATTGCTCAGTAAAAAACCTTTCACTGAGCAATTGCTGTTGAGCACTTTTCCCACTATTGATTAGTGTCCCCTCTATTGAGCACTATTCCCTCTATTTATAGGTGAGTAATTGATCCAGAATATTTAGCAATTGAACAAAGTGAAATGATAGTGCTCTAGATTTAAGCTGGATCTTTCTGATGAGAACATTCAAACTACAAACAAGCACATACTATGCTTCCATTAAGAAAAAAATGCACATGTTTAGATAAACTATATATTGCTGATATTAAAATTAAAAATTAAATTGGTGGGGACTGTAGAGTTAATAAAATTATCGCATGGCCTTTTAATTGTGATCTTCTGTTGTTAATTATAATGTTTACTCAAATAACAGGATAGATGAGATCTAAACTATAGCCTTGATTTTAATAAGCACATAACTTTTTCATACATATCATTCCATTGCATTTGATTCAGTTTTTATATTGCTGCTATAGCAGAATGCCACAGACTGGGTAATTTATAAAGAAAATGAGTTTATTTGTCTCACAGTTCTTGAGGCTGGGAAATCTAAGCTCATAGTATTATCACCTAGAGAGGGCTTTCCTGCTATGTTCTAACATGGCAGAAGGCCATGTGAACACACAAGACACAGAGAGGAAATGACGGCCAAAGTTATCTGTTTATCAGGAGCCCACTCCCACAATAACTAGCCCACTCTTGTGGTAGTGGCATTAATCCATTCAATAGGGTGGAGCTCTCATGAACTAATCACCTCTTAAAGACCCTGCCTCTTAATACTGTTACAGTAGCAATTGGTTTCAACCTGAGTTTTGGAAAAGACATGCAAACCATAAATTTCCCTGAATGCTTTTCTGCATTTTAATTTCTCTTTTAAGGTCATTATAAGACAATATAATAAGAAATAATTTTGGAGAGTGAAATTTGAGTAATTAAGCAATTCAGCAGATCTGAATCTCAAACCAAATAGTTTTAAAACGTGTCTTGTTATAATCTATAGAAATTCCTTGTTTGTTTACTTTTCCATCACAAATATCTTAGAACATATAAATGGTATCTTGGTTATGTGAAGGGATTGGTGCTTTCAGAGATAGCCCAAGTGACTCTTTTTGCTTTTTAACCACTGTTTCTTATTAGTATCCTAATTATATCATTTGTACTTCTACAGGGGAAGGTATTCCTGAGGGCACTTGAACTTGACAAATGATATTTAAAATGAGCAATAATGAAAACCTTTGTGAAACTGAGTTTGGAAACACAGAACTAAAACCTAACTTAAAGACCAGCTTGCTTTCTTAGGGTGTTACTATATGTAATTGTATGTTTTAAGGGATTAGATTTATCCATTTATAAATCTGCATCAGTGTAGAAAGTGACTTGCTCTGCTTTTCCTATAGAGAGAAAATATCATGAGCATTATTAATTTTAAATTAAGCCAGATAACAAGATCTATATATGAATAATAGGATTTATAGTTTTGGGGAAAAATTACAAAAACAATTTTAATGAGAAAATATTACTTATCCTAAACAGAACTATGTTAGTAAAATTCCTATGCAATGTAATTTATAACACTTGGATAATATTAAAATGTGATGAATGAGGAAAACTTAATAATCTTTGGGATATTTAGAGGTTTTCTAATTAGATAAAACAAGCAATTAAATTCACTTATAAGGACATCCTTGTAAGGACAGATGAATTATCACTGCACCATCCAAATTTGATTTTGCCAATTTTACTTTCCAATTAAGTTCAGAAATGGCAAGACTGTGTTGCTGCAATTAAGTGTCATTTATTCTTCATTTCTGTATTTAGCAATAAATTATTAACCATCTACTATTTATGCTGTCCTATGTTCAAGGAACTGGGTATGTAAAAGTCAATAAAGCATAGTCTGTTCTGTCAAGTATTTCAAGTAAGAAAAAATTCAATTAGCTCCTTTGTTAATTGCGTGCTTTATTTGCTGGGAAACTTAAAGTTTTATGCCTTGGGCAATTATTTGTATATGTTAAAAGCAAGACTTCAGAGTCTTCAGATGTCTTTGTTGATGTTTATGATTGTGTTTAAAAGAGTATTTTATGTATCATTAGATAAAGAAAATGTGTAAACATACTGTTATGTCCAGCCTAAAGCAGGACTACATCATTACAATCTAGTGAAACAGTTTATTCTCAATGTTGAATTATGGTATATTAAAAATGATAAACTTCTATCATTTCCTTAAACCATCTAAAATAGAGGTTCATGAACCATTTCAGATAATTTGGGAAAACTCTGATGATGTATGTTATTTAAAAGCAGTAGCACTTTGTAGAGTTGTTTAACTGAATGTTTCCTTTGCTCTGAGTTTTCTAAAGTGGATACTCCTCCACTCCTCTGCAACAAACAATTTAAAGAAGTTTAACTCCTGACAGCCTTTTACTACATAAAAGCCTAGCACATTGATATACTATATTGTTCACCTGTGATCCTCTTTTATGATATTTTATCTTGAGCTATTCTAAGATTGCCACTTACTCTGTATAGAAGGGCAAATAGGGTTAAGCAAAGGAAAAGTTAACAAAATCAGAGAAAAAAGTTTCCTGATGGTACTACAGTGCTACAGGGTCAGTTCTATTTATAAAAGAAGATGTGGATTAGCTCACTGAACATTTACAATTCAGATGACAAGAAGATAGTTTTAAGAGCTGATTTGCTATTCTCAGGCCAGTGCTCTTGCCAAGTGAGCTAAAGTAACTTCACCAGCTGAGCTAGTGGAAGTACTTAATATACTCATCTAAGATCTCCATAAGAGTAGCTTTTTGGCTGCAACAAGGCCTGAAGCTGTCAACTTCTCCACTGTCACCAGGAGATATCACTGCAGTCAATTAGAATTACTATAGAGGATTTGAGCAGACACACACATGCATCTTTTCGTTCTTGCATAGGCAGCTGCCCAAAGGTCACTAATCCGTGACTGGAGGGAGGAAGTCTTGGCAGTGATGCAGCTTGTGCATTGACTGAACAGCTATAATCATCTGTCCAAACTTCTTAGTAGGGAGCATCAGACTGATTTCTCAACACGGGGAAATGAGTTTCCTTTTAAAACCTGTGTGATATATCTTGGTATAATTAAACAGATTAACCTTAGTCACAAAGGCAACTTTCCTGTAATTTGAAAATGAACAGACAAAAACTGGAAAAAGGAAATGAACATGTTAAGTGTTCACCCTCTAAGTATTTCCCATAATAGTAATAATTGTAATAACAATAAGCTTGGTGGTAAGTTTTTTTTGCAAATGTTTCTTCAATAATGAAAAACATTTGGGTGGCTCACACCTGTAATCCCAGCCACTTTGGGAGGCTGAGGAGGGATGATCGACTGAGCTCAGGAGTTCGAAACCAGCCTGGCCCACATGGTGAAACCCCATTTCTACCAAAAATACAAAAAAATTAGACGGGTGTGATGGCATACACCTGTAGTCCCAGCTCATCTTGAGGCTGAGGCAGGAGGATTGTATGAGCCGGGGAAGTGGAGGTTGCAGTGAGCTGAGATCACGTCACTGTACTCCAACCTGGGAGACAGAGTGAGACCTCATCAGAAAAAACAAAAAAAAGAAAAACATCTGGAAACTAACCTTTTATTATAAACATGAGTAATTATCTTATTCACTATTTTAACTTAAAGATTTTGGCAGTTAAGCACTCTATTAACTATATTGTTTAATTAATTTAAATTACAACTCAGAGTGTTTTTATATTCTTAAAAATTGTTTTACATTCTGGGTTTTCAAAAAGTATGAGTTGTGTGGCAGAGAATGAATAATTTTTCTATTCCTGAAAGTTAACTAATTATTTATTAGAAAGTCAGAAATATGTAGAAAGCAAGGGGATATTTGAGAAAGTGAAATGAAATTAATAAGTGGTATAAAATTAAGAAAATTAATATTAGAGTTTTCTTTGAGGTAATCCTTTATATATTTATATTTTTCCTTGAGACAGAGTCTCACTCTGTTGCGCAGGCTGGAATGCAATGGCGCGATCTTCGCTCACTGCAACCGTACCTCCCAGGTTCAAGTGATTCTCCTGCCTCAGCCTCCTGAGTTGCTGGGACAACAGGCATCTGCCATCATGCCTGGATAATTTTTGTACTTTTTTTTTTAGTAGAGATGGGGTTTCTCCATGTTGGGCAGGCTGGTCTTGAGCTCCTGACTTCAGGTGATCCACCTGCCTCAACCTATCATGAGATACTATACTGTTATTGTCAGAAGTAATTAATTCCAACACATTCTTTTTGATAAAAAGTTATTTTATACATTATACTGCCATGCTTACACCATGGCACAAAAAGAAAACCACACCCATTATATTTATAAAGTAAGTAAATTATTACGTAGATTCTGAGAAGCATGACTTTAAGCAAATGCCTGTATAATACTAAGTGAAATGAATTCTTAAAATTAATATTATAATTTGTTTCAAACTATTCTCTCTTACTTCAGTTTACGGAAATAATAATCTACACAGAGTTGACACATAGCTAATTCTACGGGGAAAAAAAAATTAGCATTCACCTTGATTATCTTGGTGTTTTATCTGAAAGGTCGTTAGATTATTAGCCCATATTTTTAGATTGCATATTGTAAGAACTTTAGATGGATGGTTCAGAGGTTAGATGGCTTCAAGTCTCAAACAGTCACAAAGTGGTGGAGCAACTTGGATCATTATGTCTGTCTTCACTGAATGAACACTCAGAGCAAAAAGTGTGAAAGCTTCTCTCTTACCTCTCTCTGTATCAGAAAGAAAATTATCTCTCTTTTTTCTCTCTGGACAAAATTGTAGTGAAAAAAAGATGCTGAGGAATGACTTTCTGGCAAGGAAGAAAGAGGAGGAAATGTTTTGATGGTTAGGACTGAAGAGCGTCTGCCATATACACTCTAATTATGAGAAAAAAAGGCCATTTTTGTTGTTGTTTGTTTGTTTGTTTGAGACGGAGTTTCGCTCTTGTTGCCCAGACCAAATTGCAATGGCTAGCTCTCGTCTTACTGCAACCTCCGCCTCCTGCCTCCTGCCTCACAGGTTCAAGCGATTCTCCTGCCTCAGCCTCCCGAGTAGCTGAGATTACAGGCATGTGCCACCACACCCAGCTGATTTTGTATTTTTAGTAGAGACGGGGTTTCTCCATGTTGGTCAGGCTGGTCTCAGACTCCCGACCTCAGGTGATCTGCCCTCCTCGGCCTCCCAAAGTGCTGGGATTACAGACGTGAGCCTCCTCGCCCGGCCAAGGCCATCTTTTAAATTCCTCATTTAAATAGGTGTGAAATGAGAGTCATGCCATTTGCATTATGTGTGTGTTGGTAATCCTGGAATCTGGTTGTAGTAGCAATGTCAGCTTTGAAACTTTTGTGGCTTGTGAACATTTTAAAATCACAGAGAGAAGAGTCTCATTGATGGAGAACATTATTTCATTTGATTACTTTGATGAAACTTATCAGTTTTATACCTTTCTCAAGTCATAATTATGAATAATTGATATTTACGGGGTAAACATTTTGTCAACAATAAACATAATTGACATGACTTGTTTTTCAATTACATAACATTTTAGCTTATAATGAATGTATAAAATATAATGGAACTGAGTAAGAACATTGGGAGATGCGTTTTTAAAGTGTCCTATTACGTTTGAGACTGATTTGTGGTGAACTACACAAAAATACTGTATATTAAGAAGATAAAAATTATTGTCTATCCAGCCACATTTTGCCCCTTAAGATTAAGGGAAGCAAAATTGGGGCTGGTATTTAGTGCCAAGACAGATTCATACTATTTTCCTTCTGTTTTTCATTTTGCTATTTGACATGCTAAAATAGCAAATGGAGATAGTAAACAAAGGACTTGTTTGTAGAAAAATTGGAAATAAATCTCAGAGCTTTGATAAAGGACATATTACTGGAAAGATTTGCATTGAATTATGTTGCCAAATTCAAAGCTCTGTATAAATGAGATTCAAATAAATGTAATATTTTGAAAAAAGTTATCTCCCTGCTCTAATTTGTTTCTAGTAAATGCAAAAGCACTTTAGAAGAGTAAAAGCTCTGTGATAAGTATCACTCTCAAAATATAGTGCACAATTTTATATTGGACTTAATCTTGAATATCTACATTGACTTCCCATAATATCCTGAACTTTTAAGGCAAACATTTTTCTTGCCTAACCATATATTTCAATATTGTTTTAAAGTTTTAAAGTTTGATTGCTTTCCAGAAGACTGTTGTCATCTGCCTCCTGATTTATTCACTGAAGAAGGTGTTAGAAGTGCCCAGCAAAACATCATGTGCAAATAGACCAATATCACATGCATTTGTGACTGATAGTGATGATGATGGCATTATAACCAATCTACTCCATTGTCCTATTTGCTTGGAAAATATTTTCTATATTAAATCAATGAAAATGTTTTATTCATTATTGCAAGTCACATAATATCACATAATTCATGAATGTTAAGGCAGTCTGTTTAGATAGCATAAATTTTAATGTTTATAAGTAAAATTAAGATGAGTATTAATCTGACTGACTACTAAGGAATTTTATAAAGCACTTGATTATCTCATTGCTGTGATATATATATAGCTTAATCTATGTGGATGGGAATAAGTAGATAAAGTGTTCCAGGAATTGGTTCCTGTAAATTTACTGAGATGGATTTTATCTTTTTTTCCACTTTAATTCCTTATTTTTATTCCAACACAAAAGATCAAACAAAAGAATTCCCAGGCTTCTCTAAAATGTTTTATCCTTTTCTAAAAGCTTTTATTATCCTTTAAAAGTATTTATTGAGTACTTACTGTATGCTGGAAACTTTGTTAGGTGCTAAAGATAACCAGTTTGCATTTATTTATTCTCATGTCTTACCCAAAGAAATTGTATCCTTCTAGTAGGCTCACTTAGGTATCTACTATAATTCTCAACACACTATCTTGCCTCACTGTATGTTCCTTGTGTATTCCATGATGCAGAAACTCTACTGGAGTTTCAGAGGAAATGTGTAGAGAGTTTAGAAAAGGCCTTTTCAAAAAAGCATGTCAACAGCATTTTAATCAAAATATAGTATGTATGACTTGCAAATTATCTTCTCTTTTCGTGTAAACTCCATCACATATCTGCTCCGCTAACACAGAATATTAGCATTTGACAGCACATGCAACACACACACACACACACACAACATACACAAATAGAATAAGACTCTTAGAGAAGTAGTCCCTCCCCCCTTTACCATTGGAATAGAATTAAACAGTTGTTGGGCTTTGTGGAAGGAAACTGGGGTAGAAGATGAAGCCCTAGGTGAACATTAGGAAGATTATTGGTTCTAGTACAGGCACTGACTTTCATTTTTTCATCTTTATGTCTCGATTTTCCTTTTAAGGAGTTTTTTGTTTGTTTGTTTGTTTGTCTGTCTGTTTTGAGATGGAGTCTCGTTGTCTCCCAGGCTGGAGTGCAGTGGCGCAATTTCAGCTCACTGCAAGCTCCACCACCTGGGGTTCATGCCATTCAGCTGCCTCAGCCTCCCGAGCAGCTGGGACTACAGGCGCCCGCCACCACGCCTGGCTATTTTTTTGTATTTTTAGTAGAGACAGGGTTTCACCACGTTAGCCAGGATGGTCTCGATCTCCTGACCTCGTGATCTGCCCGCCTCGGCCTCCCAAGGTGCTGGGATTACAGGCTTGAGCCACCGCGCCCGGCTTAAGGTGTTTTCATACTTAGCTTGCTACCTCATGTATTAATGAAAATTTTATATATATATATATATATATATATATATATAGGTATAATTCATCTTATAATATTTTTTTTTAGTTTAAATTTTTCTAATAAGCATACAAAATGGTCAGGCCAAGTGTCTCATGCCTGTAATCCCAGCACTTTGGGAGGCTGAGGCAGGCAGATTGCCTGAGGTCAGGAGTTCGACACAAATCTGGCCAACATGGTGAAACCTTGTCTCTACTAAAGATACAAAAAAAAATTAGCCGGAGGTGGTGTCATGAGCCTGTAATCCCAGCTACTTAGGAGTCTGAGGCAGGGGAATTGCTTGAACCAGGGAGGTGGAGGTTGCAGTGAGCCGAGATCGTGCCACTGCACTCCAGCCTGGGTGACAGAGCTAGACTCTGTCTCAAAAAAAAAAAAAAAAAAATACAAAATTTAGTTAGATATCTTTTGTTCCTTAAGAAGATATTTTATTACTATGAGGTTGGTCACCACATTTAATATGCTCTACCATGAACATTTAAAAATCTAAAGTAATATTTTGATTTAGTATTACAATGCCATTATATATGGTATAAAAATAAGAGCCATTTCAAACCAATTTTTACCTATATACTTAAGTTTTTATTTAATAATTCAAATTAATTTGTTGAAAATGCATTATTTTTATTCTCAACCTTTCTTAATCTCAGCTATTATATTCAAAAACATATAATGAAGACTTGCTAAGAACAAGAAGTATTCCGTGTTGTAGTTTGATAGGAAGAAATATAATTCAATCCATAAATCAAATTTATTATGATTATCATTAAGATCAAAGCAAATTTCTTTACTTGAATTAAATATTCTTCTTTCATAGTTAATAAATTTATAAATATGGCCTTTTGTATGTCTTAGGCATTTGATAATATATATTTATGAGTCAATATCATGTGTCATTATATAATATGTTTAACATGTATATAGTTGAATGCATTTACATTTCTAAAAGTAAAGTATTCTCTGAGATTATTTGATAATATTTGTTAAAATACATATATGTGAAATACTTTGCATTTGTTTCACTACGTTTTGTTGTTTTTTTTTTTTTTTTTTTTTCTTGAGACAGAGTCTTATTCTGTCGCCCAGGCTAGAGTATAGTGGAGTGATCTCAGCTCACTGCAACCTCCACCTCCTGGGCTCAAGTGGTTCTCCTACCTCAGCCTTCCGAGGAGCTGGGATTACAGGCGCACACCACTACATTCGGCTAATTTTTGTATTTTTAGTAGAAACGAGGTTTTACCGTGTTGGCCAGGCTGATCTTGAACTCCTGACCTCGGGTGATTTCCCCACCTTAGCCTCTCAAAGTGCTGGAATTACAGGTGTGAGCCACTGTGCCTGGCCCAAAGTTTGTTTTTCTTTTTGCATTTATTATTAGGATCTTGAGGAGGTGCAGAAACAGACTTTTTAACAGACTAGATTTTTTTAATTCCATGTTCCTTGTTCTACTGGAGGTTCTTTTGGTTACAAATAATGGAAATTCATTGAGCTACTTAAGAAGACAGGAGCAGAGTGTTAATATTGTTAGTTCTTCGGTGTTCAGATATCCCCTAGAGGAGGAGGACAAGAAAGAAGAAATCAGGTGAATCTGGAATGTTAATTATAATCAGTTAATTCTGTTTTTACTTTTCTCTCTCTCAATTCTTACCCGCCTCTTCCTGTGTATCTTCTCCTGTAAAAAAGGACCACTCCCCTCTCTCACTGGAATTATATTTCTCAGGTCAGCACTTTTTATTGTTAAAAGAAAAAGTGACACAGCAATAAAATCATAGAGTTAATGTGAGCAAACAGCAATTCCTTAACTGGGAAGCATCAACCCAAAAGAGGTTCAGTACTCTGATAAAACATCACATGCAAATATTTATAGAGTAAACAGGGAAGTAAAACAAATAAATTCTTTGGTTACAGTTACAAAATTACTTTCTTTGGTTTACCTTGCTAGGTCATGTAACTGTGTGTTAATTGGCTGTTTTGGATTACCTAAGGTTAAGTTTTGTTTTTCTGGAACACAAGCCTTTAGCAGAAATGACCCAAGTTTAGTTTCATTTATGTCTGCAGTCTTAAGCAACGTTAAGGCTATTTTTAAGGCCTCGCTGATTTTGTTTGTTCAGGAACTTTTCAGGCACAATCTTCGTTTTATTTTGCCTCAACACTTCAGGATGTTGAATCTACGTAATCTTTCAACTTTCGTGCCAATACCTAACTGTTAAGACTCAGTTCCTAGAAGAAGACTGTGACTGGTCTAGCTTAGAGTATCTCCTAAATGTGCTTCATTTGACTGGATTTTGATAGTAAGAGTTTGAGGAGAAAGGGTGGGATTCTGTAGAAACAGCCTGGTCTATGGGTGAGGATAGTTCTCAGGAAGTAAGCTGATGTCTTAAAGACTGTTTAATATAGACTTTTAGTACAGATAATTAGAACTTTAAAAATTTTATACTCTCATGCTTTTGTGGAAAATAAAAGATTTTTGAAAAATTGAAAGCTCTAGAGCCTGGAACACAGGATTCTTCCTTTCATGAAGAGCATACACTTTGGTAATACAATGTATCCATTAGTGGTTCTTCATTTTCAAAATGGTTATACTGACAGTTTTATTGACTATGTTGCATAGAATCTCTTCTAGGAAGCCTTTCCTATCAGGAGGCATCAAAGTGGTTGCTCTATATACATTATATCTTAGCTCTTGTGACAGTGGTGATGGTTGATTGAACAGAATGGACACCTGAATGAAGCCCAGCCACTTGATTGGTGAGACAAAAACTTCTCAAATTCTCTTACGACTGCCAAGTGGAGGTGGCTCCTTGAGCTCCTAATCCGGGATTCTTGAAAATTTTTAGTTCCCAAGAAGCTACACTGTCTTAGCAGTCCTCACGGATGATGAGCTCTACATTCTTATCACAGTAAAACCTCTGTCTCATGTGAGTTCTTTCTTCTAGCTAAAATAACTCTACTTATAAAACAGAGAATGTTATCACAATATAGACTAAAGCATTTTGCACACAAATTATGTGCCAGGCATTGATCTAAATAAATTCTGTATAATTCAGTTAATTATCACAATACTTATGCAACATAGGTGATATAATGATTTCTATATTAACAAGTAAAGAACTTAAAGCATTGAGTTCAGCAGTATGTAAAAACTGATGAACTTGGCTGGGCGTGGTGGCTCAACCTGTGTCCCTAGCACTTTGGAAAGCCAAGGCGGAGCGTCTCTAGAATCCAGGAGTTTGAGACTAGCTTGGGCAACAGGGAGAAATCTTGTCTCTACAAAAACAAAGCAAAACAAAAATTAGCCAGGCATGGTAGGATGTACCTCTAGTCCCAGTTATTTGGGAGTCCGAGAGGCGGGAGAATCCCTGGAGCCCAGGAGGTTGAGATGGCAACAAAAACTATGTAATAAAAAGTGGCTTAGCCTCACAACAAGGAAAATGTTTTTGGTATTAGTGTTATTTTCATTTTTAGATGAGAAGTGACTATTACTAGATGAAGGAACTGATGCTTTAAGTGTTTGAGGGGCTTGCCCAATTCCTCAAAAGTAATTGATACTTAGTAGAGAATGTGAATTCAGATAGATCTGGCTCCTTATTAGGTGTTTTGAAAGTAATAACTTTGGTTATTGTGCAAAATAAAATAAAACAACCAATTCTCAGTGTTCTGTTTCAGAGACTTAGTTACATGTATACTGCCTTTTGTAGCCCACATCTTCAGCTGAAAAAATTGACACCTATGTGCGTGTCTCAGAAATCATATTCCTTTACTGGTGCATACTACTTAACAAATATCCAATATATATGATATACACATTAGGTATTCAGCAACAGAACAAACTAGGTCAGATTTTTAGTTTTATTCACTGTGTGACTGTAGCCAAATCATTTAATCATTCTACTCCAACTATTGATACAGAGATTATCATTAATCCCCAAGAGCATCCAGGAGCAGTGCCAGGAATGCTGGATTTCAAGTGGCCTTGTAGACTGTGTATTGTCTTTCTCTTATTGCACACAAGGGTCAGTGTCTGCCACTATAAAAAGGGTTCCCATGGTTTTGAATTAGGATATAGAAATGAATTTGAGATTTTTAACATACTCTTACTTTTTTGTAATTTTGCTTGGGATCCATTAAGTAATGATTTTCAGGGGGTGATTTGATGATTCATGATTGGTATATTCATTAAATATAAATCAAGTACAACAATGTGAATACATTTAATACTACTCAACTATGCACTTAAAAATGGTCATGATGGTAAATTTTAGTGTGCATGTTTTACCGCAATTAAAAATAACAAACAGTACATTGAAATGTATTATACTGAAATATTTATAAAACTAAAATCCACATACAAATAATCTTGATTATACTATTCTCAATATTTAATTTAGTAAATAATAACGATAAAATGAACTTAGAAAGGGACAAATAACTTATTTTCTATAGTTATTAAACCAATGGACATTATTTTATATTAGTCAACATTTTCTGTAACAGAATAGTTTTCCCTAAATATAGGATGACAATAGATTTAGTTGTCTAGTTGTCATTACTGGAACAGTTTTGAAAGTGAGAGGGGTGTAAAGAACAGTCAGACCATGGCAGCAGTTATAAGCTAAACCTGAGCCCCTACTCTTTATACGCAATGATGAAACTGAAGCCCACATTGCTTGAGTGCTAGGTCAAAGAAAGTATAAAAAGTAACGACATTAGCATTTATTTTCTCAGAGTTACCAACTGACTTTATTGTATTACCTTTGTTTTATTTGAAAGCAATCATTTCTTGATATAAAACTAGTAGTTTGTGAATTAGTTTCTATATTAAAACTTTACCAGTTAGTAATACAAGATAAATATGTAAAAAATACGGTTATAAATAAAAATTTTAAAAAATATTTTGCATATTTATTATCAGAACTACTACAAGCTATACTTTCCCAAAGAAGAATAAAAAATATAATGATTAAAGTGATACTTTATTTTTAATTAGAAATAATATAACATAGACTACTTTTGCTCTGTTGGTTTTCCCTTTTGAAGTTACAGAAGGACATACAACTAAGAATTATTTAAAAGTGTCAAATAAAACTCTTAAATAATTTTTAGCTTAACTTAATTTTCTTTTGCATTATAAGATTGAATAATGACATTAATTTGTCGCAGTGAAGTTTTTTTTTTTTTTTTTTTTTTTTGAGATGGAGTCTCACTGTATCGCTCAGCCTGGAGTGCAGTGGCATGATCTTGGTTCACTGCAACCTCTGCCTCTTGGGCTCAAGCGATTCTCTTGCCTCAGCCTCCCAAGTAGCTGGGATTACAAGCATATGCCACCAAACCCAGATAATTTTTGTATTTTTAGTAGAGAGGGTGTTTCACCGTGTTGGTCAGGCTGGTCTCAAACTCCTGACCTCAAGTGATCCACCCGCATCGGCCTCCAAAAGTGCTGGGATTACAGGCGTGAACCACCACACCCAACCTGTCACAATGACTGCACATAGCAGAAGAAAATAGTTTTTTTTTTTTTTTTTTTTTTTCAGTAAGGCTTATCATTTACTTACAGTCAAAATTCCAAAAGAACATCTTAGTGAAGTTTTAATCTTAAAATGGTACAGTGTAAAATATCTAAAAAATGTTTCATCAAAATTGGTAAGTAATTATCAAGTCACGTAATTTTGGAGAGAACTAGCTAACGTTGACTATTGCTTTAGTTACTATTATAAATGATTTATAGCTTTAATACAAGTCATCAACTAGATGATTTACAGGCAAAATTAAAATAATAGATTATGCTTATGTTGATATTAGTGTATATTTTTAAATATTTACATATTGATATTTCAATGTATTTAAAAATTACATAATTAAGGGATTTTAGGAAATGCCGATTTTTTTTTTTTTTTTTTTTTTTGAGATAGAGTCTCACTCTGTCACCCAGGCTGGAGTGTGGTGGCACAATCTCAGCTCACTGCAAGCTCTGCCTCCCGGGTTCACGCCATTCTCCTGCCTCAGCCTGGAAATGCAGATTTTTATAGATGCTGTTAATAGATAAAAATAAACAAAAGCATGAATTTTTTTAAGGTTCAAAAACAGTATTAGATATACCAACATTTCTTAATGACAGCAATTGCCAATGTTTTACCATCATGCTGAAATTGTAAATCTGTGAATGTATGAGTCACTAGTTTATTTCAGTATATGATCACAAAGTCTTGGCATGGATAATCAAAATGTACCACAGTCATATAAAATAAAAATGCATAAGGATATATTTCAATTTTTCCTTTAATTAAAAATAAACCTATATGTAATGATGAATAAATCAGAAGAAAATCACTTAATTACTATAATTACCAAGTTTTATAAACACGTGTATTTTCCGAGGTTTTTTTTCTAACTCTAGGGTTCAGTCATATTCTATTGTGTTATACAGACAATAAAGAAATAGAAGGCAGTTGAAAACATTTATGAAGAAAAGGAAACTTTTATTAAGAAAGCTTCAAAAAAGAGTAAGATTTTAGAGCATTATAAGAGACGGGTAGATGTACTGGAAGAGGGTAGGAGGGATTCCTGAGGAGCTACCATGTGAGCAAAGACCTGTTTACAATGAGGAAAGGAAGTGTACCATGAAAGTATATAGAATAAAAGGATTTCTGCCAGAGAAAGTAATGAGTTATAGATGCTATGAGGTCATTATTGTTTTCTAAAGAAGCAGAAAGACTAGGGAGAGAATACCCACTGTCTGCTCGTGAGAAAGAATGGGTTTTCTTGTGACCTTGACTTCATCATTTCAAGTGACTGAGCTTCTGTTTCCTTAACTGCACAGTGGAGACATAAATCTGCCTTAACTACCTCAGGGTTATGAAGTGAAAATGTTTGTAAAAGCATGTTGAAAGTTGTAAAGGGCTATGAAAATGTAAGCTGTTGTTTTAAAACTATTTTATTATATAACATAACTCAGATAGTCTGAACCCCTGTACCTTGTAGATAATGCACAAAGTAGAGATGTTCACTTGGTAAAATGGGCAAGAGTTAATGTAACTTGATTTATTCCATAATTTCAAGGAAGTTTTAACCATTTAACCATTTTTATGCCTCTCAAATTTCTTTTCTAAGTCTTAATTTACTTATTGATAAAAAAGGGAAATAAAACTCAATGTATAGATTCGTGGTAAAAACTTGATAAGATACTATGTATAAAGAACAGTACTTAGCAGAGTTCTTAGAATATATTAATTACCAAATAATCAGTAGCTTTAATAGAGAAAATTGTCCCTTTATGGTGATTATAATCGTGAGATGTTATACTAAAATATATATAATACCATAAATTCCTATGTAAGGTTCTTAATCACTGATGAAGAACATATAATTATACTGTAAACCAATCATAGATAACAAATAAAATAAATTAAAAACACTATGTTTAGAAGTCAGTGATTTCATTAAATAGTGAAGGTTTCAGAATAGTAGAAGCACTGAACTGATAAACACATTCACATTTTTAAGAATGTTATGTTTTGATTAACCAAAATAATTAAATACACACATCACTGGCTTTTAATTTAAAAAGACAATTATATTATTTATAGACCTCTTGAATCATAACAAATATGATAGTTTTATTTGCCCAGTAATATTATTTTAATAAAATAGTTCAACAGTTAGAAGTACAGTATATATATTTGTAAAGGATACAAAAACACAGAATTTTATAATTTGACAAATACATATTTAGAAACTAATCTGTATTAAGGTTTACAGATACAATGGTGAAACAAAATTTTTTCCACAATTAATATCACCTTCTAATTTGTACACATTATTATAATGTAATGTAGTAAGTTAAGTGAAAGAAGAGTATACAGAAACAAGGCTGTGGTGTGACACCAATTAGAAAGACGTTTTGAAAGAGGAGGTTTCTAAGCTAGGACTTCAAGGTCTAGGATTTAGCCAGTCATAAACAGAAAACTTTGTGTCCTGGGCCAAGGGGAGGGCATGAGCACAACCATAGTGGAGGTACTAAGAGAAATTTAGTACCTATTTCTGCATAAAAGAGACATAGACTCCAGCTATAAGACTGAAAATATAGGTTGGAATGATGCTATAGTGGGTCCTATATACTATAATGGTTGATAAGATACTGAAAACAAGCAGTGAGCCCTAGAGTTGCCCCAATTTACTGCCTTGAGATAGATTTCAGTCTGTTGTGCAGAAAAGGGGAGGGTAGGTGGAGCTTGGCAGACTTCTTATGTTGAACCTCTGGAAGTCAGAGATGTCAGCTCTGCTACAGCACATGGGACAGCATGCAAAAGGAAAATAGCCGCGTGGAGAAGTTTGTTTGGAAATATACAGAGGGTTCTTCCATAGTGTTCAGAAGAATACTGGTCAGAGCATGCCTATGTGGAAATGAACTGAGGCAAGGAATGAACTGTTTGGGAGGATTAAAGATAACAGTGCCAGACGCTTGCAGAGGAGCAGAAATAACACCTGCTTCCACCAGCCAGAATGAAAGACCCTGTAGTTCAAAGGACATCAGGTAGAATATTCGGAACACTTTAACTCTGGGGTGAGGAGTGACTATTCATAGACCAAACACTTAATAAACCTTAAAAGTAAAACCTCAAAAGATCAAACTGCAACTGCGTGCTAAACAAAGCTCAGAAATATTTGTAAGAGTAGGATAATAGCTAGCATTGAACAAGGTAAAATTCAGAATTTATGGCATCTAGCCAAAAAATTCCAGGCATATGAAGAAGCAGAAAATATGAATGACCATTTTTAAAAAATCATTGTATTGAAACCAACCAAAACTGATACAGATGTTAAAATTAGCAGACATGAGTCATAAAACATTATTATAATTGTGTTCATTTTGTTAAAAATGTTAAATAGAGTTATGGAAATATTTTTTTTAATGCAAAATTGAAATCAGGAATGGAAACTATAATGGTCTGAGATGACTACGGGCTAGCTGGGATTAATGACTATTATACATTGCCAAAAGAAAGTGGTGACAATGAACACATAGGAATAGACAATAGACACAGAAAAATAATTTTAAATAATGGAAAAAAGCATCAGTAAGCTGCAGAACAATTTCAGGTATCTGAATGTAATCATAATTAAAGGAGATAGAAGAGAGAACAACAAAAATATTTGAAGAAAATAATGGCTGTTTTGTTTCCAAATGTGAGGAAAATTATAAAGTCATACATTGAATTTGCCAAGTAAACTCAAGCACCAGAAAATATGGAGAATAATACACCAAGGAATATTATACTTAAAATTATCTAAAAAAAAGAGAAAATCTTAAAAGTAGTCAGAGAAAAAAATATATACGTAAGAGAAACAATAAAGAAGATAATAGATTGGAAACAACACAAGTGAGAAAACAAAAGAGAAAAATATTTAATGTAATGCTAAAGAAAGAAAACGGTCAACATGGAATTTCATATTCAATGAAAATGTCTTTCAAAAGAGAAAGTAAAATATAGACTTTTTAGACATGCAGACGCTAAAATAAGTTTTCACTTGAAGACTTGTGTTGTAAGAAATTTTAAAGAAGTTAATTCTTCTAAGGCAAAAGAAAAATGACACTGATAGAAATATGGATTTACACTATACAAATAAATGAAGAGCAATGGAAATGGTAACTCTAGGGGAAATATCAAAGATTTTTCTTTTTATTTAAATCAATTCAAAAGATAATTGTTTAAATATGTAGGATACATAATATACATTAACACACATATATAAATATATGTAACATCTATATTAACATATATTTGTTCACACACATATTAACATATATAAACACATATAGTAACATTTGCATGTTAACACACGTAAACATGTATGTTAACACATATACATATGTATATATTGACATATATGTCAATATATGCATTAATATGTCAATATATGTGTCTATACGTTAACATATATATGCACATATATATGTAAGTTGTATGACAATAGTGCCATAAAGGCCAGGAAAGAAGAAATGGAAAATTTCTTCTATGATAAGATTGTTGTGCTATAAACGAAATGCTGTAATATCAATTGGAGTTAGGCTGTATTAAATGAATGATGAATATGATAAACCCAAAAGAAACCAATAAAATAAGAAAATAAAGAACTATACATAATAAAACAACAAAGGAGATAAAATGAAATCTAGAATTTATTAATCAAAAAATGTAGAAAAAAGTAAAAAGAGAACAAAGAACATTTATGGCAAATAGAATTCCAGAGGAAGATTATAGTCTTGGCACTAATATAAATAGACACATTATATGCAAGTGTTCCAAATAGTACAAATAAATAAGAAAAATTGTCAGTAAAAATAAAATTGATAAAAAAGATTGAATAAAAGTAAAAACAAGAGAGACGTAGCTATACTTATTACAAAAAAGCTAACTTTAAATAACAGGACATTAATTATTAATAAATAATAATAAGACATTGAAAAGGAAAGAAGGAAAAAAATATGCCATCCTAACTGTAGGTAGAAGACTTATTAGAGAATAAAAAATCAAGCCACATGATGGGATAAAAATACTCGTAATGAAAATACCTGAACAGGACTTGTATCTGGAATATATTAAAGATTCTCAAAACTTAATAATAAAACAAAAAAATTAAACAAATAAAAATTTTCCTCAGATACTGCATTAAAGAAAATACATAAAGAGATTAAAAGCATATGTAAAGATTCTCAATATTACTCAGGAAAAGCTAATTTAAATTAAAATTGCAATATATACCACTATATTTCTATTAGACTGGCTATAAAGACTGTCTATACAAAATGATAGTATGAATGTGTTGTAATTACAAATGTTATACACTACTGGTGCGAATGTAAAATGGTACATGCAATTTAGAAAACAATTTGACAATTTCTTAAAGTGTTAAACATATCTACCATAAAATCCAGATGAATGAAAGTATACATTCATAACAAATACTTGTGCACAGAAGCTCACAGCAGTTTTACTTGTAATAACTTTAAACTGGAAATGTCTCATATGGCAATCAACAGATAAAAAGATAAATTATGTAATATCCACATAAAGAAAGACTTCTCAGCAATTAAAAAGATTTAACTATTGATACACAACAACATGGATGAATCTCAAAATGATTATGCTGAGTACAAGAAGTCAGAAAGAATTATGTGTGATTTCATTTACATAAATCTTTAGAAACGGCAAACCAACATGGTACAGAAAGATAACAGTGTTGTCCTGGGAAGGTGAAAGGATAAGGAAGTGGGGAGGGTGGGATTACAAGAGACATGAAGCAGTATGGAGATGATGCATGTTCGCTTTCTTGATAATGGTGAGGATATCTTCTGTGAAGACATGTATCAACATTTGCCAATGGTGCTTGTTAATTGTGTTTAATCTATTAACATCAATTTTACCTGTATAGAGCTGTAATATTTTTTAAAAGGTATAACAACAGATGAGAAGTGAGAATGTTGGTAGGTAGCAGGGAGTCTATATTTTTTAGTCTATGGAAAATTGAATTTTTAATTAAAATTACAACTCTAAAATCTGCACCAGACGAAGTTCATATTACAAGATAACTCACTGAAACTTTTAAAGTACAGACAATCTCCATAGTCTTTTCACATTTCTGGTACATATTCAAAGACCCACTAATTTTAAATATTTTAAATTTAATTTTAAAAATAATGTTAGGATTACAGAAGAGTTGCAAAGATATTACAGATACTTTCTGTGTACTTTTCATCCCAACTTTCCCTCATTTTAGCATTTTATGTAACCAGGGCACATTTGTCAAAACTAAGAGGTCAACAATGGCACAATATTGTAAATGAAACTATTAATCTGGATTTCACCAGTTTTTCTGGTAATATATTTTTTCTTATTCCAAGTTTCAATCAAGGGGCCCACATTATATTCAGTTTCCATTGTTTCTTTGACACTTCCAATCTGTGATGGTTTCTCAGTCTTTCCTTATTTTTCATGACATAGAAACTGAAGAGAGCTGTTCATGAATTTTGTAATGTGCTCTACAATTTGGTTATTTCAATGCTTTCTCGTTATTCAACTGGAGTAATGAACTGTGGAACAATACCTCAGAGGTAAAGTTTTTTTCATCGTATCTTATCAAGGAGAACATGATATTATGGCTTTCTATGTGATATTAACCTTCATCACTCAGATAAGGTAACATAACCCAGTTTTATATACTATAGATCTCCTCCTTCCTTTGTAATTAATAAATATTATGGGGCGTTACATGGAGACTATGCATATATTCTGTTTGCCTGAAACTTTTACCCACTAATTTTAACATTCATGGTGGATTATGCATTTATACCTGTGGCATTCTAATAGTGATTTTCTGTTTTCCTCAATTATTTAACATTTTTAAAATGGATTTATTCTGTAAGAGTTGTCATCATCCATATATTATTTATTCAATCATTTCTTTATATCAGTATGCACTCATGGATATTTGTTTGTACTTTAGTCTAAAGCCAATACTATTTTTATCTATACTTTCTTCAAGCTGTTTGAGTGTTGACCACTTGGGGTTCTTTCAGATTGTCTCTTGTGTATCATTCCCACCAGCATTCATCATTCCCGGCGCCAGTCCTGGCCACTTAATATCTTAGAGGGATAGTTTTATGTACGCTTATTTTCACTAGATGAGAACCAAACATCTCTGGAGTTCCTTCCTGGCCCTGCTCCTTATTTCAGAGGGGTAGATTTTTAAAAAACAAAACAAAATGACAAAAACAAATTGCCTCCTGTGTACTTTTGATATGCTCTTATCTTTGTATTTTAGTTGTTGTTAGCCTTTCTTACCTTCTGCCACCACGAGTTGTTTCAGGGTCCTCTCGTCTTTTACCTTTTCCAGACTTGGAATAAATTGTGAACTACTTTTCCAAGGAGCCCTTATCCCTTTTACCGAATAGTGGTAGTTAGGAACTATTTCCCTAGTCCTGGGTACACTATTACTAGAGTGTCATCAGTTGTAGGCCCACTCCACTGACAGAATGTGGAAATAAATGTATCTGTACTAGCTCATGTGTATTTATTTCTTTATTAATCTGTGTTTATATATAATATATATGTGCACATCACATATGTGAATAATGTCAAACATACACACACCCCAGAATAGAGCAAAATATGAGTTCATACTGATATATCTGATCAGTCCACAGGCGTTAACACCACAGGATTCATTCCATTATTACTTTTCTGCTCCTTTGAAACTCCTTTTTCCAACTAAATAAAAAATTGGTTTGTATTACCTATAATACATTTACATATTTGCTCAAACCTCATATATGTGTAGTTTCAGAATTGCTAATACATATCCCTGTGCAAAACAAACTTGTTTACTAGAGTACACTGGTTTTTGTACAATTCTCTATCTTTGCAATATCCAGTCAAAACATCTTTCCAAAGTAACTAAAAAAAGTCAGTTCCTTTACTTACTTGCTTAAATATGGTTTTATCATTTATTTGTAATACAATAAAATTCATTTTTTATACAGTCTTTATTCCATTCTGGGCCCCCAGACATCATATTTTTGTTTTGTTTTGTTTTATCTTTAAATGTGCAATATAATTCACTCTGTGGGTACACTTCTGTGGGCTGAGAAATGTAGAGTCATGTATCCATCACACAGAACATTTTCATCATCCTCAAATGTTTTCATCTAATGTCCCTTTGTAGTTAACCTAGCCCTCCACCCCACCTCTCAACAACCACTGATCTAAATACCATCCCTACTGTTTTACTTCTTCAATAATGTCATATAAATGAAATAATGCAGTATATAGCCTTTGTGAACTGACTTCTTTCACTTAACAAAATGCATTTGAGGTTTATTCACATCGTTTCATGAATCAATAGTTTATTCTTTTTTATTGCTGAGTAGCGTTCAGTTATATAAATGTTATCCAGTTTGTTTATTCATTCATTCATTGAAGGATATTTGGATTGTCTCCAAATTTTAGTGATTATAAATAAAACTGGTATAAATAGTTGTATACTGATTTGTGTCAACATAACTATCCAGTTAACTAGGGAAAATTCCTAGGAATTAGATTGCTGAGTCATCTGGTACGTGTTCTATTCATTTTTTTTGCCAGTTTTTATTTTTGTCCAAACTTCTTTTAATTGAGATAAAATTTAATAAATATTTTATGGAGTTCAATACATTTGGAAATTTCATTTCTTCTTATAACAAACACCAATATTACAATTTAGAACCTTTCAGTCATCACATAAATTTTTAAAATTTTCATTTATATTCAAACCACTTATGCCATATATATATATATATATATATATATATATATATACACACACACACACAGAAACAAACACTAGTCTTATATTTTTCTCTATAGATTAGGTATATCTGATCTAGAATTTCATCAGATAAATGAAAATATGTAGTCATATTTTATATTTTATTCAACATCATGTTTTTAATATTATTTGTTAATTATAAATCATTCCTTTTTACGATTTTCCATAAAATGAATTCATCAAAATTTGCTTATTCGTTCAATTATTTATAGACATTTGGGAATTATTTTTTTCAAGTTATTTTTTTTTTTTGTTAGGTGAATACAAATAAAATTAGGAATAATTGGATATATAATTTTGTACAAAAATGGCTTCACTTATTTTAGATAAATTTGTAAAAATGAAATATCTGGGTCATAGTGTATTTTAACTTTGTATCTTACAAGCAGTATTTTTAAGGTGCTTCCAACATTTTACATAATTACTATTAGAGTATTAGAGTTCAAATTTCTATATGTCTTAATAATGGTGTAATATTTTTACTTTGGCTATCCTTGTGGTTATGACAGTGTATCATTGTAGTTTTAGTTTTCATTTTCCTGAGTAAGTACTTTAGTTTTCATTTTCCTGATGGGTAAAGACTTTGACCACCACCTCATTTCCCTATGAAATATTGTTTTTAAGTATCTGCTTAAGTGTCTGCTCAGTTTTAAATTGCTATATTTAGTTCTAGATATTTATTATCAAGAATTCTTTATATTTTTTCTATATAAGTTATTTGTTAGATAAATATATTGGGAATATATTTTTACCAATTATTGGCTTTCTCTTCCATTTTCTTAATAAGCTATCTTTATGGACAGGGTATTTTTAAAATAGAAGTCCAATTTTAAATTATTGTTTCCCTTTTACGTATGTGAACTTTTTGTCCTAAGAAAATTTTGCTGACCCAACTTATGAATACATTCTGCTAATTTTTCATCTAGAATATTTTTAGTTTTAGCTTTTACATTTAATTTAAAATCTAGCTTACTGGGCCGGGCACAGTGGCTCACACCTGTAATCCCAGCACTTTGGGAGGCTGAGGCAGGCAGATCATGAGGTCAAGAGATCAAGACCATCCTGGCCAACATGGTGAAACTCCGTCTCAACTAAAAATACAAAAATTAGGTCGTCATGGTGCCACGCACCTGTAATCTTAGCTACTCAGGAGGCTGAGGCAGGAGAATTGCTTGAACCCAGGAGGCAGAGGTTGCAGTGAGCAGAGATCATGCCACTGCACTCCAGCCTGGTGACAGAGCAAGACTCTGCCTCAAAAAAACAAACAAACAAACAAACAAAAAACTAGGTTATCCTAGTTTTCTACTATATTAACTTACAATTCTATTAGCTTTATTATATTATTAATTCTTTAAAATAACTATATTTTTGCAAACAGTTGCATTTCTTTTATTTTCAGTTTTCATAAATATTATTTTTTATCACATTTTTTAACAAAGTCCTCAAGGACAATGCTAAATTTACCATTTTGCGTTTTTATAGGTGAGGAACTTTTAAAACTTCACCATCTCACCATTAATGATGAGGAATTAATTTTATACTTCCGATTTGCTGAGAAGTTTTATCCAGAACACATATATAATCTTTGGCAAGTTTTTTTTCCTTCGTTTACATAGATGATGTATTTTTTTCTCTAGCTTTTTAATGTGTTGATTTACATTGGTTGATTCTCAAATGTTAAACCAACCTGTCATTCCTGAAGTTAATTCTCCTGGTAGTGTTATATTGATATAATTTTTATCGGGGGAACCTGCCTCCAATATTTCAACATATGTTCTTTCTGTTTTCTCTAACTGTCAGCTGGTCTGAGAAATAAAGAGAAAGAGTACAAAGAGAGAAATTTTAAAGCTGGGCCACCAGGGCTGACATCACATTTCAGTAGGTCTGTAATGATCCACCTGAGCCTCAAAACCAGCAAGTTTTTATTAAGGATTTCAAAAGGGGAGGGAGTGTATGAACAGGGAGTAGGTCACAAAGATCACATGCTTCTGAGGCCAATAAAGATCACAAGGCAAAGGGCAAAGCAAAGATCACAAGGCAAAATTAGAATTACTGATAAGGGTCTATGCCTAGCTGTGCACGTATTGTCTTGATAAACATCTTAACAGAAAACAGGGTTTGAGAGCAGAGAACCGTACTGACCAAAATTTACCAGGCTGGAATTTCCCAATCCTAGTAAGCCTGAGGGTACTGCAGGAGTCCTTATCTCAACCACACAAGGCAGACACTCCCAGAGCGGCCGTTTATAGACCTCTCCCCAGGAATGCAATTCTTTTCCTAGGATTTTAATATTTAATATTCCTTGCTAGGAGAAGAATTTAGCGATATCTCTCCTACTAGCAGGTCCGTTTATAGGTTCTCTGTAAGAAGAAAAATATGGCTCTTTTTGCCCGACCCTGCAGGCAGTCAGACCTTATGGTTATTTTCCTTTTTCCCTAAAATCACTGATATTCTCTTCTTTTTAAGGTGCACTGATTTCATATTGTTCAAACACACGTGATTTACAATCAGATTTCATATTATTCAAACAAACATGTTTTACAATCAACTTGTACAGTTAACGCAATCATCACAGGGTCCTGAGGTGACCTACATTCTCAGCTTATGAAGATAACAGGATTAAGAGATTAAAGACAGGCATAAGAAATTATAAGAGTATGATTTGGGAACTGATAAATGTCCATGAAATCTTCACAATTTATGTTCCTCTGTCGTGGCTCCAGCCTGTCCCTCCCTTTGGGGTCCCTGGCTTCCCGCAACATGTTTTATATATTATTGGCTTCAATTGGCTGATGTTTCTTGAGAATTTTTCAATTTAAATACATGAATGATATTAATCTATAACTTTGTTTATCAGGAATGCTTTTGGAAGTTTTTGAAAGCTGAATTAGATGCTTGAGGAAGCCTTCACTTATCTTCTAATTAACCAGTGATTTTGCTTAAATATTTGAAATAATTTACTAATTGAACAATCTGGGCTTAGAATTTTTGTGGAAAGATTTTAAATTATAAATTTTAAAAAAAGCTACATGGGGTATTCAAAGCTTATATGTTGTCTTTTGGTAGTTTTGGTCACCTGTATTTTCCAAGAAAATGATTCTTCTGAATCTCAAATATTATCAAAAGCTTATTTATATTATTTATAGTTATGAATTCATTATATGTTTAATATTTATAGAATCTATAGTAATGACTTTTTTTTTTTTTTTTTTTTTGAGATGGAGTCTCACTCTATTGCCCAGGCTAGGGTGCAGTGGTGCGATCTCTGCTCACTGCAAGCTCTGCCTCCCCGGTTCAGGCCATTCTCCTGCCTCAGCCTCCCAAGTAGCTGGGAGTACAGGTGCCTGCCACAATGCCTGGTTAATTTTTTTTTGTATTTCTAGTAGAGATGGGATTTCACCGTGTTAGCCAGGATGGTCTTGATCTCCTGACCTTGTGATCTGCTCACCTCAGCCTCCCAAAATGCTGGGGTTACAGATGTGAGCCACTGCTCCTGGCCTCATGTTTTAATTTCTGTTGCTGAAAATGTTAGTGTCTTTTTCTTGATCATTCTTGTTATTTGTCTATCCATTCCATTAATCTTTTTAAAGAACCAACTCTTTTATCAGTTTGAATTGTATTTCATTGATTTTTGCTATTCTTTTCTTTTTTCTAAAAACTAATTTGTTCTTAAAATTTTTTAATATAGTTTTCTGGCTTCTTTAATTTGCTCATCTGACTTTTAAGTTGAAAATTTAGCTCACAGATTTTATACTCCCCCCCCCTTTTTTTAAATAATGTAAGCCTTTAAAGCTATACATTTTCCTCCATGCAAATATTTAATTTTATCCCCTAATAATTTTGATATATTGTGCTTTAATTGTCATTCAACTGGAAAAAATTTCTATTTTCCCTTGTAATTTACTTTTTTAACCAGTAGTTCTAGTTAGGAGAATATTGCTTTATTTCTAAATATTTGGGGGGAATAGCTATGTATGTTTTTTAGATATCTAATTTAATTTTGTTGGGCTAATAGTAGATACTATGTATGATTTCAATACTTTGAAATGTATTGAGTTAATAATTTGCATATATTATAGCTCCATGGTGATCTGTAAATATCAATTAGATTGTTTTAGTTGATTGTGTTGTTCAAATCTTCTACAATATTATATTTTGGTCTACTTGCCTTATCAATTATTGAGAGAAGGATGTCAAATTCTTCACTAGTATTACAAACGTATACTTTTCTTCTTTAGTGCTGCCAATTTTGCTTTCATGAATTTTGATGCTCTGGCATTTAGTATATATTTAGAAAAATTCAATTGACCATTTTATCTTTATGAAGTGCCCCTCTTTATCTCTGGCAATACTCCTTGTACTGCAGTTTGGTTTGTCTAATGCTAATATGGCCACATTAACTTTTAGAGTTTATATTTTGCATGCTATATCTTTTTCCATTATGTTATCTGAACTTTTCCATGACTTTATATTTTAAAATGCATCTATTGAAAGCATGTTGTATATTGCTTTTATTTTTAAGTCTTACAAGTTATGTCCTTTTTAAAAACATGCAGTCAATGTCATACAATTTAATTGCTGTCTGTAAAATCCAACTACTTTTGCTACATGTTTTATAATTATTTCCTCCGTTTTTTGTCTCCTTATCTTCCTTTTCTATCATTGCTTGGATTAATTGAACACTTAGAGTTTTCATTTTATCTAATTTATTGTATTTTTTCTATATTCTTTTATAGTTTGCACTAGGAAGAATGAGTTGTTTAGCTTCAAGAACAGTGGTACTAAGAATAGTAGTACTCTGAATTTTATAAGGTTTTAATTATGTTTATAAAAAGTATACAGTTTCTCAACTAACAAGATATTGGTGTGACATTAACTGCTCTTTTAAGTAAAATATATTTAAGAATTTTTAAAAAGCAAAGGAAAAGTAAAACAGAACTTAAGCTCATCCAATCAGAAGCAGTCAACAGTCTTACACTTATGTAACTAGAGACTTGAGTAAAGTGAAAAACAACAACAAAAAAAGCAACTTTATAACTGCAACTAATCAAATAACTGCTAAATTTGGCTGCTTCTTTTTCTCAATAAGCACTTGCTTCTGGAGTGGGGGAAGAATAGTAGTACTAAGCAATATGAGAACATGACATCTGTGGTTAGATGTGTTTCATTAATTTTAAAAAGTTCACAGCCATTACTGCTTCAAATATTTCTTGCCTTTTATCTTTCTTTCTTTTTCTGTTTTTATATCAGTTATGACTATATTGCAGTTTTTAAAATTGTTCTGTCATTCTTGGATGTCATGTTCTGTTTTTTCATTTTTTTTCTTTTTGCATTTTATTCTGGTACTTTGTACTGACATATCAAGTTCACTGATTCTTTCCTTGGTCATTTCCAGTCTAATGTGCATCCATCTAAGACATTCTAAATTTTCTTACAATACTTTTCATTTGTAGAATTTTCTGTTGATTCTTTCTTAAAATTTCCATTTCTTGATTTACATTACCCATCTGTTCTTTCTTATAACAGTAAACTTTTTTCTATGGTGGTATTTAGCATATTAACCATAGTTATTTTTAGGTTGTCTGTCTAATAATTTCAACATCTGTGTCAAATCTGAGTTGGGTTCTCATCTTTGTTTTATCTCTTCAGGCTTTTCCCTCAGGGCCTAGGGCATGCCTCGTGGTTTTTGCCAGAAACCAGATATGTTTATCAGATAATAGAAACAAAGTATAATATTTATCTACTGTGAGAATTTGTGTTAATTTAACTAGAAGTTGGGTTTTCTTTCTTGGTCTCTACAATATACATGGCAGAGGCTTTAAATTTTTCTGCTATTCTTTTTGCCACTCCTCATGACTTTGTGCTTCTTAAGTATTCCTTATTAGAGAGAGTCTGTATCTTGCAACTTTTTCAGCTGTTACCCACTATTATAAAATACATGATATCTGGTGGTGTAATGTTAACATGTGAGGGAGGAAGGCTTTTTATAACCTTAAAATTTATCTCAGTCTTTTAGTATGCTGTGTGTCTGGCCTGTGACCTGTGTAAGTTTTTTTTGTTTTTTTTTTGTTTGTTTGTTTGTTTTTTCTTCTTTGTCTTTTCCCTTTCTTATCTGATATAGAAATACTGGTGGGGGCTAGGGTAGGAAGAAAGACCTTCTATTAAGGCTCTAGAAAACTCTGGTACAGTCTTCTTCAGGATAGTAGGCCTTTGTTAATGTCATGGTGTTAATTAACAAGGATTACTCCTTTTGTCCCCCTTCTATAGTCATGGGGAGATCTTTCCTGCATCTTCAACATGGTGGGTTGAACGTAAAGCTGATGAAAGTGAGGGGTCTTCTGAAGGCTATAGCCCCTAGAATTTTCTCATATTCAACGTAGCCCACACTCAGCCTTCAATTATTCATCAAAACTACTATCATTTGGTTCCAGTAGCTTCTGCTCCATGTAAAGAGATCTCGACTATTACTTTAGGTTCACATGTTTCTCCAGTTTTCAGGATAGCAGTTTGTCCTGCTACCTCAGTTATGTGATGGATATTACAAACATTTTTGATTTTTAGTTTGTTCGCTATGATTGTTCCATAAGGAACGGAGTGCTGTCTTCAAAGTTCTTTATATAATGGACATAAAACTTAGAACTCCTGCCATTAGTTTTTTTAAGCCAAATTATTTATTATATCTCAAATATATTTTAAGAGTAAGTTTCATTTCTACTTGGCATCCTGTCAAGAGATTTTTGAAGAGCAAATTACAAACAGGCTTTTGTTTGTTTGTTTGTTTGTTTGACAAGGTGGTTTAGAAAGTCTTAATCTTGGAAAGAAACTTTCAATCTCACTTCCCAGTCAAGAAGCTTAGGCTTCTTGGTCATCTTGGTCTTCATGGGTTTGGTTTTCTCTGGTGCTAATTCTGCAGGTGCACAGAATGAAAGATTTATGTAGGTATGACTTCTTCCACCTAGATTTCAAACGATGTTGTGGGTAGTCTGGGGATCCAGGCAGAGACTTCTCACAGGAAAGGAGCCACCGTGGAAAGTCCCCAGTAAGGTAATGTTTATTAGATCCATGGAAGCAGGGCCACCCCAAGACACCAGAACTGTAGAGTTACCAGTGTGCAAAACCAATCTGAGGGAGCTGCAAGCAGAAGACACCAAACTGTGAGAGAGACAGCATGGCCTGTGTTCAGCAAACCCATAAAGGCAGGACTGCGAAAGGCTTTGGGGTCCAATCCTCACCCCACTAGAATGTAGAACACAGAGTCAAAAAATATTATTTTCCAGCCTTAATACTTAATGTTGTTTTCCCCATTGGCCTTTGGACTTATTAGGGACCTCTTTCTTCTTGTCTATTTCTCCCTTTAGGAATAGGAATGTCTATTTTAGGCTTGTCCCACCATTATATATTGGAAGCACATATCTTGTTAATTTCACAGGTTCATAGTTGAAGAGAAATTTATTTTAGGATGAATTACGACTTAAGTTTCACCCATATCGAGCTTAAATGTGACTCTGGCCTTTGGACTTGTATACTGATGCTGGAATGAGTTAAGACTTGCGAGGCTGTTGGAATGGAACAAATGTATTTTGCATTGTGAGAAGGATGTGAATTTTGGGAACCAAGGGCAGTATACTATGGTTTGAAGGGTATCCCCAAAGGTTCATGTGTTGGAAACTTAATTTCCAATGCAACAGCATTTGAAAGTGTGGCTTAATAAGACATGATAAGGTTATGAGGTTTCTGCATTCATGAAAGAGTTTGTCTTTATTGAGGGAGTGAGTTAGTTATCACAGGAGTAGGTGTGTAGTAAAAGGGATTTCAGTCCCCACTTGCTTTCCTGCTCACATGCTGTCTTGTCTTTGCAACCTTCTGCTATGGTCTGATGCTGCACAAAGGCCCTTGCCAGATTTTGGCACTTTGATATTGGGCTTCCCAGCCTGCAGAACTGTAAGAAATATCTTCCTTTATTATTTTTTTAAGAGATAGAGTCTCACTCTGTCACCCGGACTGGAGTACAGTGCCACAACATAGCTCACAGCAATCTCAAACTCCTGGGCTCAAGCTATCCTCCTACCTCAGCCTTCCAAGTAGCTGGGACTATAGATCTGATTCACCATGCCTGGATAATTAACATTTTTGAGCGGATAGAGATTGGGTCTTACTATTCTGCCCAGACTTGTCTCAAACTCCTGTCCTGAAGAGGTCATCCTGCTTTGACCTCCTCCAAAGTGTTGGGATTACAGGTGCGAGTCACCACACCTGACCATAAATTTCTTTCCTTTATAAATGGCCAAGTCTGTGGTATTTTGTTATAGCAACACAAAATAATATTTGACTTGGTTAATTGAAGTCTGTTCAAAACTATTCTATACACATCATTAATTTTAGAAGACATGATTTCTGACTCCTGCTTTGAAGGTTATCTTCAGACCCAAGACTTATTCCAAACAAGCGGAAGTGGTATAGTGTGGATATAGTCAAGCATTTCTACCCAATATGGACCTAATTACTGGATTAAACATACCTTGTCTGATGCCAGTTTCTCTTGCCCCAAAAATATAAGGAGCCATCCCTGACTTACGTCTAATTGTTCTGGGATCAAGGTTCTCCAACCAGAGTCCTTTTACCAGTATCTTAATCTACATTCCTAAGAAAAATGTTCTGAGATGAAAATGACCTTTATAATCTAAGAAGCACATCTTACTTTAAGACTTCGCCTATTAATAAAATGTCCTTTCTTATCAAAAAAGTAGAACTTGAAGTTGAACTTAAATTTAGAAATCTTGCAGTGTAACCTACATTTCACATTCAAATTTTTGTTACAATATCCCTAAAATGTAAACTGCTGGCTTCTAGTAAAGGAAAATGTGTGACCTTCAGAAGCAGATAAAGCAGGATATTTCAAGGTAGAAGATGCAAAGAACTGTGAATCTGGGATGTCTAGTTAATTTTGTTGCAGCACAAAATAAAATCCATTCAGAACATATCCACATTTCTTTATCCTCACTGCACAGCCCTACCCCAAACCACTCTCTGCAAATTTCCTATAATGTTGGGATAACCTTTTGACAAAACCTTCTCTGCTCTGTCCCAGCTCTTATCCTTTCTTCTTGCAATACAGAGCAATCTCATTAAAAAAGCTAATTAGATCTCTTTATCTTGTCTGCTTAAAATTCTTCAATGAGGTTCTATGGCACATGAATAAAATTCAAACTGATCTTGAAACAAAATTTAAACTCTTAGCCATGTTCTACAGCGTCTCTGCATAGTCTTCAGTTTCAACATTCTCCCCAGATTCCTATGTTCTACCTATATGGGCCATGATTTCCTTAGACACACCAGCCCTTTCCTCAGCAGAATACCTTTGCATATGTCATTCCCTCATATTTAAGTATAATTTTCCTCCAGATCTGCTTATTTCTACTTCAGAGAGTCTCTGACTAGCCTTCTCATCCTATATTGTTCCTAGCCCAGGACTCTGTTCACTTTCTTCATAGCCCATGTCCTGATTTATTATTATAAAAGGTTAAGTGGACTCATTTTTGAAATGACATGTTTTGCCCTTTAGACTTTGAACCCATGAAACCATGTTGGCAGATAAATATCTAATTTATTATTATTATTTAATCGCCATAGTATCAGAGCACAGGAAAGTGCCTGGCAAGTGATAGATATTTACTAAATATTTGTTGAACCAAATTTGCACTTATTTTGATTAAAAACACATAATGTGTAAGGAAGTATTAATAATTGTGTTCAATAGTATAAAATCAAATTCATATCTATAATTAGCTCCTTGGTGAACAGTTGTAAATTCATAGCTTATCAAAATATTGCGATTATTAGGTATGTATATGAAGGACAATGCTAAGTACAAAAATATTGCTTGACTTACATGTTAATATTTATCTTATCATTCAAAAGATTATAGTTTAATTTATTTTTTTGTTCTGTTCAAACAACAAACAAGGAGTAAGCTTCTAGATTCCCCATGGCATATGGAAAGAGTTTCAGTTCCTTTTTTTCTTCTCCTTAGTACTGAATTCTAGAAGATGGTCTCCATCTTTAATGAAAGTTTGACAACAACGTATTTCAAATCACTGTGCCTCAAAACTCCTTAGTCTTAAGGCATAATACATGTCCACCTTGAGATAGGAAGAAGAATTCAATATTTTTATTTTGGCCATATTAACTTTGAAATATTATTATATATTCAAATTAAGTTGTGAAGTCACATTGAATATGTAAATCTATTTCTCAGAAGAATTCTTAATGGCATGAATAGCTATTAGTATTACCTATTATTACACTGAGAAAATCATTTTACTTGTCATTTCACAATCAGATCATATTATTATTATATGTATGGTTTTATAAAACAAATTAAGATTTTGTCTTAATAATATAGTTACTGCTTTCTAAAAAATAGTCAATTAACATTCTTATTGTGTGTGTGACTATTGTAAATAATGCATTTTAAAAATAGTGTTTTCAAACTCATGTAAAAATTGTGGACATTTATTTTGGCCTACTTTTTATACTTATAATTTAAGTAGCATTTGTTTGAAGATTACCAGATTTCTTGTATACTCACACTATTTGCAAACAATGAGAATATTGTTCTTTCTTTTTAAATATTTTTATCTTACATTTTTTTGTATTAAATTGCACTATCTATACCTCAGATCTATTCAAATATTTTAAATTCTACATCTAATAATCTCATTATATAGATCTCTTAAGGTCTGTTTTTATTATTTGTTTTTCTGTTAGTATTCTATCTCATTATCTTATCACCATATATTTTGTTCTTTCTTGAATTATGAAAATTTTATATGAAAAATTATGAGATAAATTTGAAACTTGGAATGTTACTATCTTTTGTCAAAGATTGTTTCCTTAATCAAACTCTAGCCAGGCTCCTCTGAGCCCTCTAAGGTCCCTTCTGAGGCCTCAGAATTGATCTATTAAGACTTGAACAAAACACTAATGTAATTTCTAACAGCTGAAGGCTGAGTTCTTAGGATAATCATAGCTCCCCGTTAAAGTGCATGCCAGAGAAAATTCAAGGATGCCGAAAGAGTTTATTGTTTGTTCTAGCAAAGACCTGAAGATACGGCCCCTGTCTTCCAGTCCCTGAAGGGGTAGAAGTCTGACTTCCATAAGCTCTGATTAACAAATGCCAGTGGATCTCACCTGAACCTACACCCCTGCTTCCCGAATTTTAGAAGTTTTCATTCTCTTGCCTCTACTAATCCTTTGCTTGCCTCCCTTCCTATGTTCTCATTCTTCCTATAAAATGCCAAGTCACTTAAGTACAAATTGAATTTGAGTTCAGTTCACACTAGATTATTTTCCTTACAACATATTAGTGATTAAAACAGTATAGTCCTGAGTAAAATCTATTCTTACCACTCTAACTAGTGTCCAGCTTTATCTTTGACACTTTCCAGGAATGATTTACATTTGCTTCTATTAAGTGACCAGGTTTATGCAATTTTCTTACAACAGTTTCAGGGATTGAGATAACATGAAACTGAGTTTTGACCCTATTAAGGTCGGTCTCCTTTGCTTACCCTCATTCTTGGATATAGCCTGTCAATTTTTGGTTTTTTGTCTGTTCCAGTTTTGTCTTTTGATCACTTCATTTGGAATTGGCAGATTCCTCTAGAGGAAATCTGAGGCACTGGGTTTGTCTCTTGTTTCCTTCTTCTGTCAGATATTGGCCCCTTTTCTTCATGGTCGTCTTAGCTCTCCAATCTTTTTAAAGTAGATTTTTTTTTTAACAGGTTTAATCATTTTCTTCATAGGTGTTTATGAGGATTGAGAAAATTAATTTTTGTAAGTTAGGTGATTTCCCAGAATATAACCCTAAGGTTTTAATGCCACATTTTCTTGGCTTATAAAAATCATTATACATTTATAATTATGATAATTGAATAAATATAATTATAATAGAACATGATATATAATTAGCTTACTAGTAATACTAGACAATTAGTGCTATACTTCCTAGTGCCTAATGGCTTCTACAAATTGTTAGGTATTTTTTCTTCTTGTTCCTTTACTGTCTGTTCCCCTTAATTTGTCTCACTTTCACATTCCTTAGGAAAGTAAATCAGGGTAGTTAATTTTTATCCAGATAAAATGGAATTAGAGTACCTGCAAGATAATGGAAAGCCAGCCTATAGATCTTTGAGTCACAATGTTCCAGTAAGCTTGGCCTTGGTAGTCAGTATTGCATGATATAAACAGAATGCCTTATGCTCAAAAACGCCTCCGCATGGCTTGTTAAATGTGACATGGATTCAAATCTCCCCAGAAGACACTTTACTTGGCAGATCTATCTTCTCTTACTTGTAGGTATATATTGTCATGTAAAACAATGTATGCTTTTGTACAACAGTGTCATTAAAAGACATGGGCATGAGAGACAAGGTCCCTCTAGGCTGACATAGTGTCCTCTGCCACCAATCAGGTACACAACTTTCTGTTAAATGTTCAGCAAGCCAAGCCACTACTCCGCAGCTTCCACTTATTATTTCAGTTTCTCCCGCTTAAATGTAAATAGTCATCAAAAGATTACCAAACATCTGAAGAAAATTTAACGCAATAAACAAAGCCAAAAAGAAAAAGAAAAGCAATACATTTTGGATAAAACAAAAAACAATATAGAGAGCTAAGGAAAAGAAAAACACAAATTAAAAAGGAATTAACATCCTCCAAAAAATAAGAGCAGATCTCTGATATATGGAAAGAAAACCAGTCCAGACAAGTTGAAATAGAGAAGTTTGTTTCAAGTCACAGCAGCCCTAACTGAGGACAAAGAAGAATACTGGTAATAAAAAAGGGGAAAATCTATAAATTTAATAGCATAAGTCCCCACGAATCCTTCCCATAAATGTGTTTGTGAATTCTAGCTACCAGGTTTATCCCTGTAGGCAGAAGTATAAAAAGCAAAGATACAATGGGGTTTTGTTGTTGTTACTGAGTCAGTAATTTTCAGGAAAAGGCCAAGGCTTCCTTTATTTTGAAAACTACAGCTGGACCTACTGGACAGGCTGCTCAGGCTTTTTTTTTTTCTTTTCTTTTCTTTTCTGGGTATGAAGTAGGTATGTGTTTTTCTGTATCTGTGTGCATTTTCCCCCATCTGTGTGATTAAATGCAAATATAATTGTCATGATGCCAGGGCAAGGTATAAACTGCTTTCACACTTCAAATATGGTTAAGATGTTGTTCCAAATATGTATATAAATCTGTTTTATTAAAATTAATCACTTCTTTGGAAAATTTGAGTCTGAAGTATTTTGAATGTCCAATAAACTGAATAAAGTCACTGGAAACCTGTGTTGGCAATTTTTCTTTTTTTTTTTTTTTTAAAGAAAAGAGCATGCAGGAAGAAGATTTTTAGAAAATTCCTGAACAAAGCTTACATTTCAATACTAAGCTCTAGTTTTTATTTACATTAGTAAAAGAAATTAAAAATAAAAATCATTTTGATTATCAAGATTATATAACTCTACAACTATAAAATAAAATTTTCTGAGGTTTCTGAGCTAAACATAAATTTAGAAGTCACTAAGTCCTACTCTCAAAAAACTGAATTTCAGAGAAAGTAAATAACTTCCTAGAATCCCATAACTTCTTATGACAAAACCCAAATAGAATCTAAATTCTTATGTAATTCTAATCATACAGATTTTTCAAATCATCAAGATATTTCAATAACACTTTCTTTTTGAAAAACTGAAATACAACTGTTTCTTTTTTAGACTTGGTTTCAGATTTCCACTCCTTTACTCAAATGTCACTAGGAAAATAATATTTTAGAGTTTTTAGTATGTAAAGTTGAAATCTTGATTTTTTACATTTTGTGTTTTACGTATTTGTGAAATTTATTTCTTAAGATGCATCTTAGTCTGTGCTGCTACAGTAGAATACCTCAGGTGGGGAAATTATAAAGAATAGAACTTTATTTTTTCACAGTCCTGGCAGTCGGGAAGTGGGTTCAGTTGTCTGGTGAGGGCTGTGTCCTCCAGAGGGAAGGAGCGCTGTATCTCACATGGTGGAAGGTGGAAGGGGAAGCCAGTTGAATGTTGCATGAAGTCTCTTTAATGAGGGCCTTAAACCCGTTCACAAGGGAGGAGCCTCATGGCCTGATCATCTTTTAAAGGCCTCCCCTCTTAATGCTATCACATTCACCACATCTGAATTTTGCGGGGCACACATTCAAACCACAGCAGGATGCAATATGAAAAATCTTTGCTCATGGTCGAGGACTCTATAGATTTTATTTTTGTTGTTGTTGTTTTGTAATTCATTTATTCATTCAGTGATGACTTTCTGAAGGCCTCGTGTTGGATAGTACAAATATCAAAATAAATTAGGCATAATACACACCCCAGTGAGCTTTCAATCTGTTAAGGGGAAACTGACACATAAACTGTAAATACAATACTAAGATTCTGGAGTCACTGTAGAAGTAAACAGAGGGTACAGTTGTATACAAAGGAAAGAGTGGTAAATTGTATCTCTGGAATCCAGGAAAAACCTCACAGAGGTTATATAACTTTACTCTTGAACAATGAGTAGGCTTTACTCATAGAGATAAGGTGACATAGAGATTGTGGTGATGGTGAGGGTAAGGGGGTGGTGGTGGGAGAATTTCAAACAAAAAATTCTTAGAAAAACAAACTTTCAGAACTGCAAGTATTTGGTATGGTTAGCGAGTGATATCTCATGAGAATTTCAGTAAGGGATGATGTTAGAGGCAGAACTTGACACCTCCTTCGTCCATTTTTTAGGTGATTGAATATGTTGTTTTTCTCCTACAGATAAAAGTGAGTAACTGAAGCAAGAAGTAGAATATTTATATTTTATAAATATATAAAATATATTAACAGTGAATTGAAGGGGATAAATACTTAATTCTAAAATACTGGGCAATTATTCTAGCCTCTAATCCTTAAAATTAATGCCATCATGTGTGGGAATACAAAAATCTGACTATATGCACTTGCTTTAGTGGGTGTAGATTAGGAAATGATGGTCACACACAGGATTTGGGAAGAGAGAATTATGGTTAATTTTCTACATCACTGGTGTCCTGAGGAATAGAATACTGAAAATTTGGCTGTTTGGGAAAGGAGAAAGTTGTAGTTTCAGTTAAACAAATTTTAGGGAAAATTAAAAATGTTGATTAGAGAATTGCATATGTAGATGAAACCCAGGAAAAGAATTATCTGGAAAATAGAAGTCACCCTAGTTGTACATACATATGGGAAGAAAAGAGGAGCAATATACAATTCTAGGATATATTTCTACTTAAAAATTATTCTTTACAATATTGATAAAAATAGGATAATTTATTAGTACTAATAAAAAATTCTTTAAAATATTGATAAAAATAGGGCATATAAATAGTACTAAAATATTCTTAAAATATTTATAAAAATAGGACATTTTATTAGTACTAATAAAAATATTCTTTAAAATATTGATAAAAATGGGACATTTTATTAGTACAAATAAAGTCTAAATCTTTCCTGAGCTTCACAAATGTACTACAAAAAGTGGTTCATTTCCAATTTAAGTTTGCTGAATCTTTAAATAACTCCAATATTATTCCTCACTTCACTTTTTATAAGAAAGGTCTATATTATAAAAACAAGCCTCCCGAAATCATTTTTAAAGCAGCAAGTGTTTGATTTTTACAAGTTATACACATTCAGAATCAGTCTTTCTCTGTACATGAAAATGTTGCCTGGAGTGCCTGAAATATTATCAATAATCTTTAAATATTTACTTAAAATTAGAAAATTCGCTTGTCAAAAAACCTTACCAATTATCTTACCTAACTCTTCAAATAAACAAACACTTTGACATGTTGGTATTTTACTCCAATGGATTGCATTATTTATATAATTAAATAAATGAGTGGGTAATGGGAAAACACCATGCACAACATTTTTCTAAGGGTTTGGTAATAGTAAAGCAGCTATCTTCAAATGTTACTTATTTTTGTTATTTTTTTTTTAGTGGAACAAGTCATATCCATGTATCTTAGATTTGTTGCTCTATATCATTTCTGATGTAACAGAACATCATATATGGTAGAACCATAAAAATATCTAACTCGATATGAATTTCAGTATAGTCACAATAAAGATACGCTCTTATTGCAAGATACACTAGCAGTAAGAATCCATGCCTTATAGCTGGATATACATCCATGATCAAATTATGTGTTTCAATGTTTGTTTGGGTGATTTGAATCACAATAATCGTGTTATATGTCATATGTCTCTTTCACAAAAGGCGTTTGTACAAGTTTTTTTTTTAAGTCTTTCAAGTGAAATATCTTTTGTGGACATATATGTCTCACAATGAAGAAAAATATATAGCATATCCAAAATGATGTTCAATTAACCAATACTTATGAATAACATTAATCTTTTAAACATGATATTTTAAAATGGCTAGGTGCAATGGTTCACATCCGTAAACCCAACATTTTGGGAAGATGAGGCAGGGGAATCACTTGAGGCCAGGAGTTCAAGACCAGCCTGGGCAACATGGAGAAAGCCCATCTCTACTAAAAATACAAAAAGTAGCCGGGTGTGTTGACATGAGCCTGTAGTTGCAGTTACTCTGGAGGCTGAGGTGGGAGGATCCCTTGAGCCTGCGAGGTGGAGGTTGTAGTGAGCTGAGATCATGCCACTGTACTCCAGCATGAACAAGAGCATAAAACTCTGTCTAAAATAATAATCATCATATGAAAAATGCAAGATAAATTTATGTAGTATTTCTAAATCTCATATAGAATGAATAATTATATTAAATTATAATGAATAATTATATTGAATAATTATATTGAATTTTTCACATTCACATATTTTAAATTACTATACTATCATTATATATAGAAATTTCCTGTGTCATATTTCTGAGCATTTAAATGTCATCAAAAAGCTCAATTGTCATTATGTTTATTCAACTAAATACTACCATTTTATATGTTAGGTTTTCATATTAAAAGTAATAATTTTCAATGAAAACTGAAACTAGTACAAGCCAGGCATAATTATAATGGACAAGAGTCAGAGTCAAGATGTGGGGGTGAAGGGCAGTGAGGCCACGACCAGGGGGAATGATAACAGTTCTAACATAATAAACAATTCCATTCAGATTCCATTTTATCTTTCTGGTCTACCTTTCAACACCCCCACTGTGAATGTCTGACCACATTCGCTCAGAGTGAGCATATTTGTGTCATGGAGAAGGATATTTGTCCTTTCAAGGACAGTTACTGAAAATATTTCCTGCTAAAACATTGACCAATACTACTCAACTTTAATTTAGTAGAGTAGCAATCTCTATTTGTATAGAAGCTGGGCACAAGGATTTGATGACTTTTCAGCCCAGTTTGACTGTAACAGATAATTCAAAATAATAGTGCATTAACCAAAATAGAAGTTTATTGTTTTCCCACGTAAACAATATAAGAAAGGAAATTGAGGCTGTCATGGAGGCTTGGGTATTTAAAGTCCTCAGGCACTTGGGCTACTTCTATGATGTTACTTAGCCTTGTGCAAATCCCATTCTCAGAGCAATCCCATAGTCAAACATGGTTGATTCAGCTCAAGCCATCTTCTTTACATTCTAGGCAGTGGGAAGGAAGGAAAAACAATAAGAATAGGTAGGAGATTTTCACCTTTAAAAAAGGTTTATGGAAGAAAATACAGGACATTTTCTGATTAAACATCATCTCATTGACTATGCCTAGATATGAAATGGAATGAGAAATATAAACTCTTTTCAAAGTAGCCATGTATTTACTCATTCATCCTAAGAATGAAGGGACAAATATTGGGAAGAAAGCAGCAGTATGTACATAACGTTCCAAAATACTGAAAACACACAACCCAAACTATACATATTAAAATTATAAGAGTATTTAGTGAAAAGAAAGGGTTGTGCTGCTAAGTCATCAATTAAGAAAGTGAATTTTGAGACAATAAACTATTACCTTATCATATGTACACATAACAAAGACTAGAGTAACTTAATAATGTACACAATATTATTAAAACTAATTACTTCAAAGTAGTCAAGCTGGAAATAGAAGTTCTCTATAATGTAGCCCTTAAGAACTCTAGCTTCTGAAGTAGGTTTATTATCTTTGGAATCAGTTTCTAACACTCACTAGCTATATATCTTGGGATATTTTATTTAACTTTCCTGTGTCCTCGTCTTCTTATATGTAAAAATGAGATTATAATATTTTGTATCTTATAGGGTTGTTATGAGGAATAAATGAATTAATGTATGTAGTTTTCTTAAAGTCATGCATAGCATTTAATAAGAATTCAATAAATATTTGTTATATGCATATGAAAATAGTTTCATTGTATTTTTATTTTTACTTACCAACATTTAAAATATATTAAAATTAATATCATATGTATATATGAAGCTTATTATAAAGTTTACAGGACATTATGGTAAATAAAGCAAGAAATCAATATCTCCAAGATTGCTTAGATGGAAGTTACTAATAATTTTCCATGGTTAATATTAAAAGCAGAAATGTATACCCATTTCTTGAACTTGCCTGAGTAATAGAGGACAGTGATATCTATGCTTGCTTAAGTATTATTCACTTATGTTTTACTGTGTAGAATCAATGCATTAGCCGAAGATTTATGAAATGGTATTACAAATGTTGTAAGTGGTTGTAGCAAAATCACACACAGGAATTCACATCAGTGGCTGCATGATAAAAATACTAATTTTATGTATGGTATGTTTAATATTTAACTGAATTTTTAAGCGAAACTAAGATTAAGAAGTAATGCCATAGATTCTGAAAAGTAAAAGTATTAAAAATTCCAGAAGAAACATGGCTATATACTCAGTTAATGATCATTACAATAATTCCACATCACATGGCCGGGCGCGGTGGCTCAAGCCTGTAATCCCAGCACTTTGGGAGGCCGAGACGGGCGGATCACGAGGGTCAGGAGATCGAGACCATCCTGGCTAACACAGTGAAACCCCGTCTCTACTAAAAAATACAAAAAACTAGCCGGGCGAGGTGGCGGGCGCCTGTAGTCCCAGCTACTCGGGAGGCTGAGGCAGGAGAATGGCGTGAACCCGGGAGGCGGAGCTTGCAGTGAGCTGAGATCCGGCCACTGCACTCCAACCTGGGCCACAGAGCGGGACTCCGTCTCAAAAAAAAAAAAAATTCCACATCACTTATCCAGTTAATAAATATCTTCATTAACAGGAAAAATAAATGCAACAATAACTCATGAGTCATCTGCATTTTATCACAATCATTTAATATTGTTAATTGAAATAATGATCTCAATTTTGTCTCTGTTCAAAATTATAAGTTCACGTAAAGGGTTTTTTTTCCCTTCCTGTTTGGATCAGTGAGAGTAAAATTATGCTTTCATAATCAGGACCTCACATAAACCATTTCAAAATGGTGAAACAAGATATAAAATTAACTGTATAGAACAGTAAATAGACATAAGGGTTTGCAATTAACTGTATGGATATAAATGAAAAATAAGTCAGACCAAGGAAATATCAGTTACCCTCAATGATCAGAGAAATTCAATCTAAAGCTTTTTTTGTTTGTTTTTTTCTGAACTATTCAGAGAATAACAGTTCTCTAAGACTATTCCTGATGTGCTTGCAAAATAATTCTTTAAGAGCACAATCATTTGAGAGCTACCCAATGCAAACTGAGCTCTGCAACTATCCCCTGAATTTAGACTGTGAAGTTAACCAATTTAAATCATATCTCCTCATTTTTTCTTTTTTCTTTTTTTGCTAAGTAGATATTTTCTTCTTGTCTTCTAATTGAGGAAAACTCTATAATTCATAGTTTTTAAATTGTTTAATAAAAGCTTTTAACAAGTAAGTTGCCTCAAACTGGTAGGCTGTCGAGTTTGAAGAGTTGACAGTTAGGTTGATACTGCCTTCTCAGTTACTTGCCAGTGCTATATTTTAAGCAAATAATTGGATAACACTTTCTTTCCTCCAGAAGTCTCAGGATTTTACAGTGACATTCCCAGTGTCAGCAGTGGCTTCATCAACAGTTACGTAAAATGTGAAGATGCCACCAGGAAGTCCTGCTTCACACTTCAGAAAACTAATGTTAGTGGATGTGTGGGTATGTGGGTGTGAAAAATAGGCTGTGTATTGTGGCAAAATTTGTAACGGATTTTTTTTTTTAAAGAAGGATTCCCAGAATATCACACTATAAGCATTGGACAACCTAGAGATTTTGTGAGAAATGAACACTCCTAAGGAAGAAGGATTTTTTGCATCTGTTTCAGGTAAGGATGTCTTCTACTTCTAATGTGAAGTATATGCAATGGAGGATAAAAATTATTTTGCAGTCAGTAGATGATCTGGTGTCAAATCCAATCTTCTTATTTCTTGCAGGTAGACATTTTAGAGAGACCATATAAAACTACAAGTACCGTGAATAAATATAATGCTATACCAGGATTCTTAAATAAACATTCCATGAGAGAGACAAACAAGTGGCTTAAACTACACTAGAAATTAAATGTAACATTTACATATTTCTGTGCATATTGGACAAATGAATAAAGGAAGCATGAGTATACCTTAAAACATATTTTTTTAAAACAATAAGTATGATAATATAAGCTTTGAATCTGTCATGGGCCTTACTACAGGCAATCACAACAATGATATTTAATGTAAGACTATAAAATAATTCATAATATTAATTATCTTATAAATTCATATTTTTGGCATATGATTTTGTCAGCAGAAAATCTCTTCCTAAACTGTAGGATAAGAGAAGACTTAATATACTTCTATTCATACCACAGAAGATAACATTCTCCATAAAATGTTTCTGTTGTAGTTTATCAGGATGACTCCTATTTCTCTTCTTGCTTAATACTGGCTTCCATTTTCAGACTAATTTCAAGCATTAATCATAAGTAAAAATTATTACTTGGAACTATTATCTTTTTGAGAGCAGTGTAAAATAGGAGAAGCAGAGAAGCTTAATAAAAAAATTGACAAAAAGAAATTTATTCTTCACAGTTCAGGAGGCAGGGAGAGGAATATCGGGTACTAGCGTCTGGTAAGGGCCTTTGTGCTACATCATTCTATGGCTGAAGGCAGAAGGGCAAGAAAGTGTGAGAGCAAGGGAGCAAAAAGGGCCAAATTCATTTTTTTGGTTTGTTTGTTTGAAATGTAGTCTCGCTCTGTTGCCCAGGATGGAGTGCAGTGGCATAGTCTCAGCTCACTGCAACCTCTGTCTCCTGGGTTCAAGCAATTACCCTGCCTCAACCTCCTGAGTAGCTAGGATTACAGTCACCTCCCACCACACAAGCTAATATTTTGTATTTTTAGTAGACACAGGGTTTCACCATGTTGGCCAGGCTGGTCTTGAACTCCTGACCTTGTGATCTGCCCACCTCAGCATCCCAAAGTGCTGGGATTACAGGCATCAGCCACCACACTTGGCCATTATAGTAAGCTGACTCTTGAGATAACTAGCCCAATCTCACAATAACAACATTAACCCACATTCAAACCATTGCAATAATTGAATTGCTTTCTTGTAACTTTACTACTTTAGTATTTTAGTTATCCTGAAAATAACATTTGTTTACTGGCTTTCATGCTTCTATGCTTATAAATATTTTCTATCGTTTTTAAGAAAATATTTTATCTACCACGTGTCTACATATAAGAGGAGAGGGAAGTGTGACATTATAGACAATTCCAGGAATTTTTCATAACATTGAATTTACCTCTGTAAATATAGTATGTATTGATAAGCTTTTGCAGATAAAACATTTGTAAATAAGTACCTTTTAATACCTGTAGAAGAGAAGTACACAGCAATTATATAGTACTGACCTCAGATGAGTCAAATTAGCCTTCAGGCCTAGGGTTACTGACACCTCCCACCATTCCTACACTCTACCCATTTGAAACATTGTCCTTTTATTAAATCTTTCCTTAATTATACTAACTTATGCATGCCATCTCTTTTCTTCTGGGGAACTGAATGACATCCCTGAAAACAAACAAATAAAAAAACGGCCAAAAAAACCCCAAAAACATGAATATAGAAAAAATAGTATTTACTATTAAAAAGACAAATAATGGCTTATATTTATTAAACACTTACTGGATGCCAGAAAATAATCTGACCATTTATATTCATTAAATCATTAATTTATCACAACAAACCCCTACAGTATTATTATCATCTCTATTTTATGGTTGAGGAATCATCAATGAAACTTGCTCAAAGTCACACAGCTATTAAATACTACAGCAAGGATTGAACCCCAAACGGTCAACTCCGGTCAATACCCTTGAGGGCTACTCAAATGGCATTTGTTGATAGGAAGTGGCTAACTGGAGAGAAAGTGGCTCAACTGGACTTTCTACTTGTCATATTTTGTATCATCTATAACTTTGTTTAGTGTTGCTAGGATTGATTTTTGATTTTTGAAAAGAAACCTGGATATATAGTTTTTTTGTGTGTAACTCCTTCTCATATTTAAGTTTAGATTTGTTTTTACCAAAATGATAGAAAGTATTCCTGAAACCATTGATATTGGATGTGGCCAAATGACTTGCTTTGGCCAAGGAAATATTAGTAAGTATGAGATAAACAAGGTACCTTGTATAACAAAGTCAGGGGTAAAAAAAGGTTGAGAGACAGGTAGAAAGTGAGAACCATGATCCAGTCTACCAAAGTAAGGACATTAGAATATTCCAGACATTATGATTACTGTGGAGAGATGCATGCTTTCACATATTGTCATCTCTCTTCAGAAATATAATACTGAGACTTTTTTCCTAGAAAAAGACTGTGAGGAAAGCGTGGAAAATAGAGTGCACATTTGTAACACAAAGGGAGACCGTCTTCAATGGAAAGTAACAACATTTTAGCCCTTTCATTTTTTTTTTGTTTGTTTGTTTTTTGTTTTTTGAGATGGAGTCTCCCTTTGTCGCCCAGGCTGGAGTGCAGTGGCGCGATCTCGGCTCACTGCAAGCTCCGCCTCCCAGGTTCACGCCATTTTCCTGCCTTAGCCTCCGAGTAGCTAGGACTACAGGCGCGCACCACCAGGCCCGGCTAATTTTTTGTATTTTCAGTAGAGACGGGCTTCCACCGTGTTAGCCAGGATGGTCTCGATCTCCTGACGTCGTGATCCGCCCGCCTTGACCTCCCAAAGTGCTGGGATTATAGGCGTGAGCCACCGCACCTGGCCCATTTTAGCCCTTTCTAATGATTCTTTTGTGCAAATGGAGGCCTCCTAAAATTGATGAAGATGATGATAATAATATTGTTTATAATGATCTAGAATAAGAATTCACATAAATAAAAGAAGAAAATTACATTACATTTTTATGTGCTATTATAATTGTATGTGTGCAATGTTTGTTTTTTTTTTTTTTTTGGAAGCCTCTTTTGGATTAGAAATATTAGAATACTAGGGGAAATCATTAAGTTAATTATTTCATATGTGGTTAAAATGTATATAGTCGAATTCATTAATTCTGTATCATATATTATACTTGGGGAAGAATTGGGGAAGTTTTCTTTCATGATCTCGTTTGTTCTATCAGCACAGCGTCTTGGCTCTGCCTTTAAAATATGTTTAGACTCTACTTATTGCCATCTTATTGCCATAACTTGGGTCAAGTTGTCATTGTCTTTCACCTTGGTGATTTAAATAGTCTCCTAACTGCCATCCCTATTTCCACTCTTGACCCCTTCAATCTGTTCTTAGCACAGTAGCCTGAGGAAACTTGGTTAGACATAAATTAAACCACGGAACTCTCTAAAGACTGCACATCACACCCAAATAAAAGCCAACTATTTTATCATTGGTTTCCAGATGCTCCCTTATAGCCCCATTGTTACCTCCCTCACACCATCTTCTCTCACTCAACCCCCTTTTCTCCCTCGGCAGCAGCCCTGTGACCCCTGTGCTGGTCTCTTGTGATGGTGGGTGTGTTCCCTCCTCAGGGCCTTGTGGTTTGCTGGACATGCTGTTCCCACGATTAGTTCCCTTACTACCTACGGTTTCTGCTCAGATATTACTACAACTCAGTCAGGCCTTTTTCCACTAGGTTACTTAAAATAACAACACATTCTTCCCACCAATATGTCCAAATCATCCTCTCTGATTTTTTAAATTCTCCCAGAACATTTATCACCTTCCAACATGCTATATAATTTACTTATTTATTTTTCTATTTCTTCAAAATATAATGCAAACTTGATAAGGGTAAGTATTTTTGTTTTTTTTTTTTTCTTTAATGATATTGTCCAATGCTTAGAACTATAGTTGAAATAAGCCAGGTGTGGTTGCTCACACCTGTAATCCCAGCACTTTGGGAGGCCAAGGTGGGTGGATCACAAGGTCGGGAGATCAAGACCATCCTGGCTAACAAGGTGAAACCCTGTCTCCACTAAAAAAATAATACAAAAATACTAGCCAGGAATGGTGGAGGGCACCTGTAGTCCCAGCTACTCAGGAGGCTGAGGCAGAAGAATGGCATGAACCCGGGAGGCAGAGCTTGCAGTGAGCCGAGATAGCGCCACTGTACTCCAGCCTGGGCAACAGAGCGAGACTCCATCTTAAGAAAAAAAAAAAAAAAAAGAACTATAGAAGAAGAAGAAGAAAAAAAAAAGGTAGATGCTTCATTAATAACTGTAGAATAAATAAGCAATATAGTTTATACTAATATGGTGATAATATCAGGAGAGAAAAAGCTGACAACTAAGATTATCTCATTTTTATTAAAAAGTTAATATAGAAGATTTTTTTCAGACAATTGTTACATATAGCACTCTTCACTTTGAAATTGTGTGTGTGCAGGAACAGAAAACCAAACACTGCGTGTTCTCACTGATAAGCAGAAGTTTAACAATGAGAACACATGAACACAGGGAGGGGGACAACACACACTGGGGCCAGTCAAGAGATGGGGGAAGTGGGGAGGGAGAGCATTAGGACAAATGCCTAATGCATGCAGGGCTTAAAACCTCAATAGTGGGTTGATAGGTGCAGCAAACCACCATGGCACATATATGCCTACGTAACAAACCTACACGTTCTGCGCTTGTATCCTGGAACTTAAAGTGAAAAAAAATAAAAATTAAAATTAAAAAAAGATCATTGGCAGATGTGCTTTTCTACAAGGGTTTGTGATAAATGAAAAAAAATAAATAAATGAATAAACACAGATTTCATGCCCTGAAAAAAAAAGTAGTACATATGTTTGTATTACTTTATTTCAACAATTAAAGACTATCCTACATATAAATATACACATATATATGAGAGTTTATGTGTAGTTATACATACAGAGTCATGCACCAGATAACAATGTTTTGCTCAGTGGTAGGCCACATATATGACAGTGGTCCCGGAAGATTATAACACTGTGTTTTTACTGTACCTTCTCTATGTTTCAATATGTTTAGAGTCATAACTTTGTTAGAATTGCCTACAGTATTCAATACAAGAGCATGCTGTGCAGATTTGTAGCCTAGGAGACATAGACTATACCATACAGCCTAAATGTGTAGTAGGCTATAACATCTAGGTTTATGTAAGTACATTCTATGATGTTCCTATAATTACAAAATTGCCTGTGGATGCATTTATGCATTTCTCGGAATGTATTCCCATTGTTAAGCAACATATTACTGTAGAATGTTAAAATTTTTGTATTGTAATGTTGAAATATAAAAATATTTCTTAAGGAAAAATAAAAACAATTAACATAATAGGTGGCATTTGTAATCTTCATGATTTCATCATTCATTAAGTGGTGATTATAGCACATGTACAATAACCAATAATAAACACAAGATACATAAATAAATCAATGGATCAGAATGGAGAGTCCAGAAATTGACTGGAACCTATACAGCCAATTGATTTCAGACAAAGATGCAAGCTCAATTCAATTCAGTGAAGAAACAATAATTTTAAAAATAAATAGTGTTGAAATAATTGGATATTCAGGCTCCAGAAAAGAAACCTTAGATAGATACCTCACTTCTATAAAAAATAACTAAAAAGATTAATATAACTTAATATAACATAAAAATATAAATTTCTAAAGGAAATCATAAGATAAAAATATTTGTGACTTTAAGTTAGGCAAAGAATTCTTAGGTAACAAACTATAATTAGAATTGGTAAAATAAATGCTAAATTGACCTTTACCAAAGTTAAAAACTTCTAATTTTTAAAAGATACTAACTTAAGAGAATTAAAGACTAGCCGCAAACTGGGGAAAAAAAGTGTAAATCAGACATCTAAAAGAGGACTGAATTTAGCATATATAGAGAACCCTTAACACTCAACAATTAGAAAACAAACCATACAGTTCAAAAAACAGACAAAAATGTAAGCAACACTTTAACCAAAAAATACAAATGACAAACATGTGAAAAGATGTTTGACATTTTTAGTGACTGGAGTAATAAAATTACATCCATAATAAAATATTATGGCATACTTATTAGAATGTCCAAAATAAAACATCTGATCATAACAAGTTGGTGAAGATTTAGATAATTGGGACTCAGGTACTACTACTGGAAATGAAAGTATAACAATAACTTTAGAAACAATTTGGGCATTCTTAAAATGTTAAACATACACCTCTAATATCACCTAACCATTCCTCTCCCAATATTTTTGAAAGTAAACTTCTGTACAAAAAGTTGCACATGAATGTTCATAGCAGTTTTACGTGTAATAGCCAAAAAGTGGAAACAAACAAAATGTTCATAAACAAGTAAATAAACAAATGACAATATGTTCATGCAATGAAGTACTAGTTAGCAATAAAAATTATTTAACTTTTGATACCTGTAATAATGTGGATGAATCTCAAAATAATTGTTGTGAGTGAAAGAAACTAGACCCCATCTCCCAGAAGTGCATACCGTATGTTTACATTTTTATGAAATTCTAGAAAATTCAAAGTAATATATAGTAAAAAAAAAAAAAAAAAAAAAAAAGCAGATTAGATGTTGTCAGGGGATAAAAGATGGCAGGAAAATATGGAAGGAAGGAATTACACAGAATTGTAAGGAAATTTTTGGCTGTGTTTTGTGTTCACCATTCCAATTGTGTTGGCAGTTTGACAGGTATGTTAAAACTGATCTAATTATAAATTGAAATATATGCCATTACTATATACCAATCAGATCTCAATAAGGCTGTTAATTAAAAAAAATTAGATGATGTGATAATTGTACATATTTATGAGACATAGAGTGATATTTGAATACATGCATACAGTGTGTAATGATCAAATCAGAGTAATTAACGCATGCATCACTTCAAATATTTATCTTTTCTTTATATTGAGAACATTCAAAATTCTCTTTTCCAGCTTTCTAAAAATATACAACAAATTGTTGTTAACTATATTCACCCAACGATTCTATACAGAGCCCTAGAATTTATTTCTTTTATCTAGTTGTAATTTTGTATCCATTAACCAACCTGTCCCTGTGCTTTCCTCTCCTCTTCACTTCCCAGCCCCTAACAACCACAATCATACTCTCTACTATGATCTCAGCATTCTTTAGCTCCCAAATTTGAGTGAAAACATGGGATATTTATCTTTCTGTGTCTGACTCATTTCATTTAACAAACGTCTTTCTGGCCCATCCATGATGCCAGGAATGACAAGACGTCATTGTCTTTTATGGCTGAATAGTATTCCATTGTGTATATACACCATATTTTCTTTATTCTATTTATTTATTTATTTATTTTGAGACAGAGTCTTGCTCTGTCATCCAGGCTAGAGTGCAGTGGCGCAATGTTGGCTCACTGCAACCTCCACCTCCTGGGTTCAAGTGATTCTCCTGCCTCAGCCTCCCGAGTAGCTGGGATTACAGATGCCCGCCACTGTACCCTGCTAATTGTTGTATTTTTAGTAGAGATAGGATTTCACCATCTTGGCCAGTACCCATTTATCTTTTAAGGACACTTAGGTTGATTCCATATCTTGGCTCTTGTGACTGGTGCTGCAATAAGCATGGGGTTGCATATATCTCTTCACTATATTGAATTCCTTTCCTTTGGATAAATACTCACTAGGGGGGTTGCTAATTTTTTAAATAAAATTGAAGGAAAATAAAATAAGTGGCCATGATCAATGTTAATCTGAACCTTCTTTATTTCACAATTTAACCAATTATAAGTTTTATTATTTGTAGTCTATACCTGGTAATGACAACATACTGTGGGAATTTTTTTCTTCCCACATAGTAATAGTTTTCAGAACACCTTATTAATAAACCAAAGAATGTAACATGGCAAATGATTTTTTAAGTTATTAAACTATAATCTCCTTTTTTCTACCTGTACCACTTGAACCAGTTAATGTAATAGTTTTTGACAGTTCCAGTATGAAAAAGGCTGTCTTCTTTTCAGGGAACAGATAAATTTGCAATACCCTTTTTTTTTTTTTTTTTTTTTTTGAGACGGAGTCTTGCTCTGTCACCCAGGCTGGAGTGCAGTGGCCTGATCTCGCCTCACTGCAAGCTCCGCCTCCTGGGTTCACGCCATTCTCCTGCCTCAGCCTCCTGAGTAGCTGGGACTACAGGTGCCTGCCACCACTCTTGGCTAACTTTTTGTATTTTTTAGTAGAGACGGGGTTTCACCGTGTTAGCCAGGATGATCTCCATGCCCTGACCTCATGATCCGCCAGCCTCAGCCTCCCAAAGTGCTGGGATTACAGGTGTGAGCCACCACCCCCGGCCACATTTTTAAAACTGTTATGTTTTAAGGATTACAACTAAACTGTTATGTTTTAGTTATCACTAGCTGGTAGTGATGATCAATAGAAGACAAAAAAATTACATGCTCTCCAATCAGTTTGCTGTAAAAATCGTTTTCATAGCACAAATATGAAACTTCTGGGTTTTTTTCCATTATCATGTAAAAGATTACTATCAGATAAATAAATTCAAAGGAGAAATGAAAATATAATGCTGTTGCTAGTATAATTTATTGCTAATACCATGTAAGTGTAGAGAAAAGTCATAATGATATTAGAAAATGTATCTTATTAAGGTAGACTCCAATTATTTTATTAAAATTTGATAGAGTATGTACCCATTAACCAAGAAAAAACAACAACTAGAAATGCAGAATTTTTTTATCCAATAACATTTTCTATTTTATTTTAATTTTACTTCACAAATATATTTCATATAATCAAATTTCAAGCTGTGTCTAGGAGTCAACAGCAATTCAGTTTTATTAGCTTAACCTTTTACTCCTAAATGTTATACAAGTATAATTATTTGTTGATTAATTTAAATCAATGACACAGTTTAAGTAATGTCTGAGCACTTGTGTATTCTGAAGAGATTCAGAATTATACAGCTGGGAAGAGCCTTAAAGTTATAATTCTGATGTCAAGTGAATGTAATTTTATTCTAGTTTTTTGAACACTGTTAATCCATGTATGATATATTTGACAAATGTCAATTATAAGAATGTTCAATTAACCAAAAGACCCAATTTTCTGATTATTTTTGGGTAAATGGGTGCTTACTAAAATTTCTGTTAAGAAATAATGGACGTAAATGTAACTTTTCTTATTTATATGCCCCTGCCTAATGAAAATTGAAGATCTCTGACCTGAGTTCTTTCTTTCCATCTTTTGATAGAAAGAATTGATCAGTAAGGTAGTTTCCCCTGAAATGTGTATCTTGAGAGTTGAAATATAGAGTTCTAGCAAACACCGGATTTACAAAATGGATTTTTATATTACGTTTATTCATTAGTTGGTAATACTTTAGTGATTTTCAATGCTTATTCTATTAAGCTTTATATTTGCATATTGTACAGATTATTAAGCTATTGTCTTTCAGAAGGGTAGGAGAAGGGCTTTCTTTCATCCAATTTTATGTATGGTTTCTGTCAGCTTAATTGGCAATTGTCTTTTATTTGCACAGCAGCCATTAGTTTCAGTCTCTATCTTTTTCAAATTTTTTTTTTTTTCTTTTTTGACACAGAGCCTTGCTGTGTCACCCAAGTTGGAGGGCAGTGGCACGATCTCGGTTCACTGCAACCTCCGACTCCTGGGTTTAAGTGATTCTCTTGCCTCAGCCTCCTGAGTAGCTGGGATTACAGGCATGTGCCACCACTCTCGACTAATTTTTGAATTTTTAATAGATGTGGGGTTTCACCATGTTGATCAGGCTGGTCTCAAATTCCTGACCTCGTGATCTGCCTGCCTCGGCCTCCCAAAGTGCTGGGATTACAGGCGTGAACCACCGCGCCCGGCCCTTTTTCATAATTCTTAAAACCACCCTAATCATGTAAGTGTTATAGTACCAGCCTGCCAAAGCCCAACTGAGTCTGAGCACCAATTCTGTAGGGTCTTTTCTAGGGTCTGAGAATCCCAGTATATTCTCTTTGTTCTTAGCTGCTATTTCCTTCAGTTTTTATTTCTGTGATAATTCAGTTTGTATGCCTGTGTTAAGCTTTTCAGCAAACATACTATTAATTCTTTCTATTGAATTTTCTCTCTTGATATATATTGTATGATTTTCTTTGTCTTTACTAGACACATTATGTCCAATTGATGGGTACACTTATATACAACTAAAAAAACAATATCCTCTCCAAAATTCCATCTGTCATATATTTGATATTGAAATGAGCTTTATACACCATTATATTGTGCCCGAATTTGTAGAAGAAGAATCTGTTGTAGGGATTAAAATCAGTTTAATTATGAATGCTGTTGATAAATGTATCTTAATCTCAATTCAATTATTTTTCCTTCTAACAAAGTTTCACCATTACTGTAATGCTCCCTTATACCTCTTCAATCATTTTAAGAATTTCAGCATTTCCACAATACCCATTTTCCCTTTTCTGACCTCATCTCCTACTCTTCCATTTTTGACTTAGCTATATTTGTTGTTTTTGATAGCACCTTTTTCCTTGTTATCCTTTCTTCAATTGGACACCAATGTTGCACACTTGTAGACTTATTCTCACCTTCCTGGTTGCCTCTTTCTATCTCTTCTTTTCTGATTTCTTTCCATCGACCTAATATCCAGGTTTTTGTCTCTCTCTTTTGAAATCTGTATTTCATTATTATTATGATTTCCATTCATTCCTTTGGAAAACTCATCCAGTCTCAAATGCCATATTACGCAAATAATTTATTGATGATTTTTGTTTAGTGACATTCCGGGACTAGTTTATTTAAGGCTTATTCTCCTTGATGGATGGCCACTCAAATCATTGTTCAATGATCTTCTAACTTGGTTAAGTCTTCTACCTTTCATCTTTTGCTGACAGCCCCGGTGTGTATGTCTATTCTTGCTTTCGATTCTCTAGTAATTTACAACTCTTTCTCACATTTAGTTCTTGCAATGACCTCAACATCAGCCAGAACTGAGAGATAAAGTGACTTCACAGAGTTTTACTGGACCTGCTCACAATCGTCACGACCTCCTAGATCTCTCTACGTGAAAGCTTTTTAGTGCCCCTTAGGGACACCTGATTCCCCAGACTTTCATTTATAGTTCTTGCTTTTTATCAATCACAACTAGTTTCACAGCTTCAGACGATATGATTTGAACTGTTGCTGTTCATTGTTTTTGACAATGCCCTTAGGTTAAAGTTTTTCTGAGTGGAGGAGATTTAAGGCAGGAAATTATGACAAGTTCTGCAAATTCAGTGTTTCCATGGAACTAAAAGATAGTGAAGTTCGTTGAAGATGAGGCTTTTTGGAGACGGGTTCATTCTGCCTACTCCAGTGGTTTTTCCACTGTTGTTTTTTGCAGCTACCATGGTTGCACAGTAGCTGTTATTTTTGAGGACAGTGCAGAGTTAGGAAGATGGGAATGGAAATGGAGTAAATTAAAATGCCACAAAGGTTACTACTCTTACAAAGATTCAACTACTTTTATAGAATAAATGCTTCTTATAGCGTAAAAACAAACAAACCTGTAGTTGTGGAAAACAGTAATCTTGAAAGATATTTTACTTTGTCATAAAACAGTGCAAATTCATTGTCTCACAGTCCTGGAGACTAGAAGTCCAGTGTCAAGATGTTGGGAGGGCCATACTCTCTTGAAAAGCTCTAGGCGATAATTTCTTCTTTGTGTCCTCCTAGCTACCAGTGTTTGCTGGCAATCCTCAAAGTTCCTTAACCTGTAGGTGCATTACTCCGATCTCTTCTTCATGATCACATGGCCTTCTGTGTGTCTGTCCTTTGTGTCTCCAAATGTCTCTATCTTTATAGGGTCACCAGTCATATTGGATTAGGGTTTATCCTAATCTAATGTGACCTTATCTTAACTTGATTATACTTGCAGAGACCCTATTTCCAAATAAGGTCACATTTACAGGTACTGGAAGTTAGGATCATTAAAAAAAAAAAAAGAAAAAAAAAAAAAAAGATGTTTTTATGGAGGACCCAATCCAGCCCACTACCCTCTTTAATTTTTGCGGGATCTGATCTGCAGTTGTGATAAACTGTTTTTGAAGCACACCTTCAGTTACATCTTGTGGGTTTGGGGAGGTTGTATTTCCATTATCGTTTAGTTCAAAATACAATCTGATTTCAGTTGTGGTTTCTTATCTAGCTTATCAGTTTCTTAGAATGTGTTGCTGTTTTAAAACACTTTGGGATTTTTTGGTTAACTTTTTGTGAGTGATTTTTGGCTGAATTCTTTGTTGATCAGAGATTATACTCTATTCTTTCTTCATTTGAAATTGGTTGGGATTTGCTTTATGCCCCATCATATTGTCCATCATTATGGTCAGTTTGTTAAATGTTTTATGTGTACTTGGAAAGAATATGAATTCTGCAGTTATTGTGTACATATGTGTTGATTAGGTAAATCTTTTTAATGTAAGTTTATATACTAGATTTTCAGTGACCCTTACATCATCATTCCAAAATCCTGCTTTCTAGACCTTATTATGGTTTCATGAAATAATGATGTGTTGAAGGTTTGGGTTATCAAGAGACAGATACCAAAGATATGCCCTACCTCTTCTTTCCTCATTTTGTTCAATACTAAGCAATATATATACATCTTCCATGCTGCTTCATGGTTTCTGGTAAAAGTAGTACTTTTCAATGACTTAAAATTGACGTGGCTTATTTAATGGTGGGTGTTTTGCACATATAAACTGATAAGTTTGTATTTAGTTTGTAATAAAGCTTAATAGGGATGATTGGATCACTGTATCACTAGCAGAAATTCCATTATTATGTTTCTATAGAAGAAACTGTGGGCTCTCGATTATGTCACAGGAAAATAGCAGAATTACATCCTATTTCCTGATGTTGCATCTAGATTTCTGGAAAACCTACAAAGGTATTGGTATGATTTTCTAAGAAAAACTACACATTAATCACAATCCGTTAATTACAGTAGCTTCAAATTAAAAGTGAGCAGTATTTTCAATGTGTGCTGTACTTCACTGTGAAGGCTCATTCTGGTCTAATATAGGGATTTTCCTGATTGCTTTTCATTGATCTAAAAGGATAAAAATTCCTACCGAACTCTAAAGTAGAACCAGATGTAGGCCCAGCAGAAAGAATGCAACTTACCACTCTGTTTAGGTTTGGTTTACTCTAAACTTATACAGCTCTCAAGATTCACCCTATCTATAGCAACAAGTTGAAAAAAAAAAAAAAAAAAAAAAAAAACTAAACTAAATAGAGATATAGGAATACAGATACAGCTGGTAATGCAATATATTTATTTTCCTGGAAAAGCTGTTAGTCATACCTCCTTAGGGCGCTAAAGGTTTATTCACTTAACCTCACCTGATAAAACCAAGGATTCATTCTCTCTTGCCTAGAGCACTGGGATGTCCAACTCACTGTTCTTTCTGCTCCATGCTGCATTCAGGACATCCATATATTAGATGGGTCAACATGAATGGCTGAAACATTTTTAAGAATAATTTACCAGTGGTCTCCCTACTTAGGAGAAACCATGCAATTCTGGAGGCATATTTTTTCCAAGAGTTTGTGATTATATAATAGGTACAACTTTTTTTAAATATTCTGAGCTGAAACTACATTGCCTATCTTATAGTCATTTTCCCATATATCACATTTTTAAAAAATGTGTGTAAATGATATGTTCCTCATCTCATTACAAATTTCTTGTATGGCTTTTTATCATATTACAATTGTAATTCAAACTACTTTCAGTGATTTATAAAACCTCTCATTATCCAACCTCTGACCACTATGTCCTACCACTCTCTACCACACTAACTCTACCACATGTGCCAAGTTGGCAGTCTTGGTGCTCACAAACATACCACGCTAATGCATGCTTTTGCTTTCACTGCTCCGCCTGATTGGCACATTCCTCTGCAATAGCTTTATCTTTATCATTTCACCTCATTTAGGTTTCTGCTCAAATATCACTTTCTCTTAGTGATTCCCCAGCCATCCTATCTATAAATAGTAAGAAAAAGAAAAAAGAAAATTGATAAAACTGGGTGATCAGATAAACATTTACTTGGATTGTGAGGGAATATTCCTTGAATGTGGAGTGAGGTTATACTAAACCTGAGAAAGAAATGACAAGAAGGAGTCAGCTTTGTGAAAATAGATTATAAATACTGTTTCAGAAGAAGATAGGCTGAAAAATAGGCAATTGCCATAAACTTTGATAGCACCGATCTTTTCTCATACTATTATTCTATCTAAAATGTCCCTCTTTTAGGCTTGTCTATTTCTTATCCATCTTTTGAAATCCAGCTTAAATGTCATCTCTCATATGGAGCCTTCCATAGCCCTTTTTCCAAAAGTTCTATTCTTCCCTGTGCCTCTGTATCCTATATTTTATTGTGCATAAAATGCTTAAGTGGTGCAGTCATGTGGGGTGGTATGTGTCTAATCAAGTCATATGGAAAGTTGCATGACTCCCACATTTATTGATCAAAAATTGATTCATTTTTATGCTCAATGTGACAGAATAACTTTCTTGCACAAAAAAATTATGAAACATCCTCTTCATGTATAGTTAAAAATGAAATAAATCATTTGGTAAGTTAGGACAGTTCAATAGTACTCTGATCTATCCCAAGACAATAACTTCTATACTTATGTGCATGTGTATATGTGTGTGTGCATGTCTGCGTGTGTGTATACAGAGAACCCAAAAAGTCTGAAAATATTATATGAACTGGACTAGATTATTATATATCATTTCATCAGATTTTATAATCAAATTGTTAAAAAAATCTGAATTCTCAAGTTCTATGGGTACCCTAAATATAATTTCTTTCAAAGAAGGATGTGTGTGCCGGGGGTTTAGAGAGTGTGTTGCAGACATGTTGTATGTCTTTACTGGTACCTTGAACTTAGTCGGCCTATTGGGCTACCTAACACAGTGCTAGTGCTAATCATGGCAGATGTTAACAAATACACAAAGAAAATGAAGTTGAAGGGCAAAGCAATTGGAGGAAATTTCCTGTGGGATAATAAGTAAAATAGTCAAACAGTATTTTTAGTGTTTCATTATAGCAACTTTCTAGAGGAAGATGTTAAAACTAAAATTTCAGCATTTTAGCATACATGCAAAGCCTAAAAAAAAGCTTTTTGAAAAAAATTAAAAGGACACGAGATGAAGATGTAGTCAAATCTAGTTCGTATGTTGTAAATAAAGAACAGCATGAAAAACAAAAGTATAGCAATTGAAATGTAAAATGATGGAGACGTTCAGAGTAGTGCAGGATAGACTTTTTTTCTTTGAATACTAATTTCAAAGTCTTACCAGTTTCTTAAAGATGAAGAACTTGAACTTTATGTAAATAGAATTCTTGCTTATACTATTTTATATTACATATATATAGTTTGTTCTTAAATTTACATGCAGTAGTATATGAAGCCTTATCTAGTGTTTTAAGTTCAAAAAGTAAAAACACACACACACACACACACACACACACACACAAATAAATGCTAGTGGAGAGAAAAAGGAAGATAAGATTCTTACTATTGAAGTAAACTCTCCTCTTTCCCATTTACTAATTTTCTAATATTCCCAACTGCAGTTCAGGACTAACATGGAAATGTTATTTATACATATGGGCTTTCTATATAAAGATTTTAAGACACTTGCTTTGGCTTTTAATTTGGGCTGCCCGGGTTCCAATTCACATCTTAGCTATGTGTCACTGTACAAATAATTTATGTTCTACAATTGTCACTTTCCTGATATTTAAAGGGTGAGTATCTGAAGTACCTGAAATCTCATGGTGTGATTGTGAGGATCAACTGATATACTTCATATATAGTATTTCACAGTGGATGGCACATGGCAAATTTTCAAAGTTGTAGTTATCTTTATTATTATCACATGTTTTCATGCTACTTATTGATATATAAAATAAGTTCCTATTTTTAATCCAATTAAGAGAATAAACAAGAACATTAACTAAAGTGTGAAATATCAGTCTAAGATTGTGAAGGAAAATTTTCTGATCTTTATTTACATTTATAACCACAGTGCTTTAAACAATACCTTGCACTCAGTAAACGTTTGCTCAATTGGACACAATTTAACAAAGCTACATTTCCATTGCTTATTAATATAATTGTATATCTAAATATGTGGACTTTTTCTCGGAAAGCCAAATTTTACTTTCCAAAAAAACAATATTCCTATACTGTTCAGATTTTTATTTCCCCTAAATCTAAATTTAATTGATCCTAATAGAATCTTACACATTCTTTAAAGTAGCTTTGGATTTAATGCAGATGCCATTCAATTTTTATGCAAAGAAGAATTTTCTTTGATATTTTGCATGTTGTACACCTGTTTTTCATGTTTATGTGAAGAATATAAGAGGAAAAGCTTTACGCCAATGGCTAATCATCAAAATTTTAGAGGTTGTGTTTCAGTATTCATCAAGACTATAATTACTTTGTAAACAATTTCCCATTTCTTTTGCTTTTATAAATCAGCATGAAAAATTAAAACTAAGCATTGAATAGTTAATTTTAAAATAAAACAAAATTTTATTTGTAAACAAATTTTGAATTTATTTAAAATTACTAATAAAATATTTCATATGAAACCATAGATTATGTGTTAAATTGTGAATTCCCCCAAAATATATTGGATTTTTTACCCAAGTACCTCATATTATGAAATAGTCAGTTAAAATGAGGTCATTAGGGTGGTCCCTAGGTCCCTAATCCAATACGACTCTTGTCTTTTTTAAAAGGGAAACCTTTGGACACAGGGATAGACAGGGAGAACCCCACATGGACATGAAAGCAGAGATCAGAGTGATGCACCTATAAGTCAAGGAACAACAAAGATTGCCATAAAATCACCAGAAGCTCCCAATGAGGCTTAAAAGATATCCTAACAACTTCAGAGGAAGCAAGGCCCTGCTGACACCTTGATCTTCAGACTTGTAGCCTCTAGAACTGTAAAAAGTACAATACATTTATATTTCTTAAGCCATCCAGATTGTGGTATTTTGTTATGGCAACCCCAGGAAATCAATATCCCATCCACTTGGTGCTGCATCCAGACCACTAGATGATTTAATGAACAGGAATGATTGTAACTATTTTAGGAATAAATGTACTAATTGTCTCCTTAATCACGAGAAATCAGATGACTATTGTAAGAACATACTTTTTAAAGAGATGGTAAGTACATAATTTTATGTCTTTTATGTGAGCTCACAATCTTAAATTAACTAGTCTAAATTCTGTATTCATACACTACATGATATAACATCATATAATCCCCTCTTTTTTAATAATTTCTAATCTGTAATCCCTAGGAACAGGTAAAGTGAGACAACTTTGGTTATCGTGAAGCCTGTTGCAAGAAATATCAATCTCCCTGTCCAAAATAATGCCATGCTGAATAGTGATAGCCTTAACTGTAAAATGGTGGCTCATTTCTGCAAAATGCTATTAAATGAAGATCAAATTCTCTGACATTTTAATGAAACCGAGGCTGGTTAATCGTCCATATTATTTTGAATTCAGAACTTCTTTTATATAAATATATATAAATAAATTATATATGTATGTATAATGGTATTCCTGTGTTTTAATGTAAGTATTTATGGGCAAGGGTTTGTTGTTTTCTATAGGACTATGATCAAGAGTCATTCATTTTCATCAATAATCATTTGGTTTTTTATTAGTAAACACCTGATCCCACAAAAGAGTGTTCAAATACATTACTACATTCTAAAAATTAAAAAAGGTATACATGTATAGGTCAGTCAGGTGAAAAAAAGTAAAGTATTACTCGTACTGTAAGCGCTAACTCTCTGCTCTTTCTGATTGTCCTCCGCAAAACCCCAGAGGTAAATATTACCTCAAATGTCATAGTGATAGTTCCATTACCTTCCATTAGAGTTTTGCCACTTTTATATATAACTAACCATTTATCCTGTTTTGAATATTCCATAGTATTGTATGCATTATTTGTGGACTTGCTCATTTAATGTTAAATTTGTGTGATTTATCTATGTTAACGCATGTAGTGGTTAATTTCCATTGCTGTCCAATACATTATAGCATATGTATATTGCCATTTCCTTTTAATGAATATGTGGATTAGTTTCTTTTGTTTTTTGTTATTATGAACAATGCTACTATGAACACTTTAGGATGTGTATTTTGGCACACACATGTAAAACTTTGGGTATATGCCTTGGAGTAGATTCAAGTCATTTTGTATGCATACATTTTAATTTGACTAGGGAAAGTCTGTTTTTCAAAATAGTTGCACCAATTTGCACTTCAAGTAGTATAAATGAATGAGTGTTTCCATTGCTCCCTATGTTTGTCTATATTAGAACTGATTCACTTTGTAATATTTATCCCTAACTGTTAAATTTCCAAGAAGATAAAAGCTTCTCCTAAAAGGGAAGATTTGTGGAAGTGACATTTATGTTTGGCCTCTCTAATATGATAGCATTAGATTACCAGAGCTAGCACAAAAGAGGATTAGAGTTAAAAGAACATCACCAGTTAATTAAAGAAGTCACAAACAGGGTTGGGAGCAAAACTGTTTGGGAAATTGGGTAGCTAAAAATAGCAATCTTGGTGTGGCAAAATTAGAAGGACAGGTCATATCCTCCTTCTTAAATAATTTGAAAGCCTTAAAAAATTTTATTTTTTATTTGTAATTTTTTGTGTGTGAAATGCAAGTAATGAGCTGCAAATATATTTTTTTCATTTTGTAGCTTATCTTTATAGACTCCATACAATGTTTTTAATAAACAGATAATTTTAATATACAAATTATAAATATTTTTCTTTTTGCTTAAACATGTTGTTTTCTAAAAGAAATTCATACTTTCATCTCAAAAAGCCCACTATTTTGTTAAGTTCTTCCTTTGACATTTATATCCACAATTCACTTTGAACTATTTTTTTCAAATATTTAAAGTTTAAGGAGGAAAATTTACATTTTTTCCAAATGTATAATTGTATTGGTCTTCTTGGATTGCTGTAACAGAATAACATAAACTGCATGGTTTAAAAAACAGATATTATTTTCACAGCTCTGAAGCATGGAAACTCTGAGATCAGGTTTCCGGCTGATTCAGTTCCGTGGTCACCCTCATCTAAACCTAATTACCTCCCAAAACCCTCCTCTCCACACATCATCACATTGGGGATTAGGACTTCAACATATAAATTTGGGGGAGGAGGACACAACATTCAATCCATAATAATAAGCAATTATTCCTACATAAATTATTGAATAGGCCATTCTTTGTTTTCTTCAACTGCAATACTCATGCTGTCATTAATAACGATTATACATATGCATTGATTGAATTTGTCATTTTCTATTACTCTATATCTATAATAAATTACGTTGCCTTAGTTATGGTAAGTTTTAATAAGTTCTGATACCTAATGGGGCAGGTTCTCTCAACAACTTCTTGTACACTAGTATGTTAGGTCTCATTGCCATACAATTTTTGCTACTAATGTTACATTGGTTTTAAGTTATATTTTAAAATATTGGGATTCTAATTGGGATTGTACTGAATTCATAGATCAAATTAAATATTTTAAACAATCTTTAAAATACGGACATTTTAAATCTAAGAACAACAAAATTTGTCAATTTTTTAGCGTGTTTTAATAAAATGTAATAATTCTCCTGCAAAGACTTTGAATAGAGTTTATTTCTGGCTACTTAATATTGTTGTGATTGTCAATGCTATCTTTTTATTTGGCCTTTAAATGGTTTTAAAATCTTCTTAGGTCAAAAATTACCATAATTTTGTGCTCATGGCAGATTTCAAAGAGAGGGACTTGAAGCGGAAAATCTTTAAGGGATCCTTGCACAGCCAGAAGTCCTTTTCAGGCTGATGTACATAAAATATTTAGTTTGGGGAGGGATTGCATTGGGAGTTATACCTGATGTAAATGACGAGTTGATGGGTGCTGACGAGGTGATGGGTGCAGCACACCAACATGGCACAGGTATACATATGTAACAAACCTGCACGTTATGCACATGTACCCTAGAACTTAAAGTATAATAATAATAATAAATACATAAATAAAAAAAAATATTTTAGTAGCCAGGGCAGTGGAAGGTCTGAAGAGTGAGAGGAGCTCCCAGGCCTGTAAAGGCCAGTTTGTAAGCTCATTCTTGGGGTCCTGTGGCTCTGTACCTGCAGATGGCAGCAATCAGTAATGGCTGTGGGGAATCTGGGGTATCAGGTACGTGTCCAGCTCCTGGCACTGGTAGAGTGCTACGCTGCTATCTTTTTTAAAATGCAGGAATTTATTATTGGTAGATAGAAATGTATTTGTATATAAACCTCCTATACAACAAATTATACTTCTAAAGTCCTAATACCGGTGTTTATTCCTTTTTGTTTTTAGTATAAAATTGATATCTGTGAATAAATAGGTTTTTATCTTCCCTTCCAATTTTTATGCTTTTTATTTCATATTCTTTTACCTCAAAATTTAGAACCTCTGGTGAGTATTAAATAGTATTGGTGAAAAATTATCCTCATGTAAAGATAATATTTCATCATTTCATCATCAAGAGTAATATTTGTCTTAAAACTTTGGTAGATAATATCTGTTCATATAATGAAACAATCAATCATTCATAATTTGCCATGAGACTTTTTTTTAAATCTTTGAGCAGATTTTGAATTTTACCACTCATTGTTTAGCAACTATTGAAAGTTTTGTTTACGGTGAATAATAATGCCAAATTTTAAAATAATTTGAGATATTTTTCTTACATAAAAAATTGGTCAATATATATTATTTGAATATACATTATTGAGATCTATTTTTTTAATGTACCCATGAATTTAAGTGACTACTTTGCATAATTTTGGCAAATGTAAGCACTTGTTAAATATAACAGCCACCAAGATATAGAAAATTTTCAACACCTTAGAACATCTCCTGTGCTCTTTTCCTATAAATCATTCCCACTCTTCTCACCTCAAGCAACCATTAATATGATTTCTATTAATATGAATTATTGTTGACTGTTACAGAACTTGCCTATTGTAGAATAGGGTCATAAAATTGTCTTCTTTATTGTACAGATTCTTAAGCTCAGCATAAAGATTTTCAAGTCAATTCATGCAGCTGTGGACACCAGGAATTCCTTCATTGTATTACTGCCTAGTATATCGTTATATTGATACCTCATCTATCTTTATCCATTCTCTTGTTCATGAATAATTGGTTTGTTTCCACCTTTGTTTATAATGAACATTGAGCATTGTGCTATGAGCATTGCATACGTGTATTTTGTGTTGTGTATTTTTATTTTTCATGAATGAATATTTAGAAGTGGAATTTCTTATGGTAATTATGTACTTTACACCATAAAACTCTTTGCCAAAGTGTTTGTATATCTTTACATGTATTTGATGTTCAATTATTCCATATATTAATTACTAATTGGCATGTTAAGTCATTAATATTAAACCTTCTAGTTGGGGTGAGATGAAATCTCATTATGTTTTAAATTTAAATTTACCTCATAAATAAGGTGTTGAATATTTTTTTATAGTCACTTTGTATAAGAAAGTTTCTATTCAAGTCTTTTATACATTTTTATTAGGTGTTTTACTTTTACCAAATTTGAAGAGTTCTTTATGTATTCTGTAAATAATTTATTTTTCAGATTAATTTTTTGGATATATTGTCTTTTTAATCTCTTTTATTACTTAGTGTCTTTTTATTTTCAAAAAGTTTAATTTTAATAAAGTCTAACTTATTTTCTTTTATTTTGGCATTACTCATTTTCTATTCTAAGAAATCTTTCCCTAAACCAAGGATGCAGATATTATATTCTCCACTTTCTAGATTTTAGAAGTTGTATAGTTTCATACAGGCAGCTTTACTTTCAAGACTATAATCCTTTTAAAATTACTTTTTGTGTATATTTTAAGGTAATGGTTGAGAATAATTTTTCTGTATGAGTATAACCATGTAAATAATTTTATATGGTTAATATTCCCAATTTTTATTCACATATTTATCAGGCTTTCCTAAAATATCTTCTCTTCAGATATTTTCAGCTGTTTATTGTTTTTGCTGATTTTAATTTACTGTGTTTTGTGTTCTTTTTGTGACCCTTTGTGTTTTTTGACATTTGATTTTGCACTAATCATGTTCCTTGGAACTTTTTCTGAGCATATATTTTTAAAGGTAGGGCTTACTTTGTTTCTGCAGGTCAATTCATCAGACCTTTCATCAATGAGCTTTTTCCTTCTGACTAGAGGGCATTCTTTAGTTTTTCTTTTATTGATAAATTGGATTTTTATTGTCTGAACATGTCTTTATTTTACTTTCGCCCTTGAAAAATAGTTTTTATGGAATACAATTCTGGGTTAATTGTGTTTTGGCTTATCAAATTAAAAAATTCACTTTTTCTAAATTATTGCTATTGAGAAGTTTGTTGTCTAATTATTATTTCTGTTTTGTTTCTAGTGTTTTGTTGTTGTTGTCTTTTTATATTGTAGATACAGGTGTAATTATTTTTTCTATTCTCTAGTTAGTATTATATGGCTTTATGAATCTGTGAATGTCTTTAATTAATTCATTAAGAATCTCCTTTCTACTTTTTTTCAAACACTGAGTAGAATTTACGTTCTCACTACCTATTTCTTGATCTTTGTTTTTCATACTATCATCTTTTATAACTTTTATTTTTTATGGAAATTTTTTTTTTCAGAAATCTATTTTAGTTAACTGATTTTCTCTTCAGCTAAGTCTATTAAGCTATAAATTTTGTCATTGGTTTTAAATATTTCAACAATTCTATTTTTCATTTCTAGATATCCTTTTGGTTTATTATAAAATTTTATTTGCTCTTCCTTATTTTTAGTTCTCTATTTATACTTTCTCATTTTTATTTTAATTTTTTAAACATATATTAGCCAATATTAAATTTTTTTTTCTGAAAGTTGTGTTACCTGAAATCTTCTCTTCAGATATTTTCAGCTGCTTATTGTTTTCGCTGATTTTAATTCACTGTGTTTTGTGTTGCTTTGGGTCCTTTTGCATTTTGTGGCATTTGATTTTGTACTGATTATATTCTTTGACACTTTTTCTGAACAAATTTGTAAAAGATAGGACTTGATTTGTTTCTGCAGGTTAATTTATTTCTCATGAGTGATTAATGGTACTACCAATCTGAAATTATTTTATGTTAATTTACTCGAAATATTTCAACTGCTCTGTGGGAATTCAGTGATTCCATCCATGTCAGCGTTTGATGTAGTATGAATTCTCAGGGGAATCTGCCCCCGCTATTCTTTAGTGCCACAATCGAAATAGGTGAGTTTTTGTCTTATTCCTTTTGTTTAAGTTTTTTTGTTTGTTTGTTTTTTAAACTATTTCAGCTCTATAATGAGATGCTTTTGTCTTCCAACTTAACTAAGATGTCTTATTATACTTTCCACTTTAGGTAGAGTCTAGGTTTTATATTTTGTCCTCCTTTTAGTATGTACAAAGTAGTTCAGTATTCCAGGAGTTTGAGAGAAACTCATGCTGAAAAGCAACTTGGGGCTCTTTTAATATCTTTTAGGATCTCTGCCTATTCTTTGGTTTGGAATCATAGGTTACTCTCTACTGTCAACTCAGAAAGTTTTGAAAAAGAGTACTAGAGTGCTTCGTTCCTTATAATAATTTCATTTTAAGTGATGAGAATCCTGTAAATCTGTTCCGTATGATAAATGACCATGTGCTCATTTTAAACCATCTGAAGTAAAATAATTTAAACTTGTTCATATAGATTGTGGTTATCAGGATTATCAGAAAAATAATGTGTACTTTTCTACAAAATATCTGTTTAATACATAAATGCTAGCCAATGTTAAAAATATAATCTGAAACCATATATTCTATTTTAAAAACAAAATCTTGGAAAATATTTAATAATTAAAGATACCTAGTAGTAAATTTATTAGAAGATTGAGCTGGAGCATATTTAAATCATTTGTTTCTCAAATGAGTAACTTTAAAATTTATGAATCAAAGACTATGTAAAGTAATGCTAGCTAACAATTACTCTGTACCTTGTATTAGATTGTTATGGGATCATTGGGATGTCACTTGCCAGCCACAAACATCTGTGGCCAATGGCATCTTTGCCCAAATTTTGCTCTGACCCACTGGGCTTGTTCTGCCCACTCAGCCTGGTAGGCTGCATTCAGCTCCTGCTACCAACCTGGATCCCACACTTGCTAAGGATGAGCCAGGTGCAGAGCAGTGAGAGGTGTGTGAGCGAGTGTAGGGTCCAGTCACTGTGCACAGCCAGGCACGCTGGCTGTGGGAGGGTGGGCAGCTCCAGGCATGAGCATGGGTGCCAGTTCCCTGCGAGGCTGTGACTGAGCCAAGCGTTCCATAAGCAGCTTCTACAGCTGACACCGGGGAATGTTGTGTGGCACCTGCAAGCTTTAGATGCCAGGAACCACAGAGCCCTAAAGAGGAAGTCACAGCCATGGGTCTGGGACCTACTAGCTCTGGGCTACCCAAAGAGCTGCAGCTCTTCTCTCCTTCCCTCATATCTCCTTGTTACCCATAATGTGGTGGGCAAGAGGCATGCTTCCTTCCTGTTTGTGTTACAACTCTTTTAGCCCTGCCATTTGGCAGGTCTGGCATTCTTATCCTGTGTCTAGGAAGAATGGGATATGCAGACAAGTGGACGTTGAGCAAGAAAAAGAGGAGCTTTATTGAGGATACAACAGGTCAGAGGAGACCCACATTGGGCAACTCCTCTCCATAGGCAGGGTGTCCCAGTAAGTATTCAGCTCTCAGCAGAGAGGGTAGTTCCTCTCTACAGCTGGTCATCACATCAGTTCTTCGGCTCTCAGAAGAGAGGGTAGCTCTTCTCTGCCAGGCAGGTCATCCCAACGAGTGTCCAGCTCTTAGCAGAGAGGGTAACTCCTCCCTGCAACTGTCCGTCTCATTATCTCCTGGAGTCTGGCTGAGTCTGGGACTTTTATAGGCCTCAGAGGGGAGGAAATGTGTGCTGGCCTATTGGTAGGCTATGGACTGCTGAGACCAGTTCAGCTGGGGAGACCCTAACCCAGCAGCGCTAGAGGGATTAAAGACACACACACAGAAATATAGAAGTGTGGAGTGGGAAATCAGGGGTCTTACGCCTTCAGAGCTGAGAGCCCCGAACAGAGATTACTCATATATTTATTGACAGCAAGCCAGTGATAAGCATTGTTTCTATCGATTATAGATGAACTAAAAGTATTCCTTATGGGAAACAAAGGGATGGGCCAAAGTAAAGGGATGGGTTGGGCTAGTTATCTGCAGCAGGAGCATGTCCTTAAGTCACAGATCGCTCACGCTGTTGTTGGTGGTTTAAGAATGCCTTTAAGTGGTTTTCTGCCCTGGGCTGGCCAGGTGTTCCTTGCCCTCATTCCAGGAAATCCACAACCTTCCAGAGTGGGCATCATGGCCATCACAAACATGTCACAGTGCTGCAGAGATTTTGTTTATGGCTAGTTTTGGGGCCAGTTTATGGCCAGATTTTGGGGGGCCTGTTCCCAACAATGGGCCTGCCCGGAAAGGGCACCACAAGTTCCCACTGTGTTCTGCAGGACAGGCAGCTGGGCTCCTAGACTTCAGACCCTCCTCAGCTTGAAGCCTCAGCTTGAGGCTTCACCTCGGACCCGCCCCCTTCCACCCAGAAGCCTGTCTTCCTCCTGCCTGCTTTCATGGTGCCCAGGCTGTTTGTGCCAAGGGGTGTTTGCAGGCCAGTGCTGAGCTGCCCTCAGCACCCCCTGACCACCCTCGCATGACTGTTGGTGCCCAAAATCCAGAGGGGGCCAAAGTGTCAGGGGGCTGGTGTGTCAGCGCTGCTTTGAGCATGTGCACACTCAGCTGGGTTGCAACAGGACCTGTGGGCTTTGTCTCAACTTTACTCAACTTACTCCATGATCAGAGCAGGTGGCTACAGCAGTCAGAAGCCAGAGACTGAGAGCAGACACTTCCAAGCCTGAGAGGGCAAGACCGGGAGTTCCTGGGCCCCTGAGAGGTTACTTGGCGGCCCTGTCCAACCCTTTACAAACAAACCTGAAACTCCTGGGACCAACCCTGCAAGTCCTGCCTGCATCTTCAGCCAAGTGCTCACAGGCCCCCAGGATGCAGCAGGAAGCAAAGTTGAGGCCATGGCAGAGGCTCTGGGCCTGGGAGCAGATCCTTCCTAACCATGCAAGGGTAGGGGTGGCACAGTAGGCTTCCTCAGAAACATGGAGCACTGGAGACCCACTGTCACCACTGCTGCTTCTGCAGCCACTCCTGCTACCACCACTTATGCCTCTCTGCTGCAGCTAGTGCTATGGCAGCAGCGGCTTCAGATGGCCTGCTGCTGCCATCAATGTTAAGCACTCCACATTAATATCCTCATTTAATATTATAGTATACTTAAGAGGAACAAACACTCCTTATCTTTATGAGACAGGTAAAGAAACTAAGGCTAAGAAGTGTTAACTGTGGTATGAAAGTTTATAGAGGAGTTATGTAAAAAGCTTCTAAAACTCCTCTCTGTTTTGCTCCATAGAGTGAATGTTTAAATACTACAATATGCCAACTTTGTATATAAGACACTGTGTGAAACATTAAGGGTGATATATGTTTAAATTAAGGAAACTATCACCTATTTCTTGATATATGTAAAATAAAATTCAATTGTATATAGATATGTATTTTACATATACTGTGTGGTATTTTATATAATATTTATGTATAATATGTAAGTGTATATGTCCATGTATATTAATATTTATATATATGTTATATATATGTGTCTGTATATATTTATTTTTTCTAGGGCTATCATAGCAAATACCACAGACTGAGTGGCTTAAGCTATAAAAATGTATTGTCTCACATTTCTGGAAGCTAGATGTCTGAGATCAATGTGTTAGTAGTGTTGGTTTCCTCTGAGGCCTCTCCTCTTGGCTTGTAAAGGGCTACCTTCCCCCTGTGTCTTGACATGATCATCCTTTTGTATGTGTATGTGTCTCTAGTCTCCTCTTCTTATAAAGACACTAGTCATATTGGTTTAAGCCTATTCATATGATCTCAAATTTAATTTAATTTCCTCTTTATGTCTCCGTCTTCACCACAATCACATTGTGAGGTACTGGCAATTAAGACTGCAATATTGACCGGGCACAGTGGCTCACGTCTGTAATCCCAGCACTTTGGGAGGCCGAGGCAGGTGAATCACGAGGTCAGGAGTTCGAGACCATCCTGGCTAACATGGTGAAACCCCGTCTCTACTAAAAATACAAAAAAATTAGCCGGGTGTGGCAGCGTGCACCTGTAGTCCCAGCTACTCGGGAGGCTGAGGCAGGAGAATGGCGGGAACACGGGAGGCGGAGCTTGCAGTGAGCCGAGATTGTGCCGCTGCACTCCTGCCTGGGAGACAGAGCGAGACTCCGTCTCAAAATAAATAAATAAATAAATAAATAAATAAATAAATAAATAAATAAAAAGACTGCAATATGTGAATGTTGAGGAGACACAGTTCAGTCCATAACTATATATGCATACTCATAAAATGCAATAAATAGTACCAGAATGTACAATTATAAATGAGTAACACTCTGTACATGCAATTCCTTCTGAGAAGGAATGATTGATAATTTTAAACTGTGGCTTTCAAGAAGACTTTACAGAGGAGGTAGATTGAGACTGGACATAAGAGATGTTGGTGGCTGTGATGGAAGGGAGAGACATCTGTGCTGGGAGAACTATTTAAATGAGACATTGACATGCGAAAACAGGAGCTGTATTCAGATGACAATAACAATGAATTTAGTGATTTAGCCTGAATAAAAGATTGGTTTGTGACATGACAAGAGGGAAGGGTGATTTGATACCAATTAATGGACAGCTTGAATTCCAGAATGAGAAATGTTTATGTTGTTCTGCAGGAAAAGAAAAACTTCACAGTTAAACAAACAAACAAAAAGTTTGTTTGTTTTCAGCTGGTTTTACTGTATTCTATTCTGCATCAAAAAAAAGTTATGCTTACTTCTTTCCTAGGCAAATCACTCAATCTGCACACTATGAATTATATCCCTGCCTTCCACCTCTGAAAAGTTCTGACGTCAGTTACATCTTCAATTTCTGAATTCTTCAATTTCTACCTTGTCATTTTTTTTTTTTTTTTGTCTTTTAAAAGTCAGTACATCTTTTTGGGAAAAATAAAACAATCTCATTTGTCTTGGCCTCAGTCTTATAATTTTCATTGCTTATGAATACACCAAGCTCTTACTTCCCGTTTTTTTAACTTCTTTTTTTCACTTCTCTTTCCTCTACAACTGACTTTATCTCTCATCACTCTGTGAATATTAACCTTACCAGGGTCCCACATTTTCAAACTCCATGACATCTTTTCAGACCCCATGTAGCTCAGTGTACCATCATCATTCAACACGGTTGACAGGTCTAAGGAAATGCATGGATTTTGTAATTACACACAGAACACTTAATGATCTTGATCAATTTTTATAACCTCTAAGAGTCTAAATATAGTAGTGATATCTCAATAGGGTTATTGAGAAAATAAAATGAAGCAATTTATGAAAGGTTTATCACAGTGTGTGATTCACAATACACATTAAATAAGCAGTAGCTAACAGTGTCTTAACAGAATTATCACTTCCTTCTGTCTCTAATTTGGGTCTTTTAATGCTTCCTTTTAGCCTCAAATTCCTGATATAAGAGCCTCTTCCTACCCTATGCTAATAATTATTAGTAACTTGAGTGTAGAGGAGAAAGATTCCTCATAAGGTTATAAAGTGATGTGGAATGCTAAGACATAAAGGGCATAGCAGTATTATTATATATATATTTTTTAACCCCACTGAGAAACTGCCATTGTAAGTTGTGTAGGGACTGCTGTTCTGACTCTGTTCATGCATTACAAGTCAGTCATTTAAAATCTTGTACCACAAGGATTATTTCTTCCAAGTTACTGTCTCTAACACTCTGTAGGCAAGAATGCCTAAATATGGGACCTAGTATTTATATGTTAGTCACAGGATCTTTTCCATATATCACATTTCTTCCCTGGTAAAAATCCCTTCCTCTTTATGTCCTCACTCAAGAGCTCTCATTTAATTGTTTTAATCCATAAATTTGAGCCTGGTTAACCATTTTAAAGAGATGGTAAGATAGATGGTAACCTACCGTAAAGTTTAAATGAAATTTCTTCTTCCTCCCTAACATACTCTTACCCCAATCACATTTAACACCCACATTGTTTCAGGAGCTCAAGCCTTCTCTTGTTCTATGTACTTACCATTCTCCTGTCCAAAGACGTTTGTTATACTGAATGATCTGACTTCTCTCATCTTTCATATCTCAGCTCCCTTGTCAACACTTTCTATAACTTCTTTATCAAAGAAAATTTTCTTATATTATTTGTTATGTCAATAACCTTTTGTGGAGCTTACCACAATTGTAATTTTATTCCTATTTCTGTGATTAGTACTCCCTAAGTTTTATAAAAACAGGGGCTTTGTTCAATTTAGCTAATTTCATACCCAAAACCTAAGATGTAGCCTTCCACAATAAAGTGATTCTAAATGAAAAAATGAGCTCCCGTTCTTAACAACAAAAGAACTCTTTATCTTACTCAGTAGAGAGTTTTGTCTTTTGAAACACAATGAATGCTCCACCGTCCTAGAGAGCAGATGAAATGATTTCATTCTCTCCTTGAGTTATCCAAAGGAACCAAATCTCCACTCTCATGAACAGATCTAAAGGCTACTTTCTAAAACAGAAACATTAAATAAAATGCCCTCTGTTTGCTTCTCTCTCTCTCTCTTTATGATTTGGTATACAGTTAAATAAATAATTGCATGAAAGTTTCTTTCTTTATGTTCTTTAACACTTGCTCCTAGTATTCTTCCCACTTCATTAACTGCTCTATGCCAAACTATTTAACTGGATTTTAAACAAAATTATTAATATTGTTCTTTTAAATGCTAATATAATCACATTTTTTCTGCTGAGTCTTTCTATGGCATCAGTTATTTTTATAATTATATGTATTCATGTTTACATGAATGATTATTAACTTTCTAACAAAATATAGTTAGAGAAAACACATGACATGCACACACACACAATTCAGTTATCAAATAGAATGTGTGGACAGAATTTCCTTTTTTTTAGAGGAAAATAAAAAGCATTTGCTGTGATTATATTTAGAAATCACAATTAATCAGTACTTTGCCAGCACAGTACCTTCTTAGTAGTTTTGGTGTCAGTATCACTGGAGGAATGTAAAATGGGTAAAGACTGAAAATTTCAGTACCAGGGGAAGGGAATAGGTAATGAAGTGGACACAAGCCCAGTTCAATAAATACGTTTTGACCAGCATTGAAAAAGATTTAGTTTTTGCAATTTCTCAACATAATAATTCATCTCTCATAATAAACCATATTGTAATAGATGAATACATTGGATTGTAAACCCTGCACATATGGTCCTAACTCTCAACTCTGAATTAATTTTACATGTAGGCATCTGACAACCTTATACACTTTCTATAGGCTTGGGATCTGTAGGCAACTTGGGATTAATAACATGAACCCATAAACTCCAGAAAATACATCAAGATATATCTTTCCACTCTTACATCTGTTAGTATGATAATAGCTTCCCATGTGCTTTCCTTATGTCTACTATGGCAAAGCAAAACATACAAAGATAAATATTGTATCAATGCTACATTTCAAGTGCTGGAAGCCTGATGGAAAATGTTTTAGGAGAACAGGAATGCTGTTGATAGCTAGAAATATCCATAAAAGATAGAAAAACTATGGGTCCCCTCTTAACCAGCTTTGTATACTTCTCTACACTCTAACTAAAACAGCATTTTCAAAATTTACATTTTCCATGTCAAACATCCACTATTAATAAAAACAAAAAACAACTTTTAGTAGTTTCCGATTGCTCTTTGCATAACATATGCTGTCTTTAACATGGGCAATACACTGTTGCATGATATCGTCCTTGCCTTTCTCTCCAGTTCTATCTCGCAGGTTTGTGATTGGTATTCCATTTGATATTCCGTTCCAACTGGCCTCTTAAAAGGATTTTTGAATGTGCTATTCTTGCTCTTTGTTTTGCCGCTCACTGCATCCGCTTAGGTAACACTTGTATCTTATTTATATTTCAGAATAGAAGAGATTTTTCAGGGTAAATCTATGTCATGCTTCTCTGTTTCATTCTTTTACCTGATTATATCTTCATATTATTTATGTTTGTGAGTGTATTATTATTTTAGCTATGATTTATTTAATATGAGTGTTTGGCACTAGATGCAATAATTAGTAGAAAAAATCATTATTTTTTCATTGCTCTATTGCCAGAACCAGTCACTTTCAATTGATCTATAATTGTTTATTCACTGAATGAATGGGCTTTAGCTGTGATGCTTAATTTGGAAAACACGGGAGAAAATAATACTTGCCCAAGAAACTTTTATTTAAGGCTTCTATGTCTTATCCTGGAAGATAATATATTATTATTTGTTTTTAATTAACCCAAATGAAGATTTTATATTTTTGAAAGAAAATAGGATTCTGAATCCTGTGGTGTTATTCATTATTTTCTGGTGTGCAAAAGGTAACATTAAAAAATAGTATCAATGTAAGTCCTCAATTAAAAATTATTTAAAAGCTGTATTTTTAGAGCTACAGCTGTTATGTTTCTATAGTTTTAAGGCCAAATCTACAAGTTAATTATATGGCAAATACTAAAAAGCAGTAGAATCTGGTTTTATAGATCATAGATAAAACTGAAGAGACTTTGTTTTAAGGAATGCATTTTCCATGTCATGATATGTTAAGAAGTCCATGAGTGTAATGGGGTTTATTTTCCTCTCTCATCCTATTATAGTATAGTCCTCAGCTAAATAGACAAAGTTTCTTATTTTTCATTAGTACCATTAGTACTGGGATAAAAAATTCAGATTTCAGTCAGAATGTAAATAATTGCCAACTGCACTTGTTTGATGCCATAACAGTACTTCCTAGCAGTATCACCTCATAGAAACTCATTTTTAAAGTGACACTAATATCAATGTATTTCATAAAATTTAATAAGGTTTAACATATGGTTATTTTGAAATACACATATCACCTATAAGGAAAGGAGAGTTTGACATAGTTTATTTTATTTTCTTAGGCATAATTTATCATTACATTGCCAAATTGTTCTCTATTTTGAAAATTAAGCATGTTTAAGCTCTTCCCATGTATGATTGTATACAACGGAGAATAAAAAATTTAATAGCAAAAAATTTACCCTTTTGAAGTTATGTGTTTCAACACAATTTTAGGTACATCAAATGTAGTATCATATTTAAACTTGTGACTGCTAGACCAGCTGTAATGAAGAGGCCAAGATAATGTGTAATAACAAATCAAAATGACCTTAATACTAAACTTATTGGAAAATGTATTGCAAAGTCACTTATACATGAGTAATCAATAACACACCCTTAAAATGACTAAAATCTTGATGAATTACAGGATTTTGGTCAGGGCAGTAGCATTTTGTCCCACCAGAGGAACATTTTGTTAAAATATTAAACAGCATTTTTTATGATTTGCTTTAAAGTTATTAAGAATATAAAGAAGTCTATCAAACAAGCCTGGAAATTAAGAGTGGAAATAAACTGATTAGGCTCTCCTACTGCCCATCTCTCTCAATCACTAGTTGACATCCAAATGAATTCATTGACACAAATTTTTAAAATCCAACTAAATCTAGGAGATATAGTGTGATTCTAATTATTCCACAAAATATCATTAAGACAAAGGGTCTTATAATCATTGTTTTTTGTCTTTTATTCAAATAACTGGATCTAGGAGATATACCCTTAGCAATTATCCATTTATGTAGCAGCACTCAATAGTTTAATTGACGAGTAGATTAATTTACAATAGACAACAATCCTCCTACATATACCAAAACAAATTTCCAACAAAAGTATATGATTTTCAAGTGAGAATAATTATTTTAAAATACTAAATACCAAATTTATTACAAATAAGCAAATTTGGCCATACTGTTTCTAGTGAAAGATGGTATAAAGGAAATTCAAATCTGCTGATTAAGCCCTCTGATTCACTAAACTTAGGATGCTGAAGCACAAAAATCATCATTATCTGAAACTCAGATTTACATAACTTCATCTCTTTACTGAGAGAATTGTATTTTTTGGTCCTTCTTTCTGTTGGTTTTATGTTTCACATTTATTAATTTGTGTGTGTTGAGCCATCCTTGCATCACTGAATTTGGTTTGCTGGTATTTTCTTGAGAATTTCTACATTTATGTTTATCAGGGATATTTGCCTATAGTTTTCTATTTTGTTGTGTCTTGTCTAACACCTTGCGATCAGGGTGATACTGACCTCATAGAATGAGTGTGGGAGAATTTTCCCCTTTTCTGTTTTCAAATAATTGGTATTAATTGTTCTTTAAAAGCCTGGTCTAATTCAGCAGGGAAACCATCAGTTCCTAGTCTGTTTTCTTGTTGGGACACTTTATATTACTGATTCCATCTTGATTCTTATAATTTCTCTGTTCAGGTTTTCCATTCTTCTTGGTTTAATCTTGGTAGGTCATCTGTGTCCGGGAATTTTTTTCATTTCCCCTAGGCTTTCCAATTTCAGTTTGTATGTGGGTTATATATGTTCATAATTGTTTTTAATGATTCTTAATATTTCCATGATGCCATTTATAATATATTCTTTTTCATTTCTCATTTTACTTATTTAGGTCTTTTTTTTCCTTGTTATTTTTCCTAATTATTTGCTGATTTTTTATCTTTTCAAAAAACCAACGCTTTTCTTTTGTTGATGTTTGTCTTTTTTTTTTTTTGGTCTCAGTTTCACGTATTTCTGTCTCGTAAGGTCTTTATTGCTTGCTCCTTTTACTAATTTTGGATTTGGTTTGTGTTTGCTCTCTTAGTCCCTTGAAATACATCATTAGGTTGATTTAATTTTTTCTAGTTTTTTGATGTAGGTTATAACCTACAATCAGCCCCCACCCAAATCTCATGTTGAATTTTGATCCTGAGTGTTGGAGGTGGAGCCTGGTGGGAGGTGATTGGATCACGGGGGTGGTTTCTAATGGTTTAGCACCATCCCCCTAATGCTGTCTCATGATAGATTTCTCATGAGATCTGGTTTTTTGAAAGTGTGTAACACTTCTCCCTTTGTGCTTTCTCTCTCTCTCTCTCTCTCTCGCTCCTTCTCCACTATATGAAGATTGTAACTGCTTCCACTTTGCCTTCCGCCATGACTGTAAGTTTCCTGAGGTCTCTTGAAGCATGCCTCCTGGACAGCATGTGGAGCTGTAAGGCAATTAAACCTCTTTTCTCCCATAGAGTACCCAGTCTCTGGTATGTCTTTATACAGGATGAGAATGGACTAATACAGAAAATTGGTACCAGAGTACAGGGACATTTCTATAAAGATACCTGAAAATGTGAAAGGGATTTTGGAACTGAATAATGGGCAGAGGTTGGAACAGTTTGGAGGGATGAGAAGAAGACAGGAAGATGAGGGAAAGTTGGAATCTTCCTAGAGCCTGAGTATAATGGCTCATGCCTGTAATCACAGTACTTTGGGAGGCCAAGCGGGGTGGATCACTTGAGGTCAGTGCTTCAAGACCAGCCTGGTCAACATGACAAAACCCTGTCTCTACTAAAAACATGGAAATTAGCCAGGTCTGGTGATGCATGCCTCAATCCCTGCTACTTTGGAGGCTGAGGTATGAGAATCTCTGTGAGCCAAGATTGTGCCACTGCACACCAGCCTGGGTGACAGAGTGAGACTCTGTCCAAAAAAAAAAAAAAGGAAAAGCAAACAAACAACAAAAAAAAAATTATTTGAGACTTATTGAATGGTTGTGACCAAAATGCTGATAGTGATATACACAGTGAAGTCCAAGCTGAGGCGGTCAGGTGGAGATGAGGAACTTCCTGGGAACTAGAGTTAAGGTCACTCTTGCTAGGCGTTAGCAAAGACACTGGTGGCATTGTGCTGCTGTTCTAGAGAGGTGTAGAACTTTGAACTTGAGAGAGATGATTTAGGGTATCTGGTAGAAGAGATTTCTAAGCAGCAAAGAGTTCAAGAGGTAGTCCAGCTGCTTCTAAAAGCCTACAATAATTTGCATAACCAAAGAAATGACCTGAAACTAGAACTTATATATAAAAGAGAAGTAGAACATAAATGTTTGGAAAATTTGCAGCCCAACTATGCAGTAAAGAAAAACCCATTTTCTGGAGAGGAATTCAAGGCTGCAGACATTTGCATAAGTAAAGAAGAAATGAATGTTAATAGCCAACACAATGGGAAAAATGTCTCCAGGGTAGGTCAGAGGTCTTCACAGCAGCCCCTCCCATCATGAGCCTGGAGGTCTAGGAGGGAAAAATGGTTTCCTGGGCCAGGCACAGGGCCTCACTGCTCTGAGCAGCCTTGACACCTGGTTCACTGTGTCCCAGCTGCTCCAGTTCCAGCTGTGGTGAAAAGGGGTCAAGGTACAGCTTGGGCCATTGTTTCAGAGGGTGCAAGCCCCAAGCCTTGGTGGCTTCCTTGTGGTGTTGGGTCTGTGAGTGCACAGGAGGCAAGAGTTAAGGTTTGAGAATCTCCTCCTAGATTTCAGATAAGATATAGAAATGGCTGAGTGTCTAGGCAGAAGTCTGTTGCAGGGGTGGAGCCCTCATGGAGAACCTTTACCAGGGCAGTGCAGAGGGGAAATGTGGAGTTGGAGTCCCCTGCACAATCCCCACTGGGGCACTACCTAATGGAACTGTAAGAAGAGAGCCACCATCCTCTAGACCCCAGAATTGTAGATCCACTGACAGCTTGCACCATGGGCCTGGAAAATTCACAGTACTCAATGCCAGCCTTTAAGAGCAGCCACAGAGGCTATACCCAGCAGAGCCACAGGACCACCCTGCCCAAGGCAGTGGAGGCTCATTCCTTGCATCAGTGTGACCTAGATGTGAGACATGGAGTCAAAAGAGGTTATTTTGGAGCTTTGAGATTTAATAACTGCCCTGCTGGGTTTTGAACTTGCATTAGCCCTATAGCTCCTTTCTTTTGGCCAATGTCTCCCTTTTGGAATGGGAACATTTACCCAGTGCCTGTATCCCCATTGTATCTTGGAAGTATTCAACTTGTTTTTGATTTTACACACTCATAGGCAGAAGGGACTTGCCTTGTCTCCAGTGAGACTTTAAGCTTAGACTTTTGAGTTAATACTGGAATGAGTTAGGACTTTCAGGGACTGTTGGGAAGGCATGATTGCATTTTGAAATGTGAGAACAGGAGGGGCCAGTGGTGGAATAATATTGTTTGACTCTGTGTCTCCACCCAAATCTCATGTTGAATTGTGATTCTGAGTGTTGGAGTTGGAGCCTGGTGGGAGTTGATTGATCATGGGGGTGGTTTCTAATGGTTTTGCACCATCCTCCTAGTGCCATCTCATGATAGCATTACATGTGGTCATTTGAAAGTTTGTAGAACCTCCCCCTTCACTCTCTCTCTTCTGCTCTACCATGTGAATAAGGTGATTTCTTCCCCTCTTCCCTTCTTATTTGATTGTAAGTTTCCTGAGGCCTCCTCAATCATGCTTCCTGTACAGCCTGAAGAAATGTGGGTCAATTAAACCTCTTTTCTCCATAAATTACCCAGTCTCAGTTCTTTGCAGAAATGTGAGAATGGACTAATATGTTTAGCATGAAAAATAATTTTTAATTCTTTATTTGTCATTTATTCAGGAACACATTTAATTTTCATGTACTTGCATGTTTTTGAATGTTCCTTTTATTTTTAATTTCTAGTTTTATTTCACTGTAGTGAGAAAAAGATACTTGATATTTTGAATTTTAAAAATTTCTTGAAGCTTTGTGTGTGTGTGTGTGTGTGTGTGTGTGTGTGTGTGTGGCCTAGCATATAGTATGTCCTGAAGAAGTTTCCATGCCTCAATATGAAGAATATGTTGTTTTCTGTTGCCGGACAAAATGTTCCGTAAATGCCTGTTAGATTTATTAGGTTGAAAGCACAGTTTAAATCCAGTGCTTTTTTTTTTTTTTCTTTTTCTTTTTCTTTTTTTAGATGGAGTCTTGCTATGTAGCCTAGGCTGGAGTGTTGTGGTGTGATCTTGGCTTATCACAATCTCTGCCTCCCAAGTTCAAGCAAATCTCCTGCCTCAGCCCCCAGAGTAGCTGGGATTATAGGTGCGTGTCACCACATCTGGTTAATTTTTGTATTTTTAATAGAGATGTAGACATGGGGTTTCACCATGTTGGCCAGGCTGGTCTTGAACTCCTGACTTCAAGTGATCCATTTGGCCTCCCAAAGTACTAAAATTAACAGATGTGAGCCACTCTGCCTGGCCCTGATATGTTTTTATTTTTATTTTCTTTCTAGATAATCTAGCCATTGCTGAGAGTAGGGCATTTAAAATCACTATTATCATATTGGAGTTTCTCTCTCCAATTATATGTAATAATATTTGCTTTATATATGTGGGTGTTCTAGTGTTGGGTGTATTTGTATTTATAATTGTTATATCTTCCTGATGAATTAATAATTTTATCATTATATAGTGAGTGACCTTTTTGTCTTTTCTTCAGTTTTGACCTAAAGTCTGGTTTAATGGATGTTAGTATAGCTACCCCTGCATGTTTTTGGTTTCTGTTTGTGTGGAATACCTTTTTATATTCTGTCACATTCAGTCTGTTTGTGTTTTTACAGACAAAGTTTATTTCTTGTAGGTAGCATATAGTTAGGTCCTGTTTTCTTATCCATTCAGCCCATCTATGGTTTTTAGTTGGGGAATTTAATCCATTTATATTGAAGGTTATTCCTAATAATATGTGAGGACTTACTCCTGTTATTTCATTAATTGTTTTCTGGTTGTTGTGTGTATCCTTTGCTACTTCCTTTCTCTCTTATTATATATCAATATGGCTTGTTTTTCTGTAGTGGTAAGTTTTTATTCCTCTCTCTTAGTCCTCTGTGTATCTACTCTACCAGTGAGTTTTATATTTTTGCATGTTTTCATGAAGATCATTATAGTCCTTTTGCTTCCATATTTAGGACTTTCTAGAAACTTTCTCTTAAGACTTGTCTAATGGTTATAAATTCCATCAGTTTGTGATTGTGTGGGAAAAAACTTTATTTTCTCTTTCATTTCAGAAGGATAGTTTTGCTAGGTATAGTATTCTTGATTGATAATAGTTTTTCTTTTGGCACTTTGAATGTATGATCCCATTATCTCTTGCCTGTAAGAGTTTCTGCTGAGAAATTTGCTATTAGTCCAGTGGGGCTTCCCTCATATGTGACTTGATGCCTTCCTCTTGGTGGTTTTAGAATTTCCTCTTTGTGTTTGATTTTTGAAAATTTCACTCTCTTGTGCCCTAGAGAACGTCTTTTTGGATTGAATATATTTGAAGCCTTTGAGATTTCTGAATCTGGTGTCCACAATTTTCCCAAGATGGGAAGTTTTTAGCCATCATTTCATTAAATAGATTTTCGATGCCTTTTCCCATCTCTTCTTCTCCTGTTAATGCCATAATGCAAATATATGCATTTTTAAAAAGATGTCCCATAAGTCCTGTATGCTTACTTCACTTTTTATGTTTATATTTTTATTTTTTTCTATGACTGGGTAATTTCAAATAACCTGTCTTCAAGTTCAGAGATTATTACCTCTGCTTAATCTAGTCTAGTATTAAGGTGCCTAATGTATGTTTTATTTCATTCATTGATTTCTTCAGCTGTAGAATTTCTAGTTTGATTCTGTTTTATGATATCTATCTCTTTATAAAATTTCTTTTTTACATTTCAAACTGTTTTACTGATTCCATTGAATTGTCTATCTGTAGTCTGCTGTATCTCACTGAGCTTCCTTAAGGTCATTATTTTGAATATCTTTTCTGGGAGTTCTTAGACTTCTTTTTCTTTGGAGGATGTTGTTGAAGAGCTATTGTGTTCCTTTGGTGATCTCACATATCCTTACTTTATCATGTTTCTTTTGTCCCTGCATTTTGTCTGTATATCTTGTTCAGCAATTGACTCTTTTAAACTTTACAAGTGGCTTTCATAGAGAAAGACTTTCACCTGAAGTTGGGTTGTTCTGGTTGAGATAGGTATGGTGACTCCGGTAATAAGTAGATACAGTGATATATTCTCCATGCAGCTTCTTCAGCTGTGATCAAGTCAGCAATAACAGTGACTATCTCAGTGACTTAGGCTATAGAAATATGTGGCAGTGGCAATGAGAGTATAAGTAGTTAAAGTTCTTGGAAGCAAGGGATTTTGGGGTAGTCTTATTTTTGTTTTCTCCAAAATGAGGAGACTCAGTAAAGAGGATCCCTCCTAGTGTTAGATCCAACATGGCCTATAAGTATCTGTAGTGGTAATGGGTTCCAGGTGCATGTGCTCATAGTGAATGTGGAGCTAGAGTCTTAGGCTTAAGATCTTACAAATCCATTTTGGTACCTGAGTGTTGGGGTGAAGTTTCACTCTCTGTGCAGGGTTTACTGTAGATTGCCCAAACAGCCAGGATCTGTGTGATTCAGAGACATCCCCTAGCAGCTCAGGCACAGATGGCCAGGTTGTGGTTGTAATTCTGACTGTAGAGGACAGGGCAGAGTCTTGGCCTGACTCCAGGGAAGAAGGTGTTCTCTGAAGGTTTGGACCTGATGAGCAGAATATTGCTGCAAATTATGAATGAAAGCCAATAGGACTCAGTAACAATTTATGTCCCAGGAAATGAGGCACTGTATATTGGTGACTCTAGGCCCTTAGATGGTAGAAATTGGCAGTATTCTAGACACTTGTTAGGCCAGGTGCAGTGGTAGCAAAACCCTAAAATGACGGTACACAGCTTGCGTGTGTGAGCCCCGAGTGTAGGGAGCAATACAACTTGACTCCACTCCCTAGAGAGAGACGTGTCTTAGCAGCTCAGACTCTAGGAGGCTAGACCAGCTTCAATGAAGTGGAATGCTAGCATAGTTTGCCCTAGAGGGCAGTGTTTCTCAGCTCAGCCACTGCTCTGTTTCTCTGGCATGTGTGATACTACATCAATTTAGCCATTAAATGTGCTGCTTCTCAGCTCAGCCAAGGCACTGGGGCCAGTGTGCCTCTTCAGCTCAATCCCAAGCAGTGTGATTATTCTTGGAAGCCCAGACACCATTTCCCTGGGATGCATGGTGCCACGTAGCTTAGGCAATGGAGTATGTGACTGCTCTGGGCATCTGAAGCACTGCTTCCCTGGATGTCTGGCACTGCTTCAGCTCCAACACAGGGGACAGGGGATAGCGACAAATGGGAGAGGCATATGAAATAGCTCTATCAAAGCACCATTTCCCTGGCAGGTAGTGTGTGACTTCAGCTGGCATTCTATGGGGCAGGATTCCGCAGCAACTGGAAATGTTTTTTTGGAGTCACTCTGCCAAATAGCCATTTCTTTTGAGAGACAGCTCACAGATCCAGCTCAAGATCTTGAAGACAGGATGCAGCAGTGACTGGGAAGGGTAGATGGAGCAGTTCCACTAAGGCACTGTTTTCCCTGAAGGAAGTGTGCAGTTTCAGCCTGGATGCTAAGAGGCAGGCCACAGTCACAACTGTTAGGGGTAAGTGGAGAGGTTCCACTGCCACTTAGCCCCACACAGAAAAGTGCCGTAGCTTCTTGCAGCTTGGATTGGGGTGGTTGAATTACTGGGCAGGGGTGGTTCACTGATAACTTAGCCTCAGAAATGAAAAGGCACAGTAACCACTCACCCCTGAAGCAAAACACACATCAACAGTAGTACCAGTTCCAAAACAGTGTAGCGCAGTAGCCATGAGGGCCACTGGTGGCAGGATACAGGTTTACTCTTTCTCTCTGGCTCACACAACTGTATGGACCCCTGGTAGTTCCCTTAGTTGAGCTTAGTGCCTATGAGGACTGCAGGGGACCCCAGAGGTGAGGACTATAGGTGTCCAAGATATTGAGGGGTAGCTGCTGAAATCTTCTTGCTTACCTTTTCCCCAACAGGGAGAAGTTCTTCCTAGTTCCCAGCTGAGCCTGGCTGAGAGATGTGGTAGTGGAGCCCAGGTGTATCTTTTCATTCTCTCTGTGGCCATCCTGAGTTTCTGTGCTTATAAATTTTTGTTACTCCTTTGATATACTCTGGTGCTCTCCTTTATTTTTGTCAAAAGGTAGTTGGATATTTGTTATTTTGGCTGACTTTAGTGATAGAGAGCAAGCTCTACAGCTTTCTAATCACCTGTCTTTCTGACATCAGAACTGCATAACAGGTATTGTTACCTCCATTATAGAATAAAAGGAATTCAGCCTCAGATATGTTACATAACTTCACTGAAGTTACACAGCTCCTCAGTGGCAAAACAAGTATTCTAATGTAGGTTCAATATCAAAGTTGCAAGTTTTTTTCCTACAATAAAATACCTTAGAGTTGAACAATTATCAGTAACAAGTTTAAAACAAATATATACATTTTTATTAAATCCCATTATATTGATGATGTGCCTATTTGTTTCAGTTTATTCAATAAATATTTATTGTCTGTTCCACAGAAATTTTAGAGTATACACGAGAGAGACATAAAATGAGTGAAGGATTATAATACATTGTAATAAATTCTGAAATGCCGAGATATAGGTATTGTGGAAATATTTTAAAGGAATGTCTAACTCAGCAGTAAGTGTGAGAAGAATGTGTCTTACACTGTGATGTCAAAAGGGTCCTATGGCTGCCATTTTTAAACTGAGGGTCACCTGGAAATGATTCTGGATATAAATGCAAGAGTTCCAATTTTGAAAAGCAATCTAAAGATCTTGTAAATTATGCTAAAATTTGTGGAGGTTGCAGGGGGAAAATTGACTTTAAATAGTTTTGAACAAGGTATATCCAGAAATAGCTTTCTACTTTGCAAGATCATTACCAACACTATATAAAGAATGTCTTTGAAAAGGGAGAATCATTGTGTCTTTTTCCATTATGCACGTGAAAAATTAAGTCAAAGTAATATAAAAGAAATAAGAGACTGGAAAGAGCAATACTTTTGTGGTAGTATCAAAAGAACTTTGCTTGGGAGAGAGAAGAAGATTAAGAAGTACTAAGGTTAAAAATAGAGCCTTAAATATTCCATTACAGCTCAGTTCATATATTAAACTTACAGCAGTATATCCAGTTAATTAGGCTGTTAATTTGATAAGCATGGCTGACTGCAGTTTATTTAGAACAAACTAATAATGATTTTGCTTATTAAGGATGGTTTAAATGTATGCAGAAGAAAAGGAGCCGGTGAAAGGGATGCAAATTTGTATCAATCAGGGTTCCTGGTGGCAAAGCACTGGTAAATAAAACTAAAAAAACTAAAGAAAAAAATAATTTATTGAATAGGCAGCAGACAGTTTATAGAATTTATAGGTATGCAGAACAACTATACTCAGAAAATGGGCAGGGCCAAGGGTGCCTGCTCATCAGACGTGCTCAAACAAAGTCAGTCTTGCCAACTCTCCCCTTCCCACATACAAGCCCTAGCAGTAATTAAAGTATAAAATACACATTACATTTTGAAGACTCAGTATGATAAAATAATGTAAAAATATCACTTTAATAATTCCACATTAATTATATGTTGAAATGATAATGTTTTGAATCTATTGGTTTCAATAATATAATCTTAAAATTAATTTTACTTATTTCTTTTTGTTTCTAATTTGGCTAGTAGACATTTTAAAATTAAATATGTGGTTTTCATTTGTGTCTTATATTTACATAGGGTAACATTGTCCTAGAGTACTAGCTGGGGTCTTGTGTGAATGTATGTGAGTGTGCAGGGAAAAAAAAAACAAAAAACGGAATTGATTCAGAACTGACAATAGCATTGAGTTGCAGCATTGGGTTACTGTCTTTTTTTTTTTTTCCACCCAAATCAAGGTCAGTTTTATCATCACAAACCCTGATTCACCTGTTGGAAGACAAGAAGAGTGATACAATAGAATAGATTTGAAGATATCAATAGGAAATAGGTATAGAAAAGAAGAGATGAAGGGAACAAACTTCCATTTGGAGTGATAAGAAATTCTAAGCAATATGTGTGGCTTGGTAAAATTTTGGAGTTTGCAATTTGTGTAATTCTTGTGTTTTATTGACATATTTTTTCGTCAAATTAGACCAAAAACTAAATGAAATGCCTGCCAAAATATACAAATGATGTAAAAAAGAGATAAGGCCAGGAGTCATTTAGGTTCATGCAGCACAGTTAAAAAAACATTCATTTATTTATACTGTTGCATTACACTCACATGAATGTGTGAAAGGGAATTGAAGACAGTGTGTGCTAAAAATAATAATAATAATAATAATAATCCTGTTAGTTGTTGTTATAAGCCTTGTAAAACACCAAATAACATACTTGGTAAAAGAAAATATTTTAACTGTTGTGTGCAAGACGATTTGATTTTTTTCAACAGCAGTCAAAGCAGGAGCAAATGCTGACCTGCTGTTTCATGCAATAGATTCCCATTCTTCTTGTTAAGCCCATTAAACTAAGAATTGCTGAAGAACGCAAATGTCTTGCAAGGGACAAAGTCCATTTGAGCTTATAGTTTTGCCTTAGGCCGAAAAGGAAAGGAAAACCCTTTCTACACTTTCTAACCCTATGTGGTAGTTATCTTGCTAAAGGGAAATCTTCTTCAAGCAATTCCCAATACAGAATGTCATTATCTCCAGTGGCTCTTTTGATTATTCTGCATACCAATCCATCAGCCAGTTTTCTAGAAGTTTCAGAGATGACTGTTAATGCCAGTAGCAATTATAAAGAAAACTGATCCTCTAAAAGCAACAGTTTGATATTTGTTCCTACAAACTGCCTTTCCACAAATAATACCAGAACGTTTTCACTCTTAAAAGCTACAGCAGACATAAAATGATTGTGTTGACCAGGTGATTGAATCAACTGTCATAGGCATAGAATGCTGGACTAATATTTTAAGAGAAATATAATAAAAACCATTTAATAGATGTAAATACTGCTCAGTTTTGAAAGGTTAATAAGGAGAGAAAGCTCTCTGTTCTCCAAAATATTTTCATTGCACATTTCAAAGTAGATGAAGGTTAGCTTTAATTTGTTCCTTTTAGTATCATGGCTTTCTGGTTTATGTATGTAATCACCATAAATGAAGTAAAACATTTCAGGCCTCTAAATATTAAAGTTTAAATAAATAGCTTTAGATAATACACAAAGTATATTCTCTAATTATGTAAATATTTGCTGAATTGATGCACCATTAGAGACCATGAACTTTCATAAATAAATGAAAAGATTCATTAGTCCCTATCCAGTCTAGAGTTACAGGAATCTTACTCTGAGACAGTGGTGTGAATTCCTACAGTCTCCAGACACGAAACTTGTAAATCCCAACACTTACGTGACTAGTCTAAAGCAAGTTACCATAGAATATCTAAGCATATTTATAGCTTCAATGGCAAATGTTGCTTTTTCTGAATTGAATAGTAGCTTCTTTAATGTAGTTCATATAACTAATTAAACCAAGTTCAGTGCCTGTAACTTTAATTATATTACCATAGGAATCTAGGTATCAACATTAAGACATTTTCTGTATATAGTATACGTGTAAAAGCAAGCACACTAGACCAGAGACAATAATGGGACTTCACACACATAAATAATAATGATTAAACATTAAATTCCCACAGAGGCCTTCCACATGCCTTGCACTCTGCTAAATCCTTTTATATAACTCATTTCATCTCTAAAGCTAAGTGTGAGCTGTCATATTTTTCATGTATACAGATAATCGCACCGAAGCTCAAATTGAAAACATATGCCTGACTTTGTATAAATGCTCTTTTCATTACAAAACTGTGCATCTCATTATTGACACTCACTAAGAAATTGATAAAAGAGGAATGAATAAATGAATGAAGGAATGGATATAGAAATTCACTACTGTGCATATTGTTAAGTTTTTACATATTTCTGGCAGTTTAGAAAAATGCATGTCTAAGACTACTATTTACATAAATAGTATCTAATAACATTTAACTATCTTTTTGTTTTATGACATTCATTAGTTTTTAACAAATCTAACTATAATAATATATTTATTTATGTTTTTAACCATTATTTCGGTTCAGGAGTACATGTGCAGTTTTGTTGTATAGGTAAACTGAATGTCTTGAGGGTTTAGTATACTAATTATTTTGTCACCCAGGTAATAAGCATAGTACCTGATAGGTTTTTTAATCCTCACCCTCCTCCACCATCCACCCTCAAGTAAGCCATGGTGTCTATTGTTCCCTTCTTTATGCCCATTAATACTCAGTGTGTGACAACATAATTTCGGAAATAATCTTATTCTATTTGTTTTAGAATATAGAATATTAGCCTACTTAGATATATTACTTATAGTACTTAAAACATTTCCTGTTAATGCTGAGAAAAAACAGTAATGTAAATAAGAAAATAAGCTCTTTTTGTTTTTGTTTCTGGATTCATGCTTTAACATGTCATAAATCATGATAAACAACATTTTTTTATCTTTTTTTTGCCATCATGACATTATTTTTTCTTTTAAAAAATATTTTGTATTTTTAAACATTTTTTGTGCGTACATAGTAGGTGTATATATTTGTGGGGAACATAAGAAGTTTTGATATAGGCATGTGATGTGAAATAAGTACATCATGGAGAAAGGGGCATCCATCCCTTCAAGCATTTACCCTTTGAGTTACAAATAATCCAATTACATTATTTAAATTATTTAAAAATGTATAATTATTATTGACTATAGTCACCCTATTGTGCTATTAAATAGTAGGTCTATTCATTCTTTCTAATTTTTTTTGTACCCATTAACCATCCCACCTCCCCGACAACACCCAACTACCCTTCCCAGACTCTGGTAACCAGCCTACTCTCTATATCCATGAGCTCAATGATTTTCAGATCCCACGAAAAGGTGAGAAAATGCAATGTATAAACACATAAAATATTATAAACACAACCCCAAATATTCTAGCTTCCATTAAAATTTTACTTTATATATGATAGGTCTGAATTATAAAGTATGTTTTGTTGAAAAGATTCCTACTGAAGTCATAAAGTATGAAGTTTAAAGTATATGATTAGTACTTATTGACACGTGTCTGAATAACCTGTCATAGGCATGAAAATAAATAGGAAGGAATAATACTTTTACTTAATATACTCTAAAAGGTTTTAATCACACTTAAGGACAAATGTAACGTATTAGAATCTGATGAACATATTTGATTTTTAATGCTTGTGATATATTTCTTCAATTTAAGTTGCGAGCTAACTTTCTCATATGGGCTTGCATATTGACTTTCAATCATTTAGTAAGAAAAAACTATAAAAATGGAAATATTTACTGTAAACATAGCTGTAATTTTGTATAATGTGCATTATAAATTGATACCCTAATATATCATCTTAAGTGTTACTTCATGTACTTAAATTTGGAGAATGTAATTTCACTTACTCTATGCCCAAACATATCAAATGAGCTACAAATTTTATTAGCAAAATGCCTAGGCATTTTGTACAAAAATGACATTTAGTACAAAAATGACAGACCACATTACTAAGTGTTTTAATCTAATATGATGGACAGTGAATTCACTTACTTGAAGAGTTTTAACTAATATTGTTGATATTTATTGTGTGGCTGAGTCTTACAAGAGCTTCTTGACCGGGCGCGGTGGCTCACGCCTGTAATCCCAGCACTTTGGGAGGCCGAGGCGAGTGGATCACAAGGTCAGGAGAGCAAGACCATCCTGGCTAATACAGTGAAACCTGTCTCTACTAAAAGTACAAAAAAAAAAAAAAAAAAAAATTAGCCAGACGTGGTGGCAGGTGCCTGTAGTCCTAGCTACTCAGGAGTCTGAGGCAGGAGAATGGAGTGAACCTGGGAGGTGGAGCTTGCAGTGAGCGGAGACTGCGACACTGCACTCTAACCTGGGCAGCAGAGCAAGACTCTGTCTCAAACAAACAAAAACAAAACAAAACAAAACAACAAAAAAAAAACAAAAAACAAACAAACAAAAGAATGTGTTGGAATTAATTACTTCTGACAATAACAGTATAGCATCTCATGATATACTGATGGGCTAAGGCAGGTGGATCACCTGAGGTCAAGAGTTCAAGACCAGCCTGGCCAACATGGCAAAACCCCATCTCTACTAAAAAAAAATACAAAAATTAGCCGGGCATGATGGTAGACGCCTGTAGTCCCAGCTACTCAGGAGACTGAGGCAGGAGAATCACTTTAACCTGGGAGGCAGTGGTTGCAGTGAACCAAGATTGTGCCATTGCACTCCAAACTGGGCAGCAGAGCGAGACTCTGCCTCAAGGAAAATAAATAAATAAATGAAGGATTAGCTCACAGGAAACTCTAATATATATTTTATTAATTTTATACCACTTATTAACTTCATATCACTTTCTTTTTTTTTTTTTTTGCACATAATAATAAGGTTTATTGACATTATTTTCCAAAGTATAGTTTTAAAAAAGTAATCATATAGCATGTGATTCTTTGCTATGATCAAACCTTAATTAACTAGCTGTTATTTTTTTTTTAATTTTTTTAAATTTATTTATTATTATTATACTGTAAGTTGTAGGGTACATGTGCATAACGTGCAGGTTTGTTACATATGTATACTTGTGCCATGTTGGTGTGCTGCACCCATCAACTCGTCATTTACATCAGGTATAACTCCCAATGCAATCCCTCCCCCCTCCCCCCTCCCCATGATAGGCCCCGGTGTGTGATGTTCCCCTTCCTGAGTCCAAGTGATCTCATTGTTCAGTTCCCACCTATGAGTGAGAACATGCGGTGTTTGGTTTTCTGTTCTTGTGATAGTTTGCTAAGAATGATGGTTTCCAGCTGCATCCATGTCCCTACAAAGGACACAAACTCATCCTTTTTTATGGCTGCATAGTATTCCATGGTGTATATGTGCCACATTTTCTTAATCCAATCTGTCACTGATGGACATTTGGGTTGATTCCAAGTCTTTGCTATTGTGAATAGTGCTGCAATAAACATACGTGTGCATGTGTCTTTATAGCAGCATAATTTATAATCCTTTGGGTATATCCCCAGTAATGGGATGGCTGGGTCATATGGTACTTCTAGTTCTAGATCCTTGAGGAATCGCCATACTGTTTTCCATAATGGTTGAACTAGTTTACAATCCCACCAACAGTGTAAAAGTGTTCCTATTTCTCCACATCCTCTCCAGCACCTGTTGTTTCCTGACTTTTTAATGATCGCCATTCTAACTGGTGTGAGATGGTATCTCATTGTGGTTTTGATTTGCATTTCTCTGATGGCCAGTGATGATGAGCATTTTTTCATATGTCTGTTGGCTGTATGAATGTCTTCTTTTGAGAAATGTCTGTTCATATCCTTTGCCCACTTTTTGATGGGGTTGTTTGTTTTTTTCTTGTAAATTTGTTTGAGTTCTTTGTAGGTTCTGGATATTAGCCCTTTGTGAGATGAGTAGATTGCAAAAATTTTCTCCCATTCTGTAGGTTGCCTGTTCACTCTGATGGTAGTTTCTTTTGCTGTGCAGAAGCTCTTTAGTTTAATTAGATCCCATTTGTCAATTTTAGCTTTTGCTGCCGTTGCTTTTGGTGTTTTAGACATGAAGTCTTTGCCCATGCCTATGTCCTGAATGGTACTACCTAGGTTTTCCTCTAGGATTTTTATGGTATTAGGTCTAACATTTAAGTCTCTAATCCATCTTGAATTAATTTTCGTATAAGGAGTAAGGAAAGGATCCAGTTTCAGCTTTCTACTTATGGCTAGCCAATTTTCCCAGCACCATTTATTAAATAGGGAATCCTTTCCCCATTTCTTGTTTTTCTCAGGTTTGTGAAAGATCAGATGGCTGTAGATGTGTGGTATTATTTCTGAGGACTCTGTTCTGTTCCATTGGTCTATATCTCTGTTTTGGTACCAGTACCATGCTGTTTTGGTTACTGTAGCCTTGTAGTATAGTTTGAAGTCAGGTAGCGTGATGCCTCCAGCTTTGTTCTTTTGACTTAGGATTGTCTTGGAGATGCGGGCTCTTTTTTGGTTCCATATGAACTTTAAAGCAGTTTTTTCCAATTCTGTGAAGAAACTCATTGGTAGCTTGATGGGGATGGCATTGAATCTATAAATAACCTTGGGCAGTATGGCCATTTTCACGATATTGATTCTTCCTATCCATGAGCATGGTATGTTCTTCCATTTGTTTGTGTCCTCTTTTATTTCACTGAGCAGTGGTTTGTAGTTCTCCTTGAAGAGGCCCTTTACATCCCTTGTAAGTTGGATTCCTAGGTATTTTATTCTTTTTGAAGCAATTGTGAATGGAAGTTCATTCATGATTTGGCTCTCTGTTTGTGTGTTACTGGTGTATAAGAATGCTTGTGATTTTTGCACATTAATTTTGTATCCTGAGACTTTGCTGAAGTTGCTTATCAGCTTAAGGAGATTTTGGGCTGAGACAATGGGGTTTTCTAAATATACAATCATGTCATCTGCAAAGAGGGACAATTTGACTTCTTCTTTTCCTAACTGAATACCCCTGATTTCTTTCTCTTGCCTAATTGCCCTAGCCAGAACTTCCAACACTATGTTGAATAGGAGTGGTGAGAGAGGGCATCCCTGTCTTGTGCCAGTTTTCAAAGGGAATTTTTCCAGTTTTTGCCCATTCAGTATGATATTGGCTGTGGGTTTGTCATAAATAGCTCTTATTATTTTGAGGTACGTTCCATCAATACCGAATTTATTGAGCGTTTTTAGCATGAAGGGCTGTTGAATTTTGTCAAAAGCCTTTTCTGCATCTATTGAGATAATCATGTGGTTCTTGTCTTTGGTTCTGTTTATATGCTGGATTATGTTTATTGATTTGCGAATGTTGAACCACCTTGCATCCCAGGGATGAAGCCCACTTGATCATGGTGGATAAGCTTTTTGATGTGTTGTTGAATCCGGTTTGCCAGTATTTTATTGAGGATTTTTGCATCGATGTTCATCAGGGATATTGGTCTAAAATTCTCTTTTTTTGTTGTGTCTCTGCCAGGCTTTGGTATCAGGATGATGTTGGCCTCATAAAATGAGTTAGGGAGGATTCCCTCTTTTTCTATTGATTGGAATAGTTTCAGAAGGAATGGTACCAACTCCTCCTTATACCTCTGGTAGAATTCAGCTGTGAATCCATCTGGTCCTGGACTTTTTTTGGTTGGTAGGCTATTAATTATTGCCTCAATTTCAGAGCCTACTATTGGTCTATTCAGGGATTCAACTTCTTCCTGGTTTAGTCTTGGAAGAGTGTAAGTGTCCAGGAAATTATCCATTTCTTCTAGGTTTTCCAGTTTATTTGCATAGAGGTGTTTATAGTATTCTCTGATGGTAGTTTGTATTTCTGTGGGGTCGGTGGTGATATCCCCTTTATCATTTTTAATTGCGTCGATTTGATTCTTCTCTCTTTTCTTCTTTATTAGTCTTGCTAGTGGTCTGTCAATTTTGTTGATCTTTTCAAAAAACCAACTCCTGGATTCATTGATTTTTTGGAGGGTTTTTTGTGTCTCTATCTCCTTCAGTTCTGCTCTGATCTTAGTTATTTCTAGCCTTCTGCTAGCTTTAGAATGTGTTTGCTCTTGCTTCTCTAGTTCTTTTAATTGCGATGTTAGAGTGTCAATTTTTGATCTTTCCTGTTTTCTCTTGTGGGCAGTTAGTGCTATAAATTTCCCTCTACACACTGCTTTAAATGTGTCCCAGAGATTCTGGTATGTTGTATCTTTGTTCTCATTGGTTTCAAAGAACATCTTTATTTCTGCCTTCATTTCATTATGTACCCAGTAGTCATTCAGGAGCAGGTTGTTCAGTTTCCATGTAGTTGAGCAGTTTTGATTGACTTTCTTAGTCCTGAGTTCTAGTTTGATTGCACTGTGGTCTGAGAGACAGTTTGTTATAATTTCTGTTCTTGTACATTTGCTGAGGAGTGCTTTACTTCCAATTATATGGTCAATTTTGGAGTAAGTACGATGTGGTGCTGAGAAGAATGTATATTCTGTTGATTTGGGGTGGAGGGTTCTATAGATGTCTATTAGGTCTGCTTGCTGCAGAGATGAGTTCAATTCCTGGATATCCTTGTTAACTTTCTGTCTCGTTGATCTGTCTAATGTTGACAGTGGAGTGTTGAAGTCTCCCATGATTATTGTATGGGAGTCTAAGTCTCTTTGTAAGTCTCTAAGGACTTGCTTTATGAATCTGGGTGCTCCTGTATTGGGTGCATATATATTTAGGATAGTTAGCTCTTCCTGTTGAATTGATCCCTTTACCATTATGTAATGGCCTTCTTTGTCTCTTTTGATCTTTGATGGTTTAAAGTCTGTTTTATCAGAGACTAGTATTGCAACCCCTGCTTTTTTTTGTTCTCCATTTGCTTGGTAAATCTTCCTCCATCCCTTTATTTTGAGCCTATGTATGTCTCTGCGTGTGAGATGGGTCTCCTGAATACAGCAGACTGATGGGTCTTGACTCTTTATCCAGTTTGCCAGTCTGTGTCTTTTCATTGGAGCATTTAGTCCATTTACATTTAAGGTTAAGATTGTTATGTGTGAACTTGATCCTGCCATTATGATATTAACTGGTTATTTTGCTCATTAGTTGATGCAGTTTCTTCCTAGCCTCGATGGTCTTTACATTTTGGCATGTTTTTGCAATGGCTGGTACCGGTTGTTCCTTTCCATGTTGAGTGCTTCCTTCAGGGTCTCTTGTAAGGCAGGCCTAGTGGTGACAAAATCTCTAAGCATTTGCTTATCTGTAAAGGATTTTATTTCTCCTTCACTTATGAAACTTAGTTTGGCTGGATATGAAATTCTGGGTTTAAAATTCTTTTCTTTAAGAACGTTGAATATTGGCCCCCACTCTCTTCTGGCTTGTAGAGTTTCTGCCGAGAGATCTGCTCTTAGTCTGATGGGCTTCCCTTTGTGGGTAACCCGACCTTTCTCTCTGGCTGCCCTTAAGATTTTTTCCTTCATTTCAACTTTGGTGAATCTGGCAATTATGTGTCTTGGAGTTGCTCTTCTCGAGGAGTATCTTTGTGGCGTTCTCTGTATTTCCTGGATTTGAATGTTGGCCTGCCCTACTAGGTTGGGGAAGTTCTCCTGGATGATATCCTGAAGAGTGTTTTCCAACTTGGTTCCATTTTCTCCCTCACTTTCAGGCACCCCAATCAGACGTAGATTTGGTCTTTTTACATAATCCCATACTTCTTGCAGGCTTTGTTCATTTCTTTTTCTTCTTTTTTCTTTTGGTTTCTCTTCTCGCTTCATTTCATTCATTTGATCCTCAATCGCTGATACTCTTTCTTCCAGTTGATCGAGTCGGTTACTGAAGCTTGTGCATTTGTCACGTATTTCTCGTGTCATGGTTTTCATCTCTTTCATTTCGTTTATGACCTTCTCTGCATTAATTACTCTAGCCGTCAATTCTTCCACTTTTTTTTCAAGATTTTTAGTTTCTTTGCGCTGGGTACGTAATTCCTCCTTTAGCTCTGAGAAATTTGATGGACTGAAGCCTTCTTCTCTCATCTCGTCAAAGTCATTCTCCGTCCAGCTTTGATCCGTTGCTGGCGATGAGCTGCGCTCCTTTGCCGGGGGAGATGTGCTCTTATTTTTTGAATTTCCAGCTTTTCTGCCCTGCTTTTTCCCCATCTTTGTGGTTTTATCTGCCTCTGGTCTTTGATGATGGTGATGTACTGATGGGGTTTTGGTGTAGGTGTCCTTCCTGTTTGATAGTTTTCCTTCTAACAGTCAGGACCCTCAGCTGTAGGTCTGTTGGAGATTGCTTGAGGTCCACTCCAGACCCTGTTTGCCTGGGTATCAGCAGCAGAGGCTGCAGAAGATAGAATATTTCTGAACAGCGAGTGTACCTGTCTGATTCTTGCTTTGGAAGCTTCCTCCCAGGGGTGTACTCCACCCTGTGAGGTGTGGGGTGTCAGACTGCCCCTAGTGGGGGATGTCTCCCAGTTAGGCTACTCAGGGGTCAGGGACCCACTTGAGCAGGCAGTCTGTCCCTTCTCAGATCTCAACCTCCATGTTGGGAGATCCACTGCTCTCTTCAAAGCTGTCAGACAGAGTCGTTTGCGTCTGCAGAGGTTTCTGCTGCTTTTTTGTTGTTGTTGTTGTTGTTGTGTAGCTGTGCGCTGTCCCCAGAGGTGGAGTCTACAGAGACCGGCAGGTTTCCTTGAGCTGCTGTGAGCTCCACCCAGTTGGAGCTTCCCAGCAGCTTTGTTTACCTACTTAAGCCTCAGCAATGGCGGGCGCCCCTCCCCCAGCCTCGCTGCTGCCTTGCCGGTATATCACAGACTGCTGTGCTAGCAATGAGGGAGGCTCCGTGGGCGTGGGACCCTCCCGGCCAGGTGTGGTATATGATCTCCTGGTGTGCCTGTTTGCTTAAAGGGCAATATTGGGGTGGGAGTTACCCGATTTTCCAGGTGTTGTGTGTCTCAGTTCCCCTGGCTAGGAAAAGGGATTCCCTTCCCCCTTGCGCTTCCCAGGTGAGGCGATGCCTCGCCCTGCTTCAGCTCTCGCTGGTCGGGCTGCAGCAGCTGACCAGCACCGATCGTCCGGCACTCCCCAGTGAGATGAACCCAGTACCTCAGTTGAAAATGCAGAAATCACCGGTCTTCTGTGTCGCTCGCGCTGGGAGTTGGAGACTGGAGCTGTTCCTATTCGGCCATCTTAACTAGCTGTTCCATATCACTTTCTCAAATATTACCTTGCTTTCTATATATTTCTGACTTTCTAATAAATAATTAGTTAACTTTCAGGAATACAAAAATTATTTATTCTCTGCCACACAACTCATGCTTTTTGAAAGTCCAGAATGTAAAACAGTCTCTAAGAATATGAAATTGTTACATCCAACTATAAAAGCAAAAAAGACACTCTTCTAATTCCCTGCATTTCATCTATTTGAGAAAAAAGTATTTGCGTTACTTACTAAGTAAAATCACTGATCCTTACAATACCCAGCACAAAGTTATTGACTGCTTCCAATGCAGATAAAGAGAAAGAAAGGAAAAGAAAAATGGAAAAAGAGAAAAGCAAAACAAAAGGTGATTTCAAAGCAGATGAACACATTTTACTACAAAAAATAAAAACATGTAAAATATCCAGCTCCTGAGTATAGACTGGCTCTACTATTTTTCTTGTCTTCACACTTGTGTGGTAGTTGACTTTTCCTGTTGCCATTAAGGTGTTTTCTTTTGGTTTTTCTTTTGTCTTTTTTTTTCTTTTATTTCCCTCTCTTTCTTTCTTTCTTTCTTTCTTTCTCTCTTTCTTTCTTTCTTTCTTTCTTTCTCTCTCTCTCTCTCCTTCCTTCCTTCCTTCCTTCTTTCTTTCTTTCTTTCTTTCTTTCTTTCTTTCTTTCTTTCTTTCTTTCTTTCTTTCTTTTCTTTTTCTTTCTTCTTTCTTTCTCTTTCCTTCCCTTCCTTCCTCCCTTCCTACCTCCCTCCCTCCCTTCCTTTTTTCCTTCCTTCCTTCCTTCCTTCCGTCCTTCCTTCCGTCCTTCCTTCCGTCCTTCCTTCCTTCCTCCCTTCCTCCCTTCTTCCCTTCTTTCTTTTTGAGATGGAGTTTCCCTCTTGTCACCCAGGCTGGAGTGCAATGGCACAATCTGGGCTCACTGCAACCTCCACCTCCCGGGTTCACACCATTCTCCTGCCTTAGCATCCTGAGTAGCTGGGATTACAGGCATGCAACACCACACCCAGCTAATTTTGTGTTTTTAGTAGAGACGGGGTTTCTCCTTGTTGGTCAGACTGGTCTTGAACCCCCAACCTCAGGTAGTCTGCCCACCTCGGCCTCCCATAGTGCTGGAATTATATGTGTGAGTCACCACGCCTGGCCCATCAAGACATTTTTGAGGAGCTTCAGTCACTGACTGCATACAGAAAGAGAAAGGGAGAGGAAGACGGAGTGGGGAAGAGAAACAGATGAGAGACAGAGGAAAAAATAAAGTTTCTGCATCTAGGAGCAGAGGTAAGAAACTTTTCCGTCTACTGTAAAGTTATACTGACTTGTCGTTTTGTGGTGCCCATTAACTTCATATTCAATCAATTTATATGGACTAAAATTAGTCAAAATTTCTTCTAAATTGGCCAGATGTGGTGGCTCATGCCTGTAATCCCCGCACTTTGGGAGGTCAAGGTGGGTGGATCACGAGGTCACGAGATTGAGACCATCCTGGCTAACAAGGTGAAACCGCGTCTCTACTAAAAACACAAACATTAGCCAGGCATAGTGGTGGGTGCCTGTAGTCCCAGCTGTTTGGTAGGCTGAGGCAGGAGAATGGCATGAACCCAGGACCTGGAGCTTGAAGTGAGTCGAGATTGGACCACTGCGCTCCAGCCTGAGCGACAGAGCGAGACTCCATCTCAAAAAAAAAAAAAAAAACTTCTAAATTTTAGAAGTACATTTACTGTTCAGACACAGTTTTTGAAAGAAATTTTATCTTTTTCTTATACATTAAAAAGACATTAGTAGAAATTATTTTAGGGAATCTTAGAAATATATCATTCTAAGGTGGATGACACTAATACCGTTTTTAAACATATATATGTTTAAATAGAATTTAGCATACTTTAAAAGCAGATATAGATGTTATTATAATAATTATCTTATTCTTTTTCTGCCTTGTTAATTACTGAAAAGGATGAAAAATGATTAATTATAAATTATAATTATATAGTTAAACATTTGATTTTTAAATTCAAGAAAATGTTAAATTTGTAAATAATCACTAGCATATGCTATTAACCATATATATACACATAGGTATGTATATATAATCATGCATTGCTTAAGGATGGGATATGTTCTCAGAAATGCATCCTTATGCAATTTCATCATGTGCAAACATCATAGAATGTACTGATACAAACCTACATGGTATAGCCTACTACACACTGAAGCTGTATGGTATAGCCTATGGCTCCTAGGCTACAAATCTGTTGCTGAATGCTGAATACTATAAGCAATTGTAATACAATGAAACAGCAAACGTAGTACAATGTTTGTGTATCTAAACATATACAAACATAGAAAAGGTACAGTTTAAACCACTGTTGTACATGTGGTTCATAGTTGCTCTGTAGTACATGAGTTTATGTGTGTGTGTGTGTGTGTGTGTGTGTATTTAGGACTATAAGAAATTTTAGAATAATCTTAAAAATATATTTACATTTAGTATACTGAAATAAAATCTAGTTTAAAGGCAACTGTGTTTATTTTACTCAAATGTTTATATGTTTATGTACCACCTTCTTACCCCAAAATTCATATATTGTAGCCCTACCCTAAGTTCCTCAGAATGTATGTGCCTGTATTTGGAGATACACCCTTTAAAGAGGAGATAAAGTAAAAATTAAGCCGTTAGTGTGGGTCCTAATCCAGTCTAACTGGTGTCTGTATAAGAAAAGGAAATTAGGACAGAGAGAGGAACCAGGGAGAAACACACATGAGAAAAACCCATGGGAGAACACAGCAAGAAAGCAGCCATGTGCAAGCTAAAGAGAGAGGCTTCAGGAGAAGTCATGCCTGCTGATACCCTGATCTCAGACTTCTAGCCCCCAGAACTATGAGAAAATAAACTAATGTTTTTTAAGCCACCCAGACTGTTGTATTTTGCTGTGGCAGCCCCTGCAAGCTAATAGAAGTATTATTCAGCATAGAAAATTTCAGAAATCTACATAAAACTTAACTTCCCATTTGCTGCTCAAATTGCTGACTTCAGAGCACAGAGAAATGCAAGCTGTTTGCAATATTTTTATGCATTGATATCACGTGAAATAAAAATAAAAGAACAAAGAGCTTTATCTAAAAATGAGCATGTTATAAAACAGTTATCCAAAAATATGCCTTTTTCACTAAAAGAAAATAGATGATTCAGTAAAAGTTATGTTACATTTCATAACTTATATGATTATTCAGATAACCTATTAGATTTTCTCTAAATAAAATTAAACCACATCCTTCTTTGTAGTGACATTTACCACCTTTCTCATTGTTGTGGTCATTGTACAACATGAGATAAAAATGAACATATTATTAATAAAGTTAGTTGACATGGTCTTAAAATAAATTACCGCAAGTTTTCAATCCTCAACTCTCATTGATATTTCTGGTTATAATCATCTTATTCCATCATAATATTAATTCACATATTCATTTAATTTTTATTGAACATTTTTTCACAAGCAACAGGATAAACATTGAGGAAATAATCAGGAATAAAATAGTCACTTATTTCAAGAGAGCTCCTAGTCAATTGGCATATGAAAGATATGTGAAGGAACAACAGCAAATGAGTTTTAGAGTTACTAAGTCATGTTCGGTACATAGGACCTAAGTGGTCAGAGGTGAATTCTAGAATTGGGCAGTAGACTGTGATAAGTTTGACTTGAAAGTTAGCCAGAACATCTAAAAATTAACTTCTGTATTTGGAACAAGACAACTTGAATCAAGAAGGAATGCTTAAATATAGCCCCCAAAATGGAAGTAGCTATTAGTTGAATACTGACAATGGTTTGAACAGTACAATTCAGATCTGGAAACCCTCTCTACAGACAAATCTGTTTCAGCAGATGTTGTTTTGGGGAGGATGGGATTTGTTTCATGATCAATGGTGAAAAACATGTACAGTTATCATAGAAAGAATCTAGGAAACATAAGGTGAAATGTTCTACAACTTGACACTAAATTTTGCTTAGCATTCCAAAATTGTATGTTTTTAAATGCATAGCAGTGATTTTTATTTATTTGTTTATTTAGAGACAGGGTCTCATTTTGAAATTCGGGCTGGAGTACAGTGGTGCGATCATGGTTCACCGCAGCCTTGGGCCCCTGGGCTCAAGCCATTTTCCTACCTCAGTCTCCCTAGTAGCCGAGGCTACAGGCACATGGTACCATACCTGGCTAACTTTTGTATTTTTTGTAGAGACGAGGTTTTGCCATATTGTCCAGGTTGGTGTTGAACTCCTGAGCTCAAGCGACCCATCTACCTAGGCCTCCCAAAATGTTATTAATAAGACTACAGGCATGAGCCACCACCTGCAGCCCGTAGCAATGTTAACTTTGTATATGGAAAAATAACAGAAGTAAACTAGAGTAAGACCAATTTTTTTAAAAGGCATTCAGCTTTTCTCCTTAGAAATAAGTGCAGAATATTTCAATAAAATTTTTCTAAAAGGTAAAGATTTAATGTGTTACATCTGTGCAGAGATTACATAAAAGGATATGTTCAATTAGCAGAAATTTTATCCTTAATGTGATAATTTCCTCTACTAGTATAAATACGTTAATTAATACAAAATATCACATCAATTTCACTTTTTTGATATTTTAACTTTTATTTTTCACGTAGTCATAGACTGGTAAAATTTTCCTAGAATTTGCCACTAGTTTTTAGGTTCAAAAACATAATAAGAAATGCAATGCTATTACGGTTTTCATTTTCCTTTTAATTTCCCTTCTCAAGGGTGGATAAAATAAAATATAATGCCCAGTTTCAGGTCTATGTATAATAGAGCACTTACAATGGTTACAATGAGCAGCAAAGCCAATGAATTAGTGCAAAACTGGTAATTCTCCATTCAATAGGCTAGATATACCTTGGGCATACTGAATTTCATCTACACAATTTTCTTTACCTACCCACATTCAGAAGAACAGAAACAGCAATGCACCCGCACATCATACACAGTTATTACATTTAAACCCCCACATCACACACAAAGACACATGAACACATGCTGATGTCGACATATAATAGAATACCCAACTCAGGCCGGGTGCAGTGTCTCACGCATGTAATCCCAGGACTTTGCGAGGCCGAGTAAGGTGGATCATGAGGTCAGGAGATTGAGACCATCCTGGCCTACATGATGAAACCCTGTCTCTACTAAAAATACAAAAAATTAGCTGAGCACGGTGGTGCGTGCATGTAGTACCAGCTACTTGGGAGGCTGAGGCAGGAGAATCGCTTGAAACCAGGAGGCAGAGGTTGCAGTGAGCCGAGATTGGGCCACTGCACTCCAGTCTGGTGATAGAGCAAGACTCGGTCTCAATAAAAAAAAAAAAAAAAAGAAAACACAACTCAGGCAATTTTAAAGCAGCCATCAGTGAGGTTTAAATTTATATAGGGACTCACATTTCAACAGGAAGGTAATTCCAAAGCTGATCGATCTAAAAAGTATCACACAATTCTATGTGATTCAGGAAGACAAAGAATACTATAACATGAATACTAGGTCAGTAGTATGTCTTGCTCTTGAAGACAGACATGTAAGGAGATAAATAAATACAATGCAATAAATGTTATCATAGAAGAATATAAAAACTACCACGAAAAGAGGCAGTTAATTTTGATTTAAAGTTTCAGAGAAAACAAGAATAAGAGTGTATATTCGATTTTTACCCTGAAGGTTTTGTTCATTTAATAAAAAAACTAAAGAGGGAAATGGTAGTCAGAATAAGGGGTAAGGTCAAAGTCAGAAAAGTAAGAAAGTTATTGGATTATCTTATATGTTAGAAACAGAAATCTCCTAACAGAAAGTTGAGAGATGAGATTTAAAAGGTAGCATGAGGTCAGATTTTGAAGGACCTCATTTGACTAGTTTAGGAGTATGTAGTTTATCCTATAGAGTAGGAAATTTTAAAAATAGAAGGATTTATTTTTGTATACATGCAATAGAGTAGATAAAGCCTATATGTTCATGAAGCCAAAACCGGGACATCAAAAGCACGTTTGTAACTCCCTGTGTTCTCTGCCTAATCACATCCTCTTCCTTCCTCTGTCAATGAATCTACCGCATTGGCATTGTTGATTTTTTGTTAAAAGTTCTACTACCAATGTATGAACTTCCAAATTATATATTTTAGTTCAGGCTGTTTTTGATCTTTTGTTACTTTTTTTTTTTATTATGTTTGTTGTAAGATTTGTGTGTGTGTGTGTGTGTGTGTGTGTGTGTAGCTTTGATTTATTTATATGAATTGTATGACATACCATTATATTATGCTACAGTTATGACTAAATATGTCTTCTGGAAGATATAAGTGCAAAATTTTCTCTAGGGTGTGTACCTAGGTGTAATATTGCTATGTTAAAATAGTTATGCATTTTTAAATTCTCTAGATGATGTCAAAATCTTTCCAAATGTGATTCTAACAATGTAGATACTTCCTATCACTATATGAAAGTTACCATTTGGAAAGTTTTTTTTTTTTTTTTTTTTAAGTATTTGCCTTTCTGCTTCGTTGTGTGATACTTTTATTAATAATTGTGCCTTAAATTTACTTTTCACCTATTACTATTGGAATCAACAATAATTTTAATTGTTTATTTGCCATTTCGATTACAAATTTATATTTTTTTCTTGGAGATATTTTGTGCTTTGCCAATACTTGGTGATTGATAGGCAATTCATATCCTCTCTGACTTAATACTTTGCTTTTTTGCCTTGTTTGTGGAATTTTCTGAAAACAATGGTTTTAATTTTCTAGTAGTCAAATTATCCATCTCCTCCATTATGAAAAGTGGTTGTTTTTGATTCCAATTTAAATTTTTTTCAAAAATCACATTTTTGTCACATTTGAGTCTGATTGCCTTGAATTATTTTGAGATTGAATATACAGGTCAATTTCATTTTTTGCTTTTCATGAGTATGAAAAATTCATGAGCATAGCACCAGTATCCATCATAAATTATTCTGTTCTTCATTTTTGCCTATATTTGACAGAATCAACTATGTCGTATATCCAGGGTCCATTCATAAGTGATATATTGATTTCATTATAGTATATCAATGTATCACAATATATATATAATGTATTATAATTATAATATTTAAAATACATTGATTTCATCATTTACTAGTTTTATTGTTCCAGTGACTATTATTCTACCAATGATACACTGTCTTCATCATAGCTACAAAATAAATTATTGGTATCATTTTTGCTTTCTATTTGTTCTATTATGTGCCTGTTTGCTCATTTCCTTGTGATTTTTTTTTTTCTATTTACTACTGTGGAAATTAAGTATACTATTTATCTTTTTTAGTATTATAGGCATTTTAACATATATACTTAATGATTCAAATTCTAAAATTAATTAATACCTTAATCATCCTCCTAGACAATCCATGAAATTTAGAAAGTTTTAACTCCTTCTCTTATTCAAAAATATGTTATTAGAGTTGCATATTTTAATTACGTACGGTCTCTTTTTTAAACAGATGTTCAGTTGCTTTTTCTTTTTTTCTCAAATATGTGAGGTCATTTTAAAACTATATTCGTTCCCTGTCAATGTTTTTAAGCTCAATTCTTATCTTTTAGATAGAGTAAACATACATCTTTAATATAGTTTAACACATTTTAAGCATACATTATTTAATAATGTACAGATAATTAAAGTATCTGAAGACTTTACTTGTCTGTTTCTATTTTCTGTTGATTTGTATTTTTTTTATTTGCTTCTTTTGCCTTCTTTACTTGATTCTAATTTATATTTTTTAATTGCCTGGATGCACTACTAGTTTAGTATTACTTTTAACTAAATTATTAACTTGCATGTTTTTTTCTGCTCACTCATGGCATTTGAGCTTGGGCTGCAAATATATACTTCTTTCCCTGCGGTTCATTATTCTGAAGGACTTTCTCCCTTGTTTTGCTTAGCCACAATAAAAAATTTATGGATAGTTTTCATGATGTGAAGGTGGTGTTGATGGGCTTATTTCTGGTTCACACCTAGAATGAAGATATAGAACTTTGTGCACCAGGTATTGAGAGAAAGTAGTACCTGTGGACTCTCTCTTGGATGAATAGTGGCTTTTGTTTCTGCCCTCATGCCCTACAAGGCCATGTAAAAGAAGCTTGGGTTCTAGATATTAACAAATGCTCTCAGGGTAGAAGAGCTCTTAGGATACCTTTACCTCTCTGGATCCCTACTGCCACTTAGCCTTTGATCTTGTAATTTCTTAGTATCTGCTCATTACACTGCTGTTTTTAAAGAGAATTTGGGGACCCTACATTTGCGCTGATCTACCTGACCTCGAACCAGTACATTTCTTCATGGGGGAAAATAAAACAGGGGAAGTTAGCATTTCTTCTGGTTTACCCTCTTGCTTATATTATTGATGTAATTGATTAAAGCCTTGACTGTTAACTTCCATTTTTGCTTGTTGCTTTAATTGACTACTTTGACACCTGGTAGCCTCTGCATATTCTCTCCAACTTAGCTGGATTCCTGACAAATTCGTACAATGAACAGGATAGTTTATGAAGAAAGCTCTGGAAGAACAAAAGCCTGAAGATTTTATAAGACACTTTTGGGAGGTTTTAGCAAAGTACCTGGGGCATTATGAAAGTGCATCATTTGCAAGAGTCTGAGGGTTCCAGGGAACACTTCACAAACTGGCCTTGATAAGTGCTAGCAAAGCCTGTGGGCACTTCACCAGTCCTGACGGTGGGTTTTGGAAAGTGCTTGGGACATTCTTAAAGGATGCTAGAGAAATTGTTTTTATAACCTTTTCATTTCTGAGAGGGATCACTGGTCTTTCTCATTAGTCTCTGACCCTCCAGCTGAGCATCTGGTGAATCCAATTAGAGATCAAGCATAGGGGTCCAGCAAAAGCTAGGAAAGCAATTTCTTAGCCATTGCCTAGAGCCCTCTACCAATAAGACCAGAGAGAGGTAGGGGGCTTCTGCATGCTGAGTAATACTAAGCAGGTCAATGATAAATACTCTGTGGTGCAGCAAGATGCTGAAACCTCAGAAGAAAAAGGAATGCCCATCCCTTTGGTATATTAATACTTTGCCCAGCACCATGATGAGACCAGGAGAGTTCATTTGATCCCCTCCAGAAGCCCTGCTCTCCTCTCATATGCCTGCCCTGCATTGCTCCGTGGGAATCCTGGCCGAGAAACAGCTCTGCACCCTCAGCTAGCTTTTCCACCTAGTTCTTCACTAGCTGCCCTTGTCTCAGAAAACTTATGATTAAATTCTACCAGGTGGTCCCTGAAACTACAAGAGATCTGTTCCCTTGGTGGGGTGTAGGGGATATCAGAGGTCCTTTGCCAAGGTTAAGGTTCAATGAGGAGATAAATAAAATTTGCATTTCTTGAGCCTGTACGTAAATAGCCATATTCCCTGAAATCCCTGGCACCAAGATGAGTTAAAAAAAATAAATAAATAATGCTCTGTGGTTTTGGGTCTGAGGCGATCACTACAAGGACCCCTGCCCGAGATCGACTATGAGTGGTTCCCTTTGGTTATTACAAATCTCTCTTGTTAAGGCTTTCACTCCTGAATGTGTTATTGGTATTGATGTCTTATTTATGCAGACGGCTTCTAGCCTTTGCCACCAAGTCCTGGTATAATTGCTACAATAAGGAAAATTATAGAGGGTATGTGGAAGATTGTGAACCTACTTGACTTACGGGTTACAGTTAATACAACTATTTGTTGGAGACACTGGCAAGCCTCAGACAGACATTTACAAAATAAGCTCTCCTGGGTGAGGAAACATTTGGGTAAAAACCAATTCCAGTCCTTGTAAGTCTTTTGTTACCCATATGGATGCTTATTAGACAGACTTCCACATTGACAGTGGGAAACATAACCAGTGAGTTGACTACACCTGTCAACGAAACACAGAAACTGAAGTATCTTCCACTGTTGAGAAACCAGATATGCGACTGATTACCTCCTGGATACACAAGAGGGCAGCCCATGGAAATTCAGACACCATCCTAGACTGGGCGGACACATATGAACTGCCACTGTCAAAGAAAAGTTGCCCTCACTGCAAATTCTGGTCAAGGTTAAATACACCACCTATGAATATATTCCACAAGTCAAGAACCAGAATATTCTTGGCAGGTAGGTCATGTTGGGCATTTCATCCCATTAGGAGAGTTTCACAGGATCCTGACTGCAGTGGACACTTTCTCTGGGTTTACCTTAGCCATCCCTATGCATTCTACTGACTCAGGGCACACTCTCCAGGTCCTACAAGGGTTCATTTGTTTCCTGTTAAGTTTCCTCATCACAGTGCATTTGACAGCAGGCCCAGGTTTGTGACCCAAGCTACACATTAATGGGCTCAGACATGGGACATACTATGAATTTTCAATGCTTCATATCACCCCCAAGACACAGGATTATCACATGTCTTAATGAAAAATTAAATCACAGGTGTAGGTGACTGATAGGTGAGGACAAAATAACCCAAACTTGGACTGCACATCTTCTGTAAGTCATCTAAGGTCTCAATGCAGCAATTCCTCAAAAGGGTATTTCTCATGTTCAGTATGGTTATCTATCCCCTTTTCTTCAAATTTACACTCTTCTTTTATAATTATTGACACCATAGTCTCATGAGGGATCCTGTAAGGGCTTTGCATTCCCTTCAATTTCTTTCTGAAGCCTCAAATCAATGGCAGCTCACAATGGCTATTAAGCAAGGAATGGGAGATATGTAAACTCATTTTGAAATCTTTTAAAACTTCAAGATTTTATACTAACCAATTCTTAACCATAATGTGTCTGTGATTACTTTGTAGATTTTTTTTTTTCATACAAATGCTTTTGTCCTCACATATCTCTCAGATGAAAGGTCTAAATAAGAATAGGTGATGACTTTCAGCTGGGCACAGTAGCTCACACCTGTAATTCCAGCACTTTAGAAGGCCAACGAGGGCAGATCACTTGAGGTCAGGAGTTTGAGACCAGCCTGGCCAGCATGGTGAAACCCTGTCTGTACTAAAAATAGAAAAAATTAGCTGGACATGGTGGTGTGTGCCTGTAATCCCAGCTACTTGGGCAGCTGAGGCATAAGAATCGGTTGAACTCAAGAGGCAGAGGTAGCAGTGGGCTGAGATCTCGCCTTTGTATTCCAGCCTAGGGGACAGAGCAAGACTCCATCCACATACAACCCAACCCGTGCTAGCCCCCGAAAAAAAATAGTTGATAACTTTTTTAAATAATAAAGTTTTTATTACTAGATGGAACACACTGATTATAGCAGTGAATAAAACAAAACTAAAACCTTGACACCTGGGGAGGCACCAGGGAGGATGTTAATGATCTTTATCTTACTGCTCCTAAAAGCCTTTTTGTACTCCAAAGAAACAAACAAACCAAAAAGCTCATTCTCCATGCTGCCTTGCTCAGCTGCTGTGAGCACTTCAGATTCAAACTGACAGTGATCTTATGACCCCGCCTACGACAGAAGGAGCATCAGAGAATGACCTCATCTCCTGAATGCCTGTGAGACAGTAGAGAGTCATAGCTTCAGCCACTGTACATCCCATGCAGAACCCCTCACCTTCAGCTGTTGTTCATACTTGTGAGGCTGAAAAACAGATATTATGAATAAGCAAAACTGTTTGAAACCTACTGCCACTTCTGGTGGCTCTTCTAAAACTAGGGATTCAACTGAGTTTTTTTGGACTGACCTGGGAATCCTAGGGTTGGAGGCCTGATGACCATAGGCTGCTCTGGAGGTCCTGGTAACCTGATGTTAACAGGTGTATATATGCTCTGCTTGAGTGTCCCAACATTGTAAATGCTTTGCTTCCAGAAGGACCAGCTATGCCCTTGGGGTGTGTCCTCTATCAGGGCACTACCTCTGCTTGGAAGGCTTCAGGTCAGCCTTAACTTACTGGCCAGAGCTATGTTGTGTCTGAATTGATACCTCTGGCCAGGGATAGGGCTATGACCCATATTTTCCTGACTCGATAATTGTATTAGTAGGGTTCTCTAGAGAGACAGAAATAGGAGAGTTTATTAAGTATTAACTTACATGGTCACAAGGTTCCACAATAGGCTGTCTGCAAGCTTGAGGAGCAAGGAGATCTAGTCTGAGTCTCAAAACTGAAGAACTTGGAGTCTTATGTTCGAGGGCAGGAAACACCCAGCATAGGAGAAAGTTGTAGGCTGGGAGTCTAGGCCAGTCTTTCCTTTTCACGGTTTTCTGCCTGCTTTATCCTGGCCCTGCTGACAGCTAATTAGATTGTGCCCACCCAGATTAAGAGTGGGTCTGTGTTTCCCAGTCCACTGACTCAGGTGCTAATCTCCTTTGGCAACACCCTCACATACACACCAGGATCAATACTTTGTATCTTTCAATCCAATGAAGTTGACACGGAATATTAACCATCACAATAACTATTGGGACTGATGGTTACTTTCAGCCCTTCAGGCAGGTCTGATCTTACTGCTTGGAGTTATCTTGATCATGGCTTTGGTTTGCTATTGCTTCAGACTAGTACCCAGTGATTGTCACAGCCCTTCCATGTCTCACTTGTTTGGATTCACATGGGGGTAACCCATGGTTCTTGTTTAGGTCCTGAAAAATGACTCACCTGTTTGGATTCACATGGGCGTAACCCATGGTTCTTGTTCAGGTCCTGAAAAATGAAGAAATGAAATGAAGGGATTCTGCTTCTCGCCAACTTCACTCTATATGATTGTTCAGGCTGACCATAGGCAATTGAAAAGGCTTTACTCAACAGACGTCACAGGAGATAACCACTTCCTCACACCAGACTTGATGTAGAGTCAATATGCTATGGTCTCTGAAAGGAGTTGCAGTCAAGGTCTCAGGTCCTCCTGCCTGGGTCATGTTCTCATGCATAGCCGCATTCCTAGCACCCGTGCTTCTAGTTGGAGGCCTTCTTAAATGGGGAGGGCCGTAAGCCTTCAATACGTTTATCTTCACTCAGATCATTACTCAATACTTTTCCACTCCCAGTGCTCCCTCTGACCACCAGGTCCACACAACTGTAGGAGCCTTTTGTTTAAGTTTTCCTCAACACTAAGAGAACCCCCACTTTACCAACCATGCTTTTCTATGCTCATTCACTTGCCCCTTGTTATTCCATGGGGCTGAGTGCTGGTTTCTCATAAATTGCAACTGAAAATAGAAAATAACAGAATAATATTATAATTTTGCTGAAAGAAAATTAGTTGTCAGCTAACAATTATATATTCAAACTTTTATTGAAAGTGAAATTAAGACATGATCACACAAAAATAAATAAATAATACAGGGACTTTGCAACCATAGGTCAATTCACAAAACCTTCAGAAGATTTCTTTCAGGCAAAAAGAAAACATTACACGATAAAATACCTATATGCTATAGTTTGGATATTTGTCCCCACAAGCCCCATGTTGAAATTTGTTTCCCAATGTTGGAAGTGAGAGTCTAATGGAAGATGTTTGGGTCATGGTGGTGGATCCCTCATGAGATGCTTGATGCCATCCTCACAGTAATGGGTGAGTTCTTGCTCTATTGGTTCTCACAAGAGCTGGTTGTTAAAAACAGTCTGGAATATTCCTCTCTCTCTTATTTCCTCCTATATGATGTGATTTCTACACACGCTGGCTCCCCTTGCATTCTGCCATGAGGAAGTACCCTGACGATCTCGAAGCCGAGCAGATGCCAGCACCATGCTTTTTGTACAGCTTGCAGAACCATAAGCCAAATAATTCTATTTTCTTTATTAATTGCTCAGCCTCAAGTATTTCTTGATAACAATGCAAATGGACTAGACAATCTATTTGTCTCAAACTGACACCAAACAAAAATTGATTGTCAATATGCTAATCCACAATAGTACATTAAATAATTTATTTTTTGAATTTATTCAGAACACAAACACGCCAGTGCAACTAAGTTAAAAATATGATAGCTACTTAGAAAAATATTTTTATATTCAGAAATTTAAAATTATACTTCTGCAAACATGAATCAAAGAAGAAATCCTGATGAAAGTTAGAAAATTCTAAGAACTGATTGACAATTAAAAATATTACATGTTAAAATTTATGGGATATGATTAAAGCATCATTTAGCGGGAAATACATAGTCTTAAAACTACATATGAAAATAAAGATAAAAAGTTATAAACACACAAGCTAAAAGAAAAATCAACAAAGAAGGAATTAAGGAAAGTAAAAAGAAAAAGTTAAATACAAACATTCAATATAGCAACACAGAGCTCCATTTGTCTTTAAGAAATGTAATGAATCAGACAATTCTTGATCACATAAATTTTAAAATGAAGAGACAAATAATTTTACAAAGAAAAGAAGGTATAAATAAATAAGCCGAAATATGTGTTATTATATAACATGTATTTATAAAATAAAATGAATCACTGTGGTAGGAAGCTCCAAGATAGCTTCTAGTTATCCCTCAGTATTTATACCCTTGCGTAATTATCCCTCCTTGAATGTAGGCCAGACATAGCAATTTGCATCTAACAAAGAATATAGAAAAAGCAATGAGATGATATTTTTTAGATTAGGTTAACCAAGCTTTCTAACTCATCCTCTCTTAACCCTCTTGCCCATGGATCTGCTGGAAAGTCAGTTGCCATGTTGTGACATGTACCATGTTTGGCAAAAAACTGAGAGGATTCATCAGTTGCCTGACACTGAAAAACTGAGGGCCTCAGTCCAACAGACCCTGAGAATCTGAATCTTGCCAAGAATCACAAGAGTGAACTTGTTAGGAGATCATCTCCAAGTAAAGCTACAAATGGACCTTTGCATGAGAGGCACCCAACTAAACCGCACCCAGCTTCCTGACTCTCGGAAACTCTAAGGTAGTAAATACTTGCTGTTGCAAATAACTTATTATGGGATAATTTGTTTCACAGTAACAGCTAACACATGAAACGTAAAAGAGGAATACAAACAAACAACGCAAGAAATTTCACAAATGTAGACCGATACAATCCTGCTAAATATAACAGTGAAGAATAATTGTATACAAAGAATACTGCATCATAATTACAGGAATGAGTATTCCACATTACATAACTAACTCATATTATTTACCATATAAAATAATTTATAAAGAATACAAATGATAATCTCAATTTATTCAGAAGTATCTAATAAAATTCAACTTCTTCCAGATGAAAACTTCAAACTGCTAATAAAATTATTAAATTAACAGATGCACTTACAAAAATCTTACAGCAAGCATTATATTAAATGGTAAAATACTAATGTATTTACTATATTTTAACATCAGAACCAAGAGAAGTATACCCATTTTCTAGTCAGCATTTTACTTGAGGTGTTAGCCAGAGAAGTAAAAGAAAGTAAAGGTAAAAAACTATTAGTAAGGATTTTGAGAGAAAAAAAATATTTTCTAATAGCAAAAGATTGTTTTATTCTATTACATTAACATTTTGAGCAATATATTTGTTCATTAAAAACACCATAAGGTGAGTAAAAATGCTGAGCAGGGAATACATATAGCACACAATTAGCAAAAACTTATTATAGATAATAAACAGATTAAAATATAGTTTACTCATAAATCAGAAAAGGTGAAAAGCTGGCAAAAATAAACATAGACATTTTGCAAAAGAGGACATGCAAATGGCACATAAATATGTACATTACCACTTACCTCACTGATAACCAAGGAAATATACATTAAACCCACAATACGTAATTTTATACCCCTCAGATTCGCAAAAAATTTAAAGCCACACAAGGTCTTGTTGAGTTGTGTAGAGAGATGATATAATAAGAATTCCAGACTGTGACAGTATAAACTAGCACAATTTTAGAAAATAAATTAATATTACTACTGAAGTTAACAAAACATGACGTAGTAATTCTATGCCACAGCATCAAGAGACATACACAAGAATATTCCTCAGAACGTTCTTCTTGATTTCAAAAAACAACAATCAACCTGTAGGATTTCTAACAATAGCATGGGTTAAATCTTGTTTGCACATCATGGAATATTCCACTCTAATCAAAAGGAATACTGCTATATTCATTAACTTGATTTAATATCATAATCATGATATTGATTAAAAAACTAAAATCACAGATAGATTATTTAGTACTGTTCATTTATGTAAATTTCAAAACTGGCAAAACTAGGTTATGCATACTTACGAACACAGGTAAATATCACTATTTAAAGCAAGAGCACAGCACAAAAGGCAGGAGAGTGGTAACCTCAGGGGTAAAGAGAAAGCTCTGTAGCTATTGCACAGCACATTTGGGGTTCCTATAGGACTAGAAATATTTTATGTGAGTCTAATAATATGTGGAAGGGTATACATCTTAGTGTTATTTTTCAAACTCTGTACATGCATTTTAGTATGGACATTTCACAATAAAAACTTTTGAAAACTTTAAAATGAGTTTTTAAATCTCTGCAGTCTTGCAAAATATTTACCTCATTTTTATTCAAAAAGTATTTATTGTCAGACATCAACTAGGTATTTTCTAGCAAAATCATAAACCTCCTAATCACTGTTTTGAAAGGAGTAACCTCTCTACCATTGTTTTAAAAAAGAATTCCAAATCTGCGATTTTATTGAAAGCATTTTTTACCCTATGAGATATGTCATATAGTATCTTTGAAATTATTTTTGCATTTTTTTGTGAACTCATTACTTCAAAGCTGATGATTCTCTATTCTTTATAGAGTCAAGAGGGATCTAGATTTATGCTTTTCTGAAAAAAGAAAGCACTGGTGTTCACATAATGTTAATATCACAAATGCAAGAAATACAAAATCAGAGAGAAGAAAGGTGCAATTTCTCTAGTTTTTCATCTTATCCCTCTGAAAGCCTGCGAAAGTACCCTCCTACCAACTAAACTCTGTGTGTGTGTGTGTGTGTGTGTGTGTGTGTGTGTATAAATAAGAAACTGACTGTTTTTGAGCTGAAGTCTAGTTACTGCTATAATGAAAATAATTTTAATTATTTACAAAAATGTTAAAACCAATTTATTTGACTAAAATACTATTACTCAAATAATTAGTAAAAAGGAACTATCTAAAATAAACATACAATAAATTTTTAATGAATCATTTTGTCATTTTATTCCAAAACGTTAATGGTATAGCAATGTCTGAAATTATTTCTCTCATTTTTCAGCTGAAAAACAATATTTTGAGCTAGATTTTCAAATATCTAATTTAACTGTTTTCTTTTAAATTATTCATATTAATGGCATGTATTCAAATGTCTGTTAAAATCCCATGCAAAGTCATAGGTACATTATGAAAGAAGTGGCATATGCCAATATGCTCCTGAATGATGCATGATACATTAATAAGCATTTGTTTAGTCAAAGATATCTGAGATTTATTTAAATTCCATTATAATGCTTTGTAAATGTTTAAATAAACAATCTCAAAAAAAAGAAAAGGTATATCTACATCTAGGTTTGGACAAGAGGCATTGGCATCTCTTCTGAGAATATAACAAAACGCATATTAATTGTAAGTATCTTACTCAGATCTATACATGTCTTGGCCAATTATGAATGCTTTGATTTGATTGTATTCAACTGATGGATTTATGATATCCAAAGTGATGTGATGTATCGTTTTAACTTCAGAAGTGACATTTTGTTTTTCACTATTTTGTATACATATAGTAAAAACAACAAAATAGCCAATTGGCATTTATATAACCAAGAGTACAAATAACCTCCTTTTAATATTTCAATCTTCCTCATAACCATTACAAAAACTTATGAATTATAAATTCTAATGAAAATGCATAAATTAAATGCAATATAAATTATAATGAAAATGCATAATACCATCGTGAGGATGGGGATGGGAGGCATGCTAAAAGCTTCTAGAGCAAATTAACTTTTAATCAGATATTTAAGTATATAAAATAAATAATTTTATTGGTAAGCTGTAACAAAGGTTTGAATGTTTTTTTAAAGCATATGTAAAAATGTAAAGTTTGACATTTGGGATTTAATATTGAGTCTATTCTAGATTTCCAGTTATTTATCTAAAACTATGAGGAAATGATGCCCAGATTTACCTCCATGAAACTTCATTACAGGTGGATCTCATACAACAGCTTGAGAGAATGTCACTAACAATGAGGCGGATAGAGAAGAATCAAGAACAATTTTAAATGCTCTATCATGTAAAATAGTCAATTCCCACATTATGAAATAAAAACTAAACTCTGGATTGGGCATCTGCTTTAACATTTCACAATGATTAATTTTGAGGCAATCAGTGTAGCTTTGCTCCTTTCACCAATTTAACAATTTTAATATATACTTAGAGAAGGGGCAGCTCAAAATGAATGGCATAAAATAAAAAAGAAATAGAATTGCCATAGTATATCCTTACATTTTTTTACAACACTATGCACAAAGTACCAATTAATAGATGAGAAAGTTAAAGCCGAGAGAAGTTGTGTAAATTGCTAAAGTTCACACAGGTATAAAGTAATTAAGGCAGGATTCTAAGCCATGCAGTCTGTCTCCAGAGCCCACACTCTTTCTTAGGCACTATTCTATAGGCCCAGAATAAGTTTTTTGAAATAATTTAAAGTTTCGGAAGAGAAGGAAGAACATAACTCTGAAACTTGTCTATTACATAAGCCAAATCTTCAGAAAGGGGAAAGTTTAAAAGTGCAAGAGAATATAGCAGCAGTTATCAAACAAAAAAAGAAGATTAAAGAAGATTTAAAAAATAGGATGAAAAAACATGACAGAATGAGATGATTGTAGACAGATCATATGGGAAAAGATTATGATGATTAAAGAGACAACAGAGGATGAATTAATGTATGTAAAATATTTAGTAAACCACCTAGCACATAGTATGTCACTAATAATTAGCTATTATAATTATTATCAATCACTTACCCCTAAAGAGAGCAAGTTTGATACAGTCTTTGTTGGTAATTTGTTAATATATTTGTTTCCCACCTTGTGCCATGGCTCACACCTGTAGCCTCAGCACTTTGGAATGCCGAGGCAGGAAGATCACCTGAAGTCAGGAGTTCAAGACCAGCCTGGCCAACATGGTGAAATCCTGTCTCTACTAAAAATACAAAAATTTGCTGAGTGTGGTTGTGGGCATCTGTAGTGCCAGCTACTGGAGGCTGAGGCAGGAGAATCACTTGAACCAGGGAGGCAGAGGTTGCAGTGAGCGGAGATGACACCACTGCACTCTAGCCTGGCAACAGAGTGAGATTCTGGCTAAAAAAATATGTGCATATATATATATGTGTGTGTGTGTGTTTCCAGTTGGCAGTGGTTAGATTGACAATCCTTGTCCTCACTGACTGCCAACACTATATTCATATCTCAATCTTGAGAGCAGATTTATGTTCATGACTTCATTATCTTGACTAGTCACTAAAAGTTATTTCATTATTAATATTTGGTGAATTATTTCTAGACTTTTACAGTGATTGTCAAATTTATAAAAATATGACCAATTAGATTTAAAGAAGTACTACAAATATGAGCTCAGCTGGTTCTCTTCCCTCACTTCTGGCTCTTTTAAATATCTTTCTCATTCATTTATTCATTTAGTTACATGTATACTGAGCAACTATTAAAGGCAAAGCATGTTATAAGGGCTGTTTTGCTTACTATGTATTAGACCAAATTCTGGTATTAAATATAATAGAAGAGAATACACCTAAACTGAACAGGAGATTATGTATGAAAATACAAATTTTTACAAAAGTCTAAGAGAAAATATGTGAAAGATAAGGAACTCAGAGACATCATATCGGAAATGTTCAATTATAAGAAATATAAATAAAATAAGGAAAAGTTCAATTTTAGTAAGAACTGAATAAATGTCTATAGGGCCCCACAAGTCTCTTCACAAATAAATTTGAAATTTATGAGGCAATGCCTACAAAGTATGGGATGTGAATGGTTTTTTGTTTGAAAATATTATGACCTGTCAAGTTGTCATTCATTAGTAATGTTAGAAAAGTTTTCTTAGCTCTTCAAAGTTTCTGGAAAACCACAACTCAAGGGATTCTTCTCACTATATATATATAATGTGAATATTTTTCAATCCCCTTGACAGAAAAATCAAAATCATGAACTAAAGAATGTGAAAGAAATTATTATACGAAAGTAATTAAAACTAAAAATAATTATATAGGCCGGGCGCGGTGGCTCACACCTGTAATCCCGGCACTTTGGGAGGCCGAGGTGGGAGGATCACGAGGTCAGGAGATCGAGACCATCCTGGCTAACACGGTGAAACCCCGTCTCTACTAAAAATACAAAAAATTAGTCAGGCGCGGTGGCGGGCGCCTGTAGTCCCAGCTACTTGGAGGCTGAGGCAGGAGAATGGCGTGAACCCAGGAGGTGGAGCTTGCAGTGAGCTGAGATGGTGCCACTGCACTCCAGCCTGGGTGACAAAGCGAGACTCCATCTCAAAAAAACAAATAATAATAATAATTGTTATTATTATATAACAATTCTATTCATCTTGTTATAAATCTGAATGTAAATTCCAATAATTTTTATTGATTGAATTAATATCAATGAAAAATCCAAATTATATTATATTAACAAAGGTAGTGAGTCAATATTTATATTGCCTTTGTCAAGAAACTTGAGCCACACCTCACCTCCCACAGATCGATAGAGAAAACTGTTAGACATTTTTTGTTTTAACTGTTCTTCTCTTTCTCTAAGTGTGGCAACATGTCCGAAATGAACTTTGAAATCTTGCTTAAATTCACTACTTTATGGGCCAGGCATTGTGGCTCACACCTATAATCTCAGCACTTTGGGAGGCCGAGGCAGGCGGATCACGAGGTCAGGAGATCAAGACCATCCTGGCTAATATGGTGAAATCCCATCTCTACTAAAAATACAAAAAATTACCCAGGCATGGTGGCACAAGACTGTAGTCCTAGCTACTTGGGAGGCTGAGGCAGGAGAATTGTTTGAACCCGGGGGATGCGGAGGTTGCAGTGAGCCGAGATCGCGCCACTGCACTCCAACCTGGTCACAGACTAAGACTCCATCATAAAAAAAAAAAAAAAAAATTCACTACTTTATGATTATCCAAGATATTCCAAACGTTTTCTATTTCATTCACCAATGCACCTATTTCTTCTTTCTTCTTCTCTCCTAAGGACATAGGTTATTGAAGACAGGGACAAATTATCTGTTCTATAATGTGTTTCAGTTTTCTGAGAGAAGGTTATATTATTAAAGTATCATCAGTAGGACTTGTCTATCATGGAGCATGAGGGTCCCACAAGTGACACCCATTTATGAAGTTTCAAGGGAGTACTTAACCACCAAGAGACACAAAGGTATAACTAGGCGAGTACTTCAGGAGAGGGTATTACAAATTTTGTCACAGACTTTTTTACCTCTTTGATTGCAAAATGAAAACTTTCCTATGTTTCTACTAGTTTAGTGGTTTCTTTTCTTTCGTGCCTAAAAATCTCAAGAGATTAAGACTATCAACATCACTATGCTTCTTGATAATCGTTTACCTCATAATTATTTTGTTTCTTATATCTGTAGAGTCCTAAATGGTAAAAATAATAACTTAATTGTTCATTTCTACCGTTCATACAAAAATAATAGTATAGAGCAGTCTTACAAGTAACAGATTCACTGAAGACATTCTTTCTTTCTCTTATAGACAGCCTGAGTCACTGAAGACATTCTTTCTTTCTCTCATAGACAGCCTGACACAGCCCCTCTCCAGGGCTCCAACTTTTACCACCAACCATCAACCTTGAGGTCTTAAAAACCTATCCATTGACATAAAAGTTCCCTCCATAATTCCCTCAGAATTGAGGAAGTACAATTAGAGGACTTACAAAAATAGAATCCCCAATGTTCTTCTGTGACTCCTAGAACATTTACTTCTACTCTATTTCATCAGTTAAATAGATCACTGGACAATTATGATTTGATAGCAGTCATGAAAAAGCTGTTCAGGAAAACACATCATCAAGATTTCTAGGCCTGAAATAAAAAAACATTCATGCAAGAAAATTGAAGAAAGGCAACCTAATTATGAGCATTTTTTTTTCATTTTTACCTGGACAGTAGATATATTTAAAACACATTCAGAAGTCTTTCTAACTATATAACAGTAAGACAAAAAGCATTTTCTGATAAAGTCATTGGATGAAGTCTATTGGCCTAAGATGGAACTCTGACATACTCTGGTTTATATCAGTGCTGTTGCTTTACACACCACACTAATTGTTTCCATTCAGCTATTGGCATTTTGGAGTCATTGCTTAAACACCATGGTACATTAAACAATTCTGAGATATACAACTCTGGTATGGATATATTTAATTGCTTTTGGCAAGCTTTAGTTAAAAATAAGTATACATTTTTAAATATAACACCAATAAAATTAATGAACACATTCTAGAACTGGAAAAAATAGGAAACAGTTGATAACTGAAAATTCAACAGAAACAAAACAGGGAAAGTAAAAGTCTCTCATCCTGCTGGAATCTCTGTCACTGATTGTCAAAAACAAAAGTGTGAAAGCTTTGATGAGTCCAGTTAGTGCAATGCAGGGATCAAAGTGTCAGGCTGATAGAATCAAAGGGAACAAAATGAAGTAGTAATGTTGTGCACCAGATTTGAAACCGTGGCAATGATGAGAGGTTCTCTCAAAATGGAACAGGGAAGCTTTGATTAGTGCACCTTGTTTGTACTCTGAAGGCATCAAAGTGGCAAATGCGCCTGGATCAAATGGGGCAGAATGCAATGGGTAATGGAGCACTCAGAGCTCACCAGAATTTAAGCAGAGATGCTGATGATGTGGTGGAGGCCAATGCACACATTCCCATCTGGCAGCTGGGGGAAAAAAAAAAAAGAAAAGAAAGGAGAAAAAAAAGGAATAATCTCAATCACTTGAAAGCTAGCTGATTAGGACACAAGCAAAGGATAAAATAGCATTTGCAATTATTGCATGAATTTAGTTTTAGTGGAAACTAAATCATTTTTTAAAACTGGGGGAATATTACCAGTTGTTTGCTATTTATTGTGCTTGATGTATTCCATATTCATTCTAAATAGAACAAATCAGGTTTGTATCAGGTTTGTTAATTCAAAAAGTAAATTACCTTTCAACTTGAATATGTGTAAATCTATTTATGATAGGATGATTTTTGTGTGTGTGTTGTACCTCTGGGGTCCATTACATAAGTAGGATTCATTTTACAGCTAATTCTGCATTTGCAGGGATTTTGCATTCCCTTGGAATCATTTCCATTTGAAGGTTAAGTCTTAAGACGACTGTCTAACTCATTTGATTCAATTCTATTTTCTTCATTCAGGAGTTAATGTGCTTGTGATTAACATATGAGTATATTATTGTAATATTAAAACATTTAACTCAAATGTCCCCTAACATATCATAGTGATAATATTTTACCTAAAAATATAGAATGGTGTTTAACTGTATTAACATTACAATAAAATTAAATGTCATTTGTATCATTGTTAGGATTAATATTAATAGCTACAGAATGCAACTCCTATATCCAAAGATGTATACTAGTTACTTTTTAGCATTTACTATCTGTCATTCTTACAACACCTCTCTAAATGGGTATTGACATGATGGGAGAAGATTTTCTGGTGACTTGGAGAAGTAAATGCATTTTGAAAATGGAAGGGAAATTAATAATTATGACTCAGAGATCAGGCAGAGTTATACTGTTTGCTTACATGTTTTCCTCTTTTTGTAAACCTTGCTATGACTGCCCCCGTCTGAAGAGTAAATTCTGCTGCTCATTGAGTTTGGATTTTGCCTTGTGATTTGCTTTAGCCAACACAATATTAGCAGAAATTACCAGAGTAGAGACATTGCGTGTGCTCATATTTTTGGCTTTCACTCTTGCCATTTTGTCGTCCATTTTGAGACGAATATGCTCCAGGTAGCCATGGTTGTAAGAGAATCAGCAGATCAATGGAGTGAATGGAAATCCAATGCAGGACCTTTAACTTAGTCTAGCTGATATTTGAGTCCAGTGGAGCCTTGATCTACCAAAAGAATAAAAGACAATACAAAGTTTGCATTAATTGTCAGGTACCATTCTTTTGGAAATAGCACTCCAAGACAGCATTATGCCTACCTGCATGTACAGGTAGAGAGGTCTTGATAAAATATGCACAGTTCTCTAATTGAAGGCATTTATCCTTTGAAGCAGAGATTGTAGTTTTTTACCCAGGTACTATTACTTCCTCCATTATTATTCTGCTTTCCTAGTTTCCCCAAAAGGGCTTTGCATGGGTTACTAAGTTGCCAAATCTCTGCAGAGTGTATTCAGCAATGTGTTCTCACAAGAGCAATAGGGAATGGAGAAACCTACTTCCTGTACCTCTTGAGCATTGTCACTCACAGGGTGATGCTGATCATACATCTGTTCTTCCAGGTCTTTGAAAAATCTGTTTGTTTTTGTTTTTTTTTTTAAATCTTACATTTGTTTTATCTCACATTATTTCTGATAAGGCTGTTTATTTTATTTTATTTTTTTATTTTGTAATAAAACCATCAAACAGTTGAGTCCCAAAAATTAATTTTTTTTTACTCTAGTTTTAATTATTCAATGTGTAGGATCACATGTAGGCAATTAAACAGTGGCAGGTATATGTTTTAAACATGCTATTGATATGCTTCTGAAAGTGAGAGAAATTTCTACTTGTGATGAAGTTGTAAGGTTGCACAACCTTGCTTAAAGAATAGCTGAACACATTGCAATACATTTTTTCATTCAGCAATTAAAAGTGATGTTTGTGGAATATGGAGGAGATTGTTTTAAAAATTAAAATAAGATAAAAAGGTTTCCCTCAACAATTAGCTTATTTGGAGATTGCATAGAAGTAGAAACAGCTACACTGAGCAAAATAATAATAATTATCTGACCCAGAAATGAACAAATTCTGCTCATTCTTTAGGATACTGGTCTCACTTTAAAAAGTTCATATATTATAAGGTAACTGAATTAATATTTTTAACATTATGAAATTCAAATATCTCTGCTAAAATTTAAACTGTATTGCAATTTACTTATGGGAACAGATAATTTTTTAAAATATGAGGAAATGTCCTTTAACAAAAAGTGATAGTATAAGCATAAATAATATTTTGATTGATTTTTTTTTTTTTTTTTTGAGACAGATCTTACTCCAGTAGTCCAGGCTTGAGTGCAGTGGCATGATCACGGCTCACTGCAGCCTTAATCTCCCAGGCTCAGGTGATTCTCCCTCCTCAGCCTCCCGAGTAGCTGAGACTATAGGCGCACACCACCAAGCCTGGCTAATTTTTGTATTTTTTGTAAAGATGGAATTTCACCATGTTGACCAGACTGTTTTCAAACTCCTGGGCTCAAGTGATCCACCCACCTTGGCCTCCCAAAGTGCTGGTATTACAGGAGTGAGGCACCATGCTGGCTTGACTGTTGAATTTATTAATATCATCCTCCTCTAAATATCTGGACTAACACCCTGATTTACACACATAAGAGAGCCAAGGAGCTCTTTTTCTTTTTCTTGTTTTTTTGTTTTGTTTTTGTTTTGTTTTGTTTTGTTTTTTTACATTTTTACAGTTTTTTTTAGAGACAGGGTCTTATTATGTCCCCCAGGCTGGAGTGCAATGGTGTAATTATACCTCACTGCAGCCTTGAACTCCTGGGTTCCAGTGATTCTTCTGCCATAGCCTTTCCAGTAGCTAGCAGTGTAGGTGTATGCCACCATGTTAGGCTAATTTTTTTATGTTTTATTTTGTAGAGATGGGGTCCTGTTATGTTGCCCAGTGTGGTCTTGAACTCCTGTGCTCAAGTGAAGCTCCTGCATTGGCCTTCCAAAGTGCTGTGATTAAAAGCATGAGCCACTGTGCTCTGCTAAATTTTTCAATTACTAACATTTTCAAATTATTTTTTAATTGATGATTAAGGCTCTTGTTGAGTCTTCATTAACAGATATTATAGGGTTAAATGAAAAAGTTTTCTGTGTAAAGGTGAGACAATAGACTAGATGATGGCATAGAAATTATATATGCATGCTATTAATTTAGGAGTAAGTAAAGGATATAAAATAACTTTTAAAAACTTGAAGGAAAGTATAGAAAAAATAAATTTCAAAGTAAAATAAAACAAAAAGCCAAATCAGAGCCTTTATAAAATGAGGAGATAAGGGTGGAATAAAACAAAATAAAATGTTAAACTCATGGCCAGGCATGGTGGCTTAGGTCTGTAATCCCAGCACTTTGGGAGGCTGTGGTGGGCGGATCACAAGGTCTGGAGTTCGAGATCATCCTGGTCAACATGGTGAAACCCCATTTCTACTAAAAATCCAAAAATTAGCTGGGTGTGGTGGTGGGCGCCTGTAATCCCAGCTACTCGGGAGGCTGAGGCAGGAGAATTACTGGAACCTGGGAGGTGGAGGTTGCAGTGAGCCTAGATTGTGCCATTGCATTCCAGCTTGGTTACAGTGTGAGACTCCGCCTCAAAAAAAAAAAAAAAAAAAAAAAAAAAAAAAGGTTAAACTCAGATGTCAGTGTTTTACTCAGTTTAGGTGGCCTTGACAAAATACAAACTTGGTGGCTTGAATAGCAGAAATTTATTTTCTTCCAATTCTGAAGGCTGGGTAGTCCAAGATCAGAGTGCCAACATGGACCAGTTCGGGGGAAAGATCTCTTCTAGTCTTGTTGCAAATGGCTGCTCCCTTGCTATGTGTTCACGTGATCTTCCCAAAATACCTAGACATGCAGCGAAAGAGAGCAAGCTCTCTGGTGTCTTTTCTCATGAAGGCACTAATCCCGTCATGAGGTTTCCCCACCCTTATGGCCTCATCTAATTCACGTTGCCTCTCAAAGGCTCAGTCTCCAAATACGGCCACATTGGGGATTACAGATTCAACATATGAATTTGGAGTGGACAGGAACATTTAGCCCATAACAGTCAGTAATCACAGTTGATGTGTAAATTTCACCTTTTAAATAGTCTTCAAATTACAATGCAAAATAACAGAAAATCAAGGAAAATAATTAAGCCATCATTATATGGAAAGATTTTTAACACATCAAAATTCAATTAACTTGGGAATATTTAAGTATTACACCAATTGTAATAAAAGAGCAACCATACACACAGACACATATACAAACTCCCATGTACATTTATATATACACACACATCTATAAATACATACTTATATTCATAAAGATATGGGAAACATATATTTTAAATAATGAAAAAATATTAAAAATTAATATGGATCTGAGGCAAAAGTCAAATGTGAGGTTGAAAACAAATATCACCATCATAAAATGAAAACAGTATTTAGAGTAGATTAGAAATATTCTTAAAACAATAATTATTTTACCTCTATTATTAAATATAAAATTTCAATTCAAAAATAAAATATACAATTCAGTTACAAAAATTTTTTAGCACGTTGCTCAATTGCTCCTGCCAACATTATGCTGCAGCTTTTCAACATAAATAAATTTTTGGTTTTGACTAAGGTCATTGAAAGTGTATGGAAAATGCCGTGATAACTCTCTATTGCATTTTCCTCTCAGGTACATCGAAAAGTTGTATTTCCCACAGTCTCTTGCAGTTAGTGGTTCATGAAACTAAATTCTGGCCAATAAAAACACATATAAATTAATGGTTTCCAAAATTTCATTTAATACCTCTGCCCTATTAAATATCTTACTCATCTCTAATGAGTCATAGTCAAAGATGTAAGTTGTGCAATTTTTGTTGTAGTGAAAAATAGAAGGAAAAACATTAATATCTATTAAATGTTAATAGTTAAATATACGTAGTATAGACAGATATGAACATACCATGTAACTTTGAAAAGAATGAACTACATCCACATGTATCTACATGGATCCACCACAAATACACATTATTTAGTTTCTTTAAAAGTTCAGAAAAATTAATATAGACTAGAATTATGTTAACCTTCAACCAAAAACAAATACGCCAAAAGTAAAATATTAAAATGTGTTTGCCTGTGTAGATAAAAAATGTAAAAACTATCTGCAAGTATAGAACCCAAAATCATAAACATTGTCTTCAGTTGAAGAGAAGGAAAGAAGATAAGAATTGGTTGAACTTGATGGAGATTTTAGGTTTATCTTTTTGTTTTGTTTTGTTTTGAGATGAAGTCTCACTCTTGTCCTCCAGGCTGGAGTACAATGGCACAATCTCAGCTCACTGCAACCTCCACCTCCCAGGTTCAAGCTATTCCCCTGCCTCAGCCTCCCAAGTAGCTGAGATTACAGGCATGCGCCACCATGCGCAGCTAATTTTTGTATTTTTAGTAGAGACGGGGTTTCACTGTGTTGACCAGGGTGGTCTCAAACTCCTGACCTCAGGTGACCTGCCCACCTTGGCCTCCCAAAGTGCTGGGATTACAGGCATGAGCCACTGCGCCTAGCCAGATTTTAGGTTTATTTTAAACACCTGTTTTTTTTTGTTTTTTTTTTTTTTGTTTTTAAACTAAAGGAGAGGCATGTGCTAATTGCATATTTAAATTAATTATAAAATTAATTAAATTTTAACTATAAATCTATCATTTCTACTAGTATTGTCTCTTATTCAGTTTAGAGTCTTACTTGCTTCCATTTTTCCTTATATACTATAGTTTATATTTATCTATTATCTTTACATCGCTTAGTATGTTCTCCCATTTGTTTCCATTTTTCTTACATTCTGGTGTTACTTACACATGAAGCAATGTGTGCCTGGCTGATCATCATCAAACTTCTGTTATCAGCAGTTCTCACTCTGGGCTGGGAGAGTGGGGGATGCTGAAATAACAGAATCTCTAAAGAGGATAGAGAATCTATAGTGTCAAAATATGTTGATTATAGTAGAATTCTAAATAATACAAATTTCAGAAATGTCATTGGCAAAGTCTTCTTTATTGATGAGGAGATGCAAATGATGGAAACTCCACAAGCCAATAAATAAGTAAAAAAATTAGTTTATGAAGAATTACCACAATTATTTTTCCTCTGCAGTCTAGGATTATTTAGCATTCATCTTGCACTGCTTCACATGAAGATTACTGTAGCAAAAGCCCCCAGCTCCTTGTCCACCAAGATTCTTGGTTTTTAATCTATACTTAATACTCAGAGCACAGTTCTAGATGGCCTCTGCTTTACTTCCTGTTTTATCTTTCCTTTTCTTGCCATAACAACACTCTGCTCTATCTAAGTCTTCTGGTCTTAAATTCTTCATCATAGTCAAAACCCATTCTTCCTGTATAGAAGCCTAGTATCCACATTAAGAAGTAAAAACTAAATGAAAAAAATAGAAAGAAATACAAAGGATTTTTTTTTGAAGACTTGTTTTGGATGTGGAAAGCAAAGTGGCTGATACATAAGAAGGCAAGATAAGGCAACATCACCAATTTTAAATTAGTGACTTTCAGTATGAAACAGAAAAAATTTATAAAAGTTTATATCTCTTGTGGAAATATTTTTTACAACTTTTTTAGACTTAGGATTTTGTGTTTGCATATATAAGTAAAAAGAATATAATTAGCAATTATAGTGATGTTCTAGCTTGATAGGGAATGAAAATCATTATTATCAGAAGTCTTATGGGTCCTGAGTTACAAAATGGTATTGAATTTAGCACAGTCCAATAACTGGTCTTGAATTTTGTCAGTATCACACTGTACAAATAAAAGTCATAAGCGGTCAAAATAAACAACTGCTTCATTTCTATAATTATAGTTTTTACATTTCTACTATGTGTCATATATACTGCAATTTGCTTACCAATAGTTTAGTTATAAATTTGTATGTTTTTTATATATATTATATAAAATAAAATATAAGATATATATATACACACATATTCATTTCATTTAATATGTATGTATTTAGCATATCTATCTATATCTTTATATATATTTTAGAGTGTGTATGTGTGTGTGTATGTGTGTGTATATATATATATATATATACACACACACAAAAATGAGTTACTACACTTGGGACCATCTGGTAAAATGTAAGTGGTTGTGACAGGACCTAAAGAAATTAATTTATGTGAACGGATTTGCTCACTTTGTACAAAATTTTATTGTCCTCATTTTACATATTCCAGTCATCTGGTAATTCAGTGATCATAGGAATATTCTTATGGCAGATAGTAGAAACGCAAAAGGGATAGGCAGAAACATGCAGAATTTCCTAAGTTTTTGTTTTTAAACTAACATTATGACTTTGACCGACATTCCATAGGCTTCAAGCCCATCATCTGACCAGGCTTGATATCTACAGGGTTGAAATGTATACTCAGGCTTCAGTGAAGGCCAGTGCAAAGTCACATGGCAATGCATATGTATGTATAGTACTATTAATATTCCAGAGAGGAAGCAGCCAATATGAAACAGACATTGTACGGTTACACTTCCCTGCTCTTGCCTCTTTCAGCCTACTTCCTGCTGATGATATTAGAAATAAACTGCTTACCTTGCTTCATGCAGCCAGGGAATAGCAGAACTTTGGCATCTAACTCAATATATTCCTAGAAAGAATGCTTCTTCCAGAATTTGGTATAGGTGATTTCCTATCAAATTGAAAGAAATATTAAAAAGTGAGAGCTAAGTTAGCAGGAAAATATAAAAGAAAATATATAAATTGAATTATTCTCACTGATACAGCTGATCTTTTTATTCATCAACAAAACTTCAAGAAAAGGAATTTTAAGGAATATTTTAATTAGATGGGTTTATTTATTGGTCCAAACTATTTAACAAGTGCTTATAGTTAAGTCTTATAATAGGTACTAGGCATAATGATTAAAGATGTAACTGATTTTTGCTTTTTTGGGAACCATAAAAATATGAATACACCAAAAGAGTTATTGCTTCTATATAGAAGCAATTTCTTATATATAGGCTAAAGATAACATGGTTATATAATATTGAAGGTAGTGAAGACAGTCATGTTAGGGACGTAGAATGGATAGAAATGTGTGTGCCTATAAGTTGAAGAATAGATTTCTAGGATAATTTGAAGCTTTATGGTTTGTGTGCATGAGTATATGATTGTACAATTCACAGAAATGCATATTAATATTAATAGAGGTAAATTTTAAGGAATAAATGCAAGTGTTCATTTCTGAAGATGTATAGTAGGAGATAGTTGTGATAAACCTCAGTTTAAATGCAAAGTAATGAGTAAACACATAATGTTGGACTTTAGAAAATAAAGTGGATATATACTAAAGTGAATTGTCAACATAATTCTGGCATTAAAATTTATGACAGTAGATAATATCTATTTGGAAAAAAAATGGAGAAAAGAAGTATAAGTATGACAGAATTGAATTTAACTCTTTTCCACAGATATTTACATGTCAATTATTACAAAGAGGATATAAAAAGGTTGCTGAGAAAGGGGAGACAAAAGGATAAATGTACAATATGAAGCCAAGGAAGAATAGATTGCAAGAACTGAGATATGGTCAATTTTATATGATGTTCTTGGAATGATTAAGCTGCAGACTAAAACTGATTTAATGGATTTAGCAAGAAAGGACAAAATTTAGCAAGAACAGTTTTGATGAAGGGGTAGGAGTTAATTGTGAAATTTTTACTTTGCAGGTAACCTAAGAGGTTTGAAGTACTAAAATATGTATTTATTTATTTATTCGATCCAGTAAACTCTTAAATTGAATTGGTATGGAAAGCCATTCCTGGGAAATGTGCCCTGGTAAGACAGGAGGAGTTGTAAATTGTAACTTTTATTTTCTCATCATGAAAGCCCTTGATATAAATAAAAGCTTCATTGATCAGATATAAAATTACAACATTAAATGTCAGTTTCAGTAAAAAAAAATACTTTTGGACAGCCAGAATAGAATGAAATAAAATCGCCTCTGCCAGGCATGCAAATCCCTAGAGTAATATATTTACCTCAATATTGTGTACCATATTTCATGACTCAAACAGATCCATGAAATTATTTCTAGATGTAAAATGTTTTGGGGTGACAGCAATGAAAAATTTAGTTGCATCTAGGAATGCATGAAATTGTATTGCTGAAATCGGTTTCTTTTCAAAACTAATTGTCTTTTTTTTTTCTGTTTCAAAAGAAAGAAATGGGTATATTGATCCATTGTCCCCAAAGTATCAGGCTTTTCTACTTGTCCTAAACTTCAAAGACAAAACCTTTCCTCAAATAGAACAAATAAATCCCTGAAATAAAAACTAATCAAAATATCAGTTTAATAATATGCATTTCCAGCAGTCTTTGAGGAAAGAAAATTACATTATTAAAATTTAGCAAAGAAATTTACTTGAAGTTTCTTCAACAATTCCATCCACCTTTCTCCCCTAGTTTAGTATTAACATGAGCTCTAATTATCATGAAATCAGTTCTCAGAGACTGGCCATGGTAATTTTGCTCAAATTCTAGTTCTGTAGTTCTCAGGAATGCCTGTAAAGTAATTGATGGATTTGATAGAAAGTTCAGATCAGGTTTTCAATGAGGAATAAAATCTGAGTTCACAGGTATACATATAAATTTGGTATAAACACAAAAGTAATATCCAATAAGACATACATTCTGTTAAGAAGCAAAAGGATACACTCTAATCGATTATTTAAATAATTTACACTTACAATTCATAATCACATTATTTGGGAGACAATATACTGTTTGTCCAATTCGTTTGATAATCCTTTTGGCTAGAACAATAGGGTTTGTTTATGTATTTCCAGATTCACATATTTATTTTTATCTATTTTTTAATATAAAAGTAACATAGAATATAGTGAAAATTCAAATGGGATAGAAAAGTGTAAACTAAAAATAAAAGTCTCATCATGAAGACCCTCTTTCCAAATATATTATTATTTTCTAGTAATCATAAACATTTCAAATTGACAAGTAATATCTGTATATTTATGGTGTACAGCATAATGTTTTGATGTATATATGTCTGCATTATCTTATATACTTACCATTTTTGTGTATGCATGGTGAAAAAACTTAAAATTATTCTCAGCAATTTTCAATTATACTTGATAGAGTGTATATATATATATATATATGCACACACATACACACAGAGACAAGTACAGTTAATTGTTATTAACTGTGGTTATCGTGATGTACTATAGAGCCCTTGAATTTACTCTTTCTGTGTAACTGAACTTTTATGTCCTCTGACTAACATCTCCACAGTCACTCCACCCCCAAACCTCTGGTAACCACCATTCTACTGTCTATGACTTCAAATGTTTTACATTCTATATATAAGTGAAATTATGCAATGTTTGTCTTTTAGTGTCTGGTTTATTTCACTTAACATATAATTTCAGTTTCATCCATGACATTATAAATGATAAGATTTACTTCCCTTTTTTAAGGTTAAATAGTATTCCATTATTTATAAATGCCATGTTTTCTTTAAAAATGTATCCATTGATGGACACTTAGGTTGATTCAATATCTTGGCTGTTGGGAATAATGCTGCAATGAACATGGAAGTGCGGATATCTTTATGACATACTGATTTCATATACTTTGGATGTCTTCCCAGAATTGGACTTACTGGATTTTTATGGTAGTTTTATTTTTAACTTTTTGAGGAAACTTCATACTGTTTTCCACAATGATTGTATAAATGGCTAAACAGATGTGGGAATGGTTGTGCATTCCCATCAGCAATGTACAATGGCTCTCTTTTCTTCACATCCTCACCAACATTTATCTTTTCCTTTTGATAATTACTATTTTAACAGATGTGTGGTAATATTCTCATTGTGGTTATAATTTACATTTCCTTGATAATTAGTGATAGGAAGCATTTTGTCTTATAGCTGTTGACCATTTGAATGCCTTCTTTTGAGAAATAGGTATTCTTTTCCTTTGGCCATTTTTAAACTGAGTCATTTGTCTTCTCATTATTCAGTTGTTTGAGTTAGTTATATATTTTGGAAATTGACCCCTTGTCAGATGTATTATTTGCAAATATTTTCTCTTATATTGTAGGTTGTCTCTTCACTCAGTTGATTGTTTCTTTTGCTGTGCAGAGTCTTTTTAGTTTGATGTAATCCCATTAGTCTATTCTTGCTTTTGCTGCCTGTGTTTATGGGTTCATACTTTTTAGAAAAGTTACCCAAACCAGTATTGTGTAGTGTTTTTCTCTGTTTTCCTTTAATATTTCTACAGATTTAGGCTTTATGTTTAAGCATTTGATCCATTTTGTGTTGATTTTTATGTATGCTGTAAGGTAAATTTCCAATTTTATTCTTTTGTATATAGATATTCAGTTTTCTCAACATCATTTATTGAAGAGTCTGCTCTTTTTTCATTTTGTGTTACTGATATCTTTGTCAAAAATGAATTGACCATACATGCATGGCCTCATTTCTGGGCTCTCTATTCTGTTCCATTGGTCAATGAATCTACAGTTGACTCTTGAACAATGCAGAGGATAAGGACATCGACCTCCATGCACAGTCAAAAATCTGTGTATAACTTTCAATTCACCTCAAACTTAACTACTGATAGCCTACTATTGATAAGAATAATTTCAGATAACATAAACAGTAGGTTGACATATGATTTTTTAAATGCTATGTATATTATATACTCCATTCTTACAATACAGTAGGCTAGGAAAATAAAATGTTATTAAGATATAATAAGTAATGAAAATATATTTACTATTCATTAAGTGCAATCGGATCATCATACAGTTCTTCATTCTTGTCTTCATGTTAAGTAGGCTGAGGAGGAGAGCAAAGTTGGTCTTGCTGTCTCAGAAGTGTCAGTGGCAGAAATAAATCTATGTATAAGTGGGCATGTGCAGTTCAAACTTGTGTTGTTCAAGGGTCAACTGTATTTCATTGCCAGTACTATGTTGTTTTAATTGTTATTGCTTTGCAGTGCAGTTTGAAATCAGGTAGCATGATGTCCCCAGGTTTGTTCTTGCTCAGTATTGTCTTGGTTATTCGAGGCTTTTCGTGCTTCCATATACACTTTATAATTTTTTTTTCTCTTTTTATAAAAAATGGCATTGGAATTTTGATAGGGATTGTTTGGAATTTGTAGGTCACTTTGGGTAGTATGGACATTTCAACAATATTAATTCTTCCAATTCATGAACATGGGATATCTTTTCATTTATTTATTTCTCTTTCAATTTTTTTCATTAATATTTTACAGTTTTCAGTGTGCAGGTCTTTCATCTCCTTTGTTAAATTTATCCTTAAGGATTTTATTTTTGTAGCTATTGTAAATGAGATTTTTATCTTTATTTCTTTTTCAGAAGAAATAGTATATAAAATCATTACTAGTTTTGATGTGTTGATTTTGTACCCTGCAACTTTATTATATTCATTTATTAATTCTAATGGGTTTTTTTTGGTGCAATCATTAGGGATTTTTATGTATAAAATTATACCATCAGCAAACAGATAAAATTTCACTTCTTCCATTCCTATTTGAATGACTTTCATTTCTTTTTCTGCCTAATTGTCTGACGATGACTTCTAATGCTATGTTGAATATAAGTGGGGAGAGTGAGTATCTTTGTCTTTTTCCAGATCTTGAACCCAGAAAGTCCTTTGAATTTCACCCCTCATATAATGTAAGCTGTGGGCTTATGATATGTGGCCCTTATTGTGTTTAGGTACATTATTTCTACATCTAATTTGTTGAGAGTTTTAATCATAAAAGAATGTTGTATTTTATCAAATGCTTTTTCTGCATCTAATGAGATAATCATGTTGTTTTTGGTCTACCAATGGTATGTATCACATGTATTGATTTGCATATGTTGAACAATTCTTGTATCCTCAGGATAAATCCCAATTGATCATCATAAATGGCCCTTTAATGCGTTGTTAAATTTGTTTTTTGCCAAGATTTTGTTGAGAATTTTTGCACTTATGCTCATCAAAGATATTAACTTGTAGGTCTGTAGTTGTCTTTCCTTGTGATGTCCTTTCCTGGCTTTGGTATCAGGGTAATTCCAGTCCTGTGAAAAGGATATAAACGTGCCGTCTTCTTTGATTTTTTGAAAGAGCTCGCAAAGGACTGATATTAGTTCTTTAAATATTTGGTAGAGTTCCGTAATGAAGCCTTCAGGTCTGTGGCTTTTTTATTTCTTTTTTGGAAGGCTTTTTATTCCTAATTCAAGCTCCTTACTTGTTATTGGTCCATTCGGATTTTCTCTTGCTTCATGATTCAGCTTTGTTAGGTTTTATGTGCCTATAAATGTATTCATTTATTCATTGTTGTTTAACTTATTGCCATCTTGTTCATAATTGTCTCTTATGATCCTTTTGGTTTTCATGGTACCAAGTGTAATGTCTCCTCTTTATCCTCTTTAATTTCTGATTTTATTTATTTGAGTCTTCTTTCTTTTTTCTTAGTTTAACCAAAAGTTTGTAAATTTTCTTTATCTTTTCAAAAAACCAACTCTTATTGTCACTGATCTTTGTATTGTTTTACTAGACTCTTATTTATTTCTGCTCCGATCTTTACTTTTATTTCTTCTACTACCTTTAGGCTTAGTTTCTTTTTCTTTTTCTTGTTTTTTTGAGGTGTAACATGAAGTTGTTTATTTGAGATCTATGTTTTTTATGTAGGCATTTATTACTATAAACTTTCCTCTAAGAATTGCCTTTGCAGCATCCTGTAAGTGTTGATATGTTATGTTTTCATTTTTATTTATCTAAAGTATTTTTTATTTCCCTTTTAATTTTTGTTGACCTATTTGTTATTCAGGGCATGTTGTTCAATTTCTATATATTTGATAATATCTTGAAGTTCCTCCTATTACTGATTTCTAGTTTCATAGCATGTGGTCAGGCAAGATACTTGACATGATTTCAATCTTTTGTAAATTTATGAAGACTTTTCTTTTGACTTAACACAGCATTTATCCTAGTGAGTGTTTTGTGTACACTTGAAAAAAATGTGTATTCTGGTACAGTCGGATGGAATGGTCTGCATATTTCTGTAAAGGTCAACTTGGTTTAAACTGTTGTTAATGTCCATTGTTTCTTTATGAATTTTCTCTTTTAATGATCTATCCTTTACTAAAAGTGAAACATTGAAGTCCTCCATTGTTATTGTATTGTATTTTATCTCTCCCTTCAGATATTTTACTATTTGCTTTATATATTTAGGTGCTCCAATATTGGGTGCATATATATTTACAACTGTTACATCTACTTGATAAATTGACCTTATTATAATTATATAATTTCCAACTTTATCTCTTTTACAGTCTTTGACTTATATTCTATTTTGTCTAATACAGGTATAGTTACTCTTGCTTTATTTTGGCTTCAGTGTATAGGGAATATCTTTTTCCATCCCTTTACTTTGAGTCTATATGTCTGCTAAAAGGTAAAATTAATCTCTTTTAGACAGCGTATAATAGGATTTCTCTTTTTTATTTTATTTTATTTATTTATTATTATTTTTAAAATTACACTCTAAGTCCTAGGCATATGTGCACAATGTGTAAGTTTATTATATAGGTATACCTGTGCTATGTTGGTTTGCTGCACCCATCAACTCATCATTTACATTAGGTGTTTCTCCTAATGCTATCCCTCCCCCATCCCCAACTCACCAATAGGCCCCAGTGTGTGATGTTCCCCACCCTGTATCCAGTTCCCACCTATGAATGAGAACATGTGGTGTTTGGTTTTCTGTCCTTGTGATAGTTTGCTGAGAATGATGGTTTCGAGCTTCATCCATGTCCCTGTAAAGGACATGAACTCATCCTTTTTTATGGCTGCATAATATTCCATTGTGTATATGTGCCACATTTTCTTAATCCAGTCTATCATTGAGGGACATTTGGGTGGATTCCAAGTCTTTGCTATTGTGAATAGTGCCACAATAAACATACGTGTGCATGTGTCTTTATAGTAGCATGATTTATGATCCTTTGGGTATATACCCAGTAATGGGATTGCTCGGTCAAATGCTATTTCTAGTTCTAGATCCTTGAGGAATTGCCACACTGTCTTCCAAGGAGTTCTCTTTTCTTAATCCATTTAGTCACTCTATGCCTTTTCATTGGAAAATTTAATCTCTTTACATTCAAGATGATTATTCATAGCTAAGAATTTACTACTGATATTTTGTTCATTGTTTTCTGTTTTGTTTTGTTTTTGGAGATCCTTCATTCCTTTCTTCCTTAGGCTGGCTAAGAATTCAAGCTAAGTAGAACTTCCCATGGCTTCTAGGAGCAAGCAGCTCAGCCTTGCAGTTGGGCAATGCTCCTAGCTGGTATCTCTGATCAAGTACTACTGCTGGCAAGTACACAGAGCTACCATCAAGATCTGCATCCTGATTATTGTGGGCTCCACTTCCTTGCTTTGTGTTAACCTCACCTCACATGGTCTAGCCATGCCAATTTCTCCTGCTGTTCCCATGAGGGGTGACTGGAGTAACCTTTCTGGAAAGTGTCTCAGAATGATAGGAAAGCTGGATATCTGCCTCCAGTTCTCTTTTTCCTCTGTAGAAACTGACCCCTAGAAATCTTTTCTGTGCAGTGCTGTTCCCGTTTGTGTGAAGAGAGAGGATGACGTAGTCAAAGTGAGACCGCTTCTTCTACTCTGGTTTTTATTCTGTTTTCTGAGTTGTGCTGGAGACTTAGGCATATTTCCAATTTGAAGCGTTTTCACTAAGGTGTTCTTGTCTGTGCATAATAGCTAGTTGAACTTTATTTGGGAGGTAATGAAGCTTGAGACCTCCTATTCTGCCATTTTGCTGATCCACATGCACTTTAAATGATTTCATGAGGTTACATTCTGTTTTTTTCTTTTTTTTTTTTTTTCTTTTCTATAGCTGTCATGGGTTATCCTGAGCTCCCTGTGGAAAATCAAATCTACTTTCTTTTCCCCAGTATGTTAAGGTTTTTACTACCTAGGGGATCTGGGAAAAAATATCAGGGAGGATTCTCATGTCTTTCCTTCAATAAATGTTTTGGACCTCTACTCAGTCTTTTATCACAAGGCTGCTCTTTGGGCATTTTAACCATTCAATTTTTAAAGTGCCTTTGAAATGTGTGGAGAAAACCCTGCAACCGGGTGTGATTTATCCTTATATTTGCAGTCTCCCAAGGCCTCACTATTATCTGATTAGAACACACAAGACACTATTTTGTTAATAATATGTAGTTGAATTGTCCTTGGTGCTCAGTTGCATTTAATTTTGCACACCAGTGTTTATATATCCTTTCAGATGCCTGTTTTTCCTTAGAGTTTGGGTAAGTTGTTTGGTTGGTTGCCTTGCAAAGTCAGTTGTCTGGGAAACTCAGAAAGTTATAGATTTGTAAATTATCTATAACAATTTAGTTAAATGGTAAGCACTATGTTATATACATCGTTCTACATTTCATATTAAACAGATATTTTGAACTTCTACCAAAATTTATTGAAATTTTCAATAGAATATATTTTACCATAGCTTTTCTAATATTAAGACAAAGTATTGCCTTCCTGTTATATGTTGTTCGGTTGTAATGATCTTCCAAATATTTTCCTGAATTCTACTTGTTAAAATATTATTATTTTTAATTCGTAAGTTTTTAAAATAATGATATTTTTGTGCCTTCTCATCCAGGCTTATTGTCAGCGTCTTTGTGGATTCACAAAAAGCATTTGTCTTTTTTCTTCACTCTCCTTTCTTGAAAAATTTGAATACAACAGAAATAATTTATTCTAATATGCTTTGAAAGAATTATCTTATAAATGGTCTTCAGAGTATTCCTTTTAGTGGGTGACATTTGATTGCTGAAGTTTCTTGAATTGCTTTCATTGTCATTAGGCTATCTATCTCTTTGACATATTTTTCAAACTAAGATGTCTTAGGAAATATTATTGTATCCAGGTATTCAAAAATAGTTGCATAAAGCTTAGGAAAGTACTCATCTGTGATTTTTCTATTCTCTTACTAATTTTATGATGATTTTCCTATTTCACTTTAAATTTTAAATACTTATATGCTTTCCTATTTTCATTTTTATTACATTATTTTCCTTTCTTCCTTAAGTGCATTTTATTGCTATATGAGTAATATTTACTTTACACTGTATTTACCAGAAATTGAGTTACTTTCACAACTGGCTTTATAAATTTCAGACAATGTTTACTCTTTGATGCAGAAATGAGGAAATGATTGCAATTGCATGTTTTTGATTTATTTTATTAATATTTTACTTCTATGGTTGAGCATACTTATCTTTATAATGTTTTATCATGGATATTATCTTCATTATGTACTTAAGTTAATTCATAGATGGACATTTGTCTTTTTGCTGGGATATCTCCTTTTCAATTTTAGCTGGATTGTGCTGTCATGTAATTTTCAAAGAAGACTCCTGGATTCTGAATTTCTACTTGTTTCTTGTACATGGGAGTAGCAAGATAATATACTGTGTTAAGGAATCTTACCTTAGAAAAGCTTTAGATAGTGTTCCACTGTTATTTAATATAATAAATAAAAACAAAAACAAAACAAAACAAAAGGTTGATCTCAATGTTTTCCATTGTTGTCTCCTGGAGTTATTTGTGCCTGTCTTCCTCTTCCCCCAATGTAGTTGAAATATCTTAGTTTTCTCCATAAATCTAATAATATTTTCTACATTTGTATTAATTCTTTATCTATTATCTCTACTACTCACACTCTGGGTTTCTTGGGAATTTCAATCTATGAATGTCTTTGCCCTTCATTTTCAAAAAAAAATTCTTCTATAAATAAAATGTTAGAATACCTTTCTCTTAACATGAAAGAATAGATAAGAAATAAACATGAATGCTATCATGTCTTCCACCTAACACTGGATTTAAAAAAAAAAAGTTTATTTTATTTTTCTTTTTGAGATGGAGTCTCGCTCTGTCATCCAGGCTGGAGTACAGTGGCGCAATCTCGGCTCACTGCAACATCGATCTCCCAGGTTCAAGCAATTCTCCTGCCTCAGCCTCCCAGGTAGTTGGGATTACAGGCACGTGCCACCACGCCAAGCTAATTTTTGTATTTTTAGTAGAGACAGAGTTTCATCATGTTGGCCATGCTGACCTCAAACTCCTGACCTCAGGTGATCCTCCTGCCTCAGCCTCCCAAAGTGCTGGGATTACAGGTGTGAGTCACCACGCCCAGCCAAAAAAGAAACTTTGATGGAATTAAAAGTATTCTGTTTTTTAAGCTGTATTTTAGTTTATATTTTCACTTTTAGTTATTTTAAAAAGTACTAGATACTTTTGCTAATTAGCTCAAAATTCTGTGTGTGAGGATAAACCAGTTTAGAGTTATACAAACACTTCATTGATATTGTTTATTTCATAATGTCTCTGGTATTAACTACTCATATCATTTACAATAATTTCATTCCTAATTTTTGGATAAAATAATTGATATTCAGAGATTTAAAAGCAGTAAATAAATGTAAATCAATTTAGCATTTAGTGTCATGATCGAACTTAGTATTTAGTGCCATGATTAAACATAATCTAATCAAACTTATGTTTCTCTACTCAGATATCATGTCTGTGGTTGAATATGTTATTTTAAAACGTGCAAGTGAAGGTGAGCTTTTTTTATTAATAAAAATGTCCAGCATTAAATAATGCTTGCACTTATTGGAATTTCTTTAAAAACTCTTGCTTTCTTTTTCTTTTGTGTCTTCTCTAATAAGGATATAAATAAATTTAATGTAAGGCAAACTAAAATATACTCATTGCTTCATAACTTCTATGGCAATGTTATATTTTGGTGCACATAAATATTTTCATTAATATCTATACCCAAACTTTTGTAGTGTCTATGGAAAACTGGATAACACATTTAATGAAATTATTGAAAAATGAGAGAAATAATAAGCACTTTTAAGAAAACTGTTTATCAAATTGTTCAAGTCTTTGTATATATAGTATTTGTTGGGTTAAAACTCCATGCAAATAAATCTTTAAAATCTGTATAGTAAGAAAAGACATCATGAAGATCTATTTAAAATGACATATGTTGAATTCTAGCTCCTGTTAAAATTTCCTGTCCTATATAAGAGTAACACCTTGTAATTTAAACTATCTTTTCTGAGTACGTCAGCAGAAGTAGTATTCATTAAGTTGATATAGATCTTTTCCTAACCTTAACCAGACTTGCAAGTACAAGTTTAGCAGAGTATTTATATGGTAAGCATACTGAAACTGCTTACTGTATAAAGTACAACCTGTGCTATCTCTTTCAAATTATGTGTTTTGGATCTCACTTTTTTTGAAGAAAGAACTATAACTCAATCTCTTTTCTCACAATTTCAGCAAAATCTTAACCTGAAACACAAAGTCTAGATAAATAACCTAGATTTTTGAATATACAGCTTGGTGGGACTAAGGTCATATAATTTGTGTTATAATAACAAGATGAAGAACTAATATGAGAAATAACCAGTGAGTGGCAAACTTATGTTAACATAGGCAAGTTTTAATTTTGTATGTCACTAAAAACTTATGTAGAAATAAAGTATTTTTTGTGAAACTATAAATCACTGTAATTATTTTATTAGAAATGGAAATGTGGTTTTCAAACCCTTAACCAAATTTATTTTTTGTTTCTCTTTTATAAACTTACTTTAATATTAGGGGCTTATTTATATAGTTATTTTATAATAATCTGTTTAGTAACTTCTACTTGTTCTCTCATATCTCCCAGATAACTAAAGTAAAAATAAAACAAAACTAAATCTACATCCTTCTTCCCTTTTACCTATAAACTATCTCATTATCTCTCATTTGTCTTTAATGACAATTTTTCATTCCCTTTGGCTATTAGCTAACTCATAGCTGATGGACAAACGTGAAATTATTCTTACCACCAATCCTCATGTTCATTCTAAGATTATAAATCTTTCAAGACTCTTTTGCATAAACAACCTGACCAGTAATACTTCTATATAATTGCTCTTTTAACTAAAAATGTACAATGCTTTTGTCTGTATTATACAGTTGCCTTGATTTTTATAGTTATTTACCATATTATTATATTTTTGATTCATGATATTCTTTGCTTTGTATTCTGTTAGCTCTCATTCATCAAACACAAATATTTCTTATTTATATTTTATCATTCCAAATATTGCTTGCAAAAAGTTTAATTCCATTTATTCAATGAGTAAATTGACTTTTTCAGTCTTTGTGTGTGTGTGTGTGTGTGTGTGCGTGTGTGGTTGCAAGATTTAATAGAGTGAAAACAGAGCTCCCATAAAATGGGAGGGGACCCAAAGGGGGTTGTGGCTCCCTGCTCGAATGCCTGGGTTTACATCCTGATCATTGTCCCTCCCCCTGTTCTCTCAGGTGATGTATGATTTGCTTTGCTACCTGATTGGTCGGGTATGAGCTGAGTTACAAGCCCCGTGTTTAAAGGTGGGTGCGGTCACTTTCCCCAGCTAGGCTTAGGAATTCTTAGTCGGCCTAGGAAATCCAGCTAGTCCTGTCTCTTAGTCCCCCCTCTCAACAGGAAAACCCAAGTGCTGTTGGGGAGGTTGGCCGACGACCACTCTTAACTGCTTCCTGCTGAATTGGGGCATAGTGGGGTGGTGCAGTTGAGATTTCCTCGGAAGGGGTGCCTTCGATGTCATTAACATTGAAACATGGGCTAACATGCTGGTCCAGGGGTCCGCAGTAGATCTTAGTCATGGACTGCATCTGGGGCTCCATTTGAATAACTATTTGTAGTTTTACAGCTTCGATTCTGGAAGAGACAAACTTAACAAAGAGGTTAAAGATACAGGGATTGAAATGTGTGGCCTGAAGTGCAGAGGCATACGGGTGTGGGTGGGGAAAGTGGGGTTTCCTTTAGAAAAACTCCTACATGACAGGGCATCAATATTTCTGGGAAGCCACATTCTCCATAGAAGCTCTTGGTAAGGGGAGCTACTGGTAGTACAGCGGCATGGAGGAGGTGCAGTGAGAGTGAAAGTTTTGGTGAAGGGCTTTAAGTAATTTCCACTGGTTAGCTTCAGGCAAAGGTATTTTTCCTTCTTCGGTGGCTAGCCATCCTGAGGGGAGGAAACTATGTCCTCATGAGGTTCCCCATTCTATTTCTTCTGCTGAGTACTGGGGCTTGGTTTCTTGGAGGGGATTACCCCATACTAGGGGTCCTTCTATAAGCATTTCTAATGGAGGGTCCCACCTTGTAGCTCTTTTGGTTTCAATATCTGCTTGGCGGTTCCCTTCTCTTTCCGAGTGAGGGCTATTAGTTCTGCCAGCTGAGCACTAGTTCCTGGAGTGAGGGGATTACTTTCAAGTATTCCATTATTACTGGCCACCACATACCCTGCTTTTTGAAGTTCTTTTTCTACAAAGGAACTTCCATCAGTGTACAAGTTGAGGTCGGGATCATCCAAGGGAGTCTCTAGAAGGTCCCCTCAAGTGGTGTAGGTTTGAGCAATCACATGTTGACAGTTATGTTCTATCTTTTCTTTATTGTTTGGAAGAAATGTGGCTGGGTTAAGAGTTGCACACGTTTGCAGTCACAGCACTGGCCCTTTAAGTAATAGAGCCTGATATTTAAGCAAAAGGTTGTCTGACAGCCACAAGTCTCCTTTAGCAGTAAGTATGCCGTTTACATCATGAGATGTCCACACAATCAGATCTCTTCCTTGTATTATTTTAACTGCTTCAGATACTAAGACCGCTACTGCCACCATTACCCATAAACAATGAAGCCAACCCTTTGCCACTATATCAGTTTCCTTACTTAGGTATGCCACGGGTTGCAAGTTGGTCTCTTGGACCTGTGCAAGGACTCCTAGAGCTATTCTTGTTTTTTCTGTGACATATAAAGAAAAGTCTTGCCCCATTGGTAGGCTTAACACTGGGGCTTGGATTATGGCCTTCTTTAGGGCCTGGAAAGCCAATTCTGCTTCAGGTGTCCGTCTTACTAAATGGGTATTGTCTTTCTGAGTTTCCTTAATTAGTGTATATAGTGGCCTGGCTATTTTGCCGTACCTGGGAATTCATATTTGGCAGAAGCCTGTTATGCCAAGAAACCCTCTTAGTTGCTTTAGGGTTTCTGGATGAAGATAAGCCAGTATAGGCTGGATACATTCTTTACTGAGGGCCCTGTTGCCTTTGGATAATTTTAGCCCTAAGTATTTAACCTGCTTTGAGCACAGCTGAGCCTTTGGTTTGGAAACCTTGCAGCCACAGGTGGCGAGTAAATTTAAGAGTGCTTGGGTGGCTTGATGGCACAAGGTTTCTGAACAGGTGGATAAAAGTAAATCATCCACATACTGAAGGACAAGAGTGTCCAGGTATGAGAACTGGCTCAAGTCTTGGGCTAATGCCTGGCCAAATAGATGGGGCTATCCCTGAACCCTTGGAGTAAAACAGTCCAGGTGAGTTGAGACGTTGGTTTTGAACCATCTTCAAAGGCAAACAAAAATTGAGAGTCAGGATGTACAGGGATGCAGAAAAAGGCATCCTTCAGGTTCAGGACTATAAGCCACTCTGCTTCCTCTGGTATTTGGGAAAGCAGAGTATAAGGGTTAGATACAGCTGGATATAGAGGGACAATGCTGAGATCTTGACCTAACCTCCACTGTCCGTTGGATTTCTGTACTCCTAAAATTGGAGTATTGCAGGGGCTATTGCATGGTTTTACTAGGCCTTGGGCTTTTAGGTCCGTCACAATTTTTTGGAATCCTTGTTGAGCCTTGGGTCTATGGGGATGCTGCCTTTGGTAGGGAAAGGAGGTGGAATCCTTTAGTTTAACTTGAACAGGACGGGCATTCTGTGGTCATCCATATTGTCCTTCTGTTGCCCAGACTTCAGGATTATTTCCTTCCTCAAGCAGGGGACAACAAACGGGTGTTCCTTCTTCTATGTTCAAGTGTATAATGGCCCCTGGTTTTGCTAGAATGTCTCTCCCTAACAAAAGAGTGAGGCTTTCGGGCATAATTAGAAAACCATGTGAAAAGAGTAAAGTTCACCATCACAACTTAGTGGCTGGGAGAAGTATCTAGTGACTGGCTGTCCTAGGACCCCTCGGATAGTGACAGGTCTGGAGGACAGTTCTCCGGGACAGGAGAGTAAGACTGAGAAGGCTGCACCAGTGTCCAGGAGACAGTTAACCTCCTCGCCCTCAATGGTCAAGCATACCGGGGCTCTGAGGGTGATGGTATGGGCTGGCACTTGCCCTGGGCACCCTCAGTCCTGCTGCTGGATCATCTGGTTAGTGGCTTCTGACTCAAAGGAGCTTCGTCCTCTGGTGCAGTTGGCCTTCCAGTGACACAAGGGGCATGGATGAGAGGGCAGCTTATTCCTATTTGGACAATCTTTTTTGAAGTGTCCTTGTAGGCACTGAAAGCAAGCCCTATTAGACATCAATTTGCCAAGCCGTTCCATGTTCCAGAACCTCCAAAGTCCGCTTGCCTGAGGGCCATGAATAAAGCGGTAGCCTTTTTCTTGTCTCGTTCGTCCTGCTCTGCCTGCTGCTCCTGATCTCTATTATAAAAAAACGAGGTTGCCAAGTTCAATGGGGTTTTTAAGTTTTGCTCTGGGCGTAAGGTGGACTCTTGTAGGTTTTTTTTTTTTTTTTTTTTTTTTTTTTAATGTCTGTAGCTGACTGAGTGATAAACTTATCTTTCAAGATTAGTGGGCCTTCAATAGAGTCAGGTGACAGAGAGGGGTACTTCTTAATCTCTCCAGAAAGGCAGTAGGATTTTCTTCCTTTCCCTGTGTTATAGTGGACATCATTGAATAATTCACAGGCTTTGTCCTAGTTTTCCTTAGTCCTTCTTGCATGCAAGTTAGCAAATGTCTGTGGCACCAGTCTCCATGTTCTGATTCTGTGTCCCAGTGAGGGTCTACACTGGGAATTGCCTGCTTGCCTGTGGGGAATTGTTCTCTTTTCTCTGTTGTCATCCTATCACTGACCTGACTGAGATACTAGAGATCACCAAACTCTTGGGCTGCAGTTATGGCAGCACTTCTCTCATTTGGGGTTAGCGTCTGATTTAGCAGTAACATTATATCTCTCCATGTCAGATTAAAGGATTGTCTAACCCTTGTAAAACATCAATATACCCATCAGGATTATTTGAGAATTTACCTAGTTCTATTTTAATTTGCTTTAAGTCTGACAAGGAAAAAGGTACATACACTCTGACTGGACTGAATTCTCCAGAATACATCTTAGGGGTGTTTTTGCCTAAGGGGGAACATTTCCCATCTGAAAAAAAAAAAAGAAAAAGAAAAAGAAAAAAAATTGGGATGCTAGCACCCCTAGTCATTTTGTAGTCATTTTTGTTGAGCATTAGTCTTAGAGCGTCCTCTATGGTCCTAATGCTTATTCCTTTCCAGGGTACATAACCACCCATGGACCTCTGCTTATCGGATTAGTTATGCTCACCGATGTAGCAGTCCTGCACCTGTTTTCCTGCCTTTTTTGACCACGAAGAAAGGAGTCCGGGCTGCTGGATTCTAGTGGTCCTTTACCAGCATACCCAACATTGTCTTTGCGCTCAGGAGTGAGTTCTAGAGCTGGGCTGTATTCCTAAATATTTCATAACAACCCAGCTGCCCTATCAGGATGCATTCCCATATGCAACAGTTCTTATGCAAATTCATTTCAGACAGGGCGTAGGTAACCTTTTGAGTAAGGACGGAGATAGAGTTTTTTGATTCTGTAAGTACTTTAAGGCTTGGCTGAGTGCAAACAGCTTGCACGTTTGAGCAGACCAATTATTAGGCAATTTTCCTAACTGCTTGCACAAGAGTCTCCCTATCAATTGCTGAATACACATTGTGGTTTTTTGTTTTTTTTTTTTTTCTCAATCACCTGGGAGGAGCCATCTATCATCCTGTCCTAAAGGGAGTTCCTCCTAGGTCTGGTTGGACCTTTGTTTGGTAATTAAGATTTAAATCCCATGTTAGGAAATCTGCTGGGTTAAGGGGATTTTCAGTGGTTAATGTTAAATCACCTTTTTCTAACAGAATAGCCCCATACTTTAAGATTTTCAAGTTAGTAAGCTACCTTTTTGCTTTTTTGATTTAGAATAATTCTGAACTGGTGAGGTGTGCTCACAATGAGGTTTCCTCTGAAAGTTACTTTTCTACTTTGTTCTGGTAGCAAAGCAGTTGCCGCTACAGATTGAATGCATTTGGGCCATCCAGGGGTTCCTGGGTTAAGGATTTTTGATAGGAAGGCTACTGGTTGTCAGTGGTCTCAGTGTTTTCAGGCTAAGCCCTTGTTTACACTGACAACAAGGTAGTATTGGAGTTTTATAGGGTCATGAAGAAGACTTTCAATTATCAATCATAGGTTTTAAATTTACCTTGGCTTTTAAAGGAATAGGGCACACTGTTTTTTCTTTACTATTTCTATCTCTCTTTTTCTCTCTCCCTCTCTTTTTTCTCTCCGTCTCTCTTTGTTTCTCTCCTTGACTTACTCAATTTGCTTTCATCCTAATCTATTATGTTGTGGTAGACCCAGTTCCAGTTGTTAAAATACTGGGTCATCAGTTCAAAGGCCCTGGCCAAGGAGCCAAGGCTTGGGGATTGTATTGCAGAGGGGTAAGCTGGGTACAAATCGAGGTAGGAGAGCATCTTACACAATGGGATAGCAATCCTCTTAGCCATTTACAAACTTGGGGTGCTGGCAAGGGTGGTGGAGAACAGGTCCCACATAACTGCGCATCTTGAGAGCTGTACGCCTAAATTGGGAGGGACACAAGGGACAAGACTCCCTGGGTTCATAGCCTAGATGCCTAAGGGCACAGCGTAGAGCTTCCTTAGATCCCTTTGGAGATACAACTTGCTCTAATACTTGGGAGAGGAAATGAAAGTATGAACAATTAGTACGTAGGAGGCAGGGATTGGATGAAGTAGATTCAGAGGTAAGGAGAATTTTGAGGTTATACTTTCAAGAAAGTCATGGTCAGGACTGAGGAAGTATGGGTCAGAGGGAAAGGTAGGGGTGCATGCATGGGTGAATGTTGAGTAGAGACTTCTGGCTGCACCATGATGTCAACCAGCTAACATCAGGAGTTCGAGATGACAGCTTTCTGCCTCTAGTCGGCCTTCGGCTTCCCCAGGAAAATTGAAAGCAGAAGCTGATTCCAAACAGACCAACCCTCCCAACTCAGAAGGTTTGGGAGTTGTTAGAAAGCCCTTCACCAGACAGCCTGACACCTGAGTCTTAATTCTGGTGGCCACACTAATCATTTTTAACCAGCCAACAGGTGCCTAGTATTGTCCTCCAATTCTAAGGAAGGATAGGACAGAATAGCAAGTGAAAGTTGTCCAATATTACTCACAACTTTGGAGGTCCCTTCATGGTTGCTAAAATGTTACCAGGGGATTCTTGCTCCCAGAGCTCCCAAGATGGTGGCAGGCCGCTTCCAAGATGGTGGCAAGCCTCTTGTTCTCTCACGTGGGTTTCTTGGCCTCACAGATTCCAAGGAATGAAACTTTGGGCCATGCGGTGAGTGTTATAGCTCTATTAGCAACCGTAGGTAATAGAAGAGGACCGTGGAACCCGGCGACTAGTGTTCAGCTCAATTAGGCCGAACCCAGGCACTTAGCCATGCAGGAACAATGGCGAGCCTTTAGCCTGATGTGGAGCGGCAATGGGGGCCTGGCTGGATCAGGAGTGCAGTGCACACCCCGCTGGATTCGGAGGGGTGGAAGTCAGCGGCAGGTCTGCAAGGGTGGCAAACAGCAGTGGTGGACAGCAAGTGAAAGCTCAGCTCGAGCTGTAATAAATACAGACCAGAAGAGTGTGCAGTTGCAACATTTAAGAGTGAAAACAGAGCTCCCATAAAATGAGAGGGGACCCAAAGGGGGTTGCCCTTTTTCGGTCTTTAAGTAAGTGTCACTCATACAAGATAAGAAGATCTAGGATTTTTCACCCAGATCTAATCTCATAGTGAGTTCATGCTTGTAATCATTGCTTAGGTTTCACCCTATAGTATTGCAAGCCTCTGGCAAAGTCAAAATTCTCAGAAGGCTGAATACGACGAAAATGTTTGAATCGGTTTGAAAGTGCTTAATCCCCATCTGAGATACAGGTAGCCTCATGAACAGGCATCCGACAGCAGAAAATATTCAGCTTACTTTCATCCTCCCCACTGTTATTACAGCATATTAAATCTTTCCTCTCTCCATTATTCAATAACTGAGTATTTCTTTAGATTCTCAGGCACTTTGGGAAGATTAATATTGTTAATATTATTTTTTCTTAATTGTTTTTCTCATTAAATTACTTAACATTCATTTTTATTGTTATTTAGAAAGGACTTAAATCCATGCCTCTCATAGTATTTGAACACCCATCTGATATAAAAAAACCCTCTGTTAGAGCCATCAGACATTAAAACCTTCATTGTTAAATTAAAAAAAAAAAAAAAAAAAAAAAGGCTCCAAACAGGCAGATTATTTGCCTAATGTTCTGCAGCTATTAGGAATGCTTCATTTGTTATCAACCTCAGTTAAGTTGGTATGAGGGTCATTGTGAATAATTTCTCTAGCAATAGCTGAATATGGTATTTCCAACACTTCTCCTCTTATTTCTTACTGCTATTCTATATATCATCTTAAAAACATACGGAAGATGGAAAGTTCTGCACCTACAACAGCAACAACAAGTTTCAAAATTAAATCAAGAGATGTTTGAAATGAGTATATTATACAGCAGTGTAAATGCAAAACTAAATAAAAAATACAGTAGTAAGAAATGCTATTTTGTGTGTTATTTTATGTGTACTCTTTACCTAGGTTCTCCAAATGACAATACACACATATATATATATATATACATACTCATAAATACACACACACACACATAAACATGTATGTGTACATATACAGTGCTGCCTCTGGTGAAGTATTGTGGATGAGAAAGTGTTTAAGGATGGTTGGCAGGGGGCATTTTTGTAAATTTTTAAAAAATAAACTCCTTTGTACTATTTTTAATTCTTTTCATGTACTTGTTTCAGAGATTTCAATGCATAGTCAAATTTATCTTTTTTTCTAGGAACTCTAGATTTCCTTTCCACTGCACTTAAAGCTCTATATTCTCTATAAAAAATATTTATCTATTTTATTTCTTTAAAATTGTGTGGGTACATAGTAGGTGTATATATTTATGCGGTATATGCAATTTTTTTTTTTTTTTTTGAGATGGAATCTTGCTCTGTTGCCCAGGCTGGAGTGCAGTGGCACAATCTTGGTTCACTGCAAGCTCCACCTCCTGGGTTCATGCCATTCTCCTGTCTCAGCCTCCCGAGTAGTTGGGGCTACAGGCGCCCACCACCACGCCTGGCTAATCTTTTTGTATTTTTTTTTTTTTTTTTTTTTTTTGAGACGGAGTCTTGCTCTGTCACCCAGGCTGGAGTGCAGTGGCCGGATCTCAGCTCACTGCAAGCTCCTCCTCTCGGGTTCACGCCATTCTCCTGCCTCAGCCTCCCGAGTAGCTGGGACTACAGGCACCCGCCACTTCGCCCGGCTAGTTTTTTGTATTTTTTAGTAGAGACGGGGTTTCACCGTGTTAGCCAGGATGGTCTCGATCTCCCGACCTCGTGATCCGCCCGTTTCGGCCTCCCAAAGTGCTGGGATTACAGGCTTGAGCCACCGCGCCCGGCCATCTTTTTGTATTTTTAGCAGAGACGAGATTTCACTGTGTTAGCCAGGATGGTCCCCATCTCCTGACCTCGTGATCCGCCTGCCTCGGCCTCCCAAAGTGCTGGGATTACAGATGTGAGCAACCATGCCCAGCGTACATTGATATTTTTATATAGACATGCAATAAACAATAATCATATGATGGAAAATAGGGTATCTGTCATCTCAAACATTTATCCTTTGAGTTACAAACAATCCAATTATACTCTTTTAGTAATTTTTAAATATACATTCAATTACTGTTGACTACAGTCACCATCTTCAAACACTAGGTCTTATTTATCCTTTCCAAGAATATACATATTTTGTACTTATTAACAATCCCCACTTTCCCTCTACACCCTCGTTACCCTTCCCGCCTGTGATAACCATCCTTTTACTCTTGATCTCCATGAGTTCAATTGTTTTGAATTTTGGCACCACAAATAAGTAAGAACATTCAAAGTTTGTCTTTCTATATCTAATTTTATCTACATAATGACCTCCAGTTTTATCCATGCTGTTGCAGATGACAAGACCACATTTTTTATGACTGCATAGTATTTCATTGCATATATGTATTACATATTCTTCATCCAATCATCTGTTGATGAACATTTAGGTTGCTTCCAAATCTTGGCTATTGTGAACAGTGCTGCAACAAATATAGGAGTCCAGACGTATCTTCCATATACAGATTTTCTTTAGGGTATATACCCAGCAGTAGGACTGTGGATTATATGATAGCTTTATTTTCAGTGTTTTGAGGAAGCTCCAAACTGGTCTCCAGAGCAGTTGTATTAATTTACATTACAACCAACAGTGTACAAAGATTCCCTTTTTCCACATACTTATCTGCATTTTTTATTGCCTATTTTTTGGATTAATTTTTTTTTTGACTGGAGTGAGATATATTGCTGTAGTTTGATTGGCATTTCTCTGATGACCAATGATATTGAGAATCTTCACATATGTCTCTTTGCCATTTATATGTATTCTTTTGAGAAATATCTATTCAAATGTGCAGAAGCTTTTTAACTTTGTGTGATCTCATTTGTCCATTTTTGCTTTAGTTGCCTGTGCTTATGGGTATTATTCAAGAAATTTTTGCCCAGAACAATGTCCTGGAGAGTTTCCCCAATGTTTTCTTGTAGTAGTTTCATGGCTTGAGGTCTTAAATTTAAGTCCTTAATCCACTTTCATTTATTTTTTGTAAATAATGGGAGATAGGGGTCAAGTTTTATTCTTCTACATATGTGTACTGAGTTTTCAAGCACCATTTACTCAAGAGACTGTCTTTTCTTCAATGTATGTTCCTGGCACCTTTGTTGAAAGATAGTTCAATGTAGGTGTATGGATTTGTTTCTCAGCTCTCTATTCTGCCCCATTGGTCTGTGTGTCTCTTTTTATGCCACTACCATGCTGTTTGGTTACTATAACTCTGTAGTGTAATTAGAAGTCAGGTAATTTCTTTTTTGAAATTTCAAATATGACTCCAGGTTTCTTCTTTTTTGCCAGTAGAGCTTTGCTATTCTGGATCTTCTGTATTTCCATATAAATATTAGGACTTTTTAAATTATTATTATTTCTGTGGAGAATGTCATTGGTATTTTGGTAAGGATTGTGTTGAATCTGTGGATTTCTTTGGGTAGTACAGACATTTTAACAATATGATTACTTCAATCCATGAACACTTTTTTGTGTTCTCTAAGCGAATTCCTAAGTATTTAATTTTATTTTTGTCTATTGTAAATGACATCACTTTTTAATATTTTTTTCAGATTGTTCACTCTTTTCATATAGAAATGCTACTAATTTTTCTATGTTGATTTTCTATTCTACTACTTTATTGAATTTATCAGTTCTATCAGCTTTTAAGGGGAGTCTTTACATTTCCCCAAATATAAGCTCATGTCATCTGCAAACAGTAATAATTTGTCTTCTTCCATTTCAATTGGGATGCCCTTTATTTTTTTCACTTATCTGATAGCTCTAGCTAGGAATTCCTGTATTATGTTGAATAACAATGGAGAAGGTGGGCATTCTGTCATGTTCCACCTCTTAGAGTAAAGGATTTCAGTTTTTCCCCATTCAGTATGATACTGGCTATGGATCTGTCATGTTTGGCTTTTATTTATTATGTTGAGGTACGTTCCTTCCATACCCAGTTTTGTGAGGGTGTTCTTATGAAGGAATGTTGAATTTTATCAAATGCTTTTTCAGCATCATTCAAAATGATCATACATTCATTTTAATGATCGGACAATCTATTACCATTTGATTCAGCAATCCCACTACTGGGTATCTACACAGAGGAAAAGAAATTATTATATGAAAAGGGCACTTGCACATGCATGTTCATAGCAGCACAATTCACAATTGCACAACTATGGAACCAGTCCAAATGCTCATCAATCAATTAGTGGATAAAGAAAATGTGGTATATATATACCATGGGATACTACTTAGCCATAGAAAAAGGAACACAATAATGGCATTCGTAGCAACCCAGATGACAATGAAAAACATTATTCTAAGTGAAGTAACTTGGGAATGGAAAACCAAATGTCATATAGTCTCAGTCATTAGTGGGAGCTAAACTATGAGGAAGCAAAGGCATAAGAATGAGACAATGGACTCTGAGGACTAGGTGTAAGTGTGGAAGTGAGATGAGGAATAAAAAACTGCACATTGGGTACAGTGTACACTGGTCAGGTGATGGGTGCACCAAAATCTCAGAAATCACCACTAAAAAACTTTAAACCTGTTCCCCCAAAAAACTATTGAAATAAAAACTAGAATTAAATAGAATTAAATAAATAAATAATAAATAATTTAACAGTATTTTTTTTTGTTCTTCACTGTCTTTATATAATGTTTCACATTGATTGATTTGCATATGTTGAGCCATCCTTACATCCCAGAAATAAATCTCGCTTGGTCATGACAAATGATCTTTTAATGTGTTGTTGAATACAGTTTGCTAGTATTTGTTGCATTAATATTTATCAGAGATATTGGCCTGTAGTTTTCTCTTTTTGATGTGTATTTGTTTGGTTTTGATATGAAGGTAATATTAGCCTTGTAGAATGAGTTTGAAAATATTCTCCCCTCCTCTATTTTCAGGATATTTGAGTATGGTTAGTATTAACTTTTTAAAAATGTTTGGTAGAATTCAGCAATAAAGCCATTGGGTCTCAGATTTGTCTTTAGAGGGAGACCTTGTATTATAGCTTTGATCACATTACTTGTTATTGGTTGGTTCAGGTTTTGGATTTCTTCATGATTTAATCTTGGTAGTTTTTACGTTTTAGGAATTTATACATTTCCTCTAGATTTTCCAATTTGGTGGCATAAAATTGCTCATAGTAGCCACTAATGATCCTTTGAATTTCTGCAATATCAACTTTAATATCTTCTTTTTCATCTGTTATTGTATTTATTCGGATCTTTTCTCTCTCTCTTTCATCTGTTATTGTATTTATTAGAATCGTCTCTCTCTCTCTCTCTCTCTCTCTCTCTCTCTCTCTCTCCCCCCCTCCCCCCCCCCCCCCCGTCTCTTTTTGTTAGTTTGGCTAAAATTTTGTCAATATTATTTATGTTTTCAGAAAAATCAACTTTTTTTGCTACATTGACTTTTTGGATTCTTTTCTTCACTTCAAATTCATTTATTTCTGCTCAGACCTTTATAATTATTTATCTTCCAGTAGTTTTAAGTGTGGTTTGCTTTTGCCCTTTTAGTTATTTTAGATGCACTATCAAGTTATTTATTTAAAGTTTTTCTTCTTTTCTTCATGTAAGCATTTATGGCTATAATTTTCCTCTTAGTACTGCTTTCACATATTCCATAGGTTTTAGTATGTTGTACTTACATTATCATTTGTTTCAAGAAAGTTTTCAGTTTTTTCTTAATTTCTTCATGGATAAACTGGTCATTTGGGAACATACTTTTTAATTTCCATGTGCTTTTATAGTTTCCAAAGTTCCTCTTGTTGTTTTTATAGTTTTATTCCATTGTGATCAGAGAAGATGCTTGATATTATTTCAATTTTTTGAATGTTTTAAGACTTGTTATCATATGGTCTGTCTTTGAGAATAATCCATGTGCTGAGGAAAAGAATGTGTATTTTGCAGCTCTTGGATGAAATGTTCTGTAAATATCTATTAGATCCATTTGGTCTATAGTGTAGATTAAATCTGATACTTTGTTAATTTTGTGTCTGGAAGTTCTGTCTAATACTGAAAGTGGGATGTTGAAATCTGAAGCTATTATTTTATTAAGGTCTATCTTTTTAGCTCTAATAATATTTCCTTTATATATCTGGGTGCTCCAGTGTTGGGTGCATATATATTTAAAATTGTTATATCTTCTTGCTGAATTGACCCCTTTATCATTACATAAAATTTTCTTTGTCTCTTTTTATAGTTTTTGTCAGGAAATCTATTTTTTTCTGACAGAAATATAGTGACTTCTGTTCTTTTTTTGTTTCCATCAACATGGAACATCTTTTTCTACCCCTTTATTTTCAGTACATGTGTATATTTATAGATGATGTGTGTTTCTTGTAGACAACAGATCATTGGGGTTTTGCGTTTTTTTTTTTAAAAAAGCATTCAGCCACTCAATGTATTTTGATTGGATAACTTACTTCATGTCAATTTCATGTTATTATTGATAAGTAAGGACTTACCCCTTCCTTTTTGTTGTGTTTTCCAGTGGTTTTGTAGTTTTATCCTTCTTTTTTTCCTTCCTTCTTGTCTTCCTTTCAGTTAAGGTGATTTTCTCTGGTGATATAATTTAATTCTGTGTGTATTTGTTGTATGTTTTCAATTTGAGGTTATCCTGAAACTTGGAAATACTATATTATAAGTCATCATTTTACTTTTTTTTTTTTTTTTTTTGAGACAGAGTCTCTCTCTGTCGCCCAGGTTGGAGTGCAGTGGCCGGATCTCAGCTCACTGCAAGCTCCACCTCCTGGGTTCACACCATTCTCCGGCCTCAGCCTCCCAAGTAGCTGGGACTACAGGCGCCCACCACCTCGCCCGGCTAGGTTTTTGTATTTTTTAGTAGAGACGGGGTTTCACTGGGTTAGCCTCCTGACCTCGTGATCCGCCCGTCTCGGCCTCCCAAAGTGCTGGGATTACAGGCTTGATGTTTTACTTATTTTTAAAAATTAAGAGTTTATTTTCTGTAGGGAGAGAACAATGAAACTGGGTAACTCTTATTGGCTATAATTAATACATACAAAGGTTTTTATTTAAAAAAAATTAAAAAAGTTATGGGTCATAGCACTACATATATTTATGGAGTACATGGGATGTTTTGATGTAGGCATGCAATATGAAATAAGCACATCATGGAGAATGGGGTATTCATTTCCACAAGCATTTATCCTTTAAGTTACAAATAATTAAATTACACTATTTTAAAATGCATAATTGTTTTTTACTACAGTCACCCTTTTGTGCTATAAAATAATAGATCATATTCTTACAAACTATTAACATTATTTGTATCCATTAACTATCCCCATCCTCCCCCATCAATCCCCCAATACCTTTCCAAGCCTCTAGTAACCATCTTTCTACTGTCTATATCTATCGGTTCAATTGGTTTAATTCTTAGGTCCCACAAATAAGTGAGGGCATGTGGCATTGGTCTTTTTATACCTGGTTCATTTCACTTAGCATAATGATCTCCAGTTCTATCCCTGTTGTTGCAAATGACCGGATTTCACTCTTTTTTTTTTTTTTTTTTTTAATGGCTGAATTATACTCCATTGTGTATATGTACTATGTTTTTTTAAATTTATTTATCTTTTGATGGACACTTAGGTTGCTTCCAAATGTTAGCTATTGTAAACAGTGCTGCAACAAATGTAGGAGTACAGATATCTCTTCTATACACTGATTTCCTTTCTTTTGAGTATATACCCAGCAATCTCATTGCTGGATCACATAGTAGTTCAATTTTTCTTTTTTTTTAGGAACCTCTAAACAGTTTTCTATAGTGGTGGTGCTAACTGACATTTCCACCAACACTGTAAAAGTGTTCCCTTTTCTCTACATCCTCACCAGTATTTGTTACTGCCTGTCTTTTAGATAAAAGTCATTTTAACTGGGGTGAGATTATATCTCATTGTAGTTTTGATTTGCATTTCTCCAATAATCAGTAAAGTTGAGCACATTTTCTATGTCTTCTACTGAGACATGTCTATTCAAATCTTTTGCACTTTTTTTTTTTTGTTTGTTTGTTTTTGATAGAGTCCCTCTCCATTGCCCAGGCTGTAGTGCAGTGGCACAATCTCAGATTACAGGTGTGAGCCACCACACCTTGCCTTTGGCACATTTTTAGAATATAATTATTAGACGTTTTTCCATAGAGTAGTTTGAACTACTTATATATGCTGGTTATTGATCCCTTGTCAGACGGGTAGTTTGAAAATATTTTCTGTGATTCTGTGGTTTGTCTCTTCACTTTTTTATTGCATCCTTTGCTGTGCAGAAGCTTTTTTTTTTTTTTTTTTTTTTTGAGGCGGAGTCTCGCTCTGTCACCCAGGCTGAAGTGCAGTGGCCAGATCTCGGCTCACTGCAAGCTCCGCCTCCCGGGTTCACGCCATTCTCCTGCCTCAGCCTCCCGAGTAGCTGGGACTACAGGCGCCCGCCACCTCACCCGGCTAGTTTTTTGTAATTTTTAGTAGAGACGGGGTTTCACCGTGTTAGCCAGGATGGTCTCGATCTCCTGACCTCGTGATCCGCCCGTCTCGGCCTCCCAAAGTGCTGGGATTACAGGCTTGACGTGCAGAAGCTTTTTAACCTGATGTGATCCCCTTTCTCTATTTTGCTTTGATTATCTGTGCTTGTTAGTTATTGCTCAAGAAATACCTAGACCAATGTCCTGGAGATTTTCCTCAATGTCTACTTATAGTAGTCGCATAGTTTGTGGTCTTAAATCAAATTAAATCTTTAATCCATTTTCATGCAATTTTTGCATATGGTAAGATATAGGGTTTTAGTTTTGTTTTATCTCATATGGATATGCAGTTTTTCCAGCACCACTTATGGAAGACACTGCCTTTTTTCTAGTGTATGCTCTTGTCACCTTTGTAAAAATTGAGTTCTCTTTAGGTGTATGGATTTGTTTCTGGATTCTCTATTCAGTTCCATTGGTTCGTGTGTTTGTTTCAATGCAGTGCCATGCTGTTTGGTTTACTATAACCCTATAGTATAATTTGAAGTCAGGTAATGTGATTTCTCCAGCTTTGTTATTTTCGTTTACTTTAGTTTTTTTTTTTTTTTTTCTTTTTCTTTTTTGCTTTTGCTATTCTGGATAATCTGAGGCTCTATATGATATTTAAGGTTTGTTTTTTGTTTTTGTTTTTTTTTTTTTTCCTGTCCTCCTTTAGTGAAGGTGATTTTCTTTTGTGGTATGATTTAATTTCTTACTTTTAATGTTTGTGTATCTATTGTATGTTTTTTGGTTTGAGGTTACCATGAGGCTAGCCAGTACTGTATTATAATCCATTATTTTAACCCGATAACAGCTTAACACTATTTGCATAAATATACAAACATGCAAAAAGAAAACTAACAAAACTCTACACCTTAACTTTATCCCCCCACATTTTAACTTTTTTGTTTCTATTTTTATCTTTTTGTATGACTATGTCTTGAAACGTCACTATGTTTAATATTTTTGATTAGTTCATTGCTATCTATCTACCTGGGATAATAGTAGTTTACATACCACAGTTATTGTGTTATAATATTCTGTGTTTTTCTGTGCACTTACTATTACCAGTGAGTTTTGTATCTTCAGATGATTATTTATTGCTCATTAATGTTCTTTTCTTTCTGATTGAAGTTCTCTTTTTAACATTTATTTTCAGACAGGCCTGTCATTAGTGAAATCCCTCAGCTTTTGTTTGTCTATCAAAGTCTTTATTTCTCTTTCATGTTTGAAGTTTATTTTCACCACATATACTACTCTAGGGTAAAAGTGATTTCTTTCAACACTTTTCTGCTCTGTGTGGTTTCCACTGAAATGTCTGCTGCCAGATGTATTGGCGTTCCATTGTATGTTATTTGTTTCTTTTCCGTTGCTGCTTTTAGAATTGTTTCTTCATTTTGAACTTTGGGAATTTAATTATTAAATTCCTTGAGATACTCTTCTTTGTTTTAAATCTGCTTCGTGTTCTGTGACCTTCTAGTATTTGAATATTGATATCTTTCATTAGGTTGGGTAGTTCTCTGTTATTATTTTGTTGAGTAAACATTGTACCTCTATCTCTTTCTCTACCTCCTATTTAAGGAAAACCACTTTTAGATTTGCCTTTTTGAAGCTATTTCCCGGTGTCTGTAGTTATGCCTCTTTTTTTTTTTTTTTCCTTGGGACACAGTCTTACTCTGTCATCCAGACTAGAGTGCAGTTGTGTGATCTAGGCTCACTGCAATCTCTGACTCCTGGGTTCAATTGATTCTTGTGCCTCAGCCTCCTGAGTATCTGGGACTACAGGTGCATGCCACCACACTCTGCTAATTTTTTTTTTTTTTTTGTATTTTTCGTAGAGATGGGGTTTCACCATGTTGGCCAGACTGGTCTCAAACTCCCAACCTCAGGTAAACCACCTGCCTCAGCTAACCAAAGCATGCCTCACTTTTTTTTTTTTTTTTTTTTGAGATGGAGTGTTGCTCTGTCACCCAGGCTGGAGTGCAGTGGCCAGATCTCGGCTCACTGCAAGCTTCGCCTCCCAGGTTTATGCCTTTCTCCTGCTTCAGCCACCTGAGTAGCTGGGACTACAGGCTCCCGCCAGGTCGCCCGGCTAGTTTTTTTTTTTTTTTGTATTTTTTAGTAGAGACAGGGTTTCACCATGTTAGCCAGGATGGTCTCGATCTCCTGACCTCGTGATCCGCCCGTCTCGGCCTCCCAAAGCGCTTGGATTACAGACTTGAGCCACCGCGCCCGGCCTGCCTCACTTTTTAAAATTCTCTTTTTTCTTTTATCTCCTTTGACTCTGTATTTTCAAATGGCTTGTCTTGAAGCTCATTATTTTTTCTTCTCCTTGATCCAGTCTTATATTCAAAGATTCTGATGCATTTTTCAGTATGCCAGTTGCATTTTTCAGCTCCAGAATTTTTGCTTGATTCATTTTAATAATTTCAATCCATTTATTAAATTTATCTATAGAATACTGAATCCCTTCTTTTTGTTATCTTGAATTTCTATGAGTTGCCTCAATATGGCTATTTTGAATTATCTGTCTGAGGTGTCACATATCTCTGTTTCTTCAGGATTGGTTCCTGGTTTCTTAATTATTTCATTTACTGAGGTCATGTTTTGCTGGATGACATTGTGTTAGTATATGTTCTTTGGTGTCTGAGCATTGATGGGTTAGGTATTTATTGTAGTCTTCATTGTCTGTGCTTTTTTGTAGCCATTTTTCTTGGGAAGGCTTTCCAGATATTTGAAAAAAACCTGAGTGGTGTGATGTAAGCTGTATTTGCTTTAGGGGATACCCCAAGCCCAGTAACACTGTGGTTCTTGCAGAATCTTAGAGATACAATCTTGGTGGTCTTGGACCAGATCCAGGAGAATCCTCTGGATTCCCAGGCAGACTCTTGTAATTTTCCCTTACTTTCTCCCAAACATACCTAGTTTCTCCCTCTTTTAGGAGCCAACATAAGATGGTGGTGGAGCAACATAAGCACCCCTATGACCACCAATACTGTGACTGTACTGAGTTGGATCTGAAGCCAGCGCAGCACTGGGTCTTATCTAAGGCCTGCTGTAACCACTGTCTGGGTTCTGTGTATATTCACTGAAGGCCCTGGGGCTCTACATTCAGCAGGTGGCAAAACCAGCCAGTCCTGTGTCCTTTCCTTCAGGGTTGCAATGTCCCTCAGTCCTCAGGTTGGTCCAGAAGTTCCATTCTGGACTCAGGAGCTGAGAAGTCAAAAATCTTAGACATCTACCTGGTGTTCTATTGTATTGTAGCTTAGCTGACAGTCAAACTACAAAATTCAGCCTTCCCCACTCTTTCCTCCCCTTTCCAAAGGGAGATGATCCTTGCCCCATAGCCACTGCCATTCCAGGCCATGAGGAGTCCTGCTTGACTCCCACTGATGTTTCCCTAAGGCCCACGGTCTCTTGAGTCAGTTTGTTGTGAATGCTGCCTGTCCCAGGATTCATCCTTCAGGGCAGTGGACTCCCCTCTGGCCCAAGGCAGATCCAGAAATGCTGTCCAAGAGACAAGTCCTAGAATCAGGAATCCTAAAAGCCTTCTTGGTTCCCTATGTCCTTGTGGCTGTTCTGGTATCTAAGTAGCAAGACAAAGTCCTATTTACATTTCCCTCTGCTTTTCTCTAACAGGATGACTTTTGCTATGTAGCCACCACATCTGGTAATATCTTGAGTCTCACCTGAAGCCAGTAAGTCCCACAGGCTCAACCAATGCTGTTGATGTGGTACCTGGCTATTGCTGCCGGTTGTTCAGGGCCAAAGAACTATTCAGTTAGCAGGTGATGAATGCTACCAAGACTAGGTCCTTTCCTTCAAGGCAGCAGGCTCCTTTCTGGCCCAGAGTGTGTATATAAATGTCATCTTGGTGCCAGGGCCTGGAATGGGAGCCTCACAACTCTAACTAGTGCCCTACCTGCTATGGCTGAACTGGTGTCCTAGATGTAAAACAAAGTCCTCCATACTCTTTTCTCTCTTTACCTCAAGCAGGAGGAAGGGGTCCCTTTTGGAGCCTCGAGCTGTACAGCCTGGGGTTAGAGGAGGAGTGATACCAGCACTCCCTTGGTTGCACCAGTTGTTGTCTCAGTATGTCACATATACCCCCAGTCCACTTTCTCTGGGCTTAGTTCAGCACTAGGACTCACCTAAGAGTTGTGGTCCTTATAGCCTAGACTTTGTCTTTCAAATTTACTTGGAGGCACAGAGTGCTCTGGCCCTGAATGGTGAAGTTTACAAGCACTCAAGTTCAGAGCTCTGAGACTGGCAATTACCTTCCGGCTAGGGCTGGTTTGAAAGTCTCCTCCTTGAGTGGACATCAGCTGAGTTTGGTCTGGTTTTTCTTTCTGCTCTAACAGGACAACACTGAGTTTTATGCCTCACAATTGTTGTGTTCTCCCTCCCGTAGCACCCACTGAGGCTCTCCATACCACGCCACCACTGCTGTGAGAAGGGGAGGGATGGTGTCAGGAATTCAGGACTTAAGAAAAAGAAATCTCCTCAGTGGGTCTTTCAGTGATATGAAGTTTAAACCAGATATTATGAGCACTCACCTGATTTTTGGTTTTTATGAAGGTGTTTTTTGCTGCATACATAGTTGTTAACTTGTCCTTGCAGGAGGGATGATCTGTGCAGCTTTCTGTTTCACCATCTTGTTCTCTCATATACAAAGTCCTGTAACCCATTATTTTAAACAGATGACAACTTAACATCGATTGCATAAACAAGCAAAATAAAAACTAATAAAATCTCTATATTGACTTTGTCCATTCTCTTTTTAACTTTTTTTTTTTCTTTTGTCTCATTGTATTGTTGATGTCTGGAAAGTTTTTGTAGTTATTATTTTTGATTGGTTTTTGTTCAGTCTTTCTACTTGGGATAATAGTTGTTACACACCACAGTTACAGTTTTATAATATTTTGTATTTTTCTGTGTGCTATTACCAGTCAGTTTTGTACCTTCACATGATTATTTATTTATCATTAACATCCTTTTCTTCTTCAGATTGAATAACTCCCTTTATCATTTCCTGTAGAACAGGTCTGGTGTTAATGAAATCTCTTAGCTTTTTTTTGTCTGGGAAAGTCTTTGTTTCTCCTTGATGCTTAAAGGATATTTTTGCCAGATACACTATTCTAGGGTAAAAATTATTTTCCTTCAGCACTTTAAATAGGATATTCCACTCACTCCTGTGTGATTTCCACTGAAAAGTTGGCTGCCAGATGTATTGGTACTCCATTGTATGTTATTTGTTTCTTTTCTCTTGCTGCTTTTAGGATTTCTTCTTTATCTTTGACCTTTAAAAGTTTGATTATTAAATGCCTTGAGGTAGGCTTCTTTGGGTTAAATCTGCTTGGTGTTTCATAACCTTCTTGTACTTAAATATTAATGTCTTCCTCTAGGGTTGGAAAGTTCTCTTACTATTCCTTTGAATAAACTTAAAGATAAACCCCTTTGTCTTTTTCTACCTCCTTTTTAAAGCTAATAACTCTTACATTTGCCCTTTTGAGGCTACTTTCTAGGTATGATAGGCACACTTAATTCTTTTTTATTCTTTTTTCTTTTGTCTCCTATGACTGTGTATCTTCAAATAGCCTGTCTTCAAGCTCAATAATTCTTTCTTCTGCTTGATCAATTCTGCTATTAAGAGACACTGATGAATTCTTCAGCATGTTAATTGCATTTGGCAACTCTGGACTTTCTGCTTGATTCTTTTAAATAATTTCAATCTCTTTGTTAAATTTATCTGATAGAATTCCAAATTTGCTTTCTCTCTTATCTTGAATTTTTATTTTTGTTTCTTTTTTTTTTTTTTTTAGTGCCTTCAACAGAGCTATTTTGAATTATCTGTCTGAAATGTTGCATATCTCTGTTCCTCTAGAATTGATCCCTGGTGTCTAATGTATTAGTCTGTTCTCATGCTGCTGATAAGGACATATCTGAGACTGGATAATTTATAAAGAAAAAGAGGTTTCATAGACTCACAATTCCACGTGGCTGGGGAGGCCTCACAATTTTGGTGGAAGGCAAAAGCCATGTCTTACATGGCAGCAAACGAGATGATGAGAAACAAGAGAAATGAATTTCCCCTTATAAAACATCATATCTCATTAGACTTATTCACTACCACAAGAACAGTATGGGGGAAACTGCCCCCATGATTCAGTTAACTCCCAAACATGTGAGAATTATGGGAGCTACAATTATGATGAGATTTGGGTGAGGGCACAGACAAACCATATCACCTTATTTAGTTCATTTGGTGAGGTCATTTTTTCTTGGATGATCTTGATGCTTGTAGATATTCACTGTTGCCTGAGCAGTAAACAGTTAGGCAATTTTTGTGGACTTCACAGCCTGAGCTTGTTTGTGTCCATAATTCTTGGGAAGGCTTTCCAGATATTTGAAGGTACTTGGTTCCCAAACCCAATAATGCTGTGGTTCTTGTAGACTTATGAAGGTACTGCCTTTGTGGATTTGCATGAGTTTTGTAAGAATTACCTGGATTATCACTCAGAAACTCTTGTTTTTTACCTTCACTTTCTCTCCCTAAAACAAGTTCTTTCTCTCTGTGCTGAGTCTTTTGGAACTAGGGGTGAGAGGGCACAAGCATTCATATGACCACCACCAGTGGGACTGTATTGGTTTGGACCTGAAACCAGCAGAGCACTGGGTCTCTCTCAGGGTCTGCTGTCTCCACTACCTAGCTACCTCATAAGTTTATTTGAGGTTGCAGAGCTCTACAATTAATATATGGTAAAGTCAGTCAGATTTGTGTCTTTCCTTTCAGGGTGGCAAATTCTCACAGGCCCCAGATGAGTTCAGAGAGCTGTCTGAGAGCCAGGAATTGAATTCAAAAACCTTAGAAATTAATGTGGTATTCTACTGTGTCTAAGCTGGCACTTAAACCATAAGACAAAGTTTGTTCCCCTCTTTCCTCCCGTTTCCACAGTCAGAAGAGCCTCTCCCTGTGCCCACTACCACCACTGATCTATATGGTTTTTGCCAGGCTAGCACTGATGTTTGCTTAAAGCCCAAGGGCTCTTTAGTCAGTTTGTGATAAATGCTGCCAGGCCTGGGACTCGCCCTTCAGGATAGTGCGCTCCCATCTGGCCCAGGGCAGGTTCAGAAATGCTGACCAAGAGCGTAGGCTTGGACTCAGGTACCCCAAGGACATGTTTGGTGCTCTATTCCAAAGCAGTTGAACTGGTTCCTAAAATGCAAAACAGAATTCCCTTATATTTTTTCCCTGCTTTTCTTAAACAGAAGGAATCTTTTATTGTAGCTACCACAGCTGTGAATGTGCTGGGTCGCATCTGAAGCCAGCACATCTCAGAGCCCAAGGCCCACAGTGAATTAACTGGGTATGACTCTTGGTTATTCAGAGCCCAGGGCCTCTTCAGTCTGCAGGTGATTAATCCTTTCAGGTCTCTGCTGTCACAGGGCAGCATTGACTTCAATGGAAAGCCTTAAGTTGCCGTGTTCTCCCTCTCCAAGCTCACAGATGTCTCTGTGCCACGTGGCCAGTGCTGGGGTTTGGGGGAGTATGGTGTAAGCACTCGTTTGGCTGTCCTGGCTGGTGTCTTGTAGGTCATGATTCCTCTCATTCCACTGAATCTCAGCCCCAATTCAGCCATACAACTTGCCTAGGAATTGTACGCCTTGTGGCCATCAAGTTCACCTAGGGCCACAGAGCGCTCTAGCCCATGATGGAAAGACTCGCCAGAACTCAAGCTCCAACTGCTGGGATTGGTGATTCCCCTCTGGCTAAGGGCTGTTTCAAAGCTCCCTCTTTGGGCAGACATCAGCCTGCTGATATAGCCTTCTTCTGTTTTCTGCTGTGACAGGGCAGCACTGAATTCAATGCAAAACCTAACAGTCACTTAGCTTTCTCTCACCCAAGTGCACAGATTCTCTGTGCCACATGGCCCCTGTCAGGGCATGGGAGAGGAATGTTATTGACACTTCAATGTCTTTTTCGGTGCTATGAAGATAAAACCAGGTACTGTGATTGCTCACCTAATTTTTAATTCTTGTGATGGTATATTTGTGTGTAGTTAAAATTTATGTTCCTGGATAGGGGGGACAAATGGTAATGGCTTTTATTTGCCCATCTTTCTCCATCTCCCCTATTTGTTTTCTCCCGGATTAGTGAAAGAAGCCAGCAATCCATATCTTTAATTAAAATAGAAACATACCAAAGATATTCTGTTAACTATTCTTAAGCCAACTTTGTTGTCATTTTTCCTCAGCTTTTCAAGAAGATGATTTTTCCTACATATTATGCTGTTAGTTTCTGGCCCAAGAATCTTTTGTTCTCCGATAGACTTTGTATTCTTTTTTGCTTGGCCACTATGGAGAGATGTGGGGTGCTTTCTAAATGGCAGCAACAATAAGAAATAGGAAGAGAAACCAGATTCCTGAAAGCTAAGGGCAGAAGAGATACTCTTGTATACACTTTAGTTAATCATTAATTACTACATCTTGCTGACTCAACATTTGAAATCAGTGAAACAGTTTATCAAGGCCCTAAATGGGACCTACTAAAGAGAAAAATTAAGTGCCCCAAAGAATTGATTCTACTAGTCATTATGATTAATCTGTCATAGCCAAAGACAGTGAAACCTTAGAAACTAGATAATTTTTCTACTATGGTCTGATTTCTGGACTGATTTTTGATTATCTGAAGTCCTTATAGATAGGTAAAGGAGTCACTTTATTCTGTAGCCCCAGGTCCAAGTGAAACTTCTAACATTTGATCATTTTAAAATATTTCTTTCTACTTCTATAAAGCAAAATGTCTTAATATCCTTAACTGCAATTCCAAGACTAACAGTGTTTCCTTTATCACTACCATCAACTATATATGTCCAGCAATAAGTATGGAGAAACCTTAGTGGAACATTCCTATCTATAGGTGAAATCAGTTAAATACCATAGTAGAAAATACCTGGGATATGAATGTATATATATATTTTTGTTTTGTTACACTATTCAGACCAAATCATGAAATAACAATGACTTCTGTGAAGGTAACGTGTATGCGCCTACATGCCTGTGCATGTTTGAGTTTTTATTGTTTTGGACGGATCTAGCCAAGGTTTGGCTCTCCTTATGAATTAAACACCTTTGACATTTCTCTTTAATTAGTTTTATTAATATAAAAATATAGATGAGTAGTTTTGGAGGTAAAATTGAAAGCAGAATTTGTATGTTCCTATAAGGCTTATTGCCTACTAGGCAAATACATGAGCTTTGTACGTCACAAGGTTTAGCTAATTAATTCCTGTGACATAAGAAACACTAAATTCCATTGGGGTATCTTAACTTAGAAAATACAGAAGACTCTAACTTAATTATCTTAGGGTAGAATCTTGTCCAGAGACCTTTCTTTGTTAAGATAACAAAAGCTGGCCTGGCGCAGTGGCTCATGTTTGTAATCTCAGCACTTTTGGAGGCTGAGGCGATCAACTGAGGTCAGGAGTTCAAGATGAGCCTGGCCAACATGATGTAACCCCAGCTCTACTAAAAATACAAAGTTAGCTGGGCATGGTGGCCCTTGTCTGTAATCCCAGCTACTTGGGAGGCCGAGGCAGGAGAATCTTGAACCCAGGAAGTGGAGGTTGCAGTGAGCGAAGACTGCGCCACTGCAGTCCAGCCTGGGTGACAGAGCAAGACTCTGTCTAAAATGAAAAAAAAAAAAAAAAAAAAAAAAAAAGATAGCAAAAGCTGAAATCTGAAAGAAATACAAGAATGAACAAATGAAAAGAGATAAAAAGTTTTCCAGACAAAATCTAGATGAGTATATACCCAGGAGATACAATGGCAGCACAAACAAGACATGCAGTTTTCCAGTGGCAGTTTTGGGATGCTTTTCACCTGGTTGTTATGAGATAATGTAGAAATATGCAGGCTGCCTGAAAGGCCCTAAGTAATCCACTAACCCCTGCTGTGGGCTATGCAATTTCAACTGAAAAATGAATGGACACAAGATAAAACAATGGCCTCTTTAATCAAAGAGCATGGGAAGAGTGGCAGAGAGAAAAGAACATACCCAAATTGCAACAACAGGGACTCTGCCTCTGCCCATCAACTCATCTTTAAATGTGTAGGCTAAGACTAAGGCAGTTGGCCAAACTCCAAGTAATCCTTAATAATAAAAAGAGCTGACTTTCATTAGAGATGAAAATGTAAGTTTACACAGAAATAATAGGAGTTATTGGAAGAACAAAATCACTATGAAACATAAAAAATTGAGTAACATACAAGTAAAAGAAAAACTGATGGCAATGGGATAACAATAATTAAAGTTAAAAGCATAACAAATATCTTCAGAAAAACCGGGAGGATATTGAATACGCCAAAGGTTGTTATAAGTAGAAATTCAGAGATACTGAAAATAAGAATCAAATTATTTTTTAAAAATTGAATAATTAAATTGCATAATAAATGGAAATAGTCAAATTTTTTTCCTTATTGAGGCATCTTTTATACAATAAAGTACAATAAAGTTAAGTGTATAGTTTGATGAAATTTGACAATGTTATGCTTACATGTAACCATCACTGAAAAAAGAGAAATATCTTTATATAACCCCATAATATACTCTGAACCCTTTCCAGAGTTGTCTACAATGTTCCTCCAGAAATTCATCAATTACAGTTTGTTTTCTTACCTTGGCATTGGTTCCCCTGGGGGTTTCTCCTTGTGGGCTTTTGCACATATAGGTTGTAATTTTTTGTATCTGAGATGAGAAATACTTGTGAAGGTCACAGCTCAGAAAAGCAGGTCCACTAAAAGACTGAGGATTGATTATAAGATTATAGAATGCTTCCCATCACCCACACCTTACCCAACACCACATCAACAGGGCTTCAGTATAATGAAAGTGGACTACACCTAAAAGATCTCCAAGGCACAGACTCTATTTTTAAAAAAAAATATTTTAGGGAGAGCCAAAATACAAGAGAAACAAAAACAAAGACACTGGAAGAATTTGAAGCCTTTGGCACCCACAGTTATGATAAACATCAAACACAGCCCAACCCCCAAACAAATTAACTAGAAAACATCACATTAATGGCCTATACTCTAAGTTCCTGTTACTGAAGACATCATGTCTGGCTTTCAATAAAAATAAAAAATATTAAAGAAAAGAAAAAAATCCAAAATCTTAAAAGATAATGCAAACATCAAAAACAGACTCAGATATGACACAGATACTAAAATTATCACACAATCATTACAATAATCAATAATTAAGAACTGTATTGGAATTAAGATATAATATGCAATAACAGATGTGTTATGTGAGCAGAGAGGTAGAAGCTCCAAGAAAAATAAAAACCACTAACATAATTCCTTTGATGGGCACATCAGAAGACTGGAAATGGCCAAGGAATTAATAAGTGAGTTTGAAAATATGTCAAAAACACTTCCATAAGTGAATTACAAAGAGATGATAAAAAATACAAAAGAATATCTAAGACTGTGGGGTAATGTCAAAAAGTATAACATATGCATAATTAAAATCCTAGAAGGAGAAAAAGAGAACAGAGCTGAAAAATTATTTGAAGTAATAATGGCCAAGAATTTTCCAAACTTAGTGACAAACCTGTCATCTTAGATTGTGTGATGAGTCTTTAAATATGACAGCAATAGCACAATCTATGGAAGAAAAATTGTTAAGTTGAATTTTATTAATATTAAAAACATCTGCTCTGTGAAAGCCAAAATTAAAATTATCAAAAAACGCCAAAATCTGAGAAAGAATGTTTGCAAAGCATTTTGGATAAAGGACTTGTATCCAAAATATACAAAGAACCTATAAAACTGACAAGATAAATAAAAGACAATTGAAAATGGATAAATATATAAATCAACATTTCATCAAAGAAGATACAACAGGGCAAATAAGCGTATGAAAAAATTATATTTTAATTAGGTAATTTCAAAGTAAAACCACAATGAAATACCACTACACATGCACGGTCATGCATTACTTTACAATGGAGGTACACATTCTGAGAAATGCATCAGTAGATGATTTGGTTGTTGTGCAAACATCATAGAATATGCTTATGTAAACCTAGCTGGTATGGACTACTACACACTTAGGCTATGTGGTATGGTCTATTGTTCCTAGGCTACAAATCTGTACAGAATGTTATTGTACTGAATTCTGTAGGCAACTGTAACACAATGGTAAATATTTGTGTATCTAAACATATCAAAGATACAGTACAAATTTGATATTATAATCTTATGGGACTACCATCACATATCCAGTTTGTTATTAACTAAATCATCTTTATGTAGTGCGTGCTGCATTAAAATGGCTAAAGTCTAAAATACAATTCCAACTGCTGATGAGAATCCAGGGCAACAGGAACTGTCGTTCATTACTGGTTGGAATGAAAAGTGGGATGGTCATTTTGGAAATAGTTTTGCTATTCATATGAAGCTAAAAACAGTTTTACTACACATTCCAGCAATCACATTTCAAGATGTCCTTCAGTAGGTGAATGAATAAACAAATGGTGGTACACTTACATAATTGAATCTTACTCTATAATAAAAAATAAATGAACTGTCAAACAACCAAAAGGCGTGGATGTACCTTCGATACATCTTGCCAAGTAAAAGAAGCCATTGGCCATATTCTGAATGATTCCAATTGTATGATATTTTGTATAAGATGAAATATATACAAGATTAATCAGCAATTGCCAGTAGGTGGGAGGTACTGCAGATTGAATAAGTAGAGTGCAGGAGACTTCTTAGGGCTATGGAATCATGCTGTTTGATACAGTGATGCAGGATAAGTGACATTAGGCATTTATCAAAACCCATAGAACTTTACAGCAAAAAGAATGAACCTTACTACACACAAATTTATATTTTAGAAGATTTGGGGGTTTTATAAATTAAGGGAGACTGTGACTACACGATCAATATGTTTTAAAAGAGTATGAAACAACCTTACTAAAGGGAATGTAGAGAAAGTGCTGACCTAAGTAACTCTGGAAATGAGTGGAGACAATGTACGACTAAAAGCAAGAGACTTCACAAGCACAGAACTCTAGTTGACACAGTTGTTTCCTACAGGGGTACACACTAATTTCAGTATTACTACATATGTATACTGGAATTGAACAATTAAGAATGTCCATGATAGATGGTGGGAGCCAAATTTCCCATGTTTATCATGAGAATACACTGATAAACAAGGAGATGAGGTTTAAAATGATTCTTGAGATAAAAAGACAAATAGTTGGAAACATCATTAGAACTCATCTTTACCTGAATATAGAAACAGATGGTTACATATGAAAATATTATATAGATATACACATCTATCATAGTTTACATACACACATATTTTCCTTTCTTTATTATCAGCAAGACTTCAAAAGCAGTTGGCCCCTAGTAGCAACAAGCAAACCTAATTCCTAAATCTTGCTTTGTAGTACCATTGTTTAATAAAAACAATTAGGACTCTTTGGAGAGATGGCTTGTTCTAGGACTTGAGAGGAAAAATACAAGATGAGCTTGGGGGATCTGAAGTACCAGAAAGTAAGGACGTGCTCAAACAAAATGAAACAAAACAAAACAAAACAACACAAAACAACTATGTTAATGGAACAATGAAACATGAGGGCTAACTGAAAGAGCTTTCAATAGTCAGAGATAGAATAATTTGAGGAACAAATTAAAGTAGTACTGAATTATATTAATATATTGAATTATAATCCAACATACACAATTAATATCCATGCATTCATACTGATATAAATAAATGATTGAATAACTACATCAAGAGGTGAGAATAGACAGATGGCTTATACAGAATTCTGGATAATTTATATAGGATCCCCACCCACAAGCGAAAAGGTTTTCTACTGCTTAAGAGTAGGCTGTGACTGGGTGCAGTGGCTCAGGTCTGTAATCCTAGGCTTTGAGAGGCCGAGATGAGAGAATTGCTTCAGCTCAGGAGTTTGAGACCAGCCTGGGCTACATAATGATACCATATCTCTATGAGAAATTTTAAAAACTTAGCCAGGCATGTTGGCATGCTCCTGTAGTCCCAGCTACTGGAGTGGCTGAGCTGGGAGGATCACTGAAGCCCAGGCAGTCAAGGCTGCAGTGAGCTGTGATGGTGCCACTGCATACTCCAGCTAGATGACAGAGCTTGACTCACACAATGTAAAGGGCCATTTGCCATCTCTCTAAAAAAGTATTTACTAAACATGAGCGGTATTGCATAAAACATGAATCTTTTCTTTCCTGGGACATGAGTGTTTGTCTACTTGCATTGAAACTTCATACAAAATTTTTACAACAAAACTATTATGAATTGGATTTTGAACAGTCTGAATTTGGTGGGGATACAAATGGGAAAAAGACAATATCCCCGATTAAAGGCTTATATGTGCTCAAATATCCCTTCCTTTCTTCTGGGGGTCATCTATTTCAGTAGTAAGAATACATTACATTTTAGTAAGTCAGGTTGGCTTGCAAATATATTTAATGTTCCTATCAAAATCCAATTCACTTTTTATTTATTTTCCCCCCCACAATACTGCAATGTGTCAGAGAAACATGGTTTGTTTATTCATGGTTATTCCTCTCTGTCCTACTCTTCTCTCTCATTTCTGAATCTTTCAGGATAAGGGTGGAAGAAGTAGGGGTTAGAATTTAGGTAAAATAAATTAAAGCATTTTTATTTGTATTTTTTGTTTATTTGCCTAGTTTTAATTTGAAAAACTTCTTGTTGCTAGGTTCATTTTGCACAAGAAAACACATAAGTTCTTCCTAGGACAAAAGGTGGGCATTCAGGCAGCTCTTTCATCTCATCTTATGCTTTAAAATGGTTCTACCCATCTCTCCATATACAGAATTGTAATGCAGGTGCAGCATATATGTAAATCTATGTGTTCACATGTGTCCCAAGCTCCTGATGGCATATGCCAAGGTCTCCCCAAAACTCTCTTGTCATGCTCTGTTCTATGAATAGCACTAAATTAGGGCTATTATTTTCTGCAGCTGGCTGATCATTTGGGCACCTTGGGATGCCCAATCTCCTCATTTATGGGTTCCTTCAATCTCTCTGAGTATATCTCTTGATGCACAGTCCCTCAGCCATGACATGTTTTCCAAAGACAATGTCTTCCAAATATGATATATTCAACTATTTCAAATACGTGTGGTGACATAAGAGAGAAAAACTTTGAGTACTATTTGTAAAGCTCTTCAGGGAGTTTCCAGAAGTTATCTACGCTTTCTGTATCAACTGTTGTTTTAATCATTGTGACTTTACCTGTAATTATGGACTCATAAAAAAATTCCTCATTATGGGACATACACAGTAATTGTTTGAACATCTATTACAGACTTGACTGGGACTCTATCACCTTCATGCTCCGGCTTGGTGATTAAATTAGTAGAACCATAGAATGTCATACGTTTGAAAATAGAAAGTTGAAATGTACTTAACAAGGAATCTTTCAGCTGGTGAGTAAGTAAAGATATTTAGTGATGGGAAACACTATACTCTGCACTCTGAGTCACCACTACCACTAAAGTGATATTGGCAAGCTAATTAAAGTAATTATGCATATTCAACATTTCAAATATAGGAGTATTACATCTTTATTGTGGTAAAATACACATAATATGAAATCTATAATTTTAACATTTTAAGTGCACAGTTCAATGGTATTAACTGCATTAATAATGTTGTCCAACCCTCACCACTATCCATCTCTGTAAGTCTTTTCATATTGTAAATTAAAACTCTGTATCCATTGAACAATAACTCCCTATTCCCTTTTCCCCCTTATGCATCACAACCACCATTCTACTTTCTGTCTCTATGATTTTGACTACTGAGAGAACTTCATGTAAGAAATCATACAGTATATTTCTTTTTGTGACTGACATTTCATTTAGTATGCTATCCTCAAGGTTCATTCAAGTTGTAGCATATGTCAGTGTTTCATTCTTTTATAAGGCTGAGTAATATTATTTGTAGTTATATGCATGTTGAGCATCCCTAATCTGAAAACCCCGAATGTGAAATGCTCCAATACCTGGATCTGACTTTTTGATCACTAACATGATGCCACAAGTGAAAAATTCCACACATAAGTACTTAGCACAAACTTTGTTTCATGCACAAAAATATTAAACATATTGTATAGAATGACTTTCAGGCTATGTGTGTAAATTGTACATGAAACACAAATGAATTTCTTATTTATACTTGAGTTCCATCCCCAATATATATCATTATATATCATATTCCAAAATCCAATAATATAAAAAATCTATGACACTCTGGTCTCATATATTTCAGGTAAGGGATACTCAACCTGTTCCGCATTTTGCTTATCCATTCACCTGTAGAAAGGCACTTGGCCGCTTTCACGTTGTAGCCTTTGTGAACATTGCTGCTATAAACATAGGTACACAAGTATCTCATCGAGATCCTGCTTTTAATTCTTTTGGCTATATACTCATAAGTGGAATTACTGAATCATATGGTAATTCTATTTTTTTTTTTTAGGAACCATGAGTATTACATTTAAATTCATCTAAGATGACTATAGAATACCATATTTTTGTCTTATTGAATGTTTGAAATTTTGTAAGTGATCTAACATATCAAATGCAGATTTTGAGGTTTTGTTTTAAATAATATAATTAAGCAGTATATACTTAATATATGAAGTATATTAAATGTTATTTGTGGGTGATTCTGAATTATTTTAGATCTTAAAATGCCACAATTAAAACATTATAATCATCAGGATTTGTTACTCAACAGCAGTTACAATAACACTCAAACTTTCTGTTTCATCATTTTGGTTGTTTGTTTACACAGTATATAAGAGCAAGACAGTTATTGTTGATTAGTTTAGGGTGTAATATCAATCTACCATCCTAGGAAAACAATATCATTTGTTCTCAAACATTATCTATTCATATTGGGATGTTAGTACATCTTATTAAAAGGGAGAGACAGGTTTCGCACTAGGGAATAACTATGCATCTTTTATTTAACCTATTCCCCAACAAAACTAGAATGTTCCAGGGGACTGAAGAGGATTCAGGCCAAACTCTGGGACCCAACTCTATCCACTTAAGAGGTGATAATTTTCCTTGCAATCAATATGAGAACTGATGGTACAGTGAATATATTTAATAGTTGCATTTATCTTGTCAGTGTTTTGACTAAGTCCACCAAATCTCTATCCTGATATTTATTCATTTGGTCCCCATAAGCTCAAAAATTAGGAAGTTTCTCTTCTTAATTCTGTCCATCCAGTAAAGGTCTTTAAAATAATTCAGCAGAGGCAAGTATTATTTCTGGTGAGATAGACTTTATACTCTATAAAATACATTATGATTTCTTACATAATAATTGCCTCTAATGTGTCCTGCTGGGATTGATTATAGTTTGTCTATAATTGAGTGAACTAACTATACAAGGATATTAGATAGCTACAATTTTAAATAAAATAGCAGATCAGTTTTCAGTATTCACATTTACATTTTCATGTTAATTAATGTCTTGTTTTACCTACCACAAAAGCAACTGAAAAATCAGAAGCAGAGAATGAATGAAATATATTTAGCTCATTCAATCTCCTTGTCCATTTGTATTTCTAGTTATGTTGTTGGAGAAAGTTATAAAATTATTTAATTTTTCTGGATCTTTTCAGTCTTTCCTAATGGAGGTTACTCACCCAGTCTAAATTTAAGTATCTTTTACCTTCCTTGTGAGATAGCAGGGAGTTATAATTAATACATGTGGAGTGTTTAGTTATCACAATGCCTGGTAAGGTTAATTATAGTTATGATTGTTAAAAACTTTTCAAAAGGGAAATATTTCTAAAATTTCTATTGTTACTTATTCTGAAATATTTGCTCACCTAATGAATCACATTTGGAAAGGCTTCCTCAGGATTTATTGAATAATAAGTGAATATATTTTATGTCCAACAACTGGCACAATTCTTTCTAAGATTCTATTAAGCTTATGTTATACGTGTATTGAATTGAGCCAAATGTCATAGTATGTCTTTCTTATCTACTGTGTATGGAACAAAGATGTCTACTGCATCCTTTTTTGGAAGTCACTTATTTTAATTGTATGGTTAATTACTATGGTTTCATTAGATTTTCTTACTTAGGAAGCATAGAATGTTCTTCCCCTTCAGTTTGCATTTAGGCTATGAGCTGCTGTTTGCTGTTTCTACTCGCCATCTTCTCTGGCCTCAAGGAAAGTATAGAAAAGTGGTATAATACAGACTTAGTGAATGTACAACTTTATTTTTCCCACAAGGTATGTATGCATACATGTGTAGGGAAAGGAATGTTTTAAGTGATTTCTCACTTGGACTAGCCCAAAATCACACTCACAAAAAAAACTGTCACAAGGGTATTTTCTTAAGGTTCCTAATATCTTCTCTCTTGTTGACACAATTGCGTCCCTTAATTTATGTATCTTCCCTGGTTGACACATCTGCTTTCCCTTCAACTCTCTACTATCCTCTTGTAAAAAATACCTGCAAACCCATAAAAAAACTGAATTAATGATAGGGTCTATTCTTCTTCTTGACGTGTATTTTCATTATTACAAACTCATTCAACTTGGGCTATAACCAAAAGTTGCACCTTGAAAGTCAGTGATGCTTGGTTACTAAGTCCATATCATATAGAACATCCTACTGTTTGATAGCTACTGGACCAAGTGTGAGCAAATTTTCTACAGGTTAGACTTCTTTTATTCAACGTGAACTGCTCCCTCCCTTCCCCACACCTTGTGAAATACTAGCATGCCTTTAACTCTTAAGTTTTCCTAAGAAGCAATGCGAATCTTCGAAGTTGATACAGTAAAAGGCATACTGGTGAAGCAACAGAAGACCATAAATCAGAGTAGGAGAGAAAATGTTTCTTTAATTAGAGGATTTCCATTCTACCACACAGAGAAGAGAAACTTTTAATTTTCTTCATGCTTTATCTTAGAGCTCATTAGAATACTAAAGCAACTACATTATTCTTCAAGGGATGCTACCTTTTCTAACCTCTGGGAATTGATAATTCTAAATTCTGGATAGACTTTGATCCTCCTCTGAGTGGGCAAGTAGCTATTTTCCCATGTCAGTTACAAAGGGGAGTCTAAAACTGTTATAAAGTGCACCCGAAGACATGACATCTTATTTCTAACTGTATATTATGCCTCAAATGTGTACTGTTGGGTAGTCACCAGATAATTAAAAATAAAAGCAACCACAGCAATGGAACAAATAATTGAAATAGAAGAGTCTCCTGGTCATGAAAATGCTCTTAGGATCAATGTACTTTGAAATATGTACCACCTATCAGAAAAACCTATCATGTTTGAGATTTTCTCTGGGAAATAAGAAGAAAATACACATGCACACACACACAAATTATGAAGCATTATAATCTTGAAATGTTTGGTTTATTATCTCTATTATTTATAAGGATACTGAGAATTATCAGGTTTACCTAACTTGTCCAGATTCACACAGTTGGTAAATAGTGAATCAATATTTTGAAGTCAATTTTATTTGATTTCAAAGCCTGTAGAATTACATCATTGTGCTCAAATATTTTTGCAAATACTAGTGCTTTAATTCCATGCCCAAACTTCCAAAGATAGATTTGATTATTTTATCAGGTAATAGGCAATATGGCTTGTGAATTCAATTTTCTTCAGTTCCATACTCATGGCTCTCAACTCTCACTTCCATCTTTCTCATTTGTTTGTACTTGAAAACCCATATTTTAATAACATATTAAGAAAAAACATAATTTTCTGTTATAATTTAACAAATATCTGTCTTGAGCAAAATTTAAAATGAGGTAGAAAGTATGTGCATATTTGCATAAGTGAACTAGGAAGAGATGGATTGCATCGAAGACTACTGTTAATAATATTTACACTTTAGCCAAACCATCTTAAGGAAGTTCAATCAAAACTCTATTTCTGGGCCGGACGCAGTGGCTCATACCTGTAATCCCAGCACTTTCGGAGGCCGAGGCAGGTGGATCATGAGGTCAGGAGATCCAGACCAACCTGGCTAACTTGATGAAACCCCATCTCTACTAAAAACACACAAAAAAATTAGCCAGGCCTGGTGGAAGTTTCCTGTAGTCCCAGCTACTCAGGAGGCTGAAGCAGGAGAATGGCGTGAACTCAGGAGGTGGAGCTTGCAGGGAGCAGAGATCACCCCACTGCACTCCAGCCTGGGTGACAGAGCGAGACTCCATCTCAAAAACAAACAAACAAATAAACAAACAAACAAACAAACTCTATTTCTGGCTGATAGAAAATTAGGAATTGTGTGCTATTTTATAGTGTTATTATGAAAATATTTTAACAATCTACCCTATGACTTTATGATCATCAATAAGCAAAAGAAAGACAAAAGCAAGCAAATCAGCATTTTCTTCTCAATGATTAGTGAAAAATCCTCTTTACATTCTTATTCAGAATAGATGAGTGTTTGTCATATTGGCTATAAGTCAAAATTAATTTTGTTCTATTGGCTTACATAGTATGGACTTACTTAGGCTTGTAGAGTATTTGAATAAATTGTCAATACTTTAAAATCAATAATAATATATAAATTCAAACATTTAAATTCTAACATTTATTTTTAAAATCAGAATATCTGACAATATCAAGTTTATAGGGCATAAACCAAATATTTTATGTCTGTCAGAATTGAGTCACCGCAATTTATCAGCAATGTGATACAGTTTGGGGGGTGAAAGATAATTCCATTAAATTGCATTTCTCAGTATCAGGCGGAAGCCAGATTTGTCTCTGGCAAATGGAGATGTAGGGTTATGAATTATGAGCTATGAGTCTTACAATCATCAATGTCTCTAGTGCACTATATTTCCAAATGCTAAAGGTAAGTGTCAATAGTTATTGCACTGTTATATTTCTTTTAAAAAAGAAAAAAATATTTACCATATTTGCCCCTAAGAAATTAAGGAAATAAAAAACTTATGTTGACAGAATAATTTGCTTCAAGGGTCTATGCATTATCTTTGTCAAAACATATTAATCTGTACTTCATTCCAATATTGCATTCTATAGTATTCATTTTGATAGCATTCTGGAAATTATTAAGTGTACCAGTTTAGTATGTGTTACATTTTATTGCTATTATCATTAACCAGGCAATATAAGAATTTGAAACTTGCTAATTATCCAGATAAAAAGGTGTTATGTAATAGAATTCTTCAAAAACTACTGTGGAAAGGAAGTTCTTGAGTTTTTCAGAATTCCAAGTTATAAGAAATATTTTTGGATGGTAATATGAATTATATAGTATAAAATGTTGAATTTGCATTCAAGAGCACCAAGATCCCACTACTGCTAGTACTACTCCTATTGCTGGTATTATTAGTACTACTATCCTACAAGAACCATATATTAAAGTAGGAGAAGGTACATGCTAATTTTAATCTTGAAAAAGAAGATCCTCTTTAGATCTCTTCATTATAAGCTAGTAAAATATATACTTTTTATTTCTCTAACTATTGATAACTTCTTTTTAGGGAATGAAAGTAATCAACATTCATGAAGAAAAAATTTCAGGCTATATTAGCAGTAGGCAGTGCAATTTATAGACAGAATTTCTCAGAGTCAATATTCTAATTGAGACAGAATTGCATCATTTTCAATTATTTTCTATAAACACTGAAGTTTTAAATAATGTTCAGCATTATACATTTTATTTTTTCCATCTGAATAGACTTGGATGATTCTCCCCCAGGAACAGAGGTGTAGGAGCAAGGCAATGACTTTCTAAATATTCAAAAGTAATTATAAGGGGTGTCTGTAAAAGATAACTTCATAGGAATCAAGTTAAATTCACTAAACTGACTACTTTGGGCATCAAGTGTGAAATGACTTATTCTTCCATAGTTGTGAAGACATACCATTGAAACGAAAATTTATTATAACTAACCTGAAACTTTCTGATAAACCATGCGTTATATAAAAATACAGAGACATATTTGTATATTTCATGTTAGTTTCTAATGCCACATGAAAACATATATATGACTATGTCTACATACAAATATAGGTATGTGGGTACATATAATATTTAGATATGAATATATATATGTGTATAGATGGATCACTAGATCTCTCCAAGGCATATAGAAAATCATACTATCTTATAGACAAAAATAAACGAGAAATGCCTACATGAATAATTTGTTCAAAAAATGTAAAGCCTAGCAAAGAACTGTCATGTCTTAATGTTATTTTTTAAAGTTTTAATTATTATGGATACATACTATTTGTACATATTTATGGAGTCCATTTGATATTTTGATATAAGCATACCATGTGTAATGATTAAATCAGGGGTAATTGGGGTGTCCATCACTTCAAGTATTTATAATTTCTTTTTATTAGAAACATTCAAATTCTACTCTTTTGATTATTTTGAATTACATAATAAATTATTGGTAACTATAATTACCTTTCCATATAACTGAACACCAGAACTCATTCCTTCTTTCTAACAATACTTTGTGCCCATTAACCATCTCTTCTTTATGCCACTCCCCAATACACTTTACCTCTGGTAACTATTTTTCTACTCTATCTTCGTGAATTCAGTTTTTTTTAGGTCCTATATATCAGGGGAACCCACGCTGATAATTCAACCTGAGTCCTTTTCTATTCCCCCTAAGTGTTGGCTGGTCTGAGAAATAAAGGGAAAGAGTACAAAAGAGAGACATTTTAAAAGCTAGGTGTCCAGGGAAACATCACATGTCAGCAGGTTGCGTGACGCCCCCCAAGTTGCAAAACCAGCAAGTTTTTATTAGGGATTTTCAAAAGGGGAGGGAGTGTACAAATAGGGTGTAGGTCACAGAGATCACATGCTTCACAAGGTAATAAAATATTACAAGGCAAATGGAGGCAGGGCAAGATCACAAGACTGGGGCAAAATTAAAATTGCTAATGAAGTTTCAGGCATGCATTGCCATTGATAACATCTTATTGGGAGACAGGGTTTGAGAGCAGACAACCAGTCTGACCAAAATTTATTAGGTGGGAACTTCCTCATTCTAATAGGTCTGGGAGTGCTACAGGAGACTGGGACTTATTTCATCCCTTATCTACAACTGTAAAAGACCAACGTCCCCAGAGCGGCCATTTTAGAGACCTCCATCTAGGAACGCATTCTCTTTCTCAGGGATATTCCTTGCTGAGAAAAAGAATTCAGTGATATTTCTCATATTTGCTTTTGAAAGAAGGGAAATATGGTTCTGTTCCACCCAGTTCTCAGGCAGCCAGACCTAATGGTTATCTTCCTTTTTCCCTGAACATAGCTGTTATCCTGTTCTTTTTTCAAGGTGCCCGGATTTCATATTGTTTAAACAACTTATGCAGTTAACACAATCATCACAGGGTCCTGAGGCAACATACATCCTCCACTTATGAAGATGATGGGATTAAGAGATTAAAGACAGGCATAGGAAATCACAAGCATATTGATTGGGGAAGTCATAAATGTCCATGAACTCTTCACGATTTATGTTCAGAGATTGCAGTAAAGACAGGTGTAAGAAATTATAAAATTATTAATTTGGGGAACTAATAAATGTCCATGAAATCTTCACAATTTATGTTCTTCTGCCATGATTTCAGTCAGTCCCTCCATTCGGGGTCTCTGACTTCCTGCAACAACCATATATTAGGGAGACCATGATATTTATCTTTCTGTGCCTGCTTATTTTACTTAACACAGTGTCCACCAGTTCCATCCATGTTGTTTCAAATGACAAGATTTTATTCTTTTTTATGGATAAATAACATTTCGTTGTATATATGCACATTTTCTTTATCCATTCATCTGCTGATGAACAATTGGGATGATTCAATATATTGGCTATTGTGAATAGTGCTGCAATAAACATGAGAGTGCAGATAACTCTTTGACATACCAATTTTCTTCCTTTTGGATATATGCCCAGGAGTGAGATTCCTGGATCAAATGATAGTTACATTTTTAGTTTTTTGAGGAATCTCCATACTGTGCTCCATAGTGGCTGTAGTAATTTATTCTCCCAACAGTGTATGAAGGTTCTCCTTTCTCCATATTCTCAACAGTATTTGTTATTGCTTGTCTTTTGGATAAAAGCCATTTTAACTGGTGTGAGATAATATTGCATTGTAATTTTAATTTGCATTTCTCTAATTAGTGATGTTAAGTATTTTTTTCATATACCTATTGCCCATTTTTATGTCTTCTTTTGAGAAATGTGTATTCAGATCATTTACTCATTTTTTAATTGGATTCATATCTTTATTGCCATGGAAGATAAAGAACTTAAAAAATCCTTCAAAAATGTTAGAAAAGACTTCTAGTTACACATGCCATCTTCCTAACTATATTCCACAATTGTTAAACTTAAAAGTTTGATTTAACTAAATGTTGTATTTCAGTTTGATTTAAAACATACTTTTGAATTATTATATTTTTATAGCATAAGGCATTGGAAGATTTTTAAATATTGATTTACATAAAAATGAAATAATATCTATTAAGAAACACATATTCTAGTACAATCATTCTCTGCATAATGAATGTTGGTCATGATGGACTATATTTATGATGGTGGTTCCGTAAGATTTTAAATGAGTCTAAAAATTACTATCACCTAGTATTTCCTATAGTGTACCTTTAATCATTATTTTGGAGTGTTCTCCTCCTATTTGTATTTTTTAAAAGCTAACTGCAAAATAGCCACAGGCAGGTCCTTCAGGAGGTATTCCAGAAGAAGGGATCATTATCAATGGAGACAACAACTCTATGCATGTTATAGCCCGTTAAGACGTCCCAGTGGAACAAGATGTGAAGGTGAAAGACAGTGGTGCTGATAATCCTGAGCCTGTGTAGGCTTAGACTAATGTGTGTGTTTGTGTTTTAGTGTTTAACAAAAAAGTTTAAAAAGTCAAATTATACAAAAATTTAAAAATGAAAAAAGCTTGTAAAATAAGTACATAAAAATATTTTGTACACTATGGAATGTGTATTTATACCTGTGTTTTTACAAAAGAATCAAAAAGTTAAAAACAATATAAATGTTTATGAAATAGAAAAGTTACAGTATACTAAAATGAATTTATTATTGAAGAAAGAGAAACATACTTTAAATAAATTTAGTATAACAAAACTTATTTCCAGTGTTTATAAAGCCTACAGTAGTGTGCAGTAATACTAGGTCTTCCCATTCTCTCACCACTCATTGAATTACCCAGAGCAACTTTCTGTCCTGCAAACTCCATTTATGATAAATGCCCTATATGGGTGAACTATGTTTTAAAATCTTTTGTATAGTAATTTTACTGTATCCTTTCTATGTTAGATACCCAAATACTCACCATTGATTTAAAATTTCCTATAGTATTCAGTACACTAACATGCTTACAGGTTTGTGACCTATGCAATCAGCCATACCATATAGCCTAGGTGTGTAGTGGGTTTGTGTAAGTATATACTGTACAATATTTGCACAACAGTGAAATTGCCTAAGGACTCACTTCTCAGAATGTATCCTTCTACTTAAGCAACACATCAATGCATGTCATTTCCCTTTCTCTCTTCTATACACATACCTTGAACTTCATCTTTGTGATAGGAAAACATGCATAATCTAAGTTAGTGCTGTTAATACATTAGGACTAAAGAGTTACAGAGCTGACCTTGTCTTATCTTTCTTTGCAGGCTTTTAAAATAGGTTTGAGGGTTTCTGTTCTATGAACTAAAATTTAATAACATGCTTCTAGAAGGGAAAGGTCCCAGACTAAGAACATTTCTCCTTGAGAAAGTTCAGAGCCTGTATTTTCTAATAGTAGCTTCCAGGCAAAAAAAAAAAAAAAAAAAAAAAAAAAAAAAAAACTTGCTCTTCCTCTTTTGTCTCTTCAGGTAAAGGAGTGGCTTATATATGAATTGAATTAAGTACATAAAAAATGATACATTTTATGTATCGACCTACTATTCAATTTACTAATGTTTTTACCTGCCTTTTAAAATTAGATGATTAAAATAATGTTCTGATAAAAGGAATATGTTTAACATAGCTCTTTTATATATAATTATTCTGTATTTTATAAAATGACATTAGTAACTGATTTACCTAATATTGGGGTTTATTACATTTATTAATTTAATTAGCATTATTGCTTACCAATTTGTATACAGTAGCAAATTATGTACTAGGTGAAAATATGAACTGCTTGTTTTTATACATATTTCCACACTGAGAATATTTGGAGTTTAACATTATTTCCTTTTAAAATTAAGATGCATGTAATAATCACAGCTGTGATCTGTTTTTAACAGTATGGATTCTGAATTTTAATCTAGTCTCCATACTTGAATTCAGAAAAATAAACTGAATCTCAGTTTCAAGACAGTACAAATTTATACAAAAACATTCTAATTATTCCAATTTTATTTCAATTCAATTAATAAAATATGTATTTGATTTTGTTTCTTAGTTTATTTAAGACAGGGTCTCACTCTGTCACCCAGGCTGGAGTGCAGTGGTGTAACTGTAGCTCACTGAAGACTTTACATGCTGGAATGAAGTAATCCTCCAGGCTCAGCCTCTTGAGCAACTGGGACTATGGGTGTATGCCATCATGCTCAACTAATTTTTTTTTAATGTTTTGGTAGAGATAGTTTCTTCTTATTTTTGAACTCCTGGACTCAAGCATTCCTTATGCCTTGGTCTCCCAAAATGTTGGGATTACAGGTATGAGCTACTGCACCCACCCTCACCTTCATTTCTATTTAGGCATTTCCACTTCTTATAACCAATAATTTACTTTAGATTTCATTGATATCTTTAGAAATAAATACAGGCCAAACATATCAAATATTGAAAAAATCTAAGGTATAGTAAGTCATGCTCATTCACCAACAGAATATGCTACAAATGCACTAAGAATATCTATGACTTTATCACCTTTTAAACTTATATTCATTTATTAGAATACACTAACAAAACATTGATGATTTCTCATTTGAAGAGTGTATACTATATTAGAAATTAAGAAATATATATATATATATAGCACAAATGGTGTTTGGGTTTTATTTAAACTGATTTTCATTAAAAAGTAAAAGACACCTTACTTGTGTATATGTCAAAACTGAAAAAAGTAACTAAAGACTAGCAGATGAATCTATCTCCAATATCTAATCACTTCTCTAAAACTTGTCTGATTCTGTGATATGTTTGGGTGTGTGTCTCTTCCAAATATCATGTTGAAATGTAATCCCCAATATTCAATGTGAGATATAGTGGGAGGTGTTGGATCATGTGGGAGCATTCCTCATGAATGGCTTGGCACCATCCCTTTGGGGATGAATGAGTTCTCTCGCCATTAATTCATGCAAGAGCGGGGTGTTTAAAACAGCCTGGACTCTCTCTCACTCCCTCTCCCTTACCATGAGATGTGCTTGCTCCTTCTTTGTTTTCTACTATGACTGTAACCTTCCTCAGGCCCTTAGGAGAAGCAAATGACAGCACCGTATTTCCTGTGCAGCCTATAGAACCATGAGCTAAAACAAATCTCTTTTATTTACAACTTATCCAGTTTCAGGTATTTCTTTATATTAATACAAATGGACTAATACAGAAAACTGGTACCAAGGAGTGGATAGTTGCTATAAAAATACTTGAAAATGTGGAAGCAGCTTTGGAACTGGGAAATGGGCAGAAGTTGGAAGAGTTTGGAGGTATCAGAAGAACATAGGAAGATAAGGGAAAGTTTGGAAGTTCTTAGAGACCAATTAAATGGTTATGACCAAAATGCTGATAGATATATGTGCAGCGAAGGCCAGTCTGATGAGGTCTCAGATTGAAATGATGAACTTATTGGGAACTGGAGTAAATATCATCCATGTTATGTCTTAGCAGAGAGCTTGGCTGCATTGTGTTCATGCCCTAGGGGTTTTTGGAAGGTGTAACTTAAGAGCAATGACCTTGGGTACGTGGCAGAAGAAACTTCTAAGGAGCAATGTGTCCAAGAAGTAGCCTGCCTGCTTCTAACAGTCTATAGTTGAATATAGGAGGAAATAAATAAAATTGAAACTTAAAATTCAAAGGGAAGCAAAGTGTAAATCTTGGAAATTTCCAACCTGTTAATGTGGTAGAGAAGGAAAAAGCATTTTTAGCAGAGGAATTGAAGCAGGCTGTGGATCATCACTTGCTAGAGAGATTAGCATGACTAAAACGGAACCAGGTGCTAATAGCCAAGACAAGGCTTGAGGCTCCACTCACTACCAACTTGGTACACTGTTGTCTACATCTCAGTTGCTCTAACTCCAGTCTCGGCTCAAAGAGTCCCAGATACTACTCTGGCCACATCTCCGGGGGCTACTTTTATATGACATTTGGTCTGCAGGTGTGCAGAATGCAAGAGTGAAGGAGGCATGGCAGCTTCCATTAGGTTTTTTACCATTAAAAGTAATGTCAATTACTTTTGCACCAACATAGTCACTAGATTTTAGAGGATGTATGCAAAAGCTGGGGTGCCCAGGCAGAAGCCTGCAGCAGGGGTTGATCCCCCACAGAGAAACTCTACTAGGAACATGCTGAAGGCAAATGCGAAGTTAGAGCCACAACACAGAGTCTCCACCTGACACTGCCTAGCAGAGCTGTGGGAAGGGAGCTGCTGCCCTTCAGACCGCAGGATGGTAGAGCCTCTGGCAGCTTGTACCCTGACCTTGGAAAAACGAAAGACACTCAACTTCAACCCATGAAAGCAGCCATGGTGCTTTACCTTGAAAAGCTACAGGGGTGGGGCTTGCCAAGGCCCTGGAGTCTCTCTCACCTTTTGCACCAATGTGCCCTGGATATGAAACATGAAATCAAGGAGAGAATGCAGGCATGTCTCTCTCACTATGTGACAGGCCTGCTCTCCTCTCACTTTCTGCCATGACTGTAAGCTTCCTGAGGCCCTCACCAGAAGCAAATGCCAGCACCACACTTCTTGTGCAGCCTGCAGAACTATGAGTCAAAATAAACTTCTTGTCTTTGTAACTTACCCACTCTCAGGTATTTCTTTAGAGAAACACAAATGGACTAATATACTCCTTAAGTCAATAAACTGATCTGGTGTATTAGTTGAAGTTACTTTTATTTATTGGTAGGATTAAAAAGTAAACATACACAGAACAAAAATAACCCTATAATCATGACTGTCTTATAAGACTTAGATATACTATTCCAGACATTAATCTGCGATAATTTCAAATAGATTTCAAGGCAGGATCTTTGAAAAGTACAGCAATACTAAGTTCTTGTGGTAGGGAAAACATTGAGTCACCAATATATTCGTAGTAACACATTTTGTGAAACAATTTTTATTATGTATTATTGCAAAACATTAAATTCTAATCCCCTTTATTACATAGTTATTTACTTTTTAACTCCAGGAACATCACTTATTTCTCAGGGTATTTGTAATGTGTGTTTATATGAACTTCACGTGCTGTCACTACCATTTTAAATTAGTAAATGTTCCATCTGTTTTAAAAGAAAAATATATCGGCCGGGCGCGGTGGCTCAAGCCTGTAATCCCAGCACTTTGGGAGGCCGAGACGGGCGGATCACGAGGTCAGGAGATCGAGACCATCCTGGCTGACACGGTGAAACCCCGTCTCTACTAAAAAAATACAAAAAACTAGCCGGGCGAGGTGGCGGGCGCCTGTAGTCCCAGCTACTCGGGAGGCTGAGGCAGGAGAATGGCGTGAACCCGAGAGGCGGAGCTTGCAGTGAGCTGAGATCCGGCCACTGCACTCCAGCCTGGGCGACAGAGCGAGACTCCGTCTGAAAAAAAAAAAAAAAAAAAAGAAAAATATATCACATTAGCTTTTGTAGCCAGTTCCACTTGCTCAAAATGTTCTTTTCTTCCAATATGAGTTTTTCTTTGTTTTGAGAACATTAGACCAATTAACATCACTATCAATAGAAATTGCTATATTTATCACCCTTGTAGATTTATAAGCAAAAATTGCTGTCATCTCTGTTCATAATTGTTTAAGATGTGCAATAATAGAAAATTGAATGAGATAACAGAGACATCATTCAGACTATAAATTCTTAATTTAGCATGCTACGCATCTCAATTGTTTTGCTTTTTATTACTCATTTGTTCTAGTCTCCCACATTGTATAACTAAAAATGAAGTGGTTTAAAAGCTTATTTTCTCACAAATCTTGCCCTCTGCTTTCTAGACAACAATATTTAATACTGAGTTCTATCTAATGCTTTCAAAAAGTATATAGTAAAACAGATCATCTAAAAACTGCCAGCTGCCTGAGGTTAGTGAAGATGACAGCAGGTGACAATTTAAGGCAATAAAATGAAATCACAACATAACAGCAAATTAACTGTTTTAAGATGTTTGTGATTTATAATATATTGCAATTCTGTAAGCTTCAACAGACACTACAATGGAATAAAAATAGGTCTGCAAGGAAGTGATCAAAATTTGCACCTCAACAGAGACAAGTGTTTCCAAAGGTATTTCTATACACAGAGAAACATGCACTAACAAACAGCAAATAATATATGATTCTCTTTCCATACTCCTGCCAATGCCCATACTAAAAGATCTTTGTGATTGTGGGTGTTATGAATTTGGTTAAATGAAAAACCCTGAATAAGGGATTCAGGCATGTGCCCATTTCAATTTTGTAGCCAATATTTTCAGGAAAATGATATAATTCTTTTTCATCTGCTTAAATAAATAATATTTATTGGAGGTTTTCTAAAAAGGACAGAGAAAATCCTTCAGGAATGATGAGCAATTAGAGTTAGACAACCAGAGCTCCAAACTTAAGTTTGCCTATCAGTTTGTTAAATCATCACACAAAATCCCTGAATAGATTTTCGCCTGTCGTGTTTCAACTATTTGGGTTTAAAATACAGATTGTGTGACATAATTAATACTAACTTTGGAAAGCAATGGGAATACCTAAAAAATATTTTTACTGTCTAGATTAGTTCTGTCCAATAGAACTCTCTTGAACAGTGGAAATGTTTTACATCTGCTTTGCCCAATATTGTAGCCACTTGGCACACATTGCTATTAAACACTTTGAATTGTGGCTTATGTTGTGAGGCTAAGACACTGAAAATTTACTTTTATTTGCTTTTAACTAATTTAAATTTAAATAGTCACATATTCCCTGTAGCTACTATTTTGGAAAGTACAAGTCTGCAGTATTTGAAAGCAAGGACAAATTTACACCATCTGAGAAGGGTTTTTAGCATAAATAGAGCCTATGTAGGAAACTAACTTAAAAAATTGAATAGAGGTTTAACCAGTTAGCAGTTAATAACTGGCCAAGAATATTTAGATTAATGTAAATACTGATTATTTATTTTTGTTGCCAGTTCCTCTGACTCCCAGTACTATGTTCAACAAGATGGGTGAAAGTGGCACTCTTACCTTGTTCCAGTTTTAGAGGGAAAGCTTTCAACATTTCCTCATGCAGTATAATGGTGACTTGGGTTTTTCATATATGGCTTTTCTTATGTTTTTGTTCATTCTTTCTATACTTAATTTATTCATAGTTTTTTATCATGAAAGAATATTAAATTTTATCAAATACTTTTTTCTGCATATATTGATATGGTAATATGAATTTTGTCATTCACTCTGTTGAAACAATGTATCATATTTGTTGATTTGTATATTAAACCATTCTCACATCCCTATGATAAAGTCCTACTTGAACATGGTCTATAATCTTTTTGGTGTGCTGTTGGATTCAATTTTCTAGTATTTTGTTGAGTATCCTGCATCTATGTTCACACAAAAATATTGGCTTCGGCCAGGCACTGTGGCTCACGCCTGTAATCCCAGCACTTTGGGAGACCGAGGCAGGCAGATCATGAGGTCAGGCATTCGAGACCAGCCTGGCCGAAGTGGGGAAACCCCATCTCTACTAAAAATACAAAAATTAGCTGGTCATGGTGGCGTGCGCCTATAACCCAACTACTCAGGAAGCTGAGACAGGAGAATGGTTTGAACCCGGGAGGTGGATGTTGCAGTGAGCTGAGATCATGCCACTGCACTGCACTTCAGCCTGGGCAACAGAGTGAGATGGCATCAAAAGAGAGAGAGAGAGAGAGAGAGAGAGAGAAAGAAAGAAAATTGGACTCTAGTTTTAGTTTTTTGTTGCGCATTTGCCTGTTTTTGATATCAAGGTAATAAAGTAATGCTGGAATCTTATAATGCATTATAAAAGACTTCTTTCCCTTCAGTTTTTTTTTTTTTTTAGAAAAGTTTGAAAATTGATATTAATATTGGTATTTTAAAAGCTGTTTTTTTTTGAAAAAGTCTTTTTATTACTGATTCAATCTTATTATTCATTATTGCTATATTCATGTTTTCTGTTTCTTCCTCAATATATCTTGGTAAGTTGTGTATTTTCAGGCATTTATTCATTTTCTCTAGGTTTTTAATTTGTTGGTGTATAGTTGTTCATTATAGTTTCTAATGATCCTTTGTATTTCTGAGGGTATCAGTTGTAATGTCTCCTTTTTTGTTTGTGGTTTTATTTGGGACTTCTCTTTCTTATTCTTAGTCTAACTAATATTTTGTCAATTTTTTTCCTTCTTCAAAAAAAAAATCCCAGCTTTTAAAATATTGAACTTTTGTATTTTTAGTTTATTTTGTTTATTTCTGCTCTAACTTTATTATTTCTTTTCTACTACTTTTGGATTTGGTTTGTTGTTGATTTTCCAGTTCCTTGATGTGAATTGTTAGATTGTGTATTCTAAATACTTCTACTTTTCAGATGTGGGGATTTAGTGTTATGAGATTTCTTCTTAGTATTGCTTTTGCTGTATCCTGCAGGTTTTGCTAAGTTATGATTCCTTTTCCATTTGCTTCAAGAAACATTTAATTTTTTTTTGTTGATCTATTGGTCATTCAGTAGCATATTATTTAATATCTGTGTATTTACACAGTTTTCAAAGTTGCTTCAGTTATTGATTTCTAGTTTTATTCCATTGTGGTCATAAAAAATACTTGATAACATTTTGATTTTTACAATAATTCGAGGCTTGTTTTGTGGCTTAGCATATGATCTATCCTGAATAATGTAAAAGATGCTAATGAGAAGAAAGTGTATTCTGCTGTTTATGGAGACATGTTCTGTGAATGTCTGGTAGACATCAACAAATAAAATGATTTTCATTGTTGTTTCTTCATCTAGCTTATCTGTGGGGTGTTGAAGTACCCAAATATTGTTCTTTATGATTTGTTGTTGCCTTTAGATTAAATAACATTTGCTTGTTATATGTGGGTGCTCCAGTACTGTGGGCATTTATATTTAGAACTGTTATGCCCTCTTGCAGAATTGATCCTTTTATCATTGTATAGTGACCTTGTCTCTGTTTATAGATTTTTACTTAAAGTCTATTTTATCCGATATAAATATAGCTGCTCTTCCTCATCTTTAGTTTCCTTTTGCATCAAATATATTTTTTTCTATTTCTTCACTTTTTATTCTTATGTGTGTTTTTACAGATGAAGTGAGTTTCTTGTAAGCAGCATATAGTTGACTATTGTTTTTATATACATTCATCCAGTCTATAATTTTTAAAATAGGAAATTCAATCTATTTACGTTTAAGTTTATTATCAATAGGTAAGGACTTACTCCTGTTATTTTGTTATTTGTTTTCTTGGTGTTCTGTGTTTCCATTGTTTAGTTCTTCTTCTATTGTTTAACTTCGTGATTTGGTATTTTTTCCGCAGTGGTAGCATTTGATTGTTTTCTCTTTTTTATTTGAGTATCTTCTCTGTCAGTGAGTTTTTTACTTTTATGTGTTTCATGAAGGTGGTTATCATCCTTTCACTTCCAGGTGTTTGACTCCCTTATGCATTTCTTGTAAGCCAAGTATAAAGGTGATTAATTCCCTCAGTTTACCCTTGTCTTAGACTTTATTTCTCCTTCATTTCTGAATTATAGTTTTGTTGAGTATAATATTATTGGCTGACAGCTTTATTTTTAAAATTTTAACACTTTAAATATATCATCCCATTTTCTCTTTGCCTGTAAGATTTCTGGAGAGAAATCTGCTGATAGTCTAATGAGGATCTCCTTATATGTGACTTTATGCTTTTCCCTTGCTATTTTTGAATTCTTTTTTTGTCTTTGACATTTGACACTTCACCTATATGTGCCTTATAAAGGACATTTTGGGTTGTGACTATTTGGGTTGAGAATATTTTAACTTCCTGGATCTGCATCGTATGTCTCCCAAGACCTGAGTTTTCAGCTATTATTTCATTAAGTAGATTTCTTATACCTTTTCCATCTCTTCTTCTGAAAATCTCATTGTGTCTTAATGATGTCACATAAATCCTATACACTTTCTTCATTATTATTTATTATTATTTTTTTCTGTTTTGGGGGAGTGTCTTACTAGATTATTTCAAAAGCCCTTTCCTCAAGTCAGGAGATGCTTCCTTTGCTTGATCTAGTATATTGTTGAAGCTCTCAACTGTTCTTTTTATTTCATTCATTCAATTTTTCAGCTTTAACATTTCTGTTTGGTTCTCTTTTATGATATCTACCTCTTTATTGAATTCCTCATTTCAATTCATAGTCTCTGAAATGAGAGCTCTCTCTCAACAATTCATGATGTCTTATTTCAGAGATCATGAATTGTTTCTCTGATTTTTGTTAAATTTTCTATCTGTATTTCCTGAGTTTTCTTAATAATATTGTTAAATTTTTTTTCAGTATGTATGTTTATTTTATTGGTGTCAGTTACTGGAAAAATGATTGTGGTTTTTTAGTGATGTCATACATTTTCCTTGTATCATTGTATTATATCTGGGCATTTGGTAAGACAGTCACCTCTTCCAGTTTTGTAGAGTGGCTTTCATGGGGAAAGACTTTTACCTGCAGATGTTTCCTAGGTTTTGGATTGGGTAGGGTATATTGCCTTTGTTTGGGCAATGTTGTAATGTAGTATCTGTGGAGTTTCCTCAGCTATAGGCAATGTATGCAATGTTTGTGAAGGCCTAAGTGGCTTATACTACAGAGGTTTTGGTGGCTGGTTTGGCTACTTGGTCTCTGCTCTGCACTCCAGAGAAGCATGGTTGCCCTGCAGCTTGACTCAAGCACTGTTCCTAAGGAGGCAGATCATCAGGTTGATCTGTGCTCACAAAATGCATATGGCTGATGAGTTGGTGGCTCTGCAAAAGTACTGCTACTTTGGGTGCAGGGTGTCAAGCTAGTATGCACTCCAGGGAAGGATGGAGCTGGTAGACCTGCAGCTTGGCTCAGGGGCTGCTCCTTTTTGGGAAGAGTACCATTCTGGTCCACTCTTCAGGGAAGCATGGCCTGGCTGGGTAGCATCCCTGCTTGAGTGCTGCTCCCTGGGGTCATGGAACCAAGCTTGTCTGTGTTCCAGAGAAAGAGGAGGGCCACAGTTATTTTATAAATGATTACTAGGATATTTTAATGCTAAAAAAAAAATCACTGCTCTGGTGGCTCATTGCTCTCTATCTCTGTCAAATCCTCTGCTTTGCATAAACTGCAAAACTGTTTGATGTTAGATCTCGAGTACTTTTAAGAAACCAGGGAAAAAATCTGGGTGGTATTTGTAGCTTCTTAACAGACTTTTTAAAAAAAATGCTGTCTGGGGCACCAGAGGAGTAAGACAAGTGAGACAAGCTCAAATAAAGAGAATTAGGAAAAAGCTTAGAGCAAGGGAGTTGGTAGATTTTAAAGAAAGAGGAAACTTTATCAAAATAAGTGTGGGCTAAAATGGTATGAAACCAGTAGGGTGATAATTGCCCCAGAGACAAGAAACATAAAAATACTTATGTTTTCATTTAAGAAGGCATAAAAGAAACATGAAAAACAAAATAAAATCCATAGTCACTACTATGATTTTCTCAATGCGACTATAAAACAGTGAAGAATGACATATTTAGGAGATACAAAACAAGTCAAATAGACACAGTCTTAGTTTTTTCAGCTGTAAAGAGAAACTAAAAATTTGTACAAACAGGTATAAATTTTGATATTGGTGGTGGACAATTTAAATGTCATTCCAGTTTAATGTTATTTTATATAGAGATAAACTGAGGCAAAGGAATTTTTCATGGTTTACTCAATTTTCAAATATAATAATAAAGTGGGATTTGTCAAAGCCTTTGGAAAAAAAATCACTGAAATTTTGGCACCTGTTATATAATCTGTAAAATAATTATGTTTAGACAGGTATATGTTCCAGTTCCAGTAAGGTTTAAAGTGTCTTCAGTTGTGTTCTCTTTCAAGAAATTAAATTAAAAGTCATCCCTTTGATATTTTATCTAGAATGTGGTCAGAGTATTTTTTGTTGTTGTTGTTGTAAATTTGGAGCATTTGTCCATTTGCAGTTTTCTGAAAAATCTTCCTTTCCACTATTGCTTATAAAGTATCAAAGCTGGCTTGCAGATCACCTCACATACATAGCTCCTCTAACTTCCTTCAACCTTTGACTTTGAATTCATTCAGGGTAGCATGATTTCTTCATCTGTGATATGCTCTATATATTTGTTTTGTTCTTTCCATTTTGAAGATCACATCGCTTCCTAAAGAAGACAGAACAAAAGACCACTTGAGCACTTCTCCTACCATTTTCTACACTTCTAAATGACACCAGCTTTTACAGATGACAGATGTACGTATTCCATTTTCATCTTATTGTTAAGGGGTTCAGTAGCTGTTTTTTTAAAGCATTATTTATCATGTTATCTGACATTATTTATATAGGTCTATAGTACATTTTAATATATTTTTTCCTTAATGCTGCAAATGTTTTTCAATCATTTGGGCATATTCTTTTTAAAAATTTGAGCTAAATAGCTTACAGAGATTATTACACAGAAGAAAAGTGTCTTTAATCTTCTTAGAGGTTAGTATTAAGAGCTGATAAAAGTGAATTTTTTGACTTTTTTGATATTTGGAAATATTGTTTCTCACATTTTCCATTACTATCTAGCAGACATGTCATTAATATTATTTGCATGCCTCCTTTCTTGTAAAGTCCTTAGAAACTTTTTGCACTCATTAAGTCTTAAAGTCCCAAAGACCAAAGTAGATGGGACATATTGTTCTCACCTTATAATCATATAAATTGAGACATAGAACAGTAAGTGATCTTTGTAACCCATAGCTTTTGGGGTTATTTCAACATTTTCAGAACAGCAACAACAAAACTATTAGTAATGACTTCTAAATGCATTAAATTGAGGATGTGTACAGTATCATGTTGCTCTGAAACTCATTGTTTGAACTGCAAGTATAATGTGAAAGTAGAAAAGAAAATAAAAACAAACAAAGAGACCTTGAGAAACAAGGTTAACTTGGTCATTTCCTTAAAAACATTTTGCAATGTGAACTATAGACTCTAAGAGGGGTGGATATTAAGTTTTCTGTCTTTTAAAAGTCATTTACAATGTCAGTGCTGTGATTTTCCCTTATAATTTCCAAAAATAACATATTCTGGATCTGTTTTATAATACCTGGATGAATTATAAAGGCATTTTGAAAAATTTATGCAACTTACAGTTGCATAGTTTCTTTCTTAAATCTGTAACACATTTGAAAGAATAAATATTATGTTATCACTCTAATTATAAATGGTTTATTTAAAAGGAAAATATGCAGATAAAGTAAATGTTGTTAAGTCTCTTTGATATGACCTTATCTAATGAATTAAGTCACATGAATCTCCATTGCTTCTTTTTCAGTTTGTATGATAAGATGCTAACTGTATTACCAATGTCCCCTCACTTTATGGATAACCTAAATATTGCATTTAATTAAGCCAGTCATAGTGAGTGCTCTCATGCTTGTGAGTTTATGTTTTCACATAAGTTCTCCTTTTCAAAATACAAGAAACATATTCTTAAACAGAAGTCATTTCATGACCTCCGTGAACACTAAAATATATTTATAAATCCATTTACATAATGTTCATAATCAGGCAAAGGTATTTTAATAAAAGTCAGAAGAGTGGCCGGACGTGGTAACTCACGCCTCTGCTTTCAGTATTTTGATAGGACGAGGAGGACGCATGGCTTGAGCTCTGAAGTTTGAGACCAGCCTGAGCAACATGATGAAACCCTCTTCCCTACAAAAAATGCAAAAATTAGCTGGATATGGTGGCACACACCTGTAGTTCCAGCTACTCAGCAGGCTAAGTATCACCTAAGCCCAGGAAGGATGAGGCTGCAGTGAATCATGATGGCCCCACTGCACTCCAGCCTGGGTGACAAAGTGAGATTCTGTCTAAAACAACAACCAGAAGCCCAAAAAAAACAATGTTAGAAGAGTAATTGATAACAGTTGAGGTAGAGGTGTCTGCGAGATTAAAAAAAAAGGAACTTCTGAGGTGCTGCTAATTTTCTATTTGTAATCCAGATGCTTATTGTATATGTAAGTTCACTGTGAAATTCATTAATTTGTACAGTTGTGATTGATGTATTTTCTTGATATATTTGTATTTTGTTAAAAATTTTATTTTATAAATAGGTTAAAAAACTGTAGCTATAGCTGAGAAGTAACTAAATCCTTCATGAGAAATAATTCAGGGCAGGATTACCTACAGATACACAGAAGAAAAACAAGTATTTAAAACAGGAATGACTCCAAAGTGCAAAATGTTAACCGCTATCCACTGAAAAGATATAAACAATTCTGCCACTGAAGGCAAGTCTACAAACTCAATAATGCATATCTCTTCTGAGTACAAAACTTTCAAGCCATTGTCAAATGATCCGGGCATGTAAAAGTCTAGCCCATATTTAAGGATTAGTCAAGTGACTACTCAAACATGACTAAAATTGCTCCAGACTTGGTTTATTCTGCAAGACAACAATCAAGAAGTGGAAATACTATATAATGAGTGGCAACAAGATCCTAATACTGTTCTAGTTCCTCATGGAATTGAGTTCAAAACATAATAATATTAACAGTCTCTTTAGAGTATGAAATCTACAATTAATAAGGGCCCTAAAACTTTGGCCCACTATATTTCTACTCTGTAGGTTGCAGGCTACATTCTATCATTACATGGGTATTCTTGCCACGTGATAATTACCTAATTTAGTTTTCTTTCTTATGTATACCTATACAGGCTTATGCAAAGCCTGACGATAGTCTATTGTCTACTTCTCAAACCTCTGCCTATATTAAGATTCCGGTGCCAATTTAGTGTCCTGAAACATGGGCCAACTAGATTGTCCAACTCACTAGAGCAAAACACAAGCATCTTTCTGGACCAAGACAACTAATAATTTATATCTATCTCAAACCATGAAAATTCAAGGCTGTTGCTTCCCAAGAAGTCCAAACTTAGAAGAAAATGCCTCTCAACTCATATCAGAGGGCTCTAAGAAAGCCCTAAATTAAAGTCAGTTTTCTAATTAATCAGTCCCAGGAGTTGCTAATGGCCTTGAGAGGAATGTTTATACGACCATGCCAGAAAAATATCCGATGTAATCATGCAGGAGATGTTTCATTAAAAATATTAAGAAGTGAAAGATAAGAGAACATTAGAAGAAAGTACAATTTTGGGGCACAGAATACTAAAGTTCATGTGAATGTATTGATTGCATAGAGGTTTTTCCTCCTTCTTTGTTAATTTTAAAATAGATACCTAACAATTGTGTATATTTATGGAATGCACGTAGTATTTTGATACTTGCATACAATGTGTAAGGATGAAATTAGAGTTAAGAGATCAATTTCAAATGTACTAATGATAAAAATACATTGGAGAAATCTGCTAATTAGTAACAATAAAAATAATTCAATTAAAAATATGTTACTTACAGAAATACAAATAATATAGTATTAGAAGCAGATGTGTGTAAAACTCTGATTTATGTGGATTGATCATACCTCCTGGAATATCCACGACAGTGCTATTGTTTGCAACAGCTCTCTTGGTATAATAATTAATAACCTGCTGTTCTCTCAAAATAATCAATAATTGAATAATAAATTATATTTTCACTATAAACATATGTAATGTATATTATGAATAATTATTCTGATGATTGTTTAAAATTATGAATAAGAATATTTTAAATATTGCTTTATTGTAACTAAGTACAATTATTTTTATTTTTAAAAAATAATATACATTTTACAATCTAAATATTTTCTAGCTCCTCTCAACTGCAAAATTGTGGAGTTTACACAATGAATTATATGGCCTCACTTATATCAGATGAAGCTTCAAGGTAAATAGTCCACTAAAGCAGAAAGGGCAAAATAAGGAAACAAATCGCTAGTGTTCAGTTATACTGGAAAAATTGTCTAAACCAAATGTTCCTACTTACTGTATCAATTTTAAAAAGAATGTTATTTTAAGATGTCAAGGAATACATAATTACAGCTAATTGTAGCATACATATAAAGATTTAAGATCTTATAATATACCCATGTAAACTTTACAAGCTTTAAAAAATTATGTTTTGAGATTCAAAATCATTTACCTTAAAAGAAATTTCAGCTGTGAATTACTAAATGGTACTTAACATTACTGTAAGTGAAAGAAACAGGACATAAATCAAACATTGTATTCTGTATTGCATTTGTGTGTTTCTGTGTGTGCATGTTTCTATATGTTGTTATTCATTATAATTTTAATAAAGTAATTCTATTAATATGTCATATAGTTTTTTATAATTATTAATTATATCATGATTTTTCATACTATATCCCAAGGAAACTTGGGCTCTTTTAGTTTGATTAAAAAGAGAAAAATTAGCTTCTATGGATTTTCAAAGTTCATAATAATTTGAAAATATTATTCAATTTCACTCTAAAATTAGTGGTTGCATCTTGGTAAATGGCTAATATACTCAGCAGTTAAAAATAGTAGAGAATTGTTAACTAGAAGACAGGCTCCATTTACTTTCTCAGTAGTCTCTCAAAGTAATGATACAATTATTCAGAACCCTAATTTGTATGTGTAACTACACATGCATATAGATACGCTCTCCCACACCTCTATTAATACAAACTTACACAGGATTGCATTTTTATTCATTTTCAAAGAAGATAACTACTAAATTAATGGAGATTAATAAAAGTTGCTTAACACTTTAGTCACATAGTACTGAAGGTGAAGAATTAATTTATGTCTTAGGGTTTTTTTTTTAAGTAGGATCAGAAAAATTTTACAAATGTCACATTTTCATTGTGGTATCTATGAATGTGTCATTTTAAAAAAAGATTATTTAGAGTTTTAACTCAGTGGTGCATTTAGAATTTTGCAAAGCATGGTAATATTCTAATACAAAGCAGAAAAAAGAATGAGGAGAGGAGGTAGGAGATGTTCAATTCATATTAATATGACAAATCCCACAACAGATGTGTTTTGTTTGTAAAATAATAAAGTGAATTGGTGCCTATAGAAGTGCTAGGAATATCTTTGATGTAAAAATGTTACAAATATTTCAAGAATTTCTTTACCTTCTAAATTAGTCTTCAGAATGTAATATGAAAAAACTCATCAAAATATTACTTAGCTAACATATAATCAACTAAAATAATAAGAAATCTAATTGTTTAAAGACTTCTACAGCAAATATGTATCAGGAGGCCATGAAAAACAGATAGTTTATGGTTTAGCTATTTGGGGCAAATGGAAATACAGCAGCTATGAATTTTAGCTCACATATTGAATATGCAATGAACTCACATTGTAGTAGTTTTAAAATCAAATTAAATCCTGAGGACCACCCAAATAAACTGAGGGAAATATTTAGTAAATATTCAGGCACCATTTCCAACCTATTTAGACCAAAATGACTGTGATCCAAACTGATATATTTTTTTAAAGTTCAGACTGTAACCAATTCTGTGACTCCTAAAGAAAACAGTTTCAATAGCTTAGAGATATATTCCCCAGGGTAAAGCTTGGTTAGCCAAACATTCTCTCTCTCTCTCTCTCTTTTTTTTTTTTTTTCCTTCAGATCAAATCACTCTACACCAAAATCAGCTTTCAGCTTCCGTGGAAGCAACTGATGGATACCCCTACCTAGGCCTGGTGAGTCAGATATCTCTATTCACTTCACCCTTGGATGACTATCTTCACCTTTCTAGAGTTCTTAGTCAAGCACAAGCGAAAAGGGGAGACTTTAGTTTTTTATTTGCCAAAAAAAACAGAGAGGAAAATATGTCCTTGAAGCAAAGGAGCAAGACTTAGTTAGTTTGAAGCATATTAAAGAAGACTACAGAGGAGAAAGCAAAATGTACTTCTTTTAAAATGTTCTCCAGCATACTTGTATCCACATTTTCTTCACTGCTATCCAGACTTAACTTTATTTAAAAATATTTCAAGATAAACAAAATATATAATAACATTTGGATACTAATCAAATGTTACCAATACATTGGAGTCCTGCTCATCCTCCCAGATATAATACAATCCCCTCTTTCTACTACACAGGTAAGCACTATCATGAATGTCAGATTGTTTCTGACATTTGCTTGTTTCTCTCAAAATTCTGGATGTGAGTTATACCCATGGTTATACATGTAGCACTATTTTATTCATTTTTATTGCTATACACTATAATTATGCTATGAATTGAATTATGTACCCTTTAATTTCATAGGTTGAAGCCCTAACCCCAATATGATTGTATTTGGAGACAGAGACTTTAGGAGGTAAAGAATGTTGTTAGGGCATAAGGGTGGGGCCCTAATTCTATAGAACTAATAGCTTTATAAGAAGAGGAGGAAAGAGAAGCCTCTTTCTCTGAGCACATGCACAGGGGAAAAAGACCATACAAAAATATGATAACCATCTCTAAGCGAGTCAGAGAGCCCTCACCAAAAAAACAAGTCAGCCAGGACCTTAATTTTAGACTTTCAGCCTCCAGATCTCTGTTAAAATAAACTTCTGTTGTTAAAGTCACACTCAGTTTATGGTATTTTGCATGGAAACCTAGGCAGACTAATTAAATTAATATATCTTCCTTTCTTCTTTACGTATATCTAAGCATGCAATTACATGTCTAATAAAGCTTGATTAATATAAATGTTATGCATTTGTACTAGGAAATGAGAAAATATGCTCAAATTTTTATTTATTAAATATTTGTATTTATTTATTTATTTTGAGACAGGGTCTCACCCTCTCACCTAGGCTGAAGTGCAGTGATGTGATCATGGCTCACTGAAGCCTCAATATCCTGGGCTCAAGCCATCCTCCCACCTCAGCGTCATAAGTAGCTGGGACTACAGTCACACACCACCAAGCCCAGCTAATTTTGTACTTTTCTTGTGGAGACTCAGTCTGGTCTTGAACTCCCAGGCTCAAGCGATTTGCCCGCCTCAGCCTTCAAAGTGCTGGGATTACAGTCATGAGCTACTGTGACCGGCCAACTAAATATTTTTAAATTAAAAAAATAATAATTATTATACTGATTTACATTTCACCAGTAGCCACAGTATATAAATATTTTTGTTGTATGGACCTTCACTAAAACATGGTATTATTAGATATTTATTTTGCCATTCTGATGGGTGTGGACTATTTTCTGATGTTTTTAGTATTTACTTTTTCCTGTTAATAATCTTGTTTATTTCATATGGGTGATGTAATGCCCAGATCGTTTGTTCCCCAAAGAAGACCACCAGAGTCCAGAGTCAAAGCCAAGCGGCAAGGATCTTTTACTGCAAGTTCGAACTTGGTCCCTCCATTCCACAGCATACAAGAGGGCCCCGAACAATGCGAGTGCTTGCTTTTTATAGCCCGATGCAAATAGGATACGTAAAGTTACAGAGGAACAAGGGAATTCTTTTGGTTACAGCATTACAATTGGTTTACATTCTAAGTTATATATTTAGTAGTTTTTCTATTGGTTCCCACGCTTTCAGTAAAACCACAAACGGCTGTGTCCTTATCGGGGATTTTCCAGGTGGTGTTTGTACTGGGCTCAGGAAGTTGAGAGATATACGGTGGGATGTGTTTGTACTGGGCTCAGGAAGTTGAGAGATATATGGTGGGATGTGTTTGTACTGGGCTCAGGAAGTTGAGAGATATATGGTGGGATGTGTTTGTACTGGGCCTGTTTGTGTTGAGCTCGGGGCTAAGGAATGTGCCTGATTTCTTTCAGTATTGTTCATTCATAGTGAATTCTTTTCTCTAAATTTTCTTTTTGTGTTCTTTCATAGTGAATCCATTTCTCTAATTGTTCTTTTTACAATTACTTTTTTAATGTGGAGGACTTCTTTATATTAATTGTTATGAGATAGTTTTTCATGTGTCGTTGATATTTCTGCATGTCTTGAGAATACATTGATTGACTTTGTTCTGGACTATCTTTGCAAAGATACTTGAATAATGATCATCCTCAGGAGATAAGAGATAGTATTTCCCTCTGAAGCAAATGGCAAATTATTATACTGGTTAAATATAGACAAAGATAATGTAATAAACGTAATGTCTCCTTCAGGATAAAGTTTGAGCAAACTTGTCAATTGTAAAATATTTAGGTTTTCTAGTTTCAGAGTTCCTAACCTGTAGTGGGACCTATGTAGGTTTTCTTTTTTTTTTTCTTTTTTAAGCACATTTGAGAAAAGTGAAAGAGTTTGAAGGCCATGTATTTAAGGAAAAGTTTTATAAGCAGCAGCAGAAGCCAGGATAAATGCCTTTTGGTGGGACCAGGACTGATTGTTTAAGATTTTGCAAGCTGACCGGTGTGACTGAAAAAGGTTAAGTGAGGAAGAGGAAAGAAGGTTAGATTAGACTGGGCAGCAAGACTTGGGGGAAGATTATATAGCTTTGAAGGCTATTCTAAGAGTTTTGATTTCTATTCTGAGTAGAACACAGAACCAAGAACATCACTATGAGTAATGATATAATTAGAGACAGGTAGATCAAGGACAGAAATACTAATTAGAAAGACCTTATGTTAATACAAGTAAGACATGGTAGTGGTTTGGACCAATATCTGCAAAAGAAGAAAAACAAATTCATTATGTATCTGTTTCTGTAGGCAAAAGCATAAGGGTTTTCAGATGCATTGAATATGGAATGCGAGAAATCAAAGATACTTTGAATTTTCTTGGCCTGAGCAACTGGAAGGATAGAGGATGGTGACATCAACTGAGATGCGGAAGGCTTAGTGGTGAGAGAAGAAAGTTAGTTTGGGTGATAGGATCAAGAGTTCAGTTTTTAAAATTATGGCATTGACTTATTTATTAGAATGTAATGTAGTGGTGTTGAGCATGCAGTTTGCAGCAGAGGTATAGATTATGGATATATATTTGGGAATGTCAGTAAATAAATGACATTTGAAGCCATTAGAATAAATGAGTCATTAATATTTAGATAGAAAAGAAAAGAGGACACATAACTGAACTTGGGGCTTTCCATGAATTTGGAGACTTTCTAGAAATTTTCAGAGAAAAGTTAGAATAAGAAAGAGAAAAGTTAGAATAAAACAGGAGGAACCAACGGAGATATGTAATCCTAGAAGTAAATAAATAAATAACAAAAAGGAACTATACCAAATGCTCATGTGAACTAAAAATGAAAAGGAACATGAAATTTAGCAATGTGGAGAGCACGGGGAGGTTGAAAGGGGCAATTTATGCAAAAAAATACAACTCACATAAAGTTAAAATTTACATTTGGTATTCAATACAGTTAACAGATAGATATAATGCAAAGCAGGGGGGAAAAAAGTATAGTCAGGGGAATAACAAATCAAAAGTGATCCAGAATGGACACGGAAGATATAATTAGTAGAAAACAATTTAAAACAATGATTAGAAATGTATTTCATATGTTCAAAGGATATTGGAATGGGTCATATTTTTTAAAGATACAAATAAATTAGAGAAAAAACTATATTTATAGATGATTTTATATATACACAAATATATACAGTATTTTAATATATAAATAACAATATGTAAAAATATATATTCACATATAAAATTATATATATCATATACATATATGTGTATATATGCAATGGGACTGATAGATTAGCCATGAGGAAAAAATTATTAATGAATTTGAGGATGTTATAATACAAACTACCAAATTAAAATTCAAGGAGATTATAGAACAGAAATTTAAAAACTGAACTGCACCTAAGTGAACTGGGCAACTTCAAATTTTCTAATATGTCTAACTGCAGTCACCAAAGAAGGATGGTGAGCAACAAACATTTGAAAATAATAGCGGTTGAAAATTTTCAAAATTTACTGCAAATGAACAGATCCAGGAAATTTTAGAAACAGCAAGCATAAATATTTTAAGGAAGAGTACGTGAGGGTTCATCACAGTAACATTTCTCAAAACCAGTGTTAATGAAAAAAATGTTAAAAACAGCAAGAATTGAATGATAGGTTTTATACATAGGAAGAAATATAGGGATAACAACAGATCTCTAAATATTCTATAAATCAAAGAGGAAATCAAAAGCTAAAGTATTAACATTTTGGAATGATGTCAGCAAGATAGTGGTATAGGAAACCACAGGTCCTCATTCTTTCCTGGAGACACTAACCTAACAATATACAGACCAAATTGCTTTTGTGAAAGCTTCAGAAACAAATTAAGAGGTCATAGTACCCAGATAAATGCGAAACTAGGAAGTGACACATCAAAACAGGAAGGAAAACTTACCTACCATAGTCAGACCCCCTCCCTGGCACGACGGGGAGAAAAATTTTAACTCTTCGCTTCTGCGTCAGGAGAAAAATAAAGAAGTGGACCATGGATTAAACATTCTGACTTTTCAGGGGCTGCCCAAGGGACTCATTTCTGTCTGTCCTGACAACACTGAGAGAAACACTGGTTTTGTCATCCAGTTCTTAGTTATCTTTAGGGGATTCTGAGAACAAAAGCAAGCACTGTGGCTTGTTAAGCACCAGAGAGATCATAATATTGCAGATAGACAACAAGGAGAAATTATGGAACATAACATAAGAAATTATGGAAACCAGAGAAGAAATACCAACATCTTTAATTGGAAAATTAAATATCCCCAAGACAAGAGGAAGCATATCTTTTAAAAAGGTTTCAGAAAGCTTCAGAATATTGATGCAGGTTGATTGACAAAGGTCTTCCTGTGTATGAAGACAGTCCATAAAAACTGGGAGAAATTACTGTATTGTCAAATGCCAAAATCACAACCAAAGATCCAAAAACATACAAATAAAGAGGAAAATATGGCCCTAAGAGAAGTAAAACAAATATCTAGAAACTGACCCTCAAGAAAGGAGATTTATAAATTACCTGACAAATAAATGTCTTAAAGATGCTCAAAAAAGGAAACAAATATAGAAAACTAAATAGAATCAGGAAAATAATGCCTGAACCAAATGTGAATACCAGGAATGAAATAGAAACCTCACTTTCAAATATGGACAGAATAAGCAGATAGAAGATCAATAAGGAAACAGAATTTAAGCAATACTGTAGCTCTGTTGGACCTAATAGACATCTAAGGAACACCACACCTAATAAAAGCAGAATACATATTCTTCTCAAGTGCACATGAAATATTCTCCAGAGTATACCACATGTTAAAATAAACAAAAAAAAATTAAAAAAATTTAAAAGACTGAAATCGTGCAAAGCACATTTTCCATCCATGATAGAATGAAACTAGAAATCAATACCAGGGAAAAACAAAACAAAACAAAAAAATGGAAAAATTCATGAATATATGAGAATTAAACAACAATCTCTCAAACATCTAATGTATTAAAGAAGAAATTATAACCAAAATTAATGTTAAAAATATCTTGAGATAAATGAAAATAAGAACACATTACTTCAAAATATATGGGATGCTGCAAAATAGTATTAAGAGAGAAATCTATAGTGATAAACACTTATATTTAAAAAAGAAATAAATCAACAACTTAACCTTACACCTCAAGGACTAGAAAAAGAAGAATTAACTAATTTCAAAATTAGCAGAAGAAAGGAAACAAAAATTAGAACATAAATAAAATAAATAATGGAAAAAAAATCATTTTGAAAAGATTAACAAAATTGAAAAATCCTTAGGTAGATTAACTAAGAACATAAGAAAGAGTACCGACATAACTAAAATCAGAGATAAAATAAGAGACATTACAACTAATGCCACAGAAACAAAAAGAATTATGACATTACTATGAATAATTATACATCAACAAATTGTACAACCTAGAAGAAATGGATAAATTTCTAGAAACATACAACCTACCAAACTAAATTATGAAAAAAATAAGAAATCGGAATAGACCTATACCAGTAAGAATATTGACTCAATCATCCCAATCTCCCCAAAATAAAAAGCCCAGGACCACACAGCTTCACTTTAGAACTCTACAAAACATTTAAAGAACAAATACCAATCCTTTTCAAATTTTTCAGAAAACTGAAGAGGAGGGAATCACTTCCTAACTCCTCCTGTGAGATCAGCATTACCCTGTAAATAAAGCCAAAAACACTACAAGAAAACTATAGGCTAATATGCCTGACAAATATTGATACAAAAATCCTCCGAAAAATACTATACTAGTCAACTGAATTCGGCAGTACATTAAATGATTATTCAGTGATAAGGTGGGATTTATTGCTGAAATGCAAGAGTGATGAACAGAAGAAAAAAAAATCACATGCTCATTTCAGTTGGTGGGGTATTCATTCATGATAAAAGCATTCAACAAATTAAGAATAGAAGAAAACACCTCAGCGCCGGGCGCGGTGGCTCAAGCCTGTAATCCCAGCACTTTGGGAGGCCGAGACGGGCGGATCACGAGGTCAGGAGATCGAGACCATCCTGGCTAACACGGTGAAACCCCGTCTCTACTAAAAAAATACAAAAAACTAGCCGGGCGCGGTGGCGGGCGCCTGTAGTCCCAACTACTCGGGAGGCTGAGGCAGGAGAATGGCGTGAACCCGGGAGGCGGAGCTTGCAGTCAGCTGAGATCCGGCCATTGCACTCCAGCCTGGGCGACAGAGCCAGACTCCGTCTCAAAAAAAAAAAAAAAAAAAAAAAGAAGAAAACACCTCAGCATAATAAAGGTGAAAAGCTCACGCTAACATCATACTCAGTGGCAAAGACTGAAAGTTTCTCCTCTAAGACGTAAGAGAGCAAACATACCTACTCTCACCATTGCTCTTCAACATAATACTGGAAATCCCAGACAGAATACTTAGGGAAGGAAAAGAAATAGATGGCATGCAAACCAAAAAATAAGTTAAATTGTAATTGTTTGCAGATCGCATGAACTTTTTTGTAGAAAACATTAAAGATTTCACACATTAAAAGCTATTTAAATATATAAATGAAATAATCAAAGTTACAGGATACAAAATTAATACAAGAAAGTCTGTTGAAATCCTATACACCCATCATGTGCAACATGAAAGGAAAATTAAGAAAACAATCTCACTTAAAATCACCACAAAAGGAATAAATTACTTAGCAAAAAACTTAACAAAGGAGTTGAAAGACTTGTATACCAAAACTGTTAAATTAATGAAGATATAAGTAAATAAAAAAATCTTGTTTTTGTAGAACAAAAAATTAATATTCTTAAAATATCCATACTACTCAAAGTGACCCATAGACACAATGGAATCCCTATCGGAATCCTAATGGAACTTTTTGCATGAACAGGAAAAATATCTTAAAATTCATATGGAACCTCAAGGAATTTAAAAGTAGCCAAACAATCTTCAAAACAAATAACAAATTAGAGGCATCATATTTCTGATTTCAAAATATATTTTCAAACTACAGTAATGAAAAGAGTATGGTATTTGTCTTAAACAATTTGGAGTGCTATAACAAATTACCACAGACTGAGTGGCTTAAACAACATTTATGTCTTATAGCTCTTGAGGCTGGAAGTTCAAGAGCAGTGTGCCACCATAGTTGATTTCTATTAAAAGCCCTCTTTCTGGTTTGCAGTTTGCCAACTTCTTGCATCTTCATATGTCAGAAAGAGAGTTAGAAAATCCTCTGGGGTCTTTTTAATAAGGGAATAAATTCAATTATTCAGTGTACCATCTTCATACTATCACATTGGGATATGTATGTGTGTGTTTACACACACAAATATGCGTAATGTGCAAGGAACCTAGAATACAAAAAAATAAAAAATAAAATAAAATAAAGAAAAACCAATTTGAAAGACTAACACTATTTGATTTTCATCCATACCTATTATAAAGCTATAGCCATCAAGACTCTGGGTTATTGATATCTGCAAATAGATCTACAGAAAATAAAAAGACTCCATGATGAAAATGCCAAAAACAATTACAACAAAAGCCAAAATTGACAAGTGGGATGTAATTAAACTAAATAGCTTGTACACAACAAAAGAAACCATCACCAGAGTGAAGATGCCGCCTACAGAATGGGAGAAAATTTTTGCAATCTACCTATCTAACAAAGATCTAATATCCAGAATTTACAAGGAACTTAAAAACAAATTTACAAGAAAAAAAATAAAAACACCAAAAAGTGGGCAAAGGATATGAACAGACACTTCTCATATGTTGTTGTGGCCAACAAACATACGAAAAACAGCTCAATATCACTGATCATTAGAGAAATGCAAATTAAAACCACAATGAGAAACCACCTCACACTAGTCAGAATGGCGATTATTAAAAAGTCAAGAAACAGTAGATGCTGGTGAGGCTGTGGAGAAATAACATGTTTACACTGTTGATGAGAATACAAATTACTACAACCATTGTGAAAGACAGTATTGCAATTCTTCAAGGATCTAGAACCAGGAATAGAATTGACCCAGCAATCCTATTACTGCATATATACCCAAAGGAATATAAATCATTCTACTATAAAGACACATGCACATGTATGTTTATTGTAGCACTGTTTACAATAGTAAAATCATGGAACCAACCTAAATGACCATCAGTGATAGACTGGATAAAGAAAATGTGATACATATACACCATGAAATGCTATGCAGCCATAAAAAAGAATGAGACCACGTCTTTCTCAGGGACATAGATGAAGTTGAAAGCCATCAGCAGCAGCAGACTAATACAGGAACAGAAAACCAAACACTGCATGTTCTCACTCATAAGTGGGAGTTGAACAATGAGAACACATTCACACAGGGAGGGGAACAACATACATCAGTGCCTGTAAAGGGGGTGGGGGATGAGGGGAGGGAGCTTAGGGGATACGTTAATAGGTACAGCAAACCACCATGGCACATGTATACCTATGTAATAAACCTGCACATTCTGCACATGTATCCCACAACTTAAAGTAAAATAAAAATAAAAATAAAAATAAAAATAAATTTAAAAAAGAAAAGAAAAAGAGTCCAGAATGACATCCATGCATGTAAGAGAAAATGATTTTTGACAAAATTGCAAGGGCAAGTCTGTGAAACATAGTATTTTGACACATACTGCTGAAATAAGTTGATATAAATGTGCAAACACATAAACTTCAATCTATATATCTTACCATATACAAAAATTTATTCAAAATACACCTAAAGTTGAAAACTGAAACTTTAAAAGAAAGTATAGAAGCAAATGATTATTACTTTGTTCATAATCAACTTAGGTATAATACCACAAGCATCATTCATATAGAAAAAAAGTTATAATTTGATTTCATAAAAGTTTAAAACTTCTGTTAAGAGAATGAACAGACAAGCCACAAAATGAAAGTACTTGCAAATAATATTTGATCAGGGATTTGTATTCAGAACATATAATAAACTCTCAAAAGTCAATAATAACGAAACAAAAAAACCACAATAAAAATGGCCAGAAGTTTGAATCAGCACTTACCAAAAGAGATATCCAGCTAGCAAATAAATTAATAACAAGATGTTCAAATCATTAGTTATTAGGGAAATGTGAATTAAACCCAGGAGATACCACTGTGTATCAGTTAGAAAGAATAATATTTAACATAGTGATTAGACCAACTGTTGACTAAAATATACAGAAAATGAAATTCAAAAACTGGTAATGGTAATGTAAAATGTTAACAACTCATTTAAAATCATTTTGACATTTTCTTAAAATGTCAATACCTTCTATATATTTTAGCCATTCTATTATTATATAGAGAAATGAAAATATGTTTTTGTACAAATAATTGTTTACAAATGTTAATGGTAGCTTTATTTATAATAAGAAAACAACTTGAAATAACCTATTTCTTTCATTTGGTGAATACATAAATATACTGTGATATTTCCATACACAGCATTTTACTCAACACTAAAAATGAACAGACTATTCTTCATGCCACAGTATATGTGATATCAAAATACTTATGCTGATGAAAGAATATTAAATTTTTATACATTTTGATTCCATTTACATAAAGTTGTAGAAAATCTAAACTAATCCATAGTTACAAGAACATAAGCAGTAATTGCCTAGTTATGGGGCTTTGGAAGGGGTAGAGATAGAAAAGTTAAGAGCAAGGAATTACCAAGAGGTATAAGAAAAATTTGGTGTCTTAAATATGTTAATTATCTTAATTGTGTTGATGTTTTGTGACTTACACACATGTATGCAGTTTATTTTATATAAATTATCACTCAATTAAAATGAATGAACAAGAATAGGAGAGAAGAGAACAATTATATACATCTTTTTGAGAAATGTTGCTGCAGTGAAGAACAAACAAATGATGCATAGTTACTGGGAAAATGGTAGAAAAAGGAAGAATTGGTTAAGACAGGAGAATTTTTACTTTTTATGGTAAAGTTGACAGAGTAGGACCATCACATCTTGGGTAAACACTACCATTTTAAAGTTCCCCTTGATTAAAAACAACCTAAATCCAACCTAAAGGGCATCAGCCTAATGGCTGTCAGTATGAGCATAAACCACAAATGACATCTCTGACTAGAAACATTCCAACCCTAAGATAAACCCCTCCCCATCCAGAGACATGCCAGCCCTGAGATAACCTCCCCTCCAGCCAGAGAGATGTCAGTCCCAAGATAACCTCTCCTCTGACCAGAAACATTTCAACCCTGCAATAAACTTCTCCATGCAGAAACATTCCAAGCCTGTGATAAGCTCTCTTGCCCTAAAACCCTTAAATACTCTTAGTCTGTAAGAGATAGTACTCCTGACCGAAATCAGCTAGAAGCCCCTCTCAGGTTTATTCTCCAAAATAAAACTATCTTTGACTGTTGAGCTGCTTTTCATATTTCTTTCCTCTTTCTTTAACTCTTACAGAAGTGACTTCTATTTTGGAGTGTGGGAAAAAAATGAAAATGTAGGCAAGAGATCAGTTGAACCTTATTGGAATGATATTATTGATAGGGTAAGATGTGGAATCTAGAGCACAGATAACTCATTTGAGTCAGGAAGGCAATATATGTGATTAGTTCGGCAGATTATAGAAAATTTCTTCTGATTATTTACAGAATTCAAAAGCAAGATTACTGGAAAATAATGAGTATCAGGCAGAATTTTCTGGGGATTAAGACTAAAAAATATGAAAAGCAAGTATTGATGAGTGGGAGAGTCAATAGTTTATAGATACAATATAATTTCATGGCAGGATCTTTGACTTGCTTGATGTATGTTGTGTTTATTTTTAAGAGATACAAACTGTTAAGGTTTGGTATTTTTTTTCTCCAGCTAGATTTTGCTACATTGATACATTTTCAGTGTAGGGAAAGTTTTGGATTTTGTGGATTGTGATTTTTCCATGTGACAATACAGGGTGAGACAGGGACAAATGGAGGATAAGGGAAACAGTGGTATCCAAAAGTAAATAATTTATTATAGAATGCAAGCTGTGCAATCCAGGGAACAAGAATATCAAAGCAGTGTACAACTGAAAAAAAGTTGATCAGCACAAATAGAACGGAGGTTCTAAAGGAGTTGAATTCTTGAAGATAGAATACAGAAGCTGGGGGTGGGTGTGGAAATATAGGTTGTTGAATGCATGGAAGTGAGGCTATGAAGGTATTGTAACTATTTTTATGTCTAGAATAAGTTCGTTCACATATTTGAATACTTCTTCAATAAGTCCTTAGTTTTTCTTTACCCCCAGGGCCTTCCAGTTCTTCTGCAAGTGACAAATGAATACACTTCAAATAATGTCTTTAAATAATAAGTATAGTTGAAACCTTTCTTAACTGTTTTCTTTCTTTTTTCCCAGAACTTACATCTAAATCACTTCCAAGGACATGATCATGGAAAATTTGTTAATTTGCTTATTCCCTAACTTAGTCATAATTCTACCATTTCTATAGTCTTTGCATAAATTTATATCTATTAGTTCAAAACTAAAATCAACATGCTTATCTTTAAAGAGCAATTCCTGACCATTTCATTGTCTCTTATTTTATTGACTTTAAACTAGAACTTTGTTAGATCATATTTTTATATGATGTTTAGTAAATACTCATCAAATGATGTAAAGGAGCATGCTCTTTTTTCCTCTTAAACTATATTGTTAATTCAAGTGTATCTTTGATGCCTAGAAGAACCTAATTCTACTTCAGGCATGCAGAGAGATTTTACATAATCACTTGATAAGTGGTAGCATAACACTAGAAACACTCTAGAAGAAATATTGACAAAGTATTGATTTCTAACTTTATAATAATTTTTCTCTCTTGAGTACATTCCATGCTTCGTTGTGATTTTGATTATAATTAATCATAAGATGTATTATGAGGATGTCAACTTGTCAACTAAAGAGCTAAGCACTACAATTTCCTTTTTTAAATGTGGCGTGGAGAATTATTCATTAATAACAAGAGTGAAAAGTGAGAAGGGCTGCCTCCCACTATTGTTGTTCTTTTTTTTTTTTTTTTTTTTCTGGAGTATACAAATTCCTTTCATTTTTATATTTTGTGCTAAATTCCAACAATCACTATTGAAACAGAAATGCTTTTATATAACAGCAGACTGACTCACTATTTTTTTTTTACATGGAGAAGATTTGACCCTTCTTGTTATTATCATTGCTTCAATATGTATTTGTATGTAACTTGGAAAAATTAGTGGTGTGCATTTAAATATTGTATTAATCAGAGTTCTCCTGAGGGACAGAACCAATAAGGTAGATATATATATGAAAGGGAATTTATTAAGGAGAACTGACTCACACAATCGCAAGGTAAAGTCCCACAAAAGGCCATCTGCAAGTTCAGAACCCAGGAAGCCAGCAGTGGATCAGTTCGAGTCTCAAAACTCAAAAGCAGAGAAGCCAACATGTTGTACAGCTTTCCGTCTGTGGCCAAAGGCCCGAGAGCCCCTGCAAACCACTAGTGTTAAGTCCAAGAGTCCAGAAGCCGAAGAACTTGGAGTCTTGATGTTCCTAGGCAGGAAGCATTCAGTGCAGGAGAAAGATGAAGGCCGGAAGACTCAGCAAGTCTACTAATTCCACATTCTGCCTGCTTTTTCTATCCTCGCTGGCAGTCCACCCAGATTAAGGGTGGGTCTGCTCTCGCATCCACTGACTCAAATGTTAATTCCCCCCAGCAACACCCTCGCAGATACACCCAGAAACAATACATTGCATCCTTCAATTAAATCAAGTTGACACACAATATTAACCAACACACATTTTTATGGTTTATTTTGATGTTAATTTGTCTGCTGTTTGAGTTTTAGAGTGACTCATAATCCTAATTTTCTTTCACTTTTATTCTTATTTACTGCCCTGAACTTTCACATTGTGTCATTTTATATACATTTTTTTCTTTTTTTTCCTTCAATTTTAGGAACCAACTCTACTCTCATTCAAGACTCATGCCCTTAAGACATTGTTATTAACCTCAAGTATGAAACTTTGTCAAAAATGCTTTCTCGAGTGGAAACAACTTTGTCATTCCATTAGAAAATGTGCAACTGTGTTCTAAAGCTTTTATTTTAATCTTTAAAATTATTGTTTATGTTTGGGAAGGTATTGAATGACTTTTTATTATAAAACTATAGATTTTCTCCATAAGGAACTCAACTTTGCTGCACATGTACTTAGGTTAATAGTTGTCTACACCAGACAGATTCATTTATCACAATACAATTGGAAGGTTATAAAAGCTTCAATTGGTGAGGGTTTTTCAGAAGTTTTCAGGCATCAACATTATACGATTCTCTCCCATCTTATCATTATATTTCTCTATTATGACCATATTATTTTTACTTACTGGTAGGAACTATAATGTTGCCATTTTATCCTCATAAATTGAGCTATTAAAAAGGTTTGGTTTGTCATGGCAAGTCCAATATGTTCTTATCAAAATATAGTGTTGCTCCTATTCTGTGTTTATTCTAAGTTATGAGGATAATGTGAGATATTGCTTCAAAGATGATAAAAAATTTAAAATACTTGAATTCTATGTAAGCAAATTGGTAGGATGAGATATAAAATAAAATGAAAATTCAGTGAATTGGCATGAATTAAGAACCTGGAAGTATGAACATAAATATATGTGTGTCATGTTGAGGAACATATATAATGTTAAGTAAAACTTCTTTTCTTCAAAAAGTCTACATTATTTAAAAATTTATTGGTGGAAACTTTCAGCTAATAAAATCTCTGAATTTATTTAATTTAAGTGAAAGGAACTTCGCTTTAAGCCATCAACACTAAAATGTGTTCCCTGAATTAAACAAAATACTAGCTAATGGAAAGAAATAACATTTATTGAACATTTATAGCAAGCTTTTAGTCCTCACAGCAATTCACCAATATTTGAAAATCCTCAAGGTAAGATGAAATCTGGGTTTGATAACCAAGTAGCCTTCTGCTTACTCTAGTGTGCTAGCTTTCTATAAAGTACTGTTTCAACAGCCTGCCTCAAAGTCCTCTGGGAATTTACGTTAAAATCCACATTCCTCAACTTAACACAACCATCTGAATTCCAATCTCTTATATGGCACAAGTATTAATAAGCCTTGTGGGTGGTTTTTATATACACAAAGTTTAAATGGCACTGTATCATACCATGCTTCTGCAATATTACCTGATTTTATGCTCAAAGGTAAGAGTTCTCAACTCTTGATTGGTGCCAAAGATCTTAAAAAATTAAATTGTTAACATGATCTATTTTTAAGCTGAGTATCTTGGTCCTGCCAAAATCAATGAAAGAATTGGAAAACTGAACAGAGAAATACAGAGTCTCCCTAGAGAAGCTCAGAGAGTGCAGTATAAATAATATATCAGCCTGTTCAAGGTAGACTGTTCTAGTGTACTGATACACAAGATTCTCTTGTAAGGCATCATATTCAGTTACTAAAGTAGTTTCAATGGAATCATCCATTAATCAATGTTGTTATCTATTGGAAAGAAAATACAATATGCAAGTGCCACCAATCTATCTAGTCATTGAAGTCCATGTTTAATGACAATGTTCTCTGTCAATCTTGTGTGAGTCTAGCTAAAGTCCAGTGCTATAAACATGTCCTAAGAGCACAGACTAAATCATCATAAACAAAATGCTAATTTGGGAATAGCAAGAGGAATAAAACAGTGAAGTGACTTTATCATTCTTGAACATAAATAAGTATTTTGTTATCCAGGTGTTAAAACAATAAGCAAAATCCAAGAAGATAAAAGAATGATATGCCACTTGTAGTCTCTTTTAGCTTTGTTTGTATATAGAGGTAACAAAATTTGAAAATAAAATAATTTTAAAGGATAGTATAAGCAAGATAGTAGGATTTTTCTTAACAGATAAAATAGAATTGCATATTTATTATATAACTTATTCAATATATGTGAAAACATTTTAATAATAAAAATTTTCCTGAATGTAGAAGCTTTTTCACAAGAAGGCAGTCACTTGTTTCAGTAGGTACAAAAAGAATGATTAAATAAAACCAAAGGGGCTTTACGCAAGACAATGTAAAATTTTAAACTTTAGATTTTTCCATCTATTCATAGAATCATATGATATCATCATACAAGCCTAGAAGATTGAAAGATCATGTAATTGTTTTTCAATGTTTAAACAGTTCTGTCTTTATTATCTGTTACATTGTAAAGGCTATGTTAAGTGATGAAAATATATTGATCTCAGATTAAATGATACAGACAAAATACCAATGTTTTATATGTGCATATTCAGATTGAGGAAACAATAATGCAGGTAGTATCACATCTTATTTTTAGTTGTAAACTCAGTCATCATCACTAGTTGGCATTTAATTACATTTATGAGTGTTGCGTGGGTGCCACAAAATCCAAGATTGAAAAGTGCAATAATAATATTTTTATTAGAATAGAAAAATATCTTTATCCTAGTCTACTTTTGTCCAATTATATAACTATGAATATTTCCTTAGTGATTGACTGTGGCTTTTATGTCTAGACTCTAAAATTTAAATAGTCAGAATTAGGTTCTTGGAATTTCTAAACTGTATATAACCTTTTGCCTCCTAATTATAGACCCCTAACTCTCTTACTTGATATACATCAAGTCATGACTATCGTTATGATTTACTCAAATCTATTCTGCTGTAAGACAAACTTTGTACTATTTCTACTGTAAAATTATACCCCAAAACAACTAACTGGATCCTTGTGCTCAAACTTCTACTTACACAATATTTATGGTAAGTCTGTGTCTAGATTCCTACTGGGGTGCTGTCTGTTAAATTTTAGCCCATGTAACTTTTACTCCCTCTGTCTCTAATATGAAGATTGAATCAACATTTTAGCCATTAAAGTGTATTGATGATTTTCTGTACTGAATACTGCTCATCTACCTGAACATTCTCCCCTTGCCTTTGACTCAGACTTTGCCTGATAGACTGCTCTGCTTTAGGGAGCTGTTGCTATGGTTTGGCCCTGTGTTCCCACCTGAATCTCATGTTGAATTGTAATCCCCACGTGTTGAAGGAGGAGCCTGGTGGAAAGTGATTTAATCATGCGGGCAAAGTTCTCATTTGCTGTTCTTGTGATGGAGTTCTCATGAAATCTGTTTGCTTAAAAGTGTGGTAGCATTATCCTCTTCACTCTCTCTTCCTCCTATTCCAGCCATGTAGAACGTATCGGCCTCCCCTTTGCCTTCCACCATGATTTTAAGTTTCCTGAGGCCACCTCAAGCCATGATTCCTGTACAGCCTGCAGAACCATGAGCTAATTAAACCTCTTTTTTAAATAGATTACACAGGCTCAGGTAATTTTTTATAGCAATGTGAAAACAGACCAATAAAATTGCCTTCTACCCAACCCCCAATAATTGCTGGTATTGATTTTCTCCTCCATGAAAGTATGTTCTGAATTTTTACATACTATTTGTTTAATATTCATGATAGGAAAAGCCTTATATTATTAATAGACTGAAACTCATAGTAATCATTGCTATTATAAGCCACAACTCATAGTAGTAAATATTGATTCCCACTTTGTGGCAGCATCATGGTTCCAGAGGCACAATTATTCTGAGACAGAAAAAGGTTTGGTTAAATTTATTGATTTAAAATAAAAATCTCTATATAAAGCCAAAATTTCATTCTCAAAATCATTAACCAATCTTTGCAATAATGACTGCATTCTTTTATCATTAATATTCATTCAGTCATGGCATAATATGCATTCGTTTCTATTAGAGAATGCACACAAATTATAATAGTTTATTTATTCTTTTTCACTTTATTTTCCTAATTGACAAATATAGACATGGTAATATCACTTAAAATCTTCCTAAGTAGTCATAGATGAAAAAGCTTGGAAATCATTTTTCAAATAAGAGATTTTTCTTTGTAACTGCATTGTATTCAGGCCTTTCATCAGTGCTTGTGGAAAAATACTTTCCCGCAATTGCCTATATATGATCACTGAGTCATCATTTATTAGACTCCATTTTGACCTGCAGCATTTGTTGGAAACACCCTTGATATGAACCTATCAAGCTAGTGAGTTTAATAAATCTACACAAAAAGGAAAAAAGCCATTAAGTATATACCCAAAATAAAAACTTTAGAATCAGTTAGTGCAAGGCACAACAGCTGTAACTAATTTACTTTAGGCCTGTAACTAACCGTGCTTTTCTTGTTAGTAAAATCAGAATAATACCTGTAAGAATTGTTATGTGGATTAAATATAACAATGAAAAACTATTGGAAAGTGAGTTAGTAAATTTTCTACAACATTTAGTGAGCTATTCAAGGTCATATCCTTGTGATTAGTTTCAACATTGTGAACATGACTTTTTATCAAGCACTAATATATATTTAAATATTATTTTGTAATAATTTATTTCACCAATAATTAATATTTGCCAATATCTGCTTTTTTGTTTTCACCTACCAATGCTTTAATTTAATCTGATCCCTTCCTTATTAACCAAATCCTTCACTGTGCCCTGACCTCATACTATAAGGTTTAATTCAGACTTAAGCCTAACTTATGCTACTTGGTTACTTTTCTCTATATATGTCTCAAGATTTCCAATTTCTTTACTCATCCTATTATCAGGTACATTATTCTAATTGCTATAAATTTTAAACCCAGTATGCTCACATACTTCTTTATGTTAAAATAAATTTTATGTTCTACATTTAAGGAACACACATGTATATGTATAACCTATATATCTTTAATATCTATATCTGTATCTATGTATTTCAATGACCATGTTAGTCAATATGACTATTTAGAAGATATTGAAGGAAATTCCGAAATAAATGGGACAGAAATTTATTAAAAGGGAATGTGGAAACCTTCCAGTTTCTTCTCAGGACATACTGTGTTGAAAGAGTGTCAATCTCAATCTGAAACAAGCAAATAAACTAACAGTAATTCAGGCCAATAGAAAATACACATTTTAAAAGATTCTGTAGAATTTGTGATCATAAGCTAACCAACTGATCTGTAAAATAAAGAGATGCAGGGAAACATAAGCACTGTCCCACCAAGACGAGATGCAACCAGCCTCTAGTAAGAAGGACTCGGAAAGGTTTGAGTAGAGTGATTGGTGAATAGGTGATGGCAGTTAAATGTGCAATGGTGAAAGACAGTGAAGCCTCTTAATGACACAGATATAGAGGAATTCACAACCTCTTCTAGAATTTTTCTTCATGTACCTCATTAGGAGTTTATAGAATATGCTAGAGAAGTTATGAGAAAAAGCCCTTCATGGCATGGAATTGAGGAAGGAGAAACATCAATCTTTTTCAGTAAAAACATGAAGCAATACACTATTGTTAAAGATACACTCTGGCCACAGGAATAAAACTAGAAATCAATAACAAAAAGATATCTGGAAGTACCCTGAATACTTAAAAATTAAACAGTTCACTTCTAAAATATTCTTGAGTCAAAAGGTAACCCCTGAAATAAATCAACAATCATACCAAACAGACCAAAAATAAAACTCAACATATTAACATGTGTGGGATGGAAACAAAGTAGTGGTTAGACAGAGATACATATAATTATAAATCAGAAACACTAGACTCAAGTTAGTATATTTGTTTCTGAAGGCAGTAAGGTTTAGCTACTTTATTTTATTATTTATTTATTTAGATTTTGAGACAGAGTCTCACTCTGTCACCCAGGAGTGCAGTGGCATGATCTCGGCCCACCACAAACTCTGCCTCCCGGGTTCAAGAGATTCTCCTGCCTCAGCCTCCTGAGTAGCTGGGATTACAGGTGTGCATCACCATACCTGGCTAATTTTTGTATTTTTAGTAGAGATGGAATTTCACCATATTGTCCAAGCTGGTCTCGAACTCCTGATCTACCCACCTTGGCAGTGATCTGCCTGCCTCGGCCTCCCAAGTTGCTAGGATTACATGCGTGAACCACTGTGCCAGGCCAAGTTTAGCTATTTTAAAATTACTTTACATGTATAATAAGTAAATGTAGATAGTGAAAATTAGGTTATTCACTCAGAAAAATAAGTTACAAATAAGCAAACGAAGAATGGTAGAACAAAGTCTGTGCTATTGGATTGAAAAAGTTATCAATGTGTACTCATTCATTACACACATATGTATCAATATATGCTATGTATATATGTATGTAAATGTATAAATGCTGTGTAAAATAAATTATATATCTTTATATATATCTATAAATTTATATATCTGTATGTGTGTATATATACACACATATATATACACACATATACACATATATATGTGTGTATATATATACACACACACTGAGAGAAATTAGAATTAGTGAACTTTTGGTAGAAATTAGCATATTTAGCCCCCAGATCATGGTTTATAAATATCATTGTTTAATAAAAGGAAGATCTTCTTGTGAAAATGACTAATTCTAAGCTTGAGACAACAAAGATACCTGATGTACCTAAAGCATCTTACAATGCCAGAAAGTAAAGAAGTGCTCAGTGAAAAAGCATAGTGCCATGTAAAAGGACACGGGGATGAGTTAGAAAGACCTTCCAATGGCCAAAGCCATAATACTTTGAGCAATAAAATAAATAATAATAATATTGGATTATAATTCAGAAAGTAAAATAAATACGCATGGTTTCATATTGCTGTAAATAAATGATTAAATATATAAATAATTGGGGAATAAAGGGCAACTCTGAAGAATTCCAATTAGCAAATGTAGAAGAAATGAGGGGGTAAAAATCAGCATTAGTACACTGCAGTAATAATGGCTGCTGGCAAGGTTCACAGATGAAATCAAATCTAAATAACATTAATGAAAAAATATTTAACAGGAAACATAATATTTGCAGAGGCCTAAATGTTTATTAATTGCAAGTAGTAAATTTTAGCTTTATTTTTAAAGAAACTATCAGACATTATGCTAAGCAAGTGATCAAGAATATCATTAATATTATGTCAGGTTAATGTCTTAGACCCTCTCATATAAGGTAATAAAATGAACACTTCACTTTTATGGTATTCTTCTAAAAAAATTATCTCAATCTAATTATAAGAAAATCTCAGAAAAATGCAAACTGAGGGAAATTCTCCAAAATGCATGGCAAGTACACAACAAAATTATCAAGGTCTTGAAAGACAGAGGAATTTCCACAGATTAAAAAAGACTAAAGAGACTTAGCAAGTAAATGCATGGAAAAACTGGGGTAATCTAAATAAGGTATGTAATTTAATTAATAGCATTATAGCAATGCTGATTTCTTAATCTTGATCATTTTACTATGGTTATGTAAGAGTTAATATCAGGAGAAACCAGGTGAAAGATATGAGAAAAATATGTTCTTTCTTTGTAAATCTTCTGTAGGTCTAAAATTATTTTTACATATCAAGTTAAAATACATATATGATGGACACAGAGAAGGCAGGAAAAATTGCTTCAGACCCTGTCTAACTGTTCTTTTGATAACATTGGTGTTAGCAGTCTACCATCACAGAAAAGAGACTTCTTCCCCTAGTGCGTAGATTCATTAGCACTTAATCCTTAATTTAAAATCTAAAAGGGGTGCTTTGGTTGGGAAAAACTTAAGTTCCATTTTTTTTTTTTTTTGCCATAGAAACTAAGAAAGCTGAAAGTTTTTTTTTTCTTTTTTTTGAGATGGAGTTTCATTCTTGTTGCCCAGGTTGGAGTGCTGTGGCAGGATCTTGGCTCACTGCAACCTCCGCCTCCCTGGTTCAAGTGATTCTCCTGCCTCAGCCTCCAGAGTAGCTGGGATTACAGGCATGCACCACCATGCCCAGCTAATTTTTGTATTATTAGTAGAGACGGGGGGTTTTATCATGTTGACCAGGTTGATCTCGAACTTCTGGCCTCAGGTGATCCACCTGTCTTGGCCTCCCATAGTGCTGGGGTTATAGCAGTGAGCCACCACACCCAGCCTATTTTCAGTATTTTTAAGGAGAGGTGGTTTTTCCTCTCCTATAAAACTCATAGGGTGGGAAAATATAAAGGTGGTTTCAGTTTTGGGTTATTAATTCAAATGAAAAATGTCTATTGCAAAGATGTATCTAAAACCACCTTACAGAAAGCAAATTCTCAAATCAAACAACTTCTCATAATTTTGTGAGGTCCATGATTTTCCCTTCCCTTCCAATATCTCATTGGGATTTTTCATTCAGTAGGAAATGTGGCAAACACTGATGGAGTCTTAAGGGAATTCCTTAAATTCCTTGAGTATCTCGTTGTGAGAGCCAATTAGGTTTCTTCAGCTACTAACGAAAACATGCTACAGTCTTCTTTCTGTTCATTGTTCTAGGTGTTTTCTCATGTGGCTAACGCTAGAGAAGGTTCAGTTTAGGAAACTTTTGATAAATCACTTCCGTTTATATGAAAGGGAGAGAACTAACCAAAAGTTCCATTTAGGTGGTTGCTATAGCATGTATGGGAATGAAATCAATACCTCTGACACTAGGAAAAAAAAAATGAAGCAAAACCAGAAGAACAACAACAACAACAAAACATATGCACTTAAATAAATTCAATGTCATAAGAATGACAGCAGCAGAGATCTTAAAAATTTAAAACAAGATTTTAAAACTCAAAATATTAGACATTACCAAGAACTCTATTTGTGATTTAAAGTTTAAATGGAGAAAATATCACACATCTTAGAGAAAAACAAAAAGTACAGTGGGAAACAGAAACCAGTATCATCATTAAATATGTTACATATGAGTTCTAAATTTCTTTTCAAAGAATCAATATGTTAGTATGTTCAGTTATTTGCCTTCTACTTTTAAACTTAACTTCCTTGTAAAGCAACCTTTTTTGATTGCCTGCTTCACCCTGACTCATTCTGATTACCTACTCCACCCTGACTTATTCCAATTACCTGCTCTGTCATAATCATTTTTGTCCACCAAACCACTCACCCCATCATTCTCTTTAAATTAGTCAATCAGAATTAGTGTAGCCTGTGTGGTCTAAACCTAGCCAATAGGGGAATGACACAGTAGTGGGGACCATGTGTGGCAGGGATAAGAACCCCTTCCCCTCCTTGTCCAAGTGTGCACTCACCATTGCTCCATCTGTAAGGGTGCACCCTTCTATAGAAGTGACTTGACTTGCTGAGAATTAAAAAGACAATTTTATATTTGAGTACTATTTCTTTTGCAGCACTGAAACTTTATTTATAAAAATTTGGGGACTCTCCCGTGATTACACTCCCCTCTGGGGGCAGTCTCTGGTTCTGTCTTGTGAAGAGGCATGCCCCGTCCCCTTGTGGCAGCCTCAGGGGTGAGAAATCAGGACCAACCCAGTGCAAGGAATAACCCAAGCTCTTAGCAACATGGAAATAAAATGGCCAGCAACCTAGCTTAAAGGATCCTCATATACTGCGGCAATGGCTCTGTGCACAGACCAAGGAAGGAGAAACTGCAGGAGCTGGTAAAGTATTTCTTTGGTGGTTGGGACTAAGGACAAAGCTGCAGGGCTGTTAAGCATTCCTTGGTTAGGACATACCAAGGAGAGAGAAACTGCAGGGGCAGTAAAACATTCCTTAGTCAGGACTAGGGAAAGAAAGCCGTAGGGGGCAGTGAAGTATTCCTTAGTCGGGATGTCTTAGAGGTTAAAAAGAGGTGAGAAATCCCCATGACGGGAGGGTAAACCTCAGAAAGACATGAGAAATCCCAAAGAGTAGGGTTGAACCTCAAAAAGAGGTGAGAAATCCCCATGAGGGGCGTTTGAATCTGAAAAAGAGGTGAGCAATCCTCATGAGGAGGCGTTGCACCTCATAAAGAGGTGAGAAATCCCCATCGAGGGCTGAACCTCACACAAACCTCCGGTAGTAAGAAAAATATTCAGAACTTCTCTTTCCTTTCTTCTCGGGGAAGAAGGAGTAGCTCCACTGCCACCAGTTCCTCCTCTAGGGAAGGGGAAGAAGAGCAGAGAACAGCAGCATAAGCAGCTGGAAGAGGCAGGGAAAGAGCAGCAGAGAGGAGATAGAGAGAGAGGGAAGAGAGAAAGAGAAGGGAAAGAGAGAGAGAGAGAAACAGACACTGAGAGAGGAAGAGACAGAGAGACAAAGATGGAGTCAAAGAGAGAGAGAGAGAGTGAAAGAGAGAGAGAGAAAGTCAAAGAGAGAAAGAAAGAGAGAAAGAGAGAGAGAGAAGTAGTAAAGAGAAAACAGTGTACCATATTCCTTTAAAAGCCAGGGTAAATTTAAAACCTATAATTGATAATTGAAGGTCTTCTCCATGACCCTATAACACTCCAATACCACCTTGTCATCAGTGTAAACAAAGGCATAGCCCAAAGGCACTGAGGCCACTGATAACCTCTAGCCTTCCTATCAAAAAATCCTTGGTCAGGCGCAGTGTCTCATGCCTGTAATCCCAGCACTTTGGGAGGCCAAGGTGGGCAGATCACAGGATCAGGAAATCTAGACCATCCTGGCTAACACGGTGAAACCACGTCTCTACTAAAAATACAAAAATATTAGCTGGGCATGGTGGTGGGCGCCTGTAGTCCCAGCTACTTGGGAGGTGGAGGCAAGAGAATGGCATGAACCTGGGAGGCGGAGCTTGAAGTGAGCTGAGATCACCCCACTGCACTTCAGCCTGGGTGACAGAGCAAGACTCCATCTCTAAATAAATAAATAAATAAATAAATAAATAATCCTTAACCCAGTAACCCACGGATGCCCCACATGCATTCAATCTGTAGCGGCAACTGCTTTGCTAACAGAAGAAAGTAGAAAAATAACTTTTAGAGGAACCTTCATTGTGAGCACACCACCAGTTCAGAACAATCCTAAGTCAAAAAAAAAAAAAAAAAAAAAAAAAAAAAAAAAAAAAAAAAAAAAAAAGCAAAAGAGTAGAGTAGCTTACTAACTCAAAAATCTTAAAGTTGGGGCTATTCTTTTAGAAAAAGATGATTTAACATTAACCACTGATAATTCCCTTAACCCAGCAGATTTCCTAACAGAAGATCTAAATCTTAATTAATTACCATACAAAGGTCTGAGCAGACCTAGGAGGAACTCCCTCCAGGACAGGACCATAGATGGTTCCTCCCCGGTGACTGAGGGAAGAAGACACAATGGATATTCAGTAATTGATAGGGAAACTCTTGTAGAAGCAGAGTTAGTAAAATTGCCTAATAATTGGTCTGCTCAAATGTGTGAGCTGTTTGCACTCAGCCAAGCATTAAAGTACTTACAGAACCAGGAAGGAACCATTTATACCAATTCTAAGTTAATTTGGACTAAACAAGATCTTATTAATAGCAAAGGATAATTGAAATCCCAAACTTACAAGGTTTTCAACAAAAGTAAAGTTTGCTGAAAGTTAACAGTCTAACTTGAATTACCCTAACTTCTAATCTTGTGGCCTTAGGCAGTGGAATCCACAGACATGAAGGAAGTTCACTTTGGAGAAAACTGGAAAAAAAAAAAAAAAAAAAAAGGAGGGGAAAAATTTATATAAAAAAGAACGTTATATGGTAAATTCTTTTCCTAAAATAAATTAGCTGGTTGTTTAAAGAAAGGGATGTTTGCAACAATTCAGAAGTTTGAGGCATGTCAAAGATTGTGAAAGTAGTGGAGGAAAAAAAAGTTATAAAAGGGAATTTATACAAGAAATGCTGTATAATTTAGAAGTAATTAGGCCTCCGGAATGTAAAACTATTGAAGAAACAGTTTATGTGCAAGGTGTACAAGGAAAGTAAAATATACTTTGGTAAAAGTGTTTTAAAGAAGCATAAAAATGTGAATTTTTACCTACATTAAAAGGTTAAAATATTTGTTTTAAAGGCATAAACAAGTTTTAAAATGTGAATTGTAGAGGAAACACTGTGTGTAAACATATTGGCTAATGTTAAAGGGGTATCATCCAGTTTTTCTGTGAACTGGACATTAAAACAAAAGCACAATGGGTTGTTCTTAAAGCACTAACCTGCTCTTTAACAAAAACTATAAAAGTTTAAAAAGAGTCTATAAAAATCTTACCTTATTGTCAGACGTTAAAATTTGATACATATTTCTACAAGGTTTTATTAAAATTGAGTTTAACATTAATTGCACACTAATATAAAGGTGAAATTTAGCTTGTCTCATGTAAAAATCATACAGAAAGCATTGTCAAATATAAAATGGTGTTTGGCTTTCTTTGGTCTAAACACTAATAAAAATAGGTGCTAAAGGAAATTTCTCAGTAAGAAGGCACCAAGGACTATAAAGTCCACTGCTGATGTCTCCACATTTAAAACAAAAGAAAAGTTTCTTGGAAATTATATACTTGATTTATCTTCCACTTTCCTTTCCCTTAAAACTAAAAGTCTTATAGCACAGGTAAGGTACCACTCCTAGAATTTCCAGTAAACCAGCACCAGCCTGAGGATCATATTCTCATCAAAGGGTAGAAAGAAGGAAAACTCAAATCAACCTGGGAAGGACCCTGCCTTGTGCTGCTAACCACCGAGACTGCTGTTCCTACAGTGAAAGGGGGATGGACTCATCACACCCAAGTCAAGAAAGGGCTGCCCCCTCTAGAGTTGTGGGCCACAGTCCCAGGGGAGAGCCCTACTAAACTAAAGCTAGACAAATTTAACTCTTTCATCTATTTTATTACTATTTCTTCTTTCCTGGTTCTGTTGCTTACCATCCAGTTATTAACATAACCAAGTCAATTTTGCCTCAAACTGTTTGCATTTAATGCTTGCCTTGTTATACCCTGTGGGGACTTGCTAAGTCAACAACAGCTCTCTACTTCAGAAAAATACCTCTGTCCATCCTGACTCTCCTCAGACTGGGCATTAGTGAATTGGGACCATTTAATCCGGGGAGATTTTGGTAAAGACCCCAGTGTCAACCAGGAGTCTTGCTCTCCGTTGTAGAGCTTTTATGCTGTAGTTGGTTCAACATTCTGTGGACCACTAAAGAGCAAGAATGGACTGCCCCAACCAGTTTCTGTAATTTCCTAAAACCATACAATCATTTTACTAGAGGGACAGCTCCCTGCCCCCACCCCCAATCCCCACAATTGTCAGCTAGACTAGTGAAATTCTACACAGGTTATTATCTCAAACCCTCAAAGTTCTTCCCCTTTTCCAAGCCAGTTCCCTTCTATAAGCTGGTTTTATGGTATGGGTGCTAAGGTTTCAGGGACAGATCCTATTGGATTCTTTGAAATGCATTTCTTTGATCCCAAGTCACCTGCACCTTCTTCTAAGCCTTCTAAAACTTCTCACAATGGAACAATTGCTCCTCCTCCATCTAACGACAAGACCAAGATAGCTATTGTAGAAATTAAAGATTTAAAACAAACTTTGGCAATTAAGATAGGATACCAAGGCCGGGCGCGGTGGCTCAAGCCTGTAATCCCAGCACTTTGGGAGGCCGAGACGGGCGGATCACGAGGTCAGGAGATCAAGACCATCCTGGCTAACACGGTGAAACCCTGTCTCTACTAAAAAATACAAAAAACTAGCCGGGCGAGGTGGCGGGCGCCTGTAGTCCCAGCTACTCGGGAGGCTGAGGCAGGAGAATGGCGGGAACCCGGGAGGCGGAGCTTGCAGTGAGCTGAGACCCAGCCACAGCACTCCAGCCTGGGTGACAGAGCAAGACTCCGTCTCAAAAAAAAAAAAAAAAAAAAAAAGATAGGATACCAAGATGCAAATACCTGGTTGGAATGGATCAAATATTCCATCAGCATGTTGAACAAAGGCAATTGTTATGCTTCTGCACATGTCAGGCCAGAGGCCCAGATTGTCCCCTTTCCACTAGGGTGGTCCTCCAGTTGACTGTCATGGGCTGTATGGTAGCTCTTTTCCAGGATTCTACAGCCTGGAGTAACAAGTCGTGCCATGATGTCTCTCTGCTATATCCTGAAGTCTGGCATCCTGCGGATTAGCACCTGAGGGCCATCCAGTGTCTCCCAACACTAAGTTCACTTCGTGTGTCTCACAACAGTGAAGAAACTTAGCGTTCCTTGGAGACCTGAAGGGATGCAGTGAGCTTACGAATTTTCAAGAGCTTATCAATCAGTCAGCTATTGTGCATCCCCAAGCAGATGTGTGGTGGTATTGTGGTGGACCTTTACTGGACACTCTGCCAAGTAACTAAAGTGTCACTTACACTTTATTTCTTTCACCCTGGCATTTCATCAACTGGAAAAAGGAAAGTAAGAGATCATAAAGCAAGATAAGCCCCTTATGGGTCTTTTGACTCTCACATCTATTTAAACACAATTGGAGTCCCACGGGGAATACCAGATCAATTCAAAGCCCAAAATCAAATAGCTGCAGGATTTGGGTCAATATTTTGGTGGGTGACAGTTAATAAAAATATAGTACATCTACTACAATCAACAGCAATTTATTGTACTAGATTACAACTGTACTACAATTGTACTACAATTGTTATATTGTACAACAATTAACTGTACTAGAGATGTTGTTAAAGGAAGAGTTGAGCAATTAGGGTCTACTAGCCAGATGGCTTGGGAAAATAGGATAGCCTTAGACATGATATTAGCATAAAGAGGAGGAGTTTGTGTCATGATTAAAATTCAATGTTGTACCTTCATCCCAAACAATACTGCTCCTGATGGAAGTATAATGAAGGCATTGCAGGGTCTGACTGCTCTGTCCAATGAGTTAGCCAACAACTCAAGGGTAAAGGACCCCTTTACAGAAAGGCTAGAAAAGTGGTTCGGTAAATGGAAAAGAATCATAGCCTCAATTCTTACTTCCCTCACAGCCATAATGGGTGTACTTATTCTTGTCAGGTTCTGTGTCACACCGTGCATCCGTGGGTTGATGTGGAGGCTTATAAAAATGGCACTTACTAAAACCTCCCTTAACTATCCTCCACCTTATCCAGAGAAGCTTCTTCTTTTGGAAAATCAAGCAGAACAACTAAGCCAAGACATGTGAAAAAGTTTGAAAAGAAAGAGCTGTAAGGAAATGCAAGAGGAGGGGTTGTAAGATATGAGTTGTAAATTTCTTTTCAAAGAATCAATATGTCAGTATGTTCAATTCTTTGCCTTCTACTTTTAAACTTAACTTCCTAGTAAAGCAACCTTTTTTGATTACCTGCTCCACCCTGACTCATTCCAATTACCTACTCCACCCTGATTCATTCTGATTACCTGCTCTGTCAAAACCATTTTTACCACCAAACCACTCACCCCGTCACTCTCTCTAAATTAGCCAGTCGTAATTAGTTTAGCCTGTGCAGTCTAACCCTAGCCAATAGGGGAACAAGACAGCAGCAGAGACCAAGTGCATCAGGGATAAGAACCCCTTCCCCTCCCTTATCCAAGTGTGAGCTCACCATTGCTCCTTCTTTAAGGGCACACCCTTCTGTAGAAGTAACTTGCCTTGCTGATAATTAAAAGGAAAATTTTATATTTGAGTGCTATTTCTTTTGAGGTACTGCAACTTTATTTATAACAAATATATGAGATATGGAAGATTGTAGCACATAACAAATAATAAATGTTGGAGAAATTATGACATAAATGACGAGATCTAAAATGCAAAGTGTTATTGATTTTGAAGAAAATTATTTTACAAAGATGATATGTTTGTAATTAAAAAAATAACGGCGGGGAGCAGTGGCTCACATCTGTAATCTCAGCACTTTGGGAGGCCAAAGCAGGTGAATCACGACATCAGGAGTTCGAGACCAGCTTGGCCAACATGGTGAAACCCCATCTCTATTAAAAATACAAAAATTAGCCAGACTTGGTGGTGGGTGCATGTAGTTCCAGCTTCTTGGGAGGCTGAGGCAGGAGAATCCCTTGAACCTGGGAGGCGAAGGTTTCAGTGAGCCGAGATCACGCCACTGCATTCCAGCCTGGATGACAGAGTGAGACTCCATCTCAAGATAAAATAATAATAATAACAAAAACTATAACCCTAAATTGAATTTTTTTTTTTTTTTTTAGTTTTTAAATGAAAGGTGCTCATTACATCTGTGGCAATATTTTAAAAAACAGATGTATATAGTACCAAAATTCGTGAATTTCAAGAATAAATAAAAATAGTCATATGTATTTACACAGGAAAATGATTATATAAAAATGAAAGAAGATCTCATAAGTTTCTTAAGTACTTTAATGGGAGTTACATAACAGTTGAAATAAATTGACATTTGAGACAAAAGTCCTATACCCTCACAACATTTACCATTAACATGTATTTAAAAGAGAAAATTTTTTCTCTTCTTTTTATAGATTTTTCTCTTTCTATAGATTTTTCTATATCTACTGATATATATATACATACATATATCAGAAGTTAAATAATAGTTATGTACATGTATATATATAGGAGTTGTAGTTGTAGAGATAATATATATATACACTTATTATGTGTATATATATCAGATGTTAAAGAATAGTAATCATACTTATGATTAAAACAAAAGAAATATTTTTATTTCAACACCGCTTTGGGTCAGAGACATGATGAAATAATTTATTTGTTTTGATCATACACTCTGGGATACTATTGATAGTCATCAGACATTCTCATAAGATATTTGATATGTACTAGAAGCTAGTCTTATTGAGTCACAAAAGAATTTAAAATATACACTTTTTAGAGATGAGGATGTGTGAGTCCCTCCTTTCCTAACTAAAAGGAGAGAAAGCAGAGATTTGGGGACTTACATGCAATTGCTGAGAATATGATTCTTTAGGCTGTGTAATAAAACAGAAACACTCTGTTTAAGCCAGTGAAGTTATGAACATAAAGATAATGATACAACAGTGTTAATATAACTTCTGTCCCTTCTGGCAATGCTGTTGATTCATGATTGTTTGTAAAATCATCAACAGGTATGCTGAACTGGAAAAATCCCATTATGTTTTTTACATATTAAAAGTAAAAATGAGACCTGGAATAAATGTCTTAAAGTCATGTCTGTAAAAAATAAAGCATAATAAAACCACAGCTTTTTAATGACATCTTCTAGTGGAATTTTTTTCTACTTCTATATTTTTATCTAGCATGAAGGGTTTATTGATGTTCTGTTTGAGGTTATAACTCAATTCAACTGAAGAAGGTCAGGGTCTCTGTTCAATTTCTGTACACTAATTAGTTAATGGGCTTCATTTGAATTGTTAGAAGCTTTCTTTATAAGTACAATGCTTGAAGAGACCAGAGGCAAAATTCTCCCATTAGACATCCATCTGTAACCATCACTAATTTCAACGGAAGTTTCTACATAAATAGCCTAGGATAGAATTTAGATCTAGAAAACAAGATCTGGGAAAAGTCAGTAAATGTTTTATTTTTCTAATTCATTACTTTTGTAATTAATTTAACAATATTGACTTACAACATGTCTTCCAAAATGTTAATTATTACAAAAGAGAAATAATCTTACATTTTTGTTTTTGGATTATTCTCATATGTTTAGAAATAAACTTCACCTAAAGTGAATTGAAGAGTGAAAAAGAAGATGTTAAATGTACTTAACGGTTTCAAAACTGTGGTAATAAAGTCTTCCCTGTGATACACTGAAAGCAATTTCACACACATTGACTCCAATTCCGGATATGACAAGTACCTTTCTATATAAAGCATTAAGCCACATAAGGGATTGAAATCAACTTGTTCAGATCCCTGGGGCACTTTGCTGACCTAACTGATAATTAAAGATTGACTAGGTTTTAGTTGAAAACCATAACTAATGTTATAAAATCAGAAAAGTGCTGCTGCATTTTGCTTCTGTTGCATGTACAATTAGCATTTTCTCTATAATATTTTTAACTGGAATTGTGGCATGTATTATTCTTTGATCATTCCATTGTTAATATTTTTCGTGTTGTTTTACCTGAGGTATATAGAGGAGTATAAGGATAAGAAATTTAGAAAAAGTATACACGGTTAAGATGTTACATTTCAGTATGGTATGTGCCCTTACACCACAATTTGGATAGTATTATTCAATTATCTTTTGTTATGTTTTTATTAAGAAACATAAAATAATGGTGGTGTTATTATTATTTTGCTTTAGAAACAATAACATTAGGTAGGGATACTTGGGTGCATTTCCAAATATGGGAGTCAATCCTTATCTTTTTACAATGTATTTTAAGCCAAATTGAAGTGGGAAAAGTTCCTTTATCCCCCTCGCAGGGCTTGCGACAGGGACATGACTCGCTTTTTTGGTGTCCAGCTACTCAAACCCCTAGGGGGAGCAGGCAGAGGAGCAGGTCATGGGGTTCTGACCCCATGTCAGCCTCTAGGGCTGAGTGTTTGCAACTCCAGAAGCCCCAGTAGGCATGTGTTACAGTATGCTCTTTCAGTTTTGCTGTCTGCAGGCGGCTTGTGTTAATCAGCTCAATTAGACCCTCTGCCTTATCCCAAGGACAGAGGGCTTTCTGTATCACGGGTTCTTGCCTTGATGTACCAGAAAAATCAGATCACATGTGGGCTTGGAGGATGGGTGCTAGGTTTTATTGAGTGGAGGTAGCTTTCAGTGAGGTGGATGGGGAGGCCAGAACGGGGATAGAGTGGGAGGGTGATCTTCCCCTGGAGTCCGGCCGCCCAGCATCCGGACTCCCCTCCAACTGAATTCCCCTTGGCATGTGTGACATTCCGCTGTCGATGGCCTGCCGGCCTCTGTCGGTATGCTCTTCTGCTGGTGTATTCCTCTAGACGTCCAGCCGCTTGCCTGTGTGTCTGCTTAAAGTCTGGGGTTTAGACGGGCACCGGATGGTGAGTGTGGCGGGCCAGAAGGCAACTTTTTAGGTGTGAAAACAGAAATACTTTAACTCGTTTAGGTCTGAGGGTGGAGTCCTCTCCAGGGACCCCGCCCTTCTCTACCCAGCACATCCCTACACCGCTTCCATGTCAAAATGTTCTCTATAGTTAAAATAAATATACAGTTTAAAAAAATAGCATTTCACAGAAATTTTAAAAGTGTTCAAAGTTATATATGTATTTTTAAAATTGTGTATGTTTTATTTCTTGAAATTTCTTGAGATATAATTGAGAAATAAATTGACTTCTTAGTTTGCTGTAGTCTCTCTTGTTTATTTTTGCTTCTGTTGTCTATGCTTTTGGTTTCAATAAAAACAATAAAATATGCAAATGTGTTGCTTTGATATACATAGATACTGTGAAATTAATACTACAACCAAGCAATTTAGCACATCCATCACCTCACATAGTTGCCATATTTTTTATTTTGTGTGACAAGAATATTTAAGATCTACTTTATCAGCAAATTTCAAGTATACAATATGGTATTAACTTTAGTCTTCATGCTGTACATTAGATCCTCAGAACTTATTCATATTATAGCTGAAATTTTGTACCCTTTGACCAATATTTCCCCATTTCTTACACCTCTGATCCCTGACAAACACTGTTCTACTCTGTTTTTATGAGTTTGACTTTTTTATCTTTCACACGTAAGTGTTAATACGTGGCATTTGTCATCCTGTCTCACTTTGCTTACCATAATACCCTCAGGTTTCATTCATGTTTTTTAAAATGGCAGGATCTCCTCCTTCCTTAAGTCTGAATAATATTTTATTAAATGCACATGCCACGTTTGCTTGATCCATTCTTCCTTCATTGGTCACCTAGGTTGTTTCCATGTCTTAGTTGTTTTTAGTAGTGCTGCAGTGGGGATGCAGCTATGTTTTAACACACTCATATCATTTTCTTTGGATATATATCTAGAAGTAGAATTGTTAGATCATGTGGTAGTTCCATTTTTGATTTTCTTGAGGAACTTTCATGCTGTTTTCCATCATGACTGTACCAGTTTGCATTCCCATCAACAGTGCATAAATCTTCCCTTTATTTCACATTCTTTTCAGAAGATGTTGTCTCTTGTCTTTTTTGATAATACCCAACCTAATAGGTGTGAGATTATATCTCACTATGGCTTTCATTTGCTCTTCCCTGATGATTAGTTCAGCAACTTTCTGTGTACCTGTTGACAATTTTAACCCTTTATCTAGAAAAAATGTCTATGCAGATTCTTTGCCTTTAAAAAATTTGATTATTATTTTTTGCCATTGAGTTGTGTGTGTTCCTGATGTATTTTGGATATTTGCCACTTATCAGGTATACGGTTTGCAAATATTGTCTCCCAGCCCATAGGATGTCTTTTCATTTCGTTGATTGTTTCCTTTGCTATACAGCTTTATTTTTATCTGTCTCTGTTTTTTGAATTGACACACAGTAAATGAACATATTTATGGGATACAACGTAATGTTTTACTTCTTTGTTGTAGTCTCTCTTGTTTGTTCTTGCTTTTGTTGTCTATGCTTTTAGTCTCAGTGAAAAAAAAAAATATTGTTAAAACCAACTTTCAGGAGCATTTTCCCTACATTTTTTTCTCGTATGTTATAGTTTCAGGACTTACCTTTAGGTCTTTAATTCATTTCAGGATAATTTTTTGAGTGGTTTAAGATGGGGTTTATTAATGGGTTCTTGATTCAGCTCCATTGGTCTATGTGTATGACTTTTTGCCAGTGCCATAGTATTTTCATTGTTATACTTTCGTAAAACCATTCATGCTACCCTTCTAATGGAGTTTTAATGGGTTTTGTGGTCCAAAGGTATGAATAAGCTTCACCTCTGAACTCTAGGATTTTCACCAAGACATTCTTGTCTATGAAAATTTGCTAGTTGATTTTTCTGTGAGGGTTACTAATGCCAGAGACCTTCTGTTCTACCATCCTGCTTATATTATTCTTGTGGAAGCTTTTCATTCATGATACTTTGAGTTCTTTAATGTAAGCTAAAATAAAAAGCAAGAAAATAGAAAGATATTTCTTTGCAATGGTATCATGTTTGAGTTCATATTCACAGCTTTGTTAATTTGATAGACATAATAACATTACAAGAAAATCAAGTACAAACATGAAATATATCAAAGTTACCGATTACAGTACCATAATGCTCAACTCCATTGTTCATTATTGTGATTCTGATTCTTCTCTCCTATGACAAGCATAATAATGAGAAGAAAAAATGCACAAAATTAACTTATTCTGAAGACAAAGATAATAATGAGGCTAGATGAGAGCATACAATTAACATTTCTAACTTTGTCATTGTGTAGGTTGTGCAGTTTCTATAATTGAGGACTTTATAAAATAAGATATTTTAACAGTATTTTTTATTGTGATATAATTCAACAACAGAGGACTTATATGAGATAAAGAATTGGTGTCTCTGGTGTTATATATTTCAGGTACAATTCTGACTTTGTTCTACAGAATTAAGACACTCTCTTTCCAATGCAATAAGATATTTACATATGTATGATATCCAAGATATAAATTTTAACTTTAATATGGGCTGTTGAATATATTTGAACTAAAAATAGTGTATATACTTCAAAATATTTAGTTCAATGAGGAAAGGTATTTTTAGACCTTTCTATTTACATAAAACCAAAATTATCTTAAAATATACATGCGAATAACTAAGACTATTAATAGATAACAATTTTAAGGCGTTAAACATTGTTCTAAATGCTCATTTAATTCTGAAAGTCATCTACGTAATGAGTTATTTTTCTTTACTTAGTTACAAAAGGGTACCTAACCAGGCCCACAGCTATCATGTGACAGAACCAGAATTCGTAACTAGAATTTAGGGTCCCAGAGCCCATTTGCTCCATCAGTCTCCTGTACTGCTAGGCAACATGTTCTCATCTTCATGGTCTTTTATTATGGACTTTATCATCTCTTGAGATCTATAATGACCACACTGGCAGGTTTCTAAATTGTCTTCTTCTATTTTATTTATAGTATTAAAGTAAGCTATGATGACCCTAGAGTGAAATATCTGTTACTATCTTTTCATAAAAGAAAGGATGTCACAAACGTTTCTATTTTCCTCTAATTCCTTCCATTTGTCTTGGAAATATTCACAAGAATTAACGATTTCTCTCCCTTTCAAGCCTACTTAACAAAATGCAATTCTAAGCCATTATAGATTCTGTAACATATTGCTAATCATTTTGTTATTCCACCAGCATGAATTTATTCCTTATATAATGACTCGTAGCTATTGTCACTGCTAATATTTGACCAAAGTGTAGTTGGAAACAAAAATTAAAAGGTTGAATTATAAAAGTTTATTTTAAAAGCAATGCACTAACTCATTTAGAAATTTTTTGCAATAGAATTCAAAAAGTATTCTCTAACCACACAGCTGACATCACTCTGGTTTTGTAAAGATAGATTCGTTCTATATATTTTTTACAAATTTCTGAGCTGTACTGTCTTTCCAACTAGATGAATGTATAAATATTTGTATGCAATTTATTTAACAATATTATTTAATAAACATTTTAAGATCTACATATATTTTATATAATGTATATACAGAAATGTTTCCTACCAGATCCTAAGATTATAGATTTGGATTTTATATGATTAAAGTCAGAATGTGTATTTAAATGTAACTTTGATTAAGGTGTAAATATATCTCCTTTAAACTATTTTTGCTTCTAATTGGAAAGGAAAGATATAACACTAAGCAACTAAGACTTTGTTTCAAACATTTAAAGGTATGTCACTTATTTCATCGTCTAATGGCAGCAGAGCTTCAAATAAATTAAGCCTCATTATAGTGTTGTGATAAAGAGCACAAAGTATTACTACAAACTATGAAAATGGCAATAATGGTATTTTATGTAAAATTATGCCTCGGTTTCTTCATGTCTAAAATGTTGATAATAATATCTACCTAGTATGTTTGCTGTGACTATACATAAATTATTTATGCAAAGCACTTAAGGCAGAATCTAGCATACAGAACTTTAGCTATTAAGATTCTGCCTGAACTTTTGGATTCTCTGTACTATTGTAGCCTCATTAGTATTATACTGTCACCAAATGAGTTGACCCGTGAAAATGTATGCATATTATCTACAGTTTGTCATCTCTAGGCCTGGAGGGAGTCAGACTGAATCACACAATACATAGGACAATCATTTTGAAGTCTAAATCTTCATTTTATGAGAAAAAAACAAAACTTTATTAAAATTAAAATATATCTTATTTTATTACGTAAAAGTATTGTGGAAGTCACATTTTAATTTCTTTTTGTAGTATTCATATTCTGTCTAATTACTGAACAATATTATATGGCTATTTCTAGATAATGCAGAATCAGTTGCCTATATTTTCAGTTCAACTTATGTCTCTCATATGCATCATTTAGTGTAATGCAGAAATGATAGAAAAAATGATGCAAATTCTGAAAATTAATTTTTTAGGCTTCAAATAAAACAAGCATTGGAATGCCTTAAAGTCAGCTAAAATTATAAAATTTTTACATATCAAAGTAATATTTATTGATATTGAATTCAAAGCAAGAATGTACAGTGATTACATCTTGTTTAAAATTATTGACATTATTTTAGTTTATGTAGTCATAATTGTTCATATGCTGAAACTTTGCATTTTCATGTTTTAATTTTTATATTCTGGAATTTTTTTAAAGATTAAGAATAACTCATTATTCATTATTTAGGTTAATTTATTATATACACGTATGAATAAAAGTTTTATCAAGAAATTTAAACAAGCTAGTTATAGGCAAATACATCTTCTGTAAAATGTTTATTATTTTTTACACACTTGAAAATATGGAATTGTACTAAACAGTTACCATTTTCAAGTTTAAAGTCAGGTTTTAAGACAAGCTAATTCTCTATAGAGAGTGATTAGAAAAAATAATATTTGAAAAAAGCAAATATCAGAAACTAGATAAAATGATTAAGAATAAATCAGGTTGTATATGAGTTGGAAAATAAGATTTTTCTGAAATATATGATACTATTTAATAATTAAGTCCTCAGGATTTTACTTTTATTGTGTGATGGAAATAATTCTTTAAAAATAAACATACTCAAGGTAGTTTATTAGCTATCTAATTAAATATGATTGTCATTGACAGAAATACTCTGGGATTCTTAACTTGCCAGTAGGCATGTAATTTACTAGTATTTAGCCATTAAAAAGAAAGAAAGAAAGAAAGAAAGAAAGAAAGAAAGAAAGAAAGAAAGAAAGAAAGAAAGAAAGAAAGATCTCACATATTCTATAGTCCAGCTAATACTGTTTGTCTCAATAAAATATTGATAGTTTCTGTAATTTCATCATAGCTGAAATATTTTTAATGTAAATATCAAATATATTGTGAAAAATAGAAACACTGAATGACTAGCAATCACAGATAACAAATTCATTATTTATGTATCATTTATTTAACAAAATGCATTATACTATCATCGTGAACTTCAGTAATTTGGTCAGTGCTTGAAAATATCAAAATAAACCAAGCATATCCATATATATATATATATATATATATAAAAAGATCAAATAAGTTAGAGTTCTACAAATAATTACAACAAAATAGTATAAGCTAGAACGTGTATATTGTACGTGTCCTGGAAGCTCTGTTTAACAAATATTATGAAGATCGACTGAACCCCATAATCTAGAAATGGATGTTTATTAATTTATTAAATATCTTCCTGTCTCCTTCTCTAGCTCTAGATACAGGCAAAGATATATAGGTATTGAGTGATAGATTATATAAAATATGGCAGTTTAAAAAATATTATGTTCTTTAACATTTTTTCATGTTTTTCTAATTTGGTGATGCCCACATTCTTCATCTAGTTAGCTCTCATTTATGTAAATTGAAATAGACTTATTTTATTCTTTTATTGAGCTAACAGACTTGCAGCAACAACAAAAAGGAAATGTGCATAAATACTGATCAACGATAAATGTGTTGCTGGTGAAACTCTCATAAACAGATACTATGTTGGATTTTGTATCAACCTGTTGAAAAAAAGGAAGTAAGCAGGACTGGGCAGCAGAGGAAACAGAAATAGCAACACGTTTAAAAAGACATCTAGGTTTACTTTGAGATTATTAAGCAGAGAGATAGCCAAGAAGAGCCCTTTCATAATCAGAACCAACACTGGGGTTTGGAAAGACTACTTTTGTACTTACTCAAGAGCAATCCGAGCAGGATATGGACATACTTTAAAACAGTCCCTTAGCTGCGCACAGATCCATCAATAGAGGATAGAAGACCCACTTGCACTAGGGGTTTAAGCACAACATGACCAAATGAGGAACAGTAAGATACTCTGACCCAGAGGCAACTGCTAGGAAGCCTGACTTAAAAATCGCACACATCCCTGAAGCCTGGAAGCCTGAGTAAATGACAAAGGCTTAATCCTCTCTTGGCGAGTATCAGAGAGGAAATCAGAGACAACAAATTCAATCTACTAGTCTGGTGATTATTAATTTTAGGTGTCAATTTGACTGGATTAAGGGATATCTAAATAATACTATTTCTAGGTTTGTCTGTGAGGGTGTTTTCAGAGGAGATTGGCATATAAGAGTCTGAGTCAGTGGACTGAGTGAGGAAGATCCACCATCAATGGGGTTAGGGGAGAACTATTTAATTGGTGGGAATAAAACATAAAGGCAGAGAAAAGGTGAATTTGCACTTGCACTCTCTCTTGGAACAGAGACATCCTTCATCTGTCTTTGGCTGTTAGAAATCTGAGGTCTCTGGCCTTGGATTCTGAAACTTGTACTATCAGATTGCTATGGTTCTCAGGTGTTTGGCCCCATACTGATAATTACAGCATCAGCTTTCCTGGTTCTGAGAATTTCAGGCTTGTATTGAACCATGCTACAGGCTTCCCTGCGCTTCCATCTTTCTGATGGCCTATCTTGGGATTGCACAATCTACATAATTTTATGAGCCAATTCTCTTAATAAATCCTTTCTTATCTATGTATCTATCGATCCATCCACCTATCTATCCTGTAGGTTTTGTGTGTCTGAAGCACCTAGAAAAATAAAATTTCCCTAAAAATAGAGAGAAAATAAAATACTTTGTGAACTGCATTGGCAGACTCCAAACTATCACAAGTCCAATGGTAAAGGGTCAAAATCTAACTTTTTAAGGGAACTAAAACATGACAATTATTGACTAGTAAGTGATTCATGCTGTTCCAGGGCTAAAACTCAAAAATATAGAAAAGAAATCTAAAAAAGAGTAATGGAGGCTTTATACTGTGGAAGAACTTGATTTTAGAGGGTTACTTCAGCCAAGTCACTAAATAAATAAAAGGGACCAGGCAATAAAGCACAACATACAACCCTGGGGAAAAGGGGATAAAGGGAATCATTATTCAGAGTGGTGAAATATGTAAAAGATTCCGTTTTCAAGAACAAAATATCAGACATGTTTAAAAAAAAGGAAAGTAGGACCTACACACAGGAAAGATGAAGGCCATAGACGCTGCTTTTTAAGTGGGGTAGATATTGAATTTAGCAGATAAAAATTCCAAAGGCTTAAAGAAATAGAAAGTTTCCCCATGTTCAGGAATTAGAATAGTTAATATTTTTGAGATAGTAATAATCTTCAAATTAACCTAAGAATTGAATGAAATCACCATCAAAATCCTGGATGACTTGTATTTATTTATTTATTTATTTTACAGAAATGGACAAATTGATTCTAAAACTCTCACAGAAATACAATTGTCCAAAATAGCACAATCTGTCCAATTTCATACCTTAATACAAAGTTACCTTATTCTGTCAATGTGGTACTGTTATAAGTAGAGGCATATAGAACAATGGAACAGAATCAAGAGGCCAGAAATAAACCGTTACATTTATGATCAATTGATTTTTGACAAAGATGTCAATGGGGAAAAATTGACTTTTCAACAAATGATGATGGTACAACTCAAAACCAAATGCTAAAGAAGAAGGCTTAAACTATCTCACCAAAGTCACAAAATTTATTTTAAGAAAACATAATTTAATATAAAATCTATAACAAAACCCAGATGTAATATTTACAAAACTATAAAACTATTCGAAGATAACACAAGAATAAACTTTTGTGACCTTGAGTTAAGTAGTGTTTTCTCAGATATGACACCTAAAGTACAGGTAATAAAATTCCTTTTTAAAAAGGACTTCATCAAAATCAACAATTTTTTACCATAAATGGTACCATCAAGAATGTGAAAATACAACCAGCAGAATGGGAAGAAAATTTACAAATCATGTATCTCATAAGGTACTTGTTTTTCTTACCTTTTGGCTAAGATCAAGTGTAATATTAAGTGTCATAAAGTACTTGTATTTAAAATTTATAAAATAGTCTTAGTAATAAAAAGATAAACAGATCAATTTAAAATGATAAAGGATTTGAATAAACATTTCTTCAAAGAAGATACACACATAGCCAATACATATAGGAAAATATGTTTAATATCATTAGTTATTAGAGAAATGCAAATCAAAACCAAAATGAGATACTATTTGCATCTACTAGAATGGCTATAATGAAAAATAGACAATAGTAAGTGCTGACATGGACTTCAAGAACTTTGAACCCCTCTGCAGTGTTAGTTGGAATGTATAATGCACAGCCACTTTTCAAAACAGTTTGGGAGTTCCTCAAAATGTTAAACATAGAGTTATTACATGACCGAGTAATCCACTCATTTGTATATATCCAGTAAATGAAAATATATGTCTGCCTAATATTGGACATATATTTTAATCTTTATAGTAGCATTATTCACAATAGCCAAAAATACAGACAACCCAATTGTCCTTAAACTGATGACTGTATAAACACAATATATCATATACACACAATGGAATATTATTCCACAGTTAAAAAGGATGAAATACTGATACATACTGCATCATAGATGAATCTTGAAAACATTATGCTAAGGGAAAGAACTCAGTCAGAAAAGGCTTCATTCTTTATGATATAATTTATGTGAAATTTCCAGAATTAACACGTTTATAAAGACAGAAAGCAGCCTAGAGCTGGGAGTGAGGAAGAGATAGAAAATGACGTTATTGGGTTATGGGGCCTCTTTTTGGGGTGATGAAATGTAAATTTAGACTGTGTTAATGGTTAAAAAATTATGTGAATATTTTAAAACCATGGAAGTGTGCACTTTAAAAAACTGAATTTATGCTATAGGGATTATATTAAGAAAAAAGGAAAATGAGAATGTACTGTTGTCTCCACTATTTGCTCTTCTATCCCTTGGCTAGTAAAACAAATCCAAGAAGCTTTCTTTGCCATATTTTACCTGGACGGCCTGTACATTTCAGTGAGCTTATTCTTGAGGTCTCCCCAGTTTTTAGGGATCTACAGACTGCCAAAATATAACTTTCCTTAAGATTCATGAAGCTGGGATTCATTAGCTATCAGGGCAGTCTCTCTGGGAAGATATTGTGAGCATTGGCTCCTCATATGAAATAAACTATTCTTCATAAAAGTGGATCATCAGACTGAGCAAATGTCAATCATTCTAAAAAAGTGACTCTGACCACACAAATGATTTGTTCTATCATCCTGATAAAAAAGGAGACCATTTTCTTATTGAACCTGAAATATAAGGAGACTCAATGGTAGTATTTGTTTCTAAAGTCTGATTGATAAGTGAGAATCAGATACCACTTAAAATATTTTTATTTAGTTTACAGAACTAAAGATTATCACTTATTGAGGGTTAGAGATTGCTTAAGAAGAAAATGAAAGGGCTTTCTCATATGTCCATAAAGATAGAATGTTAAATAACAAGAATGACACTTCAAATGATATCTATGGCAAAAGTTGTAGCTCCTAATTTTTTTTCTGTCATGTGTAATTAATACTTATTCTTCTCAATTTTTGTTCAACAGAAAGTGTAGTAGTTCAACATCTGGCTTTAACGCAGCTGTCTGCTTCAGAACATGAGTGAATTTCTGGGAAACATGACTTAGTTCATTAATGAATATGAAGTTTGTTTAAGCAATGTCAGCTTGGAAGACAATTGAGATAATGGATGAAAGTACCTAGTATAATAGTTTCCATGAAGCTGAGATTGTGGTTTTTGAAGACACATATGCTGGCCTGTTACTTACAGTAGAGTCTTTAGGCAAACATCAGAATAAAATGGAAATTATCTGTAGATGATAAAGAGTAAAATCTGTGCTTAATTTATTACAGTATCCAATAATATCAGAAGGCAGAGAAGTAAAATTCTCTTTCTCTGCTGGTACAAGTACAGTAGACGACCATTTCATAAGTTTTTTTTTTTTTTTTTTTTTTTTTGAGGCAGGGTCTCAGTCATTCAGGCTGGAGTACAGTGGCACAATCATGTCTCACTGCATTCACTGGAGAACAGTAATGCAAGCATGGCTCACCGCAGCTTTGACTTCCCGGGCTCAGGTGATGGCTCCCACCTCATCCCGCAAGTAAATTGGACTCCATGGAGGCTGACCACCATGCCTGGCTAATTTTTTTGTATTTTTTTGTGGAGACAGGGTTTCGCCATGTTACCCAGGCTGATCTCAAACTCCCCGCTCAAGGGATCCGCCCACCTCGGCCTCCCAAAGTGCTGAGATTACAGGTAAGAGATGCTGTGCCAGGACTTCCTAAGGGTTCGATCAGTGTTTCTCTTGAAAATAAAAAATACATTATGGATAGCGAGGTCATTAACAAGTCACCATATTCAAAACACAAAGTTAAGTTTCTGAAGTATTTACATTATTAATATTTTAGTTATGGAAAGTTAATTTCAGGAAGGCTAGTCATCTATTATTGTTTAATGACTCTTTCCAGGAAGCTTTTGCAATAGTTTTGACATAATTAGGAAACCCCTGAGTGTGTCACAATTCACCTATTTCTGGCATCTGTTTTATAAGACAAAAGATCACGTCTTTGTGATTTTCCATGGATTTTGGATAAACTTAAAGATTATTTTAGATGTAAGAAAAACTCTGATTTTTTTTGTTTTATTTCTTCTGAATTTAGAATCCAATATTGAGAAAAAATATCAAAAAAAAATAACAGAGAATGGGTTGCTTGATTAAAATAAAACAGTGAGTAGATTTGACACTTGTACATTTAGTAAAGTAACATGAAAATTCTTTAAAACAAATGTCAAAGAAGCTACTGTTAGTATTGTAAGGAACCTTATAGAAAGTAATTAGAAAATTACTTTGTTTTTACTTTTTTTACAGTCAAACACATAATGAGGTTGTATCAGTCAGGGTTCTCCAGAGAAACAGAACCAATAGGACTTATAGCAAAAGATTTATTATAAGGAATTGGCTCATGCAGTATGGAGCCTGAAAAGTCCCAAGATCCTTAAGCTGGAGGCCCAGGAGAGTCAATAGTGTAGTTCCAGTTTGAGTCCTAAGGCCTGAGAACCAGGAGAGCTGATGCTGTAAATTCCAGTCTGAAAGTTATTTTTGTGCAAAATGCACAAAAAGAAATGATGTCCCAGCTCATGCAGTCGTCTAGGAAGAGTCCCCTCTTAATCCTTTGGTTCTATTCAGGTTTTCAATGGATTGGATGAGGCACACACGTTAAGAGCAATGTGCTTTACTCAGTCTATTGATTCAAATGTTAATGTAATCCAGAAACATCCTCACAGACACATTCAGAGTAACCTTTGGCCAAGTATCTGGGTATCTGTGGCCCAGTCAAGTGACACATAAAATGGATCATCACACTGGTCAACTTGAAGAAAACACAATTATTCTATTAAAACATTAGAGTTTACATGGATGGGAAAAATAACCTTATATTACTCTTTGTGAAGTAGTAACTCTGAAACCAATTTATTATATTAACAGACAAAAAGCCAACTCTGAGTTTTTCATTAATATAATATTTGTCAGAATAACTGATGAATTAATTTCATTAAAATAAATAGATTGTGAGTAAGAAAACTTTGCCAAAATTTTAATACATTAAAAATGTCTTTTAACATTTAGGTATTATATACAAAAGCGATAAAATTCCTTTCCCTTAAACGTTCTACAATTTGCTACACTACCTCAAAATTTGTTTTTCACTGTGTTCTTTTATATTCTGGATCTAATTAGCACTTTTTTTTAAGGATGAAATTACTGTCTTGTTCATGTCACAAAACAAAAACCAAAATAATATTTGTATTTCTCTGTAACTACATTTTTAATATATTCTTAACCATTCACAATACTTAGAAGCAATTATATTCTGCGTTACTTAATATATATTATATTTTAGAAAAAAACTGGAAGGTAGGTCATTCTGAAATGTCTCTCACACACAAACATTTTATAATACTAGAAGCTTAGGAATACAACTAGTACTTAGAGGTATATCATGATTCAACTTTTTAAACTGGCAAAAATGAATACATGTATTATTTAATGATATAGCAATGTGATAACTATAAAATAAAAAACATCAAAAATAAAAAACAAAACTTTATAAACAGATTTACGCAGAACTAAGTAATTTCATGTTTGATTATATTCAAAATTATATTATCTATCAATTAACTCAATAGGTCTAAAGTTTAAATTGCCTAAAGGTGTTAGAAATTACATGTAAGCTGACACACTATAAAACTGTGTGTCACCTTAGTTTCTGTTGATATAAAAATGTTGTCATAATAATGGTTTAATTTAGTTTAACAAACTAACTTTAATACCATATCAGAATAACATTAGCTCATTTAATCAACAAACCAACATAAATAATTTAGGCTCTTTAATTTTTTAATGAGAAAATATATATAAAAATTGTGAAAAATAAATTCTCCGTAGTGATTAGTAGACTTCTAAGATGGTTCCAATTATTAGTATTTTTTATTTTCTAATTTGTATATATTTATCTGATACACTGCAATTTTGCTACATTTATATATTGCATTGTGGAGAAGTCAGGGCCTTCAGTGCATCCATCACTGAAGTGTCTTTGTACTCACCAGGAAACCTCCCATCATCCACCTTCCACTCTACCATCTCTCAGAATCTCCATCATTCCATACTCTGCTTCCAAGTATAGACATTACTTAGCTCCCACTTATAAATGAGGACATGTGATATTTGTCTATATGTGACTGAGTTGTTTCAACTAAGATAATGGCCTCTAGTTTGATCCATGTTGCTGTGAAATACATTATTTCATTCTTTTGTGGCTGAATAGTATTCTGTTTTGTACATATAACATTTTATCTTTATCCAGTCCTCCATTGATAGACATTTAGGTTGATTACTTATCTTTGTTATTGTGAATAGTGCTGTGATAAACATATGGGTACAGATATATTTTGATATAATAATTTATTTTCCTTTCGGTAATGAGATTGCTGAATTGTAGGACACCTCTATTATTAGTTCTTTAAGAAATCTCCATTCTGTTTCCATAGAGATTGTACTGGTATTATTAGTATTTTTTCATTTGTATATATTTATCTGATACACTGCAATACCTTTCCTCAGTGTATTTTCTTATCAACTTTGCGAAAGATCCATTGACTATAAGTATGTGGCTTAATTTTTGGGTTCTCTATTCTGATCTAATTACATACTCATCTATTTTTATATCAGTATCATGCTGTTTTGTTTACTGTATACAGACTTGTATAATCTGAAGTCAGGCAGTGTGGTACCTTCAGCTTTGTTCTTTGTGTTTGCAATTGCTCTGGCTAATTGAGTTTGTTGTGGGGTTCATACAAATTTTAAGATTTTATTTCTAGTTCTGTGAAAAATGATGTTGATATTTTGAGAGCAGTGCATCAAATCTGTAGATTGCTTTGGGCAATATATTCATCTCAACAATATTAATTCTTCTGATCTATGATCATGGAATATTTTTCCATAAGTTTGTCATCTAAATTATTTTTCCTCAGTGTTTTGTAGTTTTTCTTGTAGAGCTCTTTCACTTCCCTGGCTAAATATATTTCTATTTTTTTTATAATTATTGTAAATGGGATTCTCTTCTTGATTTGGTCATTGGATAAATGATTGTTGGTATATAGAAACACTACTGATCTGTGTGTGCTTATTTTATATCTTAATTTTTTTCTGAATTCATTTATCTATGAATTAAGTAAATTCAGTAAGAGGTTTTTGTGGAGTCTTTAGCATTTTCTAGATACAAGAACATATTATCAGCTAACGGATAATTTTACTTCCTCTTTCCAAATCTGGATGCCTTTAATTTTTTTTTTCTTCCCTGATAATAATAAGTTGAATAAGAGTAGTGAAATTGGGCAACCTTGTCTTATTGTAGTTATTAGAGGGAATGCTTTCAACTTTTCCCTGTAAGATATGGTGTTGACAGTGGGTTTGCCATACATGACCTTTATTATGCTGAAGTATGTTCCTTGTATGCCTAGTATGTTCAGGACTTTTTCATGAACGGATGCTGAATTTTATTAAATGCTGTTTCTTCTTCTATTGGGATGATTATATGGTTTTTGTCCTTAATTCTGTGTATGCAATTCATCACAATTATTGATTTCTGTATGTTGAATATCCTTGCATCCTTGGAATAAATATCACTTGACAACAGTGCATTATCTTTTTTTGTTTTTTTCTTTGAGATGGAGTCTTGCTCTGTCGTCATGCTGGAGTGCAGTGGTGTGATCTCGGCTCACTGAAACTTCTGCCTCCTCGTTTTAAGTGATTCTCCTGCCTCAGCCTCCCGAGTAGCTGGGACTACACGCATGCGCCACCACGCCCAACTAATTTTTGTATTTTCAGTAGAGACGGTGTTTCACCATGTTGGCCAGGATGGTCTGGATTTCTTGACCTCTTGATCTGCCCGCCTCAGACTCCCAAAGTGTTGGGATTACAGGAGTGAGCCACCGCGCCCGGCCAGTGTATTATCTTTTTGGTGTTCTCTTGGATTCTATTTGCTAGCATTCCGTTAAGGATTTTAGCATCTACATTCATCAGTGATATTGGTCTGTAGTTTCCTTTTTGTGTGTGTGTCCTTGTCTGGTTTTGGTAACAGAATAATAGTGGCTTTGTAAAATAAGTTAGGGAGAATTCTTTACTCTTTGATTTTTTTTTTTTTTTTGAATAGTTTCAGAAAGAATGATATTAGTTCTTCTTTGTATGTTTGGTAGAATTTGGATGGAAATCTATCTGGTCCCGGGCTTTTTTGTTGTTGTTGGGAGATTCTTAAATTACTCCTTCATTCTTGCTACTCCTTATGTTTGAAGTATTTTCATCTCTGGGTATTCACACTTTTGTGCAATCCTCCACCTGGAGTAAAGTGTCTGTAAATAGTGACTTGTTTCTATCCACTAGAATATAACAAATGTGGTACCATGTCATTTATGAGATTTCATTTTAAAAGGCTGCTACTTCTGTCTCGTTCCCACACTCTTTTGTTCTCCCTCCCTCTGTCTTTTCCTAAAGAAGTCAGCTAAAATGTTGTAAGCTACCTCATAGAGAGACCCAGTGGCAAAGACATGTGGGAAGCCTGTAGCCAACATACAAGAGGAACTTAATCCTACAAACAACCATGTGAATAAGCTTGGGAAATGATCCAACACCAGTTGAGCCCTGAGATGATTTGCCAATTTTTTCTTTTTTTTTTCCTTTGAAATGTAGTAAAATATATTTAAGATAATATTCATCATTATACCATTTATAATTGTAAAATTCAAAGGCAGTATATCATATTTTTGTGTAACCATCAACTCAATCTATACCCAACAATTTTTATCATTATGAGCATAACACTGTACCCATTAAACAATAATTGCCCATACTTCTGGCTCTTAGTAAACTCTGTTCTAGTTACGCTACTATGAGTTTGTCTATTCGAGGTACCTCATATAAATGGAATCACACAATATTTGTCCTTCCGTTTCTGGCTTATTTCACAGGGCATAATATTTTCAATGTTTATTGATACCTTAGCATATATCAAAATTTAATTTTTTTTATGACTGAATAATGGTCAATTGTATGTATGCATCACCTTTTGTTTATCCATTCATTTGTTGGTAAACACTTTTGGACTGTTTCAAATTATAGCTATTATTGTATGAATATCTGTTAGATTTTCTGTTTTCAATTATTTTGCATATTTATCCAGGAGTAATTCCTGGGTAGTATACTTAACATTTTGAAAAACTGTCCAACTGTTTTCTACCAGGGCTACACTATTTTATATACTACGGTCAGTGCACAGGAGCTCCGGTTTCTTCATATCCTTGCCAACAGCTTTTATTTTCCATGTTATTTTGAATATATTCATCCTAGTATGTGTACAGTGGTATCTCATTGTGGTTCTGATTTGTATATCCCTAATGATTAGTGATGTTAATCATCTTTTCATGTGCTTATTGGCCATTTTGTATGTCTTTGGAGAAATGTCTATTTAATTACATCACTCATTTTTTTTTTTTGTTTGCTTGTTTTTGAAATGATGTCTCATTCTGTCACTCAAGCTGGAATGCAGTGGTGCAATCATAAGTCACTGCAGTCTCAAATTCCTGGGCCCAAGTGATCCTTTCATATTAGCCTACAGAGCAGCTGGGATTACAGGTATATGCCACTGCACCTGGCACTTGCCCAATGTCTAATTGGATTATTTGCTTTCTATTGTTGTTGAGTGTAGAGCTTTAAAAATATATACTCTGCATATTAACATCTTATTAAATACATGGTTTGCAAATATGTTCTCATTCTGAGAATTGGGTTTTTACCCTCTTAATAGTGTACTTTGGTTAAACGAGTTAATTTTTTTAATTTTTAAATTATTTTAAAACATTTTTGTGGATACATAGTAGATATATACATATATATATATATATTTACAGGGTACATGAGATGTTTTGATACAGGTGGGGAAAAGATTTAAATAGATATTTCTCAAAAGAAGACATACAAATGGCAAACAGGCCTAAGAAAAGATACTCAACATCACTGATCATCAGAGAAATGCGAATCAAAACTACAATGAGATACATCTCACACGTTAAAATGGTTTATATTAAAAAAATAGATAATAATAAATACTGACGAGGATGTGGAGAAAAAGAAACCCTTGCACACTGTTGTTGGTAATGGAAATTAGTATGATCACAGTGAAAAGAGATTGGAGGTTTCTCAAATAAACTAAAAATTGAGCTCCCATTTGACCCAGCAATCCCACTGCTTGATGGGATTTCGAAGCAACCTAAGTGTCTGTCAGCAGATGAATAGATACAGAAAATGTGGTATATATACCCAATGGAGTACTACTCAGTCATAAAAAAGAATGAGATCCAGTCATTTGCAACAACATGGATGGAACTGGAGATCATTATGTTAAGTGAAAAAAACGAGGAACCGAAAGACAAACATTGTATGCTCTCACTTACTTGTGGGATCTAAAAATCAAAATAATTAAACTCATTTACGTAGAAAGTAGAAGGACCGGTTGGACATGGTGGCTCACGCTTGTAATCCCAGCATTTTGAGAGGCCGAGACAGGTGGGTCACTTGATGTCAGAAGTTCAAGACCAGCCTGGCCAACATGCTGAAACTCCATCTCTACTAACAACAACAACAACAAAAATAGCACAGCATGTTGCAGCATGCCTGTAACCAGCTACTTGGGAGGCTGAGGCAGGAGAATTGCTTGAACACCAGAGGTGGTGGTTGCAGTGAGCTGAGAAGCCGAGATCATGCCACTGCCCATTGTCTGGGCAACAAAAGCAAAGCTCTGTCCAAAAAAAAAAAAGAGTAGAAAGATGGTTACCAGAAGCTGGGAAACATAGTGTGGGGTTGGTGGGGTGATGGAGATTGGTAAAATGAACAAATAATAATAATAATAATAACCAGAATATATAAGAAGCTCAAATAATTCTATAGGAAAAAAATAGAATAATCTGATTAAACTTCTTAATTTTGAAGTCCAATTTATTTATTTATTTTTTGTTGCCTGCTCTTTTGGTGTTAAGTCCAAAAACTCATTGCCAAATCCAATGTCATGAAGATTTTCCCCATGTTTTTGTCTAAGAGTTTTATAGTTTAGCAATTATATTTGGATTTTAGATCCACTTTGAATTTATTTTTGTTTATAGTGTAAGGTAACAATCCAACTTTATTCTTTCACATACAGATATACAGTTTTCTCAGCATCATTTCTTGAAATACTGTCCTTTATCCATTTAATGATCTTGGCACCTCAACTGAAAATCAGCTGACAATATATATGAGTTTATTGCTGCCCTCTCTTTCTTACTGCATTGGCTTATATGTCTTTCCTTATTTCAGTACCATCCTGTTTTAATTACTGAAACTTTAGAGTAAGGTTTGAAGCCAAGGACAATGAGTTTTCCAATTTTATTCTTTTTTTTCCAAGATTGCTTTAGCTATTAAAGTCGTATCAGTTTCATATGAATTGAGGATTGGCTTTCCCATTTCTGCAAAATAATGCTATTGTTATTTTGATAGGGATTGTGCAGAATTTGTGTATCACTTGGGTTAGCATTAATAGCTTCACAATGTTAGAGCTTCCTATCCTAAACATGAACAACATAGAATATTTTTATATTTATTTATGTCTTCTTTGATTTCGTTCTGCAATGTTTTACAGCTTGTAGTTCACTAGGCTTTCACCTCCCTGATTAGATGTATCTTTATGCATTTAATTCTTTCAGAAGCTGATGTAAATGAAATTGCTTTCTTAATTTAGTTTTGTATTTTTTATTGCTGATGTATGGAAACACAGTTGGTTTACATGTTGACCATGTATCCTGTGACTTTACTGAATTTGTTTATTGGCTGTAGGAGTTTTCTTGTGGATTCTTGGGATTTTCCATGTATAGGTTTATACCATTTCTTGATAGGAATAATTTTTCCTCTTCTGTTCCAATTTATATTTTTTCTTCCTCTTGTTCAATATCTCTGGCAAAAACGTCCATTACAATGTTGAGTAGCAGCAGTGAAAAGTGACTTCCTTGTCTCTTTTTTTATCTTAAGGAAGAAATTTTCATTCTTTTGTCATTGATTACAATATCAGCGGTGAGGTTTTTTGCCAATACTCTATCATGTTGAACAATGGTCCCTCTATTCTTAGTTTTCTGTGAGGTTTTACAATGAAAAGTTATTCAGTTTTGTCTTCTGTGTCAATTGAAATGATCACTTTTTCATTTTGCTTTATTAGTGTGATCTATTGGATTGATTGATATTCTTATGTTGAACCACCCTTGCATTCATGGAACAAATTCCACTTGGTCATTGTGAATAATCCTTTTAATATGCTATTGGTTTCTATTTGCTACTGCTTTGTTGAGAATTTTTAAATGTATAGTCATAAGAGATATTGGTCGGTAATTTTCTTGTAATGTTTTTATCTGGATTTGGTGACAAAGTAATGCTAATCTTACAGATGTATTAGTGATTGGTGTTCTTCATTTTGTTCACGTATCATTTTCCTGTCTATGTCCATAGCTTCCTTTAGTTCTTTGAGTATCATTAAGACAGATGTTTAAACATCTTTGTCTACTAAGTTTTATGTCGTAGCTTCATTAGGGATGGTTTCTGTTGATTTATTTTGTTCTTTTAAATGATGTGCATGTACTTTTCTGTTTTACAATATGCTTTCGATTTTTGGTTGAAAACTAGCATTTAATGTTATAATGTGGTAATTCTGGAAACCAGTTTTCTTATTTTACTGAGGGTTTGCGTTTTCTTTAGTTACTTTTCATTATTGAACATTGTCTTTATGTCTTCTATCAGCTTGAGCTGAAAATATAAAAAATCTTAGTTTTTCTTTTGAGAGTCTGTTTTTCTATAGGCGTGTGCCATTTGTTTTCTGAATTCCACCATATATGTAGATGCTTTTGAATTTCCTAATCCTTAAATATCTAGCTTCCTAAAGAAGTAAAAGGGACAAAGAGGGAGAAAAAACAAAGAAAACAAAAAACAGAAGATGCTCCTTTGTATTTCCTGGCAGCCAGACTTTCACCAGTGAGGATGGAAACAATGGCGGCCAGCCTCTGCACCTGCACTTAGTGATCCAAAGCAGCCGTCAACAGTCAGAACACAGAACCTCGATGTTTGAATGACAAAATTCTCACTGCCCAGTATAGCTCCAGAAAGCCACATCAGAAATACAGTCATGGCTGCTTGCATGGGACTAGAGGTAGGTGTTGGTAGCAGTTAGGGAGCTAAAGGCTAAAACTGACAGAAATTAACTGTAATTTGCCAGTCATGGCTTTCCCTGGGAAGTTGTCAGTGTCCTAAAGACTGTGGAGTTCCAAAATTGTTACTCTAGACAGTTTTTGTCAGTACAATTGTCAGTACAAATAAAGAGATGGAATCCTGGTGATTCATACTGTGCCATCTTCTCTGACATCACCCTCCTTGCCAACGTTTTGATTGCAGCCTTTTGTGAGATCTGGAGCCTTAAGACCCAGCAAAGCTGTGTCTGGATTTCTGACCAACAGAAATGATAAAATACTAAATAAAATAAACGTTTGTTGCTTCAAGTATCAAAGTTCTGCAACAATTTGTTACCAAGCAACTAAATAGTTTAAACACATGATTCTATATTTATGTACAACAGCATATAATAGAGTAATATGTTTTATTGTTATTATAATTTAATATTTACTTGTAACAAATAGTGTACATTATGAACATATTATAATATAGCATTTTCATGTAATGAGTAAATTGGAGAACATTAATTTAGCACTTTTTATTTTCTAAAAATAAAACAAAAATTATCAAGCCAATCTGATATATCTAAAGTTTCAACTTTAATATGTGAAAATGCATAATTATATTGTATTTAAGAAAGCAATTAATGTAAAAATGTATTTTAAAAGGTCTAGCACATTTAGAGTATAAGAAATTCACTTTCTATGGCTTCACTTTAGGGAACGTTTTATCTATATAGTGCTCATTTACCTCTACAAATCAGTCAGATAATATAATATTATTTATTAATATCCTCTACTGATGGAAAAATTCTTTATACTCACATAACCAGAGGTAAATTGCACACATTTTCTGAAGTGTGCACATCAGATACATAGGCATAGGGAGAGCTAATAGCTCCAGTTATGAAACTTTAGCCATAGTTCAAAAGGAAACACAAAATTTCTCCTGACAATATTTCAAAAAATTGTTCTTCTCAATGAACATAAAATTCTTCACTGATTTTAATTCACAGGTATACAAATACACAAACAAACTAAAAACTTAAAAAACTGGATTCTCTCATCATTCACATAACAGATACTCATTCTCCACTAGCCAATAAAAAAACATTACATTTCCATAAAATCAAATTTCCTATTATTATTAACATTAAAGGAAAATAGCTTAACACTGCCTGTGAGTGAACCAGAAACGTGTGTATCCTTGCACAAACACACAATTATTACAAAACAAACAATACAAAATGAGAGAACATCAAAGCTACAGCTTCATTGTCACTTGGGATTTGTCTTAAAAGCCAAGAAAATACATTCTTGGATCAAAACAGCTACGAGCTATATGTGTACAGCAATAAAAATATATAATAAGCATATGTCAAATAAAAATTCAGTATGTAATGATGAAACCAGTAAATGATTAAGATTCGTGCATCATAATAATTTGACTTACACAGATTTATATTATTTACTGGACAAAATTTATATCTGTGAACAGTAATCATCTACATTGTTGTGAATAAAAAATTTTTCATTGCTCTTAGCTTACTAGGAATTAACTTTATAACTGTAGAGTACAGTAAAATAGCTTAGATAATAGTGAACCAACCAAATGTGCAAACCCCTGTAGAGTCAGATAATAGTTGAAGGGTGTACCAGAAAATACCAAGAACTATTCTGGAAAGACACTCAGCAATTCTTTTGCCCATCTCTACATGCTTTTATCAGGTTACACCATGTGATTTAAATAGGTAAAGACTTGATGGGGTAAATTTGTATATTATTATGGAAACCCCAAGGTGGAAGAAGACAGATACCACAAGCAAATGGAGCTTGCCAACCATTGATTAACTTTGTACCAATTAGGAAGCAATTTATTTGTGGATATCAACTAAAAATACTGCCCACACTTTCTCCCTAACAACTTTTTCAAATACATGTTGTCCTATAGGCATGTACAAGTGTTCTGGTAAATTCAATTACAAAGGAATACTTTTCTGAGAGCTTACATTGGTGTGAATATATTATTATTATTATTATTTGTCTGGGATGTACACTCCTATGAAAGATGAAAGGACTTAATGCGCTAGAGACCATCCTTTTTGGCAGTTCTCCACTACATTAAGCCGGGCATTGCCATCTGTAAGCTGGAATCTCAAAGGTGAAAACTAGACCAAATGAATTAAATTTAGTGTGAAGGGTATAGATATAGATATAGATCTTGAAATCACTGTGTTTTGCTAAGGTCTTAATTTTTACATAATAACTTCAGTGTAAAATAAGGTACACATTGGGTACAGTGTACACTGCTTGGGTGATGGTGCACCAAAATTTCAGAAATCACCACTAAAGAACTTATTCATGTAAGCAAACACCACTTGTTCCCCAAAACGTATTGAAATGTTTTCAAAAATAAAATAAAAATAAATAAATAAAAGGAAAACAAAGTTAATGTCATAAAAATATTAATGAAATAACAGCACAGCAGGTAATAAGACATGACAAAACATTATGTGAGAGAATCGTGATGCCCCAAACAAGCAAAATATCCTGTTAAATGAAGTCACCCTCTGACAGAAGTAGCGGATCACATGAACCCATGTATGTGCAGAAAAAAAAAACAACAGTTTCTAAATTGAATAACTTACATAGAAAAGGATATCTGTTAACTCTACTATTGTAATTAATCTGAGAATATTAATAAATTAAAATATATTATATCCTCTATGACTTAGAAAAGTTGATCATATAAATATGAATCCAGATCTAGAATTATTTCTTAATTCTTTCTTTATTTTTTTTTTTTCTGAGACAGAATTTCACTCTTGTTGCCCAGGCTGTAGTGCAATGGCACGATCTCGGCTTACTGCAACCTCTGCCTCCCAAGTTTAAGCGATTTTCCTGCCTCAGTTTATCAAATAACTGGGATTACAGGCATGCACCACCACTCCTGGCTAATTTAATAATTTAATTCTGATAGGTTTTTTTTGTTTTTTTTTGTTTTGTTTTGTTTTGTTTTTTGAGACGGAGTCTCGCTCTGCCGCCCAGGCTGGAGTGCAGTGGCCGGATCTCAGCTCACTGCAAGCTCCGCCTCCCGAGTTCATGCCATTCTCCGGCCTCAGCCTCCCGAGTAGCTGGGACTACAGGCGCCCGCCACCGCGCCCGGCTAGTTTTTTGTATTTTTTAGTAGAGACGGGGTTTCAACGTGTTAGCCAGGATGGTCTCGATCTCCTGACCTCGTGATCCGCCCGTCTCGGCCTCCCAAAGTGCTGGGATTACAGGCTTGAGCCACCGCGCCCGGCCAATTCTGATAGTTTTTAAATAAAGATGTCAATTTTCAAAAGTGGGATACTGCTATTAAGTTTTCTGAAATGTAGCTTGAAAATATCTAGGAAACAAGAAACAAATTATATGCAGATACTATCAATAGAGGCTGCAAAATGGTGGAAGGCAGTCTGAATTCAGCTCCTGAGATTTGGTTGGTACAGGTTAATAATCTGTTGGTTTTTAATTTTAATTATTTTAGACTAGGCACATATTTCAACATTCTAGTTTGAATCATGCTTTATTTTCCTAATTCTAATTCACCAATTCTAATAAGCTTCTCTCATTTGCATTTGCTTCTTGAACCCTATATTCATTTGCATTTGGTACTCCTGCCTGAAACCCCTCTTTTCTGGAAGTAAATATTTATTAATAGATTTGCAAAATCAGAGTGTCATAGATTAAAAATATCCAACCTATCCCCTGCCCTGGGGATTACATATATTTCTGAGTTAGGAAAGCTGGTGCATCCTTTTACTTCCTTCCAGGTCAAAGAATAATAATAGCAATAATAACATCTACTACATTCATATTCTCTACCAATCCTCATTAATGTCCTTATTATTAGTGTCAATTTATAAATAAGGAAACTGAGACACCAATTACTTTTTTTAAGATATTAAGTGATAGAACCATGATTCTCACACGGGTGACTGGACACCACAGATCATGCTCTCCACTGCTTCTCTATTTGACCACTGTTGATGTACTAATAAATCATCTAATGGCTCAAAGGCAACCTTAAAAATAATTGCACATATTTAGCATTTTACTCTGTACTTGACACTTACTCAGCATTCTACAAATATTAATTAACTTAACTATCTTCAGTACCTATGAAATATGTACTTTTATTATTGCTGTTTTACTGATGAGAAAACTAAGACACAGAAAAGTCAATAGCTAGTTCAAGATCAAATAGCAGAACAGGGCCATAGTCAAAAATTCAATTCACTCAATCTAGCTCCAGAATCTGTTCCGAGAGTCTTCTTTATATTTATCTTAAGTTATTGCAAATAAGTTGTGAAGCAGGAATATGCAATCACAGGAATATGTCCTACAGTTAATTACTTATTCTAATCTCTGAAGTTAATCACATGATAAAGTAGCAAGTTTTCTTACCCAAACAATCCTCTATTAGTGGCGTATTTTAGCCTCTTATTTAAAGGGCTCTCCAAACTAAGACAGGTTCCCATTGTAGTCGCTCTTTTTATACAAATAGAAATTTGTATAAAAATATACAAATATACAAATAGTATATTTTAGAGGCATTACTGAATTTATCATGCAAGTGGGGAATAGGTATCGAACAGGGTAGAGAAACAACACAACTCTGTCTTAATAATGCAATACAGGAAAGCTTCAATAGCTGGAGCTCTGGGCCCTGTAGAGAATAGAGAATATCAATAGAGACTATCAGCTTACCATTTGTGGGTCTATTTTATTAATGACAATGACAGACTCTACAAGAACAGAAAGGTGGTAATATGAATTGGCTCTATGTCCCCACCCAAATCTCATGTCAAATTTAATCCCCACCTGTTGAAGGAGGGGCCTGGTGGGAGGTGATTGCATCGTGGGGGCGATTTCCCCCTTGCTGTTGTTGTGATGGGTTTTTACAAGATCTGGTCGTTTAAAACTGTGTAGCACTTCCACTTTCACTCTCTCTCTCCTGCTCTCTCGTGGTAGGATGTGCTGGCCTTTGCTTTGCCTTCCACTATGATTGTAACTTTCCTGAGGCCTCCCAGCCACTTTTCCTGCAGAGCCTGCAGAACTGTGAGCTAACTAAACCCTTTTCTTCATAAATTACCCCATTTCAAGTAGTTCTTTATTGCAGCGTGAGAACAGACTAATACAAGTAGCCTCCATCCTGTTTTCATTATTTGGTGCAAGTGAATACAAATAAGCAAAAGGGGTACTGGGGTAACCAGCTCCTCCCAGTTTGCCAAGGACGTCGTCTATTTTAATACTGCCTGCTCCTAGTCCCTTTAGACCTGAGCAAAATCAGGATGATTGTTCACCATAAATTGGGCTTTTCTGAAGGCAGATAAGAATAGTGGTGAAGTTTACCACTTTCCTGCCTACTGTCATGTTTTTTCCAAAGGACAATGTTTATAACTATGGACAAACACCTGTCAGAAATCAGGCAAATGTGTAATAACTACGTGGTTAGATGCAACAGAAATTAAAATAGGAGTGTTCCTCTTCAGAGTACCTATCAACTTGCCTTATTATAAAATAGTATCCATATGGTCTAATCAAATGTTTTGACATTTCAATGAGATTCCATGGCCAGGACAATTTGCTCACTAAAATGATGAGATAAATAGCTGCTGACTCCAGTTTGATATTGTCGCTACCTTTATTTTTATGTAATGGTCTTATTGTAAAGATATAGAGGAGAATTAAAACCATTAAAATGTCTCATAATTAGCACTCAAGGAAAGCATATATTAAGCTTTGTACCCTTGGAAATGCAAGATTAACTGTTCTTAACATAGCATAGCATTATCATAACATTAACATTCTAGGCCCTTGTACAATATTTTCCTCATTTGCTCTCTCAATTTGAATTCATTGCTAGTTCTCTTTAATGACTTTATGTCCCTAGTAAATAAGCACTTTTTATAGGGATGTTGCATAGGTCTCCATTTAATATACAACTACCTAAAAGGACAGTTATTCACTAACTCATGACTGGCTGATTATTTTGCAGTAATAACCTGCTTCTCTAAAGAAAAAATCTGTACTTTGAACCATGATAACTCTTAAATCAAAAGTAACAAAACTTGTAGGGAAAAATGACATTTACAGTTAAAAATATTGATTTATGTACACCAGAACTTTGTGTCAGGTGTTATTACATTTCACATGTATGAAATAAGAAAATGACTTTCCATCAGTGGAACCTATTATTTGGAATGAATTGGAATTGTGGAATTAAAAAAAGATAGTCAACTTGTCTTACACCTATGCTGTAAAATCCAATCTTAGGTTCCCTTTTTAAAATGAACCTGTAAGAGGAAATTTCTTCAAATAATTATATCATGCTCTATAAATAATATATTCAAATGTAGCATTGAAAGCTATGCACTATTATTTTATGTCATATTTTATTTAATGAATTTCAGCTATTCCACATAAATATTGACATCTGTCATTCAACACACCTGATTTTTTATGAGTTTATTGTTTTTGTTTCTTTTTGGACTAGACATGACTGAAACACTTAAACACATAGCTGCTAGGGGCCAAAGGGCCAAGACCTCTGCCTAAGGCATCACAGATTGGACACCGGCAACTCTAGAGGCACCATTCACACAACTGAACCTGGGCCGTGTTCTAGGCACACTATCAACAAGAAACAATCTCATCAGAGATAATTGAAGTGTTTCAGGACATGAAGCCAACTATCAACTATATTTAAGATTCATGATTAAGCTTAGTGAGGATGGCATGCAGGGTTAAAATAAATCAGAATTATTCTTAGAAAAAAGGGGTGTGATTTTGTGCAACTTAGCTTAACTCATTCAGTATCAGTTACCTCACATGTAAAGGAACATTGATCTATTCTTCAAGAGTTTATTATGAGACTTAAGTAAGATAATTTATTACAGCACCAGTCCTATGGTTTAGCTCAGAATATTCCTGTCTTCTGAAATAATTTCTATCAACCAATTTATCCCCACTTTTCATTAAAAAATACTAGCTATTTAAGGTTTTCAAGTCAGATATTAAGTATTTCAATGGTGCATAGTTGTAATTTTTAAATATATTTTATATCATAATGTTCAAAATACATTTATAATTATAGTATTCTTATTAAAGATTTAAAAAGTTTATGTAATGAGGAATGCCAGCAAAATTGTTGTTACTTCCCTTTTATACAATATAAAAGTAAAGATGTTGATAAATTTAAAATAAACTGTGAATTGTAGTTTATTTATGCTGTACTTTACTTGTAAATTATCAAGTATTGGTTTTTTAATTTGTTATAGATGCAAGACTGGAGAGATATATACACACACACACACACATATGTGTATACACACACATATATACACATACATACACATATATATACATATATACACACATATGTACACACACACACATATATATATGATATATCTGTAACTGAGAAGCTGTTTGAGAAACCTTCTACCGCCACGGTCAAAATGGATCATGCTTCATCATCTTACATGAGGAAACATGGTCAATTCCCACATATGCATACATCAATTGCCAGGCTTGTGGTCTTGTCTGTATTCATTGACTTGGCTAAGTTCTAAGAATCACAACTCCAGCATCTTCAACAAATCTTTAACTTTCAGTTTTTTATTTCTTTATCATTTGTCATTGTATTAATATTTTGTTATTTTTATTATTTAAAATTTATTTATTTTTTATTTAAAATATTTATTATTTAAAATATTATTTAAATAAATTTCATAAATAAAAATCTCCAAGGACCTAATTTATTTTTATAGCATCAACTGCTATTTGCACTTAATGATAATATATGCTTAGGTTATACTTTCTTTCATTTTCTCATCTATACCTATCAAAATAATATATTCGTAGAAACAACCTCCGAGCAGAAAACTTGAAATATAATGAATAACTTGATGCTACATAGGGTTTTTTTTTTAAATTAAAATCCATATGTATCAGTAATTGTTCTGTTATGTATGAAACAGATAATGAAAAAGGAAAATAAAAATGAGACAAACTCAAGCGTGAAAACACAAAGAGCATATTTTACTACAATATCTTTGTATGCAGGACAAAGGAAGTTTATATACTGAAAATACCTAAAAGTATGCATTTATGAAAGTCACAAAGTACAAATACACGTTATTTTCAGTGCATAGACTATGTAGTATTTCAGGTAAATGTCATTACATGTAAAACAAATATTTCTGCCATATTAATTGTATATTTATATTAATACATTACAATTTTAAAAATAACTCTTTTAGCTCATATATATGCATACAATATGTATAACCTTCAATGTCTTGTAGAGGCACAGTAGCTTCAGAATTATTTATTGGTTTTGCTTTACCACCTATTTGAGGCTTTGTTATTAGATAATGAGATAAATTATTTCATTGGATATTGTTTATGAATAAGCCCTTTGTCATTATGAAGTGCCCCACTTTATCCCTGGTAATATCTGTTGTTCTGAAGTCTAGTTTCTCTGATATTAATAAATTCATTTCAGGATTCTTGAGTTGGTATTTACCTGCTATATTCTTCTCCATTTATCAGTTTTACTCTGTCTAAAACTCTATATTTTTAATCACTTTTTTTAAATTGCTTATATTTTTGTCTTAAAAAAATTAATATGACTATGTCTGCTTTTGAATTGGTGTGTTTAAAACTGTACTATTCCACATGATAGCCACTAGCCACATGTGGCTGTTGGGCTTTTAAAATATTGCTAGCGTACATTGGTATCTTAGATAGGTGCTGTAAGTATAAAATACACTCCAGATTTCAATAATTTACAAAAAACATAATACATATTATTATTAATTTTTATTTTGATTATATGTTGAAATAATCTTTAAAATATTTGTTTAGAATATAATAGTGAAATCAAATAATCTTTTTGTTTCCTAATGAAGGTAATAGAAAATATGAAATTATATTTGTGAATCAAACAATTTTCATATTGAGAAGTCCTGATTTAGAAAATTTATATCAAGGAAATAGTTGTTTTTTATTTTTATTTTTTGTGAGACAAGGTCTCACTCTGTCACCCAGAATGGAGTGCAGTGGGACAATCACGGTTCACTGTAGCCTTGACCTCCCAGGCTCAGGCGATGAGCCAGCTAAGCCTCCTGAATAGCTGAGACTACAAGCACAGGCTACCATGCTTGGCTAATTTCTTGGTATTTTTGTAGAGACTGAGTTTTGCCATGTTACCCAGGTTGGTTTTGAACTCCTGGACTGAAGTAATCTACCCACCTCGGCCTCCCAAAGTGTTGGGATTACAGGAATGAGCCATTGTGCCTGGCCTTCATTTGTTATTTCCTTTTTCTAGAAGAACTTTTGCAAACTTCCTTATAGTACTAGTCAAATGACAAAAAAGTCTCTCCGATTTATATTTCTAAAACATCTTTATCTTCAGTTTTTTAAAATACTTTTACTGGATATAGAATTCTGGGTATTTTAAATCTTATCATTCCCCCTCTATCTGTGTTTGTTTTTGTTATTATTTTCTGGCTGTTTTAATAGATTTTTAATAATTAATAATTATTTTCAGCAATCTGATGCACTTGGTGTGATTTATTTTATGTTTATTCTCTCCTGTGGTTTATTTTATGTTTATCCTACTTAAAATGATTTTTTACCTTCTTAGATCAGGGATTTTTATAATTTATAAAATTATTTAAAACATTATTATAATAAAAATTATTATTATAAAATTTTATAATTTTATAATTTACATCATATTTAAAAAAATTATGGTCATCATTAAAATTTATTTTTCTTTTTTTCCCATCTTCATTGCAGAATTTCAACAGTATGCATGTATTCCACTGGTCACTGTGGGTCTATTCCTTGTTTACAAAAAAATTTTCAGTCTTGCTTTTTCAGTTTGTAAAAATGTCTGTTGGTATGTTTTCAGGCTCATTGACAGTTTATTCTGCAATATCATATTTTTTGTAATAACCAAACTGTTCATTTTAAAAATCTCAAATATTTTATATTTAATATATGGAAATTCCATTCATGCTTTTATATATCTTTCACTTATTATGTTCAAGTTTTCTTTTAGGTCATTGAGCATAGTAATAATATTTATAACAGGTATTTTAACGTTTGCATCTGATTATTCATTTTCTCTGTGATTTCGATTAATTTAATCTTTTTTTCTTCATATTTTCCTGCTTCACATACCTTATTTTTGCTTGGATGCAGTAAATCATGGAATTATGTTTTGACTGCAACAATTCAAAGAGTATTGTACTTTGTTTTGGCATACAGATAAATTATTTCAGATTAGTTTTATCTTTTAGAGATAGCTTTTAAGTTTGCTTCCGTGTGTCTATACTACTCTTTACCTTTATGCTAATCTGTCACCAGTAATAGGGCATGACCCTTTGGAGGTCTTTCCTTAGTGCCCTGTGTGTTATAAGGTGTATTGACTTCCCAGACATAGGAATTCTGGGAATGTTTTCACCTTCTATTTACTGGTGGTTCTTTCCTGGATCTTGGGAATTTCAAGCCCTTATTTCACACACAGGACAGCATATTCTAGCAAAATATGGTTTATCAATATATGAGCCCTCTCTTCATTCAGAGAGACTAAAGTACCGTTTGGGTACCAACTCCTCTGGCTATTGTCTATGAGTTGTTTCACTTTTCAGGGATCACCGTCCTCTCTTATGTGTTGACCATCCTTTTTATTTTTATTTTTATTTTTATTTATTTTCCGGGACGGATCTCGGCTCACTGCAAGCTCCACTTCGAGGGTTCATGCCATTCTCCTGCCTCAGCCTCCCAAGTAGCTGGGACTGCAGGCACCCGCCACCAGGTCTGGCTAATTTTTTGTATTTTTTAGTACAGATGAGGTTTCACTGTTTGTCAGGGTGGTCTCGATTTCCTGACCTTGTGATCCACCCGCCTCGGCCCCCCGAAGTGCTGGGATTACAGGCCTGAGCCACTGCGCCTGGTCAAAGGTGAGTATTTTTTGGCAGTTAACTTATTTAATATAATACCTTAGAGCTTCAAGTAAGATTGACATTCTACCAAGATTACCATGTTCATTTGTAACTTTGTGAATTACCTGACATGATTTCCGTTGGTGGGTCCTTCTACCTCTACCTGATAGTCTCATTTTTTTTTTTTTTTTTTTTTTCCCGGATTTTTCAGGTCAGGTAATTTTTTTTCATTTTCCAGGAAAAAAAAAATCTACCAATATTTGCTTTCAAATTTTGTTGTTTTGTTATAAACTGTACATTTCTCTTGTCCTAGCCCTTCCATTTTCGTTTTCAGAAAAACGATTTCACAACTCGAATAATTTAATATTGACAAATTCTCTATATTATCAGTTGATCACTCTACCCCTCTAGATAATACAGATGCCTTTGACTAAATGAAAAATGTAACTTAAATAAATATGAACCAAAAAAACAAAGACTAATATATTAGAATACGATCTTTTGACAATAAAAACCCATAATTGGTAGCATAATTGCTACCATAACTTTTATATTTCTAGCAAAATTCAGTTTGTTCAAAATTGAGAAGACAAAGTACCAAGAAGAAATAAGTAAATCTATAATTATAGTAAACTACACACACACACACACACACACACACACACAATCTCTCTCTTTCCTCCAAAAACTGATAAAGCAAACGCTCCCAAAAATTTACAAATGTATTGAAGAGTTGAACAATAAAATCAATATAATTAACACTGTTCATTTAATAATATATTAAGATCTTCTCTATTGAAGACAAAGTTGTTTTCCTATATACATTTATTTTATTGTCCATTTCTTATTGTTTGAAACCACATTTTATTCCAAGTGTCAATGCCTTATTTCTTCCATGTGTTCAGGAAGGGTGTCCATGAGCTAGAAAGAGGAGATAGTGATTCATGTAAGCCAATTGCAATAGGTTGAATAATTGTGACCACCAAATTCATATGTTGAAACTGTAATCTCAATGTAATGATTTTTGGAGGAGGGAGACATTTAGGAGGCAATTAGGTTGCCTTCAAAAGGGTAGAGCCCTCATGAATGAAGTTAGTGCTCTTAACAGAAGAGGCCAGAGAGCTAGCTAGTTCCCTTTGTATCATATGAGCCCACAACAAGACGATGATTGTCTGTAAACTAAGAACAGGGCCTTCACTAAGAGTCTGACCATACTGGCAACTTGTTCTAGACTTTCAGTCTCCAGGACTGTGAGATATATTCATTTGTTTTTGAAAACTCCAGCCTATGGTATTTTGTTACAACATCTAGAACTAAGACATAAATGAGCACCAAAAGGGAAGTGCTGTTGTAACAATTATCTAAAGACGTGAAAGCAGTTTTGGAACTGGGTAATGAGTATTGGAGAAGAATTTTGAAATACATGCTAGAAGAAACTGAGATTGTCATAAAATGATTTTTAAAAGTAATATTGGTGAGGGCTCAGAAAGAAAGGAGAGCCTAGAGAAAACTTACATCTTACAGAATAGATAAATAATCATGTATCCAATGTTGATATAATTATGGGCAGTAAAGGCAATACTGATGGGGTCTCAGATGAAAATGAAGAACATATTATTGGATAATGAAAAAAATATTATCCTTGTTATAAAGTAACAAAGAAGTTACCTGAATTGCATTTGTGTTTTAATGTTTTGTGGAAAGTAGAACTTGTAAGTGGTGAAATTGGATATTTAGTTGAGGACATTTCTAAACCAAGTGTTAAAGGCATGGCTTGGTTCCTCTTGACTGCTTGCAGTAAAATGCAAGAAGAGAAATAACTTTAAACCAGCATTTTTAAGCAAAAGGGAACTTGAACTTAAAGATTTAAAATATTCTCAGTCAATTCCTATTGCAAATAATAAGTATGGCCAAGAAACAGTTTGATAAGGAGATTAACATGGGTGTAAATCACAAACTTAATCAGTCAACTCAGCAGAAAACCTGACAATCTGAACTAAAGAGGAAGGAGACAGAAGAAATAGAGAAAGACTCTCTGACTTCTTCTATTTCACAGGATGGGAGATAGAGCTATTTGGCTACAAATGCACATTTCATTATAATGCTATACAATAGGTTATACAGTATGTTTTATATAACATTATCATAAATAATATATACATATATTCTATAATGTATAATATATTTGATGTAATAAAGTCAATTTTTTTCTTTCCTTCCTTCTTTCTTGAGTTTTCTAAGTCCTGTAATCTTTGTAATTATCTGTTTCTATCTAAACAGATGTTCCATTCTTTTCTCATAGTGACTCCCTTAAATGCTCTATGATCTGTTTATTAAAATGCATTATATAACCAGTAAACAATTCTGTATTAAGTGAGAAAAACAAAAATATCAATTCTTAGTACCCGGACAGAAGAATATGAAAATGGTCTTTGTATACAAAATTAATTAAAAACTGTTAGCCCAACAAACAATAATTTCAAAGATTTTAGATTTCTGATATTAGAAAATACTCTCGAGAACGGTCTCTGTGAAGGAGTTGGGAAGCAGGAGGAGTTGGGTGGCCTCAACACAGGCCTTGTCGATCTCATGGACATTTATGAACCTGGGATGACATTAACATATTTCTCAAATTAAAGCAAGGAGACGAGCTTTTGTATCCCTTCATCTATCATTTACGAGATATAGGCATACCTAAGGTATCAATCTTAGCCTTGGGAAAAGAAATGAGTACCTTGGGACTAGAGGAGGAATGGTGTGGTAAACCACAGCACCCGCTGGCTTCATATAATGTTTATCTCATCCCATAATAGCTATATCAGAATTCTGACTGGTTCCTTTTTCTAGGGAAACCTGACTGCAGCTGGTCTCAGAGTTGCAACTAACATGCAAATCTTTTATCACTACTGTCTAATCTCAATTTCTTTGTCCTTACCTGGTAATGTTTTGGGGGTCTACATGGCTTACTATGTTTGTTCACCCCGACTTTTATTCCTGAGGGTTTTTTGGCCCTTGTCATATCTTTCCCAGTCAGTGGCTACTTTATTGGTCCATTTGCCATAAAACCTGAGCAGAATCTTTCAAAAGATGATCCAGAAAATCAATCAAGGTGACAAACACATTCTTTCCTGATGGCATTTGTAACTCAGTCCTTCCTTCTATTGATAATGAAGGTCTATTTTCCTGACCAAAATGGTGTCTACCTTCCTTGCCTCCTGGTCTCTTGGATCAGTTAGTAGTCTTAACTAAAAGTTTAAACTTCTAATATTCACCTGTGTACAAATTTCCATCTCTGACAACATAGAGTAAATAGTGAACAATTTACAAACTCAGTGTCTGTCGATTTTTAAGGTACCCAGATAGTACCTATCTTCTCTCTCTGAGTTTTAAAACACTAAGAAACAGATATAGGAGTTGGGCAGATCGTGATCAAAATATTGTTTTTCTTTTTATCTGATAGAGGCAAGGTTATAACTTAAGTGTGTGGCAATATTGGGCTTCCTCTTTCAGGACCACAATTGAGCAGGCTCACTTAGAAGTTTGTTAGATAACTGCAGGCCTCTTTTTATTGGATAGTCTTCAATAATTTAAGTTTATGACATTTAAGAACAGAGCAGAACATTTGTTCTTTGAAAGCGAAGGCACCCTAAGAAGAAAAGAAAGGTGTGAGCAAGCAGAATTCATCCCAACACTTACTTTTAATAATTTTATAATTCATTTCTCATCTTCTTAGACAACATGGGTACCTTTGGTATATTTTTATGGAAGAAAAAACTTAAGTTGAGATGTAAGATAAAGAATACAATTATATTGACCACTTCCAGGTTAGGCAGGATCTGTGAATGCGAGTGCTGACTCTCGTTCATTGTATATATATATATATATATATATAATTTAGAAATCATTTATTAACCTATTTTTTTGGAGCATAAAAGATTCCCATGTGCATCGAGGCATTATTCTTAATCTTCCATCTCAATATGCATAGCTATATAGTTTTGTTTCCTGAAATAAATTTGACCAAAGGTCATCACAAGAGGATACTTGGACCTCAACCTACATCTTAGTTTCTCTCCACAATCAGAAATAGTAAAGAAGTTCCAATGCCTTTTTGTTCTTCACCTAAACTTCTTTTATTATTACCCAGGTGTTGTAAAAACAAACAAATCAGTAACACTAAGGGTACTAACTCAACGACTCTATCTTTGCCCTATCCTTGAAATGTTTAGGTCTTTTGGCTTTGGCTCAGATCTGAGATTTCCACAGCAATATTTCAGTTCATAATAATCTCTCAATTTCTTGAGGACAATCAACATTTATTTTCAGTACTATTCAGTATTTTTTCACAGTGAGTACTACCATAAATCTTGTTTCCTCTTTTATATATTAATGATTAATGATGTTTGAATACTGTCTCATTGCTAAATAACTGAATTATGGCTGAATGTGTGATACTTCTTATGACCTTGAGTTGTTAATTTCAAAGTATGTGCTATGTTTAGGGACATTATTTCTGTAATGAAGAAGGTGAAGGGATTTCTACGTGAATGGTATATTGGAAGGAGACAAAGGGTTACTGCCTATATTTGAGTATGTTAAAAAAAAAAAGGTGAAAAAGAAAATACATTTCACATAGTATGTTTTGATAAGTCCTAATTCTTCTCAAATGTCAAACCTTGACAAGTTACTTAAACTCTGATACAAATTCTCTATTTTCAAAATGGTACAGGTAATAGTAATTAATTCAAAATGCCATTATAAGAATTAGACATAATCATTTGAGTATAATATCTGGCAGAATTTAGTCACTCAATTCAGTCTCAACTAAATTGTATTATATCCCAAATTATTGTTCTATACATTATAGGAAATATCTTGATCGCAATCCTTTTCTATTTTGATTCCTCTCCAGAAGTTTTAGTCAAAATTTCTGAAGTCCTTTTTATTTTAATTTTGTCTTAAAAAAACAATACTCTGAATGGTCAATGTTTTAGCAGTGGTTTTTGAAGTAAAACGAATGCTATGATTAATATGAAGAGTAGAAGAAGTAGGTAAATTTTCTAAAATGCAATCGAATTTGTGACGATCTTGTTCAAGTTATATTATGAAAAGTTCTTCAACATTAAACAAAAATGATCAATTTGAGACAGTGAATCCCTCTTTAAAAATAATTGGAAATCAAATTTGTAATTAAGACTTAGTTAATTCCTCTGTGCCTGTTGTAAATTTATTTTCACATTTTGAAAGATGTTAATATTTCTGTATTTTCAGATGAGTGAGTTGGCTGAAGCTCGAACTCACTTAAGCCTTTGTTTCCTTTTGCTTAATGTTGTTTAAAGATGGCATACATCTTTCATTTCTTCCAAATAAAAATGTGGTGCCCAGCCAATATCATACTGAATGGGCAAAAACTGGAAAAATTCCCTTTGAAAACTGGCACAAGACAGGGATGCCCTCTCTCACCACTCCTATTCAACATAGTGTTGGAAGTTCTGGCTAGGGCAATTAGGCAAGAGAAAGAAATCAGGGGTATTCAGTTAGGAAAAGAAAAAGTCAAATTGTCCCTGTTTGCAGATGACATGATTGTATATTTAGAAAACCCCATTGTCTCAGCCCAAAATCTCCTTAAGCTGATAAGCAACTTCAGCAAAGTCTCAGGATACAAAATTAATGTGCAAAAATCACAAGCATTCTTATACACCAGTAACAGACAAACAGAGAGCCAAATCAGGAATGAACTTCCATTCACAATTGCTTCAAAGAAAATAAAATACCTAGGAATCCAACTTACAAGGGATGTAAAGGACCTCTTCAAGGAGAACTACAAACCACTGCTCAGTGAAATAAAAGAGGACACAAACAAATGGAAGAACATACCATGCTCATGGATAGGAAGAATCAATATCGTGAAAATGGCCATACTGCCCAAGGTAATTTATAGATTCAATGCCATCCCCATCAAGCTACCAATGAGTTTCTTCACAGAATTGGAAAAAAACTGCTTTAAAGTTCATATGGAACCAAAAAAGAGCCTGCATCTCCAAGACAATCCTAAGTCAAAAGAACAAAGCTGGAGGCATCACGCTACCTGACTTCAAACTATACTACAAGGCTACAGTAACCAAAACAGCATGGTACTGGTACCAAAACAGAGATATAGACCAATGGAACAGAACAGAGTCCTCAGAAATAATACCACACATCTACAGCCATCTGATCTTTGACAAACCTGAGAAAAACAAGAAATGGGGAAAGGATTCCCTATTTAATAAATGGTGCTGGGAAAATTGGCTAGCCATAAGTAGAAAGCTGAAACTGGATCCTTTCCTTACTCCTTATACGAAAATTAATTCAAGATGGATTAGAGACTTAAATGTTAGACCTAATACCATAAAAATCCTAGAGGAAAACCTAGGTGGTACCATTCAGGACATAGGCATGGGCAAAGACTTCATGTCTAAAACACCAAAAGCAACAGCAGCAAAAGCCAAAATTGACAAATGGGATCTAATTAAACTAAAGAGCTTCTGCACAGCAAAAGAAACTACCATCAGAGTGAACAGGCAACCTACAGAATGGGAGAAAATTTTTGCAATCTACTCATCTGACAAAGGGCTAATATCCAGAACCTACAAAGAACTCAAACAAATTTACAAGAAAAAAACAAACAACCCCATCAAAAAGTGGGCAAAGGATATGAACAGACATTTCTCAAAAGAAGACATTCATACAGCCAACAGACATATGAAAAAATGCTCATCATCACTGGCCATCAGAGAAATGCAAATCAAAACCACAATGAGATACCATCTCACACCAGTTAGAATGGCAATCATTAAAAAGTCAGGAAACAACAGGTGCTGGAGAGGATGTGGAGAAATAGGAACACTTTTACACTGTTGGTGGGATTGTAAACTAGTTCAACCATTATGGAAAACAGTATGGCGATTCCTCAAGGATCTAGAACTAGATGTACCATATGACCCAGCCATCCCATTACTGGGGATATACCCAAAGGATTATAAATTATGCTGCTATAAAGACACATGCACACGTATGTTTATTGCAGCACTATTCACAATAGCAAAGACTTGGAATCAACCCAAATGTCCATCAGTGACAGATTGGATTAAGAAAATGTGGCACATATACACCATGGAATACTATGCAGCCATAAAAAAGGATGAGTTTGCATCCTTTGTAGGGACATGGATGCAGCTGGAAACCATCATTCTTAGCAAACTATCACAAGAACAGAAAACCAAACACCGCATGTTCTCACTCATAGGTGGGAACTGAACAATGAGATCACTTGGACTCAGGAAGGGGAACATCACACACCGGGGCCTATCATGGGGAGGGGGGAGGGGGGAGGGATTGCATTGGGAGTTATACCTGATGTAAATGACGAGTTGATGGGTGCAGCAGACCAACATGGCACAAGTATACATATGTAACAAACCTGCACGTTATGCACATGTACCCTACAACTTAAAGTATAATAATAATAAATAAATTAAAAAAAAAAAATGTGGTGCCTTACCATTTAGATTACTATTATTTTGTTCTTGTGAGAAAAAGATATAAATATATGTATAAATGATATATGATGTATACAACATGCTTATATGTACAAAATTAAATTTTCCAAATTTTAACCCAATATCAGAACAATTTATTTTTTATTTAATATTATTTTTATTGAATATTGTATTGCTGTTTAATATCTTTGATAGGTTTCTTTCTTTTTCTGAATTATGTATTTTCTTCTTCTTTTTTTTTTAATTATACTTTAAGTTCTAGGGTACATGTGCACAATGTGCAGGTTTGTTACATATATATACATGTACCATGTTGGTGTGCTGCACTCATTAACTCGTCATTTATATTAGGTATATCTCCTAATGCTATCCCTCCCCCATTCCCCCTCCCCACAATAGGACCCGGTGTGTGATGTTCCCCTCCCTGTGTCCAAGTGATCTCATTGTTCAATTCCCACCTATGAGTGAGAAAATGCGGTATTTGGTTCTCTGTTCTTGCGATAGTTTGCTGAGAATGATGGTTTCCAGCTGCATCCATGTCCCTACAAAGGACACAAGCTCATCCTTTTTTATGGCTGCATAGTACACATACATATGATAAAGTTTATTTTATAAATTAGGCACAATAAAACATTAAAAATAATTAATAATAAAATACAATAATTGTACTCAGAAAGACATGCAATTAAAAACTTACAAATTGTTCATTTCTGGAATTTTTTATTTAATGTATTTTAACTGCAATTGACTGCAGGTTACTGAAATTACAAAAGCAAAACTTCAGATAATGGGAGACTGCTATATGCAGAATATACAAATAGGGTATTCCAGGAGTTTGGAAATGGTGCACCAACTCAAAATTCCCTTCAAGAAATGAAGAGGTTTTTTTTGTTTGTTTTGTTTTGTTTTGTTTTGTTTTGGAGGTGGCTACATGAGTAAAAGTTTGAAATGAAATTAAGAGTTAACCTGAAATGGTGTGAGGGTTGGAGTGAGATAATATTCCAGGCAGCATTGCTGTAACAAACTAGGAACTCCATGAGACACCACCAAAGACTCATATTAGGAAATCACTTAACAATTAACCGAGACTTAGTTAAAACACAACAACTACCAAGAATGTTTTCAAAATACTACATGATGAAACAATGTAGAAGGCCTTGTGTGCTATCTAATAAAGAATCTGCGTGTTTGTATGTTAAGTATTGTTCTAAAAGTTTTTGTTATTTTACTACTACCTGCCCAAATAAATAACTAAAGAAAATCTACAATATCTTGACAGAACATATCTGCAGAAATTACTTACCCTGTTGCTTTCAATTTTGAAGTAGTTTATGAATTTGAAGTTAACAAAATCGATTTTATTACTACCTTTAATGTCTCATGGTATCCTTTATTTCTAAGTGTTCCTGAAGCTTAGAGCAATTGCAATTTTTCACATACTTCACATAAGAAGACATGAATTTATTCTCATGAGAGCTTGTCTAATGCTTCTACTCCTGTCAGTAGAATTGCCTTTAGGCTATGATAAGTACATTTATTTTTGTTTCTTTTTTTTACACTGGTGATAGTTATATTAGCCTCCTTCAGTTTTAACAAGGAGTTATTGTCCAGAAGTTTGAAAGCAACTGAAATTGCAGAAGTCCATAATTAATTACTGAGACAAATAAGTCTTTACTGTTCAAGTAAATTTGTACTTTTAGAATTACAGAAATACAAACTCCTCAAGCCACACAGCAAAACTGAGCCAGGCAACAAACCACTGCTGTAGTCAGGAGGCAGTAATATCAGTAACAGCAACAGGATGAAGGTGATCAATCTGGTAAAGGTTCCCTGCTAATATGGTTTGGCTCTGTGTTCCTACCCAAATCTCGTGCTGTGGTAATTCCCAGTGTTGTTGGAAGAGGGAGTGAGGTGATTGAATCATGGGAGAGGACTTCCCCTTGCTGTTGTGATGAGAGCTGTCAGATCTGATTGTTTGAAAGTATGTAGCACCTCCCACTTCCCTCGCTCTCTCTTTCCTGCAGGCCATGTGAAGATGTAGCATCTTCCCTTTCACCTTCTGTCATGATTGTAAGATTCCTGAGGCCTCCCCAGAAGCCAAAGCCTATACAGCCCACAGAACCATGAGCCCACTAAATATCTTTCCTTTATGAATAACCTGGTCTTAGGTACAGCTTTTTAGTAGTGTTAGAATGAACTAATACACCTGCCATAAAAGTGTTGCTTTTTCTTTACCTATTTTCCATTTAAGTTAATATGAAATAAATTTTGAAAATGTATCTGACTGGAAGAGTACGAACAATGTCTGAAATTCTAGCTGTAAGGAGCTTTGGGAAAATGTTGCTTATAAACGTTTCATCTTCTAAATTATTGGGAGCTGTTATAGGAGGGCTGTAATATCAGTATCGATAAGCCCATACATCATCTCTCTGGGACTAACATTTATTCAATTTCCATATATATGCCTTCCCTCCGTATTTAAGCTTCTTGATGAAAAGGTTAACAAAAATAAACACATACAATACCATGTTGTTATAGCATTTATAAATGAAAACAGGCCCCCAGATGTTTTATAAGTTATTGTATCCCTTTAAGTGATTTTTCTTATGGTTCAGCCATAATCTTGTTTGGATGATCTATAATCTCACCACTAAATTCTAATTTTAACAGCACCAGCAAATATGATTCAAAAATAGCTTAGTGGGGCAGGTTAGATAAAAAAATTGAAAATCTTAGTCAATATAAATATATACATAAAAAATCAAGGAAGAAATTATTGATACTTACGTCATTCTTCATTTCTTTCCTTCATCTGTATGTTACTTCTCCCCTCAACCAGCATTTTAAGCTTATTATTCAACTCTTGGAGCAACACAAATCTTTTCTTTTTCAGTACTTGGTGGTCCTGCATGCATCACATTACTGTTATTCTCTATTAACATCTATGAAGGGACATTGGTAACTGAAGTAATTATAGTCAGTTTCAGGATTAATTCAGTTCCAGAGGTATATTTCCATTTCCATGTTAGCAACTATACCATTCTAATTCCTTGATAATCAAGACTAATTTTACAAGCAACCTCCCTTTTTGCCTGTTCCATTATGATCATGTGGTGTCTAAATGGCCACATGACCATATCAATAGCTCCTTTAATGTAACCATTGTTGTATACCCAGTGTGATTGTCTCTCCCTTGGGGGCTAAGTCCTCCAAACAAGCAAGATCCAAAACAAAGGAGATGGAAAACTGAAAAAATATTCAAATAGCTCATTAGATGTAAGAGTATTAGATAACTTCCTCATTTCCTTGGCTTATTATTTATCCTTGAATTTCCAGTTTTAACAAAGTATTTTTATTAATAGTTAATCAAAATAAGCTGCAATAGATTCATCAAATTCCATTTTGTTCTTTAAATTTGACCATGTTCTGAGTTAGGGTGGTATGAAACGTGTGCAGTGAATAGAGTTATCAGTTTACAACATGGCTAAGTCAGTAGGACACTAACAGTAACTCATCCCTCTTTTCCTGATGTCTTAAAAACATAACATATCTAAAGTCCCTCTTTCAAGGACAGCATGCATAATGCACACAGATAAAATAATGTATACTTGAATATTTAGGGACAGGGACAGACAACTGCATTTGGTCAGGAGTAGCTTTGAGACAATCAGATGCTTTTGCCCCTAGTGGTCAAGTAGTATATCAGGTATCTGTGATATGATTCATGCCATAACCTGATGGATAAATTAAAACACAGGACAGGTGACCAGTAAGAAAGATGAGAAATCATTAGATGAAAATATGATGCAAAAGTATTTGTGCAAAAACACAAAATGTTAGAATAGATGCAAAAATGTTTGTGGGAAATAGAGTCTGACTAGTCCTGCTATCCAACATATAGAGGATAGTAAATATTTTTAGGACATTGATGTTGCCTTAAATTCTTGTGTGCGTGTGTGTGTGTGTGTTTTCCTTTTTTATTTGGCAAATGCTAGAAGTAGAATGCATCATGTAGTCATCTGTCACCTGTATATCATATTTTCATGTGTTGATTTGTCATCCATACATCAGCTATCAATGTAGTTTCTGTTTAAATATTTTCTCCACTTTGTGTTGAATTTTTTTGTTTGGTTTTCCCTTTTTATATTGAGTTGAGAGAATTCCTTTTTATATTCTCAATACAAATTCTTTGTTAAATATGTGATTTGCAAATATATTGACTTACATGTGGTGTATTCATTCACTCCATAGGGAATGAAAAGGTACTTAAAAGTTTGTGGATGATGACTGTTTATTAATGGTTTATCTTATTGATTTTGCTTTTGGTGTCATATCTAAGAAAATGTTGCCTAAATCAAGACTACACATATTTTCTCCTCTGTTTACTTCAAGAAGATAATTTTGTAGAAAATTCACATGTCGTTAATATTATGTGTTTCAGCTTTAGGGTAGGGGCTGGTTTGCTAGTTTCTTTTTCTCAATGTTTCTACTCTACTCTTAGCTTTAAGTTTTCTCATGAAAGTTAGTGCCTCAGAGAGTGTCTTTTTCATATTCTTGTCACTTCTTTAGTAAACTGTTCTTGCTTGCACTTGCTGGCTAGCCTGTTGGTGGGTGCAGCAGGTTTAGTTAGTTAGTTTGTATGTTTGTTTTTGAGACAGAGTCTCACTTGTCACCCAGGCTAAAGTGCAGTGGGTCGATCACAGTTCACTGCTGCTTTGACTTCCTGGGGTCAAGTCATCCTCCCACCTCAGCCTCCCGAGTAACTGGAACTACAGGTGCATACCACCCTGCTGACTAATTTTTGTATTTTTGTTAGAGACAGGGTTTCATGATGTTGCTCAGGCTGGTCTTGAACAGCTGGGCTAAACTGATCGGCCCACCCAAGCCTCCCAAAGTGCTGGGATTACATGCATTAGCCACCATGCCAGGCCAAGAGTTCTTGACTGTCTTGAACAAACCTCAGTCTTATACACTCCCTGTTGCCTTTAGACTCTCTCAGTTGGTTTTTACCACCCTAGCTGTTGGGTATCCCTTATGATTGGGACTCAGGACTTTTTGTGTACTTCCTCTTAGGCTGAGTTTTTTCCCCTTTCCTCCTGCAGCAACCAGTCTTCACTTGTGTCCTGGAAGCAACAGAGTTTGTTAACTTTCCTCAGAAGCTTAACGCCTTAGGTGCCTGGAATCCCAGCACTTTGGGAGGCCAATGCTGGAGGATCACTTGAGGGCAGAAGTTCGAGACCAGCCTGGTCAACAAGGGGAAACTCCGTCTCCACTAAAAATATAAAAATTAGCTGGGTGTGGTGGCGGGTGCCTGTAATCTCAGCTACTTAGGAGGCTGAGGCTAGAGATTTGTTGGAACTGGGGAGGTGGAAGTTGCAGTGAGCCAAGATTGTGCCATTGCACTCACAGCCCAGGTAACAACAGTGAGACTCGGTCTCAAAAAAAAATAATTAATTAATTAAAAATTAGCTGGGTGTGGTAGCATGCATCTGTAGTCCCAGATACTTGGGAGGCTGAGGCACAAGAATGGCTTAAACCTGCGAGGTAGAGGTTGCAGTCAGTGGAGATCATGCCACTGCACTCCAGCCTGGGTGACAGAGTGAGACTCTGTCTCACAAATAAATAAATAAATAGAAACTTAACACCTGTAAAGTACATGGATGTGCTTTGGTCAACGAATAGGCTGAGGCAGTCATCCAGGCCAGAGTGACTCAGCAAGTTTAGGGTCCAGGCGCATACTCTCATTGTTATATAACCTGTTTGTGTAAGCTCATACTTAGCTCTGAGCCACTATTGTTTGAAAAAGGTATAACTGCCCTGCTGACACTGTACGGGCTTGTGCTCTCATGCCCAGAGAGAGAGAGAGAGAGAGAGAGAGAATAATGCTATTGACCCCTATAATGGAGATCCTATCGCCTTGAAGGGAGGCAGAGTGGCTCCAGGAAGCAATTTGTGCCCAGAAGGAAAGAGTTAAGCTGCTAATTCTGTAAGGGTGAGCTGACCTTGTAGGCCAGTCATACAGCTGTGTGTGGGAGCATCAGGAGCCACAGAGTTAGAGCCAGAGCAGGCTGCTGAGACAGAGAACAGTGTGAGAGAGCTGCTGATGAGAGAGCTGCTGAATAAAGCCATATTCACCTGCCTACAGCCACTGTGTGTTCTTTCAAACCTTCACTGCCCATTCATCCACTCTCCTTGGACCACAGCATGGGCCCAGCCTGACACTGGGTCTGACAACACCTTAGTTCTGTAGGAGAGAAGAATAACCATCAAAGTTTCTGCTCTTTTCCACAATGGCAACTGCTCTCCTCTTCCTTGCCTGCTCTAGCTGGGACAATTTTATCATCTCCTGCCTTGTTCTTAGTCTTTCTCCTGAGTCCCAGTGAAAATTGTTGAAGAGTGTTGAGCAGATTCATCCATCCCCTTGTATTTGGGTTTCTGTACTCGAAGGCTAACTAATACCCAAACTTTAGCAATTTGTTAAAAATTTAACCTACTGCTTCTGAATCACTTGCATGGTGATTCTGGCAAATGGAAGCCGGTGCTTGCAACCCTCTTCTTGGAAAGCCTTCCTTTTTTAGATTTCAGAATAACAACGTGCCTTGCAAATCAACTCTCTGTTGGCTTCCAAGAGAGTTGTGATTTCGTAGATCTTGTTTATTCATTTTGTTAAATGAAGTGCTGTTCTTTACAGCTTTCTATATTCTAATTGTTGGCTCCTTCAGCCGAAGAACTTAGCAAATAGTTAAATAACACAAATTTTATATCGATTTCTTCAAATAATTCAAGTAAAAAAATCAGTTAATTCCAACGACAGTTTAAATTTTTCATCCAACTTATGGACTCAGAAAAAAGCCCTTGAAATGTAATTTTGTCTCACGTGAAACATATGATATTATTGCTGTTACAAATAGTGTTAAAAGACTTTACATTAAACATAAATGTATTTGGAGTTTTTTGGTTATAACATTACAAACATTGATAAAATATATTATATGATTATAAAATATGTTATTTCTAAAGAAAGAACTTACAGACTAAAGAAGCATGTATTAACTGTAGTGAAATTAGAAGTCACTTGCATCAAAAATCATTGAAATTTTTACATAATCAAAATAGGCTTTTAAAGTAACCAAATATTGAAAAATTATGTTTATATCACACAGATTAATTTAACTATGTCATTTTTTAAATGAAGGTGATATTAGGAACAAAAAGAAATGTTAACATTACAGCATATTATTTCTTTATGTGTTAGCTTTATCAGTTGAATAGTGTGAATGCCTGAGATATTGAAGAACGAAATCAGATATCAGCAAATGCATCATAAAATTGCATTATAATTTTAAATAAGTATTTCATTTATCAAGGGTAGTTGAAAAATCTCTATAAAAATCAGTCAGATGAGCACTAAAATGTTAACATGTGAAGTTTTTATCAAATTGCCGTATTTAAAAAAAAACTGAAAACAGTTGAAACATTGCTAAAAGATGTTGAAACATATTGCTAAAAATAAAACAAGAGAGTAAACTGAACAAATTAAACAATGAGAGCTGAAAAATTATAAAAGTTTCTATTTTGAAATTATGTAACTATACTTTGAAATATTTAGACTTGTGGAAAGAAAATTTTAGGGAACCCCAATTTAGAACTAAATTAATTTATAATTGGCTCCAGAATTTACTGATATTGAACATGCTTATGATTTTGCAGCAGCTTGATTTGGTGAATAATTCAAAGAAATCATAGAAACAAATTATTTGTTGAGTTTTGTCTTCTAAAATATTTGTAAAAGAAGCAGCAAGTGTTGGCCAAAATATCCAAATATAAACTTTTCACATTTTTATATTAAAAATAATAAAAGTTAGATTATTCTCCACTCTGCAGAATTACTATGAATTTACTTGGTATTTCAGCATATATAGACAGAGCATAATGTCAATTAAAAATATTTTGTTGTTTTAAATAATATTAAAATAGAAAAGTCAATAGAGGTTTCAATATTTTGAAATTAACAAAAATTGCAATGTGTAAGTCTATTTCAGGCTATTTCCTTAAAATAGTAAACATAGACTATATAAAGGCATCCTTCAAATACACAGCAGTGGCAAAATGTCAAAAAAAAACGTGATATAAGAATTTCATTTTAACATGTGAATATATACTGAGTAATTATTCTTATTTTTAAACTGTTCAGTTAATCAAATTAGAAAGCTCTGTCTTGTTTTGTTCATAGTATTTTTAATTGTTTTTTGTTTTATTTTAGGAAGCATTTCAATTCTGGAAGTGGTGTTTAGTAGAACAATTCCATATGTTTGCCAAAATAATAAAACCACTTTTGCAGAGCAAAGATTACAGAAATTATGTAACTTAAATTATTTTTAGCTTCTCATTTCCCTCTCAAAATTTCTGGGTTTGAAATATTAACTTTACAGTGAAACTACTTATAGTATTACTGGATAGAAAGAAATTATTTTATTACATCACAAGCCAAAACTGTTACAGAAGACACGGGAGAACAGGGTAGCTAAGGGTGTGAATGGAATAGAAGGCACATATGTCTCAATTTTCAGTACCTCTAAAATCACAAAGAATGTAACGTAGCCATGGAACCTGTCATGTAGCCCAGCAGAATTTTATTTTTTGACCAAAAAATGTAGTTAAAAAAATTCACATGGTCATTAGTGAATGATTTGGGGGTTTATAATTTTCATAATCATACTCTAGATGTCAAATTTATAATCTTTTATTTTAGCTATCTATTAAACATTAGTGGACTAGAAAATATTTTGTATACAGCAGATATAGTTTTAAATCAAATTATCCAGTTAGTAGACTTGTAATTCTCATATTTTTATTCATTTTTTTAAAGGTAAGGAAACAGAGGCTCATGATATTCAAATAATTTACCTAATTTTAATAGGCTTGGAACAAAGTTCATATCTCAGCACTCATAACCTCCTGGGTCTTTACCATAGTCTCACACCATCTTTCCATTCATGTGTTTTGTTTTCATTCTGGGATTTCAAGGCAAATAATTTCCTAGGACAGAGTTATTTATATAATTTACCTTGGAGAACGTTCCATTTATTTATTATATGTTTATGTGTATTTGCACATGTGTAATTTGAAGATTTAGAGGCAACCTATTCTGAACAAACAACAAAACCTGTTCAGATATAATCTAGACCATGATAAAAGGATAACAATGAGCCAGATTAGGGAAAAGAAAAGGCTTAAAAAAAAAAAAGCCACAAGAAAGAATTAATTTAAAAGAAATGCCATAATGATAAGAATAATTTTGCTAAAATAAGAACTCATTTGTAAGTTGAAAATTAATTTAATTACAAGCCATCTATAATGGATAAGCAGAGTTAACATAAGCAGTGCTTTAAGTATCTTTATGGATGAAAAAGGGAGTAAGAATACAAGGAAAATATAAATTGAATATTGTTTAATGTGTGTAAATTTTTTGAAAATAATTTTTTATCAAAAAGCTTTATTCATAAGGTAGTATTAGATTATGATTAAACAGTTAATCTGAGAGAAGCTTTATAATCTTAGTCAGCAGTATATAATATGCCTGCATGATTATTAAATTTAAAATCTTTGAAAAAAATGAATTATCATATGGACATTTTGTAAGTCTATTTAACTGCTCTTTAAATTTAAAATTATTGGTAATGAAAGGAGTGTTATGTGTTTCTTTGATAAGTAAGCACTAAAGCAGTAAGTAAGGACTCTAATATGTATACTATGCTACCAATGACTTTACTGAAAAGGAATCACTTTATTTACAAATTCAAACCTGGATCTTAAAAGGCAGATAATCAGATTCAGTGTTGGGCAGACCTATGTGCACCTGTTTTCTACAAAACCACACTATAAAATTTCAACACTATATTATATCGTGGAGTACATTTATTTTTCTCCAAAAATAATCTGCAAAGCACCAAGCATCATCTTAAGAATGCAAAATATAACTCTTGCCAAATGAGCCATGCAGCATATAATGTAGGGTTTGTGAAACATAAAACATTAACTGAAAAGCTTTATAATGAGAGATGACTGCATTTATAGCAAACATCAATCTACAAAAAATGAGATTTAAGAAATGTGTAGACAGGTGTGATGGCTGACTTGATAAACAGCAGCTGTGATCTGTGTGCAGTTTCTAAGTGGAAGAATAAATAAAGAATTTTCAGTTGTTACATTTCTAGCTTTTGGTCTGTACACTAATTTAAATATAGTGATGATTTGACAATATTGTTGAGTCAGCTATTTCTTGATTAGCCATGATAATCGGCTGTAGAAGTCACACTAATAAAAGTCATAGAGAATATTCAAAATAAGCCAGAAATTTCAACCACCTCTCTTAAGAAAGGTTTTCATTTTGCTATAAGAACCAAGTAAAATAATAATTAATTATTAAAAACAAAATGCTAATTAATAACAAAGTATACCCAAAATTGAGGTCAATAGGGAAAACAAATCTGAAATGTGTCAATCAATAGCTAGCATTTGGGGTATGTTTATCATATACCAGACACTGCACTAAATTCTTTCGATGGATCACCTCATTTAATTCACAAAACAATACCATGAGGCAAATATTATTACAAACACCAGCAGGGAGACTGAAGCTTAGAATACACAAAACTATATTCAAGGCCATATAAATAATGGCCAAGGTTAATATCTAGGTAGAGTATGATTTCACAATGCTGCACTCTTAACCCCTGCTTTCTGTTGTTCTCTTGGGTTTTTAATATGAGAGAGGAGCGGGGACCACACAAATCAGAGCTACAACGATGACTCTGTTTAATAAGAATGCCAGACTGGGCTGGGTGCGGTGGCTCATGCCTGTAATCCCATCACTTTGGGAGGCTGAGGCAGGTGGATCACAAGGTTAGGAGTTTGAGACTAGCCTGACCAATATGGTGAAACCCCATCTCTACTATAAATACAAAAATTAGCCGGGCATGGTAGCGGGTGCCTGTAGTTCCAGCTACTTGGGAGGCTGAGGCAGGAGAATGGATCGCTTGAATCCAGGAGGCAGAGGTTGCATTGAACCGAGATTGCTCCACTGCCCTCCAGTCCGGGCAACAGAGCAAGACTTCATCTCAAAGAAAAAAAAAAAAGAATGTCAGACCGTATCCATGTCTTATTTAGTTACATTGAGGCCAAATTTATGATTTGATCTCATCACATTCTAGACACAGGGCCTTTCAGAAAAACTCTTCCTCCCAAATATCTCTCCTATGAAATAAAGAAAATATGCTTACATGGCTCTGGAATACATACACATACAATTAAATTAGTAAAAACACTACTTCAAAGGTGAGATAAAATTGGATAGTAATGGTGTGGATAGGATTTTCAGGTAGGAGGAGAAAACTTTTGCTATGAAAATTAGGGTTCACCTTGTAAAATGAAGATAATAGTACTAACTTAGAATTTAAATAATAAAATGAGATATTATATGTAAAGATTACTTATAAATGAGATGATTTTATAATTTTAGACATTTTTAAGTATTCAGGGTTTTTCTACCTCTCAAATATTTCTTTAAAACCTTGACAAAATGAAGATTTTTTTAATATTTTATTTTATTTCAGGAAAAAATGCAAACAAGGACTATCTACAAATAAAAGTTGTTCTTAGAAAACAATAATACACTGCCTTTTAATTTTTACTGAAGTATTATAAGGGTAAATAGAATCATAGAAATAATGTTTATGAAAATAATACTTATGCATTCAACGAGATATATTTATTATTATATTTTAATTTACTGTGATATTTAAGACAATATTTTGGTCTTAAAGTCTTAGAGTTACGGTCAGTACTATATGCACACCTGTGCTCATAAAGATGATCCCTGAATTGGATTGTCATGATGTATCAGTTCAAAAGCTATACTATACACATAAAAATCAAGACAGTAGAAGTGACATTCATCTTATTATTAATTTTATGTTTTAAAAGTACATGTGGCTACATCTCAAAAAGTCCATTTACATATGTTCACTTAATTAAGAAAATTTTATTCTAACATTGAAGCATTGCGATAATCCAAGTTTCAGTAAATTAAAATATTCAAATTTAAAGACACCTTTGTCAATATATTTAAATATGTTTTCTTCAAATGTTTAGAGGTGACATTTAGCTAATACAATCTTAATTGTCAAGAATTCAGTCAAACAAATCAACCAAATCAGAATGCGTTTCTATCCAGAAAGTCACACTTCATTTTTCAAATTTAGAAAAACGTGCTGATGCGTGCTTGTGTGGTAATTCTGTTTTCTGATTTCTAATTCTTATAGAAAGGCGAGGCTAGGACCTTACCATGGGTTGCTGCCTGAATGTAGTAAAGTGCTGATGCCATCTGTGTTTCTTTCTGTTCTGTTTGCATTTTCTCTTGGGACTGTCTTCAGGTGTCGTTATCAGGAGATAGAAGAAATGAGGTCACTAAATAAAAGCTGTTTTGACTTTGACCACGCTTTATAAAATATCTGCACATAGGAAAAACATATGCCATTTCATTGCCCTTAATAGTGGTATATATGAAAGAGTGAGATTAAGGGATATTCCACAATTATTATATTTTAAATTGTTATTTGTTTAGCAGTTTAGTACATTCACACCCCAGAAATCTATACCATGAAAAATTCTAAATGAGAGGCATGCCTCTTTCTTTTTTCTTTTTCTAACGTTGGAATGCTTGAGAAGGCATAGAATGGGAAGGAGATGCTCAGTGAACCTTGTCAACAGTTACAGACAGCCTCAGGAAAGTCAGTTTTAGGAAAAGTATCTATGGAAGTCAAAAGACCTGGAAAGTTATTTGTATGAAACTCTCTGTGCCTTTGTACCAACCTGAAATTTGTCTATGTCTCAGAAGTGTGTGTATCATAATTTAAAGTAATTTGTATGATCCTGAGGTAGGAAGCAGAACACTAATCTGTAGGCGGGGCTTAGACGCTGGACCAAATTGAGGACTAGTCAAAAACGGTTTAAGGCAGAAGTATCTCCCCATAAGACACTCCCATCAGTATGCTATGTCAATTTACCATTGCCATGGCAACACTCAGAAGTTACTGCTTCTTCCATGGCAATAACTGGACAACCTGGAAGTTAACACCCTCCTTCTAGAAACTTCTTCATAAACTGCCCCCTAATTTGCATATAATTAAAAGTGGATATAAAAATGAGTGCAGAACTCTCTCAGAGTTGCTCTTCTGAGCACACTGCCTGTAGGGTAGCCATGCTCTTCATGAAATTGTACTGCCACTGTACACCAGCTCACCCTTGAATTTTTTCCTAGCTGAAGACAAGAAGCTGCCTGGGCTAGGCTGCAATCTGGGTGCTTGCCTGCCCTGTATCAATCCTATACTCATCTCTGAATACTGTAAAGTGAAGAATGAAAGTATAAATATACAACTAAGCTAAGCTGGTTCACTAGAAGTTTTATTCTTGAATTCTCTTCAATGTAACTTAGGTCAATGCTGTTAATAATTCAAAAATGGATTATAATGTTGGGCCAAAAAATCAAGGTTTTAAAAACACTCTTCAATACTAGCTTAGTGTTTATTTTATTGCTTTCTGAGAATTGTTAATTTGTTTAAAAATAATTAGATTCAAATGGAATATAAACTGCAGTTTTCACATGAATTCAGATTATACTTGGTTTCAAGAGTCAAGCTACATCAATAGTAATAGAAGTTTTTCTGGAAAAGATGTACTGTGTCAATATATGAATCTTTGTTTTTCATGAAATCAGAGAAATGAATGTAACTATTTATGTAGAGCTACAAAGAGGGATATGTGTCATAATTTATAATTGAAGTAGTGTTCACAAATGTATTAAATACCTAGCCAGTCATAAAAACACAGAAATGTGTTTGAGTGAATAGAAAGGCCTTTGCACAGTTCCTTATGTGTGTTTTATCTTGTTACACCAAGATAAATTTAAGAGCACACATATTATTGTAGCCACCCTCTTTTTTTGGAGCAAATTTTGAATTGTCAAGAAAAATATAACATGTTTGACATCATAACACCAAGGAAAAATGTAAAAAGTATATTCATTATAATTTTCATTTCAACAGAAATCTAGTACAAGCTAACAAAACAATAACAACTACAGTAACAGTGAAAACATAAATCCCAAGGGTTTGTTTCTAAATGTAGTGTAGTTTATGTTTACCTGGTTTTAATTTATTTTGATTTTTTTTCTGGTCACTCATGAAAATATTATAGTAATCACAACATCTAATTTAAAACTGAAATCACATTTAAATTATTCATAAAACATAGTTTTACGTTCTTTTGAAAGATAATCAAGTTTTAATGCCACTTGAAATATCTTCCTGTCTCTTAAGTAATCTCAGTATCTATTGCAACTGTTTCTGATCAACAATGGAAACAGCAAAATGAATGTTGTAGTGCTGGTTTGATGAAGATGTAGCAGAAAAAAATGGAGATTATTTCCAACAAGAAAAATACTCGTAAACACTATCTCATGGCTATAGGTATTTAATAGGTCCAATCTGTGAAATTTTTGAAGATTTTTCTCATAAATAGATTAAATTATTTGTGCCTATATGGAATCTATTTTTTATGTTGAAAACATTATTGTTTCTTCAGTGCAGATAGTTTTCCCACAGAGAAGTGCAAAAGATGACCTTTGAATTATGTAAAATATTGTTTTCTCTTAATCAGTTATATTTAAAATGTGGTTTGGGTTGGGAATTATTTGAAGACTTTAAATAAAATTAGTTCATCTGAGAATTTTGCATGGAAATTGTTAGGACAATGAAAACTAAAAAAATATGATACAATAAAGTTAATACTGATTATTTGGTAATCCATTTGTCCAAAGAAAGAATATATTATTTTCTCTAACTTTATAATGGATTAAATAAATTTTTATGCTTTCTTACTTTGCAAACATGAGCTAGTGTATGAAGGTTTATTTTAATTTCAAAAGCAAAATAATATAAATATTTGGTAGATTATTTTGATTTTAAACACATTTTACATTGGAAAAAAGTTATAACCTTTATAGGTTCTTTTCAGTTATATTGATTATTATAGTTTTCATTAGCTCCTCTTTCTTGATTTGCTGTCTTCAAATTTTTCAAATAGTTAAGTGACTTTGGTGAGTTAAGTTAAGTGAATATGGCTTCTACTGTAACATAGAAATCTTGCCTGACTGCCCACTTTCCAAATTTCAGACTCAAGACTAAATCAACTCTTGCCTGGTTAGGTCCTTTCCAAATATCAGACTTGCCAGTACATGTAATCATGTGAACTAATTCCATAAAATAATATATTTTAAAATAAATTAATATGTACTCATATATGTTATCATCTCTGTTTTTCTGAAGACTCCTGATTGATATAGAAGCTATAAATATTGCCTATTAAAATTTAATGTTTAATATATGAATTCATATGCCTTATAATATTTTTTGTTGTTAATGTTATTTTTAAATTACTATAAGTCACAGGGGAAATATCATGTAGACCCTGTTTTTATACAAAATAGAAGCTCCACATTTAAGTCATTCATTACTTTGCACTGCTCCCACTCCCAGCCTGTTCTATTAGTTTAATTAGCTGCTGGTAGAGAGCAGTCAACACACACAATTTTCTGCTAATAGGATTAAAGTCTCTATGAGCACTTGTTACCTGTCAGGTATGACTTTCGTCTCATTCTTCAGTGTGAGGTGGAAGCCATTGCAAGAAGACAATGTTTACTGTTTTTCTGGAATGTAAATTGACATAAATGTAGATATAATTTTTTAAATTATATCTATATTGTCCTAAAAACGCTAAATATTCACACACACACACACACACACACACACGTTTTATTTATAGCTGTAAGAGATCCTGGATTTCTGTTGTTCTAGCTTAAATTCTGAGCTTTGTAAATTTTAACAATTCATACGAATTAGAGTTAATTTGTGAGTTAATCATATAACATTAGATTGAGATCTTATTTTATTTAAGATATTCATGTCATGCCAAAAAATCTGTAGAAGAGGCATTTTTTTTCCTTTCTGCTATAATGTAAAGCATGCACTATACTTGAGAAAAAAATCATAAAAAGCATACTTTTACTGTACTGACTAAATCAATGGTGGTGAAATTTATTCTTAGACTACTTAGAAGAAGTGAAATCCCAATGTTATTCTTTAACTATACATGAAGGTAAACTGAATATAAATTGCTTTTGCAATGGATTTGAAAGCTTTTCTGCAACTATCTTGTCAATTTTATTGGCAGAGAAATGTAGTTAAGGCATTTTGTTCAAAATTTCTCTGTGAGAAAACCACTATTAATGGCAAGAATATTGAAACACTATGTTAGGAGATCCCAGTTTATCTTTTTCCCTAGTGCTGTGAATCTTTCTTTGTTGTTTGTTTACTGCTATCAAAGCTTTATCTTTCTATGGTTTAAAATGATTGTGATGTTCTTCTTTTTATAAGCTTTCAGTTTCTTTATATTATAACAATGCTTTACTGGGTTTCTTCTGATTATTTCTAATAAAAATCTAGAATTCTTTTAATTTATATAGGCCAGAAGAAAACCAGTGAGTTTGATAAAATGTGTACAAGCATTTTAGCCCTTTTCACAATTATTAGAATGAGAAGAAAGCTGGTTTTTACAAGACTGATTTAAATTGAGACATATGACGAAAAATGTTAATGGTATATACAAGAAAGAAATGGCAGGTCACAATTACTATAAAAATATTGGGTTAACTTATATAATCATATGAATAATTCACTGTAAAATTAAAAGAACATGAGCAGACATTTCACAGAAAAATTAATATGGCCAATAGAAATTTTAAATATGGAAATATCTTCATTTTAAATAAAATATTTAATAATATTAAATTATACACTCTGCCTTTCAGAATGGTAGAACTGTATGTATATGTTAGACCCATAGAGGTGCTTTAAGTAGGGAAAAAGACTCTTAAACATTTTTAACGACAGTGTAAATTAGTTCTATATTCTGATACACTGACAGTAACACAAAGAGATCTGTGTTACTATCAGTAACCTCAATTTTTTTTCTATATAGGTTTATTTCAAAAAATGGTTAAAAATTGACATAAAGATTTAGGTACAAGCATGTGTGATACAGACTTTATTATCTTTAATTCACTCTATACTGAACATGGGATAAGTGCCCATCACTTTGCTTTGTTAGATGCTATGGACACTGTTACCAACCAAGCTAGCATTTTCTCATCCTTGGAGACTAGAGTCAGGGGTGAAAAACTTGCCTCATAAATAGCAATTCTGCTTAGCCACTTCCTTATTGTCTGCTTATCTCCTGAGAAACTTTGGGCAGGTTATATACCCTCTACATATCCTTCAGCATATAATATATATGTCTGTGTGTGTGTGTGTGTGTGTATTAATTTCTCCAAGGGTTTGTGGAATACAATAAGCTAGTGAGGATAAAGTCCTGGAACAATGACTGGAGTACAGAAAATATTTATAAATATTGTTTGTTAATACTATTAGTAGTAGTAGTGACACTCATTGGACGTGTAGAGCAGTAGCAGTGGTAATACTGCATTCTACTCTCTGTTAGTTCATATTTGAATCCTATACACACTACTAGAAACATGAGGTATTGAGACTCTTTTACCTTAGTTGCCAATGTCAGACCTTTTTCGAAAATAAAAGAAAATGTGGTATACATACACAATGGAATACTATCTAGTCTCAAAAACAAAGAAAATTCTGTCACTTGGCATTTCTTTCTTGTATATAACATTAACAGCTTTAGTTATATGTCTCATTCAAATTGATCTTGTTAAAATCAACTTTTTAATCATTTTAATAATTTTGAAAAACTACAGAAAGACCAATACTGCTTGATCTCACTTATATGTGGAATCTAAAATAGACAAACTCACAGAAGCAGAGGTAGAATGATCGTTACCAGAGCCTGGAGAAATGTTGCTGAAAATGTATAAAGATTCAGTTGGACAGAAAAGAAAAGGCTATAAGGTTTTGAGATCTGTTGCACAGCATGGTGACTACAGTTAATAATCATATTTTATATATTTCAGAATTTCTAAGAATACATTTCAAAAATAATAAGTATATGAGGCGATAGATATGTTAATTAGCTGATGTAATCATTCCACAATAGGCATACATCAAAATATCATATTGTATCCCATGAACATAAGATTGTAAATTAAATATTTAAATAAATAATCAAATTGCCTGCTTGAAAATTGGTCTTTTTTTTTTTCTATTGTCAGTTAAATACTTTCGAAATACTTGAAATATTATCTCCATCATTAGTTCCTGCCTTAAGTATAAATACCATGTTCCACGTATCTACGTTGTTGAAACAAAATTTTTACACCTTTATTTTCTTTTTTCATGTTTTTCTCTGTTGTGCATTCATTTGCTAACTCAGTGCCTTACACAATTGTTCGGGAATAGAAAGAAGTTAGAACAACCTTGTCACATACTGAGCACTATAAGCATATTTTCAGCTATTAGTATATAAAAAACTCCCCACTAGCAGTAATGTGCCACTTGCACTAATTAAAATATAAAATCTAGTCCACACTTTTGGTTTTCAGATTGGCATGTAAGGAGCACTTATTAACTGTGGTGAAATCAGAAGTCAATTGCATCCACAGTAATTCTAATGTTTACTTAATCAGAAGACTTTTTAAGTTACCAAATATTTTAAAATTATATAAAATTATGTAAGGAGTTTGGCAGTCTTCACGTCAATCTAACAATAAGAGAAATTCCTCAAACACAAAAACCAACTACTCTTCTAAGAGCCATCAGAGAACGGAGATCAGAGGGTGAAGTACTGCCTTTAAAATTTGAGATAGGCCGGGCGCGGTGGCTCATGCCTGTCATTCCAGCACTTTGGGAGGCCGAGTCTGCCAATCACGAGGTCAGGAGATTGAGACCATCCTGGCTAACATGGTGAAACCCCATCTCTACTAAAAAAAAATACAAAAAATTAGCCAGGCGTGGTGGCGGGCACCTGTAGTCCCAGTGACTCGGGAGGCTGAGGCAGGAGAATGGCGTGAACCCGGGAGGCAGAGCTTGCAGTGAGGCAAGATCGCGCCACTGCACTCTAGCCTGGGAGACAGAGCGAGACTTGGTCTCGAAAAAAAAAAAAAAATCAGAGAAAAGATGCAATGCACTGAAATGTGTCACCGTAGAATTTATATATTGAAGTCCTATCTCCTGATGTGACTGTATTTGGAGATGGAGTCCTTTGAAAGTAAATAATTAAGGTTAAATGAGGTCATAAGAATGCTATTCTAATCTAATCATCCTTATATAATGATATCAGGATGATTCCAGAAGAAGTCTCTCTCTGCAGTGTTCCCTCAGAAGAAAGGTCATATGAGGACAAAGTAGACACATGCAAGTTAGAAAGAGAGAATTCACCAGGAACCGAAACCATCCAGAACCATAATGTTGGATTTTTTAGCCTCAAAAACTGTAAGAAAGTAAATTTTACGTCTGAGTTATTTTTTAATGGCAGCTCAAGTCAACTAATTCATACTTTGTTATTGAGAAATGGGATGCTTCCATAAGAAGTCCTTAAGATGTGGATGTGGCTTTGGAATTGGTTGATGAGTAGAAGCTGGAAGGGTTTTCAGGTGCGTGCTAGACAAAGTCTAAAGACTATTGGTGGAAAAAAAATGGATATTAAGGGCAATTCTAGTGGGAGTTCAGGAAGAAAATAGAGAACTATATAGAAAGCCTTGATAGTCTTAGGGAATACATATACCATTAAAAACAATGTTGATAAAAATATAAATGTTAAAGGCAATTGTAGCGAGGTCTCAAATGATAATGAGGAACACATTGTTAGAAACTGGAGAAAAGACTATTCTTGTTATAAAGTGGCAAATAACTTGACTGAATTGTGCTCTAGTATTTTATGGAAGGTGGAAACGGTGCACAACTAAACTGGACCTTTAGCTGCAGGGATTTCTAAGCAGATTGTTGAATGTGTGACCTTGCTTCTCCTTTCTGCTTATAGTAAAATGCAAGAGGTTAGAGATAAATTGGAAAAAAAAAAATTGTTAAGCAAAAACGAACCAGAGCTTGAAGATTTGGAAAATTCTTAGCCTATTTATACTGCAAAGAAAAATGTGATAAAGCATGTTCTGAAGATAATGCTAAAGGTGTGGCTGAACAATCATTTGATAAGGAGATTAGTACAGGTATGAATCATGTATCTAATCAACCATCTAAGCAGAGGCCAGAAATGGACATGCAATTATAGCAGCAGAGATACAGCCAGTTTGTTTCAAAGGATGCAAAGATAAGATGAGACAAGGTAAAGAAAGGCTTTGGGGACGAAATTAAGGAAGGCTTAATACACTACTAATATTACACAGAAAAGGAAAATAGAGTTATTTGGCTCTAATGGAGCACCATTATTCAAGAGAAGAAGGTAATAATCCTAAAGGTGATTCAGAAATCATTAGGGCTGCCCCCCTGAATTTAAAAGAAAGAGGCCATCACCTCTGTTTCAACAGGCAAGGCTGCCTCCACTGGAGCCTTAGGAGTAGGAAGGACCCACTGGCACATTTGTGGGGGTAAGCCTTTTAATAGGGTCATAGGGGTGACACTTCTGTAGCAGTGGGCCTGAAAGGCAGACCCTTGGATCAAAGAACATTATTTTCTGGCCTTAAGATGTAATATAATTTGCTTTACTAAGCTTTGGACTTGTTTAGAACCTGTCATCCCTTCCTTCTTTTCTATTTCTCTCTTTTCGAATCAGAATGTCAACCTATGCCTGTCTCACCGTTATTTTGCTTGTTTGTTGAGTCAGGGTCTTGCTCTATTGCCCAGGCTAGAGAGAAGTGGTGCAATCACAGCTCACTACAGCCTCAACCTCCCATTGCCAGGTACAAGAGATCCTACCGCCTCAGTTCCCCAAGTAGTTGGAACTGCAGACATAAGCCACCATGCCCAGTCTGTATTTTAGAAGCATACAGCTTGTTTCATATCATAGGTTCACAGCTGGAGATGAATTTTGCAACAGGAAGAATCATAAGTTGAGCCTCATCCATACTAATTTAGATGATATTTGGATGAGAATTTTGACTTCAGAAAATAGAATTGATGCGGAAATGAATTAAGACTTTTAAGGATGTTGGAATGGAATGGATGTATTTTGCATGCAATAAAAACATACACTTTTTAAGGTTATGGGAGACATGCTGTGGGTTGAATTGCTTCTCTTCAAATTCATAGATGAAGCCCTATATCTAAATGTGACTTAATTGGGAGATAGGGTCTGCTATGGTTTGAATATTCATTACCCTTCCAATACTTATATTGACATTTAGTCCCCAATGTAGCATTACTGAGAGGTGGAGTCTATCAGAGGTAATTGGATCACCAGGCACTGTCCTCATAAAATGAATTAATATGTTTTAGATTAATGAGTTAATAAGTGAATGGATTATCACAAGAGTGGGACTTGGTAGCTTTATAAGAAGAGTAAAAGAGACCTGAGCTAATAAGTTCAACTCCCTGGCCATGTGATGTCCTGTGTCACCACAGGACTCTGCACACAGTACCCACCACCAAGAAGACTCTCACCAGATGCAGCCCTTCACTTTGAACTTCTCAGCCTCCATAACTGTAAGAAATGGGTTGCTTAAAAAAAAATTATCTAGTTTAATGTATTCTGTTGTCAGCAACAGAAAACAGACTAAAACAGTGTATTTGAGAAGTAATTAAGGTTAAATAAGTTCACAAATATGGGATACTGATCCAATATGTCTGTCTGTATGTGCTCAGAGGAAAGGCCCTGTGAGCAGAAACCTACCCTACAAGCCAGGAAAATAATGTTTACTAGAAACCAAGCCCTATCGTAGCTTTGATTTTAGACTTTCCAGCTTCCAGAACAGTGGGAAAATGAATTTCTGTTGTTTAAGCCACACAGTCTGTCGTATTTTGTCATGACAGCCTGAGTAGACTAATACAGAAGGAAAATAATGTAGGTAAGAAACTCAGATCTACATAAAGAAAGAAAGAGCACTGGAGAAAGAATACACAACAGTAAAATAAATCTTGTATTTTTTTATTCTTAATGTACCAGATAACTGTTTTTTTTTCCCAAAATGATAATGCCAACAATGTATTTGTTTTTTTTTTTGTTTTGTTTTGTTTTTTTTTTTTGAGGCAGAGTCTCGCTTAGTCGCCCAGGCTGGAGTGCAGTGGCGCGATCTCGGCTCACTGCAAGCTCCGCCTCCCGGGTTCACGCCATTCTCCTGCCTCAGCCTCCCGAGTAGCTGGGACTACAGGCGCCCGCCGCCTCGCCCGGCTAATTTTTTGCATTTTTAGTAGAGACGGGGTTTCACCGTGTTAGCCAGGATGGTCTCGATCTCCTGACCTCGTGATCCGCCCGCCTCGGCCTCCCAAAGTGCTGGGATTACAGGCGTGAGCCACCGCGCCCGGCCAATGTATTTGTTTATGTATGCTTGTATGTATGTACACATTTATGTATAACTGAAATTCATAACAGCAGCGACACAAAGGATAGAAGGGAAGAATTGGTATTATGTTGTTATTACAATTACTTGCAGCACTTGTGAAGCAGCATAGTGTTATTTGAAAGTGGACTTGGATTAGGTGTAACGCATATTGCAAAAACTAGGGCAACTGCTAAGAAGGTTTAATAAAAAGTGTAACTGAAATACTAAGAAAGGAGAAAATGGAATCTAAAAACCAGAAACAAATATAGTAGCTATTAATTCAACTATATCAATAACTACATTACATGTCAGTGATCTTAACACACCAATTAAAAGCCAAAGATGATCAGAGTGGATCAATAAGCAAGTCTAAACTATATGTTGTCCGCAAGAAAATTACATTAAATATAAAGGCACATGGAGTAGAAATATTAACTCTAGACCGAGCAGACTTCAAATCAAGGAAAATTCTCAGAGACAATGAGCATTGCATCATGACAAAAGGATCAAATATCTAAGAAAAAATAGAAAGCTTTAATATGTATGTGGCCAAAAGAGTTGAATATGTGAGGCAAAAACTGATAAAACTGCAAGGAGAAATAGATGAATCCCCATGATTTAAAAATTGGCAAGGACCTTGACGCACACCTCATCAGAGAAGACCCATGACAAATAAACAAATGAAGTGATGCTCCACATCATATGTTATCAGAGAACTGGAAATTAAAACAACAATAAAATATCACTACATACCTATTAGAATGGCAAAATCGAGAACACTAACAACATCAAATGCTGCCAAGGATGTCCAACAATAGGAATTCTTATTCATTGCTGGGGAAATGCTAAATCGTATAGCCACTTTGGAAGACAGTTTGGCAGTTTCTAACAAAAGTAGTCATCCTTATACCATATAATCCTGCGATCACTTGCTTTAATATTTATAAGAGTTGATAACTTATGTCCACACAAATATTTGCATGTGGATGTTTATAACAGCTTCATTTCTAGTTCCCAAAAATTAAAGCAACTAACTAAATAAATAAATGATGGTTTAACCAGACAATGGACTATTCTTCAGTGCTAAAAAGAAATGAGCTATCAAGCATGAAATGATATAAAGGAACTTTATGTTACCAAGTGAAAGGAGTCAATCTGAAAAAGCTACATACTTACTGATGCCAACTCTCACATTCTGAAAAAGGCAAAACTATGGTAACATTAAAAGAATCAGTGGTTTCTGAAGTAGAGTGAAAAGCAGAGATAAACAGACAGTTCACAGAGAAATTTTAGAGCAGTGAAACTACTTTATATGATACTATCACAGTGACTACATTTTATTATACATTTTTCAAAATCCATAGGATGTACAATATTGAGAGTGAGCCTTAATATGAACTGTGAACTTTAGGTGATAGTGATGTATCAATGTAGGCTGACTGATTATAGTAAACCTCTACTCTGGTGTGGGATGATGACAGTGGGGTAAGCTACGCCTAATATAGAGCAGGGAGTATACAGAAAACCTCTGCAGCTTCTTCTCAATTTTTAATGTGTGAACCTAAAACTACTCTAAAAATAAAGATTTTTAAAAATCTATTATTTAAGTCTATTGTAAATTAGACTTTACCCATGATAATATCTTTTTTCTGATTTTCTTTTCCATAGGTACATGTGGACTTATTCCTTTTGTTTCTTGCTTAAATATCTAATTTGCTTTGTTTCGTTTATACAGTGAGGGTAGTTATCTAAGAGTCCATCCTTGAGATCTATATGTAGATCCTAAATGCTACACATTTGTAGGGCTCTAGCCACAAGAAAAAGCTTATTTTTGAAGATACGGGGCTTAGTGTGGTGTAAAGTACAGAAGTATTATATAGGCTGGCAGTAGGAGTAAAGAAAGCCATAATTCTTCAAGTAGACAGCTAGGTAAGCATTTGGTCTGAGACATATTTATCTCCACAGACAAATAAGGTCCACCACTGAAGGAGAGACTAAATAATTAAGGTCCACCACTGAAGGAGAGACTAAATAATTAAGGTCCACCACTGAAGGGGAGACTAAAAATTATCTTCAGTTTTATCAAATTCAATAGTATCTCTATAAAGGTCATATTTTGTCTCCATTTATTTATAAGTAAAAATTCCTCAAATCCCTACTAGTTTTTGATTTATCAGAGTCATTAAAACACTGACTTTTATATATATATATATATATATATATATATATATCTTTTATAATCAGATGATTTTATTCAAATTATAGAGTGTTTTTTGCTGAACAATTGTTAGATCTGTTTATGCAATCACATATATATAGTTTATGATTTCCAGTTTCTATGCCATTTTTAACCAGTCCTTCTTCATTTCTTAATATATAGGATCATTTCTCAAATTATTCGACATTGAATTTACTTATATTTAATTTCAGTTTTTACACCTTAAATATTGATTCATTTGTAAATAATTCAGGGGCAAGGCAGTTTCTCTTAATTGATAACTACTTCATCCATATGTACTAAGGACTTCTCAGAGCTGTTAAAACAAATTCTAACTGGCAGACTCTTAGATTGGAGTAGCTCGGGCACTTCATTCCTTTGTGAACAAACTAAAAATCAATGTAAACAGTAAATTGAAACTAGTAACCGCACCCCATCAACTGACCTCTAAATAGGAACTTTTCACTTAAACCAATCAAAATTATTTTCTTTGTTTTGTTTCTGCAAATATTTAAGAAAAGTTTTTCTTCTTGCCCCTTTAAATGGAGTGTTAGCCATTTGCCCTGGTTAATCAATCAAGGTATTGCCCCAGTTCATGAATCACTGAATGCTCCGATAAACTCTTTAAAATTAAAATGTGCTTAAGTTGTTTTTTTTTTTTTTTTTAATCAGAGCTGTACTATCAAATTATTTTTCAATTTGTAAGGTTCTTCTTTTTTTAAAGCTAAGAACATTTATCTACATGACAATGTTTTCAATGTAAAGTGCCAAGCTTAGAATATTTCATGATATTCTGCAGAGCAGGATTCAATTAGTTTTGAATAATAGATAAAGCATTTCACCAAACTAGGATTCAAAAAAGAGTGTATGCATATTTTAATGTGCAGAAATGTTATTTAATGAATACAAAACAGAGTGCATTCAGGGTAGGAGGTAGTTCTATTTCATTGGGAAAGCAGTTTTAACAGATGACCATGTCAATAATGTTCTTATTAAGTAGACCTTTATAGGCTCTGAAAATTTATGGTGCTCTACTGGATCATTTTGCAATTAGTATAGACTCAGTTGTTGTTTGAGTTTTATTTTTCTTCATGTATTAGAGAATTTTTAAATATTGGAAAATTGAGTTTAACTTTCAGGATAATAGTGTTAGCTCAATGGATCTGTTCACAAGTAAAACGAACAAAGCTGTCAAAAACTATTAAAAACAAACGCAAAAAAGCAAACAAAAAACAACAATTTTAAGTCTCTGGAAATTGCCCTAAGTGCATAGCAAATGATCTAATGTCAGTAACAACAGTGAGAGTCTTTGACTTTCCAGCCACCACCCACTCCATTCCTATCCCTGCTTCCTGTCCCACCTGTAGCTCAGCTTGATGGGAGTTCTATTCAGAACGGGAATGTGTGAAGAGATTAAAAAAAAAAAAAAAAAGTTCATGCTTTTTGATCATGCTCCAATCCAGTTTTACTGTATATCTCCAAAGGAATAAGCAATCAGCATTTCCCACAGCCCTACAACCAAACGTTGAAGAAGTTAAATTTTTAGTAAGTGCAGCTAAGAGGCATGAGCTCCCTTCCTCCACCCAGCTCTTACCCAGATGAGAGAGGCTCTACTACAAATGTGGCAGGCCCAGAATACTGGAGCCTTGACTTCCCTCATCCTCAGTCACTCATAGGGTAGAGATAACATACCTGGAGAGGCAGAGAAAGGAAATCCAAAATGAACAGAGGCTACCTCCAGGCCCCAATCCCAAAATAGTGGCTAAGATAGTTTGCCAGATGAAAAGCAGTTCATAAAATAAGAAAGTTCTGAAGGTCTCCTTCAAAGGACTGATTTTATTTAATCAATATAAAAAAGTGCAAGCCTAAGGACACTCTTGAAAACAATGAGTCCTTTTAATAACTAGCAATGCATTAAACCATAGGCCAAGTATTTCACCAGAGAAACCAGGGAAAGAGAGAGCTTAGAAGAGTCCTTCCGGAGTCAGACTGGCCTTTAAAAACTGCCCTTGTTGGACAAGACTACTGATCTATTTATGACCTAGGATATTGTCAAGAAAAATCAAGTAGTCCTCAGTAATTAGTAAAGCCCAAAGGAGTGTAAAACCAAGGAAAACAGACAAGTTACCAGAAAAATAAGAGGAAAATAAATGCAAAGATTGCCATGCTAAAGTGACTGACATCACAGAGCGGCCATATGAGCCCCCCCAACACTGTACTGCCAAAGAAGCAACATCAAAGTCTTTATACTGAGAGGGAAATAGACTTCACTGAAATAGCCTATTAAGTGACAAAACAAATAAACAAGAAAACAGCAAAACAAATAAGCTCCGAGCATGGTAGAGGAAAATTAGTATGTGGGGTTGCTACAATATGTTACCTAAAATGTTCCGTTTTCAATAAATTAAAAGACATGTTAAGAATCATCAACATGTGACCCACTGCAGGGAAAAAATAATAATAATACAAGCAACAGAAATTGCCATGTTAGAGGGATCAGTTACCAGATTAACAAAGAGTCCATTCTTGAGATCTGTACGTAGATCTTGAATGCTACACAATTTGGGGGCTCTAGCCACAGATTAACAAAGACTTCTAAGTAGCCATTACAAATATGGTCAAATTGGAATATAATCAAATGGAAATTCTGGAGTGAAAAGTACAATAACTGACATAAGAAAATTATGAGTTAGGCTTAACAGCAGATTGAAACAATAGATTGAAACTGGGAAAAGAAAGAATAGGAGAATTGGGAGGTAGATCAACAGAGATGACATAATCAGAAGAGTAGAGAGAAGATAGAATAAAGAAAAATAAACAAAGCCTCAGATCAATGTAGAACATCTTCAAGTGTACCAACAGTGTATAGTGGGAGTACCAGAGGAGAGAAAATGAAGAAAAGTCTAAAAGTAAATATTAGAATAAATAATGGCTAGTGAGAAACATTAATTTACATAACCAATGTTAACTTATATATCCACATCATTAATTTACATATCTACCTAGTTACCTACATACAATTACATACAATTGTATAGTGGGAGCTCCAGAGGAGAGAAAATAAAGAAAAGATCAAAAGTAAATATTATAATAAATAATGGCTAGTGAGAAACATTAATTTACATAGCCAACATTAACTTAAATATCCACATCATTAATTTACATATCTACCCAATTACATACAATTGAAGATGTAACATTAATTTGTATATACAATTATTGAGGTGGCTCTGGCAATTCCTTAAAGTAAGACAACAATAAACTTTGCCACATTAATTGACTTTTCCTTTCATGAAAGATTTCTCTGTAGCATTTGGTGCTGTTTGATAACATTTTACCCACATTAGAACTTTTTTTCAAAATTAGAGTGCATTCTCTCAAACTCTGGCACTGCTTTATCAACTAAACTTATGCAATATTTAAATCCTTTGTTGTGATTTCAACAATGTTTACAGCATGTTCACTAGGAATAGAATTCATCTGAGGAAACCTCTTTCTTTGCTCATCCCTAGAAAGCAATTGCTCATCTGTTAAAGTTTTATCACAAGATTGCAGCAATTTAGTCACATCTTCAAGATACTCTTGTAATTCTAGAACTCTTGCCTTTTCTGCCACATCTGCAGTTATTTCCTGTACTGATGTCTTGAACCCCTTAAAATCATCCATGAAGATTGCAATCAACTTCTAAACTCTTGTTTCCTTTGATATTTTGACTTCTTCCCATGAATCAGAATGTTCTTAATGACATTGAGACTGGTGAATTCTTTCCAGAATGCTTTCAACTTACTTTGTCCAGATCTGTCAGAGAACTCTATGGCAACTGTAGCTTTACAAAATATATTTTTTAAATAATAAAACTTGGGCCAAAATTACTCCCTGATCCATGGACTGCAGACTGGATGTTGTGTTAGCAGGCATGAAAACAACATTAATCTCCTGTATATCTCTATTAGAACTTTTGGGTCACCAGGTGCATTGTCAAAGAGCAGTAATATTTTGAAGGGAGTCTTTTCTTTCTGAACAGTCTCAACAGGAGGCTCAAAATATTCAGTAAACGGGCTGTAAATAGGTGTGCTGTCATCCAGGCTTTGTTGTTCCTTCTATTTCTAGAACACAGAAGAATAGATTTAGCGTAAGTTTTATGAACCCTGGGATTTTCAGACTGTTAAATGAGCATTGACTTCAATTTAAGGTCATCAACTGCATTAGCTCCCTAAAAAGAGAGCCTACTCTTTGAAGCTTTGAAGCCAGGCACTATTTTCTCCTCTCTAGCTATGAAAATTTTAGGTAACATCTTGCACCAATAAAAAGGCTGTTTTGTCTGCATGAATATCTGTTGTTTAGTGTAGCCACCTTCATCAATGATCTGAGCTATATCTTCTGGATGACTTGCTGTGGCTTCTCCCAGCACTTTCTGCTTCACCTTGCACTTTCATGTTATGGAGATGGTTTCTTTCTTTGAATCTCACAAACCAATCTCTGCTAGCATCAAATGTTTTTCTGCAGCTTCATCACCTTTCTCAGGCTTCAGGGAATGTTATAACTGGTTTGATCTTCTATCCAGACCACTAAAGCTTTTTCCATACCAGAAATAAAGCTGTTTTACTTTCTTATCATCTGTGTGTTCACCAGAGTAGCACTGTTAATTTCCCCTAAGGATTTTTCCTTTGCATTTACAACTTGCTAACCGTTTGCCACAAGAGACCCAGGTTTCAGCTTATCTCAGCTTTTGACATGCATTCCTCATTAAGCTTAATCTTTTCTAGCTTTTGATTTAAAGTGATAGACATGTGACCCTTTCTTCTACTTGAATATTTAAAGATCATTGTAGGGTTATTAATTAGCCTAACTTCAATATTGTTGTGCCTCAGAAAATAAGGAAGGCCAAGGAGAGGGAAAGAGATCGAGGAAATGACTAGTCAGTGTAGCTGTCAGAAAACATACATTTATTAAGTTTGCTGTTTTATATGGGAATGATGTTTGGTTCTCCAAAGATATTACAGTAGTTACTTCAAAGATCACTGATCAGAGATAACTGTAACAGATATAATAATGAAAAAGTTTGAAATATTGCAAGGATTACCAAATGTGCTGCCAAGACTTGAAGTGAGGAGCACATGATGTTGGAAAAAACGGCATAAACAGATTGCACAGCTGCTACAAATCTTTATTTAAAAAAAAATTACAATATCTGTGAAGCACAATAAATTGTAACAACCTTTCATAAACAGCCTTTGCCGCCTTCTATAGTATCCTCATTTTGTTTGATGTATGTTTGTATTTTATGTTTATATTTGTTTGATGTATGTTTTTATATTTCACTACCTATACAATAGTGAAATTTCTAATTTGTATACACTAGTTTTTATTTTTGGTCTCCAATTTTGTATAAGTAAAAGATAAGCACTGTTTTATTTTTTCTCCTTTTTTTTTTAAACATAATATTCTTCTTCAAAGTAGATAATTCTTCCTTTAAGTCTTGGGTTCAATAACTTTACTGATTCCATGTTTTTGTATTTTTATCATAATTATTTTGAAGCCTGGTCAGCCCTTTTTGGGTATTTTTAAATATTTTCTTTAATTTCAGAATAAAAGGTTTATTGCATTTTTACATTTGAATATCTTTAATTTTTTGTATTCTATTTTCTCATTCAGAAATATAGAAACTCAATATTGTGTGTGCATTTTATTTGGCCTCAATAACTATGATGATACTACCTACTGCATTTGTCTTTATCAAGTTTGTTTACACATGTGTAATATTTTCACAATTATGTTTCATGAAGTATTTTATTTGCTTGTATTTCATCGTGTTAATTCTGATTTTTGCCTAAGTTATTTTTTTCTGAATTGAGGTAAACTTTGCATCCAATTAAATGAAAAGATAACTCATTTATAATTTATTGAGCTTTAACAAACAAACGCTTTGGTGTAACCAAAACATTATAAAAAGTGTAGATATTTGCCACTATCCTAGGAACTTCCCTCAACCTCTTGCTATTTCCATAAAATCAGAAACCACTGTCCTGATTTTATCCACAAAAATTACTTTTACCTTTCTTTGGACCTCATATAAATGGACTCATATCATAGTCCCTTGATTGCCTGAATTGTTTTTAGTAATGCAACATCTTCTTAAAGATTCATTGATGTTGTTGCATAAATCAGAAGTTTTATATTTTTATAATTTTTGATTCATATCCAATGATTTCTGTATACTATATTTGTTTATCAGTTCTCCAGCTGCTGGACATTTATTTCCATTTATTCACTATTATTAATAATTTTGCTAAAATGTTGTTTTACATGTTTTTGTGTGACTGTATTTTTATTTTATTTCTTGAGTGTATACATAGGAGTGAAATGACTGATTCATAGGGTAGATGTATGTTTCATTATAATAGAAATTTCAAGTTTTCAATGGAGAGGGCTTGTATATCTTTCATTAAATTTATTCATAAGCATTTTATATTCTGTGATACTATGGACTTTTTTTTTTTTTTTTGAGACAGGGTCTCACTCTGTCACCCAGACTAGAATGCAGTGGCACAATCTCGACTCACCGCAACCTCCGCCTCTCAGGCTCAAGTGATTCTCCTGCCTTAGTCTCCCAAGTAGCTGGGATTACAGGCACGCGCCACCACGCAGGGCTAATTTTTGTATTTTTACTAGAGACGGGTTTTGCCTTGTTGGCCAGGCTGGTCACAAACTCCTGACCTCAAGTGATCCACCCACCTTGGCCTCTCAAAGTGGCTATGAAAGTTTTTACTTCATTTTCAAATGCTTTATTTTTGGTTGTAGATTATAATTGATTTTTCCATATTCACCACATAGCCTGTGTAAATACACAATGTTATTACTTCTTGTATAACTGTAGATTTTTTAGGATTTTCTACATACAGCATTGTAAAAAGACACTAGAAATAGTTTTTAGAAATGTATATTTAAACATCTCAATACTCAGAGATTGTATAAATGTATATTTAAACTTCTAAATACTCAGAGATTTTAAAGTGTTTGTTATTAGTTTCTACTTTAATTTTGATGTGGTCGTCGAATGTGCATGCATTAGATTTTATTAACATTTATTTTTTTGACAGGCATAAAGTCCATTATATAAACACTCCATTAAAATAATTTTCATATTATAATTTGGGGGTACGTATGGTGTTATATGAATGTCAAGTTATATGAATGTCAAGTTGTCTGCCATTTTAAGTAGAGTAGCTATGAACCGAATCGTGTTTCCTAAAACGCATACAATTAGGGAAGGGTAAGTATATGGAAAATTGGTGAAGGGTGAGGATCAATCAGAGGAAAGTGTGCAAAACTGGCAGAGAGGTACTCAATAGAATCCATTTCTTAACAATTAATTTGAGTTATTGAAATACCCAGTATTGCTGTCTTTTATGCCCTTATGATGCAGGATTTTTCTCAGTCTGTCTGCCTGTCAGGGACCTCTGTGGCTGGTGATGTCTCCCCCCAGGTCTTGCTCAGTCCCGGGCCTGCTGCAGGAGGTGCTCCCTCCACTTGGCCTGATGGGTCGTGTCTGACTTGTGTACCAGCCTGGATCTTGCACTTGCTGCAGGATCCACACTCAGCCAGTAGCTGGGCCTGGCATTCCCCAGCTTGCCTTTGTTACAGCTGTACCTGCATTCAGTGGTTCCTGAGTTCTTGTTCAGTGTCCAAGAAGAATGAGGTTACACTGACAATCAAGGGGTGAGAAGAGCAGAGAAGAATGTTACTGAGTGATGGAATAGCTCTCGGCAGAGAGGGGACATGAGGGTGGTCCTGTACTGGAAGTCAGGTGGTTTCCCTCACAGTGTGGCTGGGTCCAGAGCTCTTATGGGCTCAGAATAGGGTAGTGTGTGCTGTTTAGTTTGTGAGTACGCAAAAAAAAAAAAAAAAAAAAAAAAAAAAAAGGCTAAAACCAAGGCACTACTGAAAGTTGGGCACAGCAGTGTAAAAAAAACAATTAGGGAAGGGTAGGCATATGGAAGATTGTTGAAGGGTGAGGATCAATCAGAGGAAAGTATGCAAAACTGGAAGAGAGGTATACAACAGTATACTTCTATTTCCTCTCCTTTTATTCTCTTTATTTTAGTCATATAATTTCCTTTTAAATAAGGTTTAAGTCTCACAATACAGTGTTATAATTCTGGCTTTAAATTATAATCTGGTTGTCTTTTACTGAAATGAAGAAAAAATATATATACATATTTAAATTTCTTATATATATAACTTTTGGTATAATTTTCCATTAGTCTAAATATTTCCCATTTAAATCAGTAGCAGTGAAATTCATCTGGCAACAACTTCACTCATATTTTGTGTATTTGAAAATGCTTCCTTTTTAAATAATATTTTCTCTAGTTATAAAATATTGGATTTGATTCTTTTTTTTTTTAATCACTTTAAAAACATAATTTATTGTCTTATAGTATGCTCTACTTCTAAATAGAAGGCAGTCATCCCTTTTATCGATATTTTTTGTTTGTTTGTTTCTGGAATCATTAATTGCTCTCAGTTTGAGACAATAGAACATGGTTTATCATATCTGGAGTATAATTTTTTCTCCTCCTTTGTTTCACTTTATCCATGATCAGTCTGGTTGGAGTTTGTATGAGAGAGAGCAGTGTTTTCAAATTGCAGTTTGCTTCCCAGCTGTTATTTGTGCAGTCTACACTGGTGAGAGTTTAATTAGGAATCTATGAATGTCTAGTGTTGTAGCTTGAAATTGACTTTTTGCCCCTCAAAATTGATTCTTAGTTAAACCTGGTCTTCAGACTGCAATCTGTCATTAAGAAGTCAGAAACAAATAAGGCAATCTTTAGCCCTATCATTCTATCTTAGTTCTGCCTCTACAACTTCATTCTGTTGAGGAATAAAATAGATCTGAAGTGTTTTCCAGGATTATAACATTCAAGCCAAACCACTAGCTCTATTTCAACACTTTTTAAGAGACTACTAGACACTTCTCTAATAGCATGTAAAAGCTTAATTTAAAATATTGTTTAAATATTATCAGTAGCAAAGTTAAAATCAATTTTTGATAGATACTATGCATTTTCTTCCATTTTAATTTTTTGGAGACACATCTTATCATTTGTTTTACAAATTTTTAATTCAACTTCTTATTTGAGATAATTTTAGATATATTGAAAATTAAAAGAAATAATTCAGAGGGACACCATTACATTTTCCACAACGGTAGCATCTTGCAAAAGAGTCATACAGTATCACAGCCAGAATAATGGCATTGACAGGATGCAAAAGGATTCTATCACTACAATGATCTCTCGTTTTCTTCTTCCCTTCCATTCTCATTTCACCTTCATCCCTGGAAACTACTAACCACTTTTCTACAACTACAATTTCACCATTTTCAGACTTTTATATAAATAAACTGTTACATATAGTTAGTCTTGAAATGTAATCTTTTTATCCATTTTTTCACTCAACATAATTTTCTGATGATTTATTTGGATTCTTGTATATTGCAATAGTTTGGGTTTCATGGTTACTGAGCACGCTATTTCATGGTATATATGCACCATTGTCATTATCCATTCGTTCATTGACGGACATCTTGATTGTTGTCAGTTTTGCACTATTATAAAAATATTTGCTATAAATTTTACATACAGATATTTTGTCTTTAATTTCTCAAGAATAAATGCCTAGAATGTTATGGTAGTTGCATGGTTAGTATAATATTTTAATAAACTACTGAATTGTTTTCAGAGTGCGTGTAACTATTGCATTGGATATGCAAAATTCACACTGGAATTTTCACTGGTAAAATTAATCCAGTTTCTCTACATCCTCACAAGTGTGTGGTGCCCTCACTTTCTTTTTATTTTGGCCATTATAATACTTATGTAGTGATGCCTCATTGTGGCTTTAATGTGCATTTTCCTAATGTCTAGTTATGCTGATCATCTTTTCATGTGCTTTTTGTCATCTGCGTATATTCTTCAGCAAAATGTTTGTTTATGTCTTTTATGCAAGTTCTAGTTGGATTGTTTTTTACTATTGAATATTGAGGGCTCTTTATATATTCTACATATTGGTCTTTGTTGCGTATATGCCTTACAAATATTTTCGTTCACTGTTTAGTTTGTGTTTTCATGTTGTTAATGTGGTTTTTTGCTATGAAAATGTTTAACTTTAATACATTTAATTATATCATATTTTTTCCTTTTACGAATCATACTTTTGATGTAAAGTATAACACAATCTTTGCCTGGCTCTAGATCCTGAAGATTTTTTTCTACCTTTTATTTCTAAAATTTTTATAGTTTTGTGATTTACATTGAAATATGTAATCTATTTTGGGTTAAATTCTGTATATTTTATATACTTTTTAAAATTTTGTATATAGTGTGAGAGGCTTAAATTAAAGGGTTTTTTTTAGCTTATGAAAAACCAATTATTCTAGCACTGTTTGTTGAAAGGCTATGTTTCATCATTTCATTGCTTTTGCACCTTTTCAAAAAGCATTTGATCAAATTTGTTTGAGTCAGCATCTGGGTTGTCTGTTCTGTTCTATTGACTTACGTGTCTATCCCTCTTCCAATATCACAAAGTATTGAAAAATGTAGCTATAAGATTAGTCTTGAAATCTAGTAGACTTGTTATTTTCAATCATTCTTCTTTTTAGATTTTTTGTTGACAATTTTTGTTCATTTACTTTTTCTTGAAAATATTAGAACAATTATCTCTACAACTACAAAACATCTTCCTGGGATTCAATATACATTTTGTTAAAATTTTATGCATTTGAGGAGAATTAACACCTGTACTATGTTGAAAATTTCAGCTTAAGAACTTAGTGTACCTACACATTTATTTGGGTCTTCTTTAATTTTATTTTCATCAGTGATGTGTATGTAATGTGCGGCATAAAAGTCCTGTATATGTTTTGTGACATTTACAACTAAGTATTCTTTCTTTCAGTGATTGAACAATATTGTATTTTATTCTAGTTTCCACATATTTATTTTAGTATATAGAAATGCAATCAATTTTTGGCTTTGAGTTTTTTTGCACTATAAACTTGCTGAACTGAATAGTTCGAGAAGTTTTTACTCAGTCTTTCGCCATTAAGCATAATGTTAGCTGTAGGTTGTTAGAGACAATATTTTATCAATTTGAGGATGAGTCCATTGTATGCCTATTTTTTCTTTAGACATTTTCTGACTAAGTGTTAAGTTTCATCAAACAGTTTTTTTTTTCTGTATCAATTGGTGTAATTGTGTGCTTTTTCTTTAGCTTGTTAGTATGGTGGATTATGTTGTTTGATTTTTTTAAACAGTGAATCAGCCTTGCATCTTTCGAAGAAACTTCACTTGGTCGGGGTGAACAATTAATTTATGTAGTGCTTAACTCTATTTATTTATATTCTGCTAAGGATATTTGTATTTACTTCCTTAAGGGATGTTGAAATGTAGCTCTCTGTTTTGTGTAAGACTATTTTCTTGTCAGGTTTTGGTATAAGAGTAATGCTAGTATCATAAAATAAAGGGGAAAATGTTTTCTCTTCATTAGTTTTCTCAAAGAGGTAGTATAGAATTAGTATAAATTATTCTTTAAATATTTATTCATAATCTTCAGTGAAACCATATAGGCCTGGGGATTTCAATTTTGAAGTGTTTTAATTAAAGACTGAATTTGTAAAAGTGGTAAAATTATTCATAGTATCCATTTTCTAGGGCAAGTCGTGGTAGTCTGTGTTTAGGGAATTGCTCTATTTTGTCTACTTTGTCTAATTTATGAGTAAGAAGTTGTCTGTAATGTTCCCACATTCTGGTCGTGTATGCAAAGTATGGAGTAATACCCTGTATTGTAATAGTGGGGATATGTCTTTCTTATTTTCTGAGTCTTCCTAGAGGTTTTTCAGTTTTATTAATCTTCCAAATATGTAGCTGCTTGTTTCATTGTCTTGTATTTTTTAAATTTCAGTGGTTTCTACAATTATTTGATTTTAGTTCGTATCCTCTGCTTTATTTGAGTCTCTTTTGTTTCCTTTTTTTGCTAGATTTTTGAGATGGTAGCTTCAATTGTTGACTTAATTCTTCTTTAATATAGAAATTTATTGCTATATATTTTTAAGTGAACACTTTTGAAAGCTATTTTACAATTTTAATCTGTTGTATTTTCATTTTTGTTTAGTTCAATTGATCTTTTTTTTTTATAATCCTGAAACTTTCTCTTTGATCCAAGGTTATCTTATATGTGTGGGGTTTTGTTTGTTTGCTTGTTTGTATCTATGTTTCGATGTTTTCTTGTTATCTATAACAAATTTTTTTTGTTTCCATTTTTGTTGGAGAACACGTTACCTTTTTTTTTGTACATTGTTAAGGTTTGTTTTATGGCCTACGATATGGTCTATCTTGTATGTGACTCATAAGCACTTGAAAAGAATATATGTTTGTGTGTTGTTTGGAATATTTTATAAATGTCAATGAGTGTTTTGTAAATATCAATTCGAGCCTCTTTTTGTGATGGTGGTGCTGCATCCTATATTTTTGCAGACTTTCTATCTAGTTTTTCTATCAATTTTTCAGAGAAGGGTGTTAAAGTTTGGAATTATAATATTTATTATCCATTTCTTCTTTCAGTTCTATCAGTTTTTGCTTCACATATATTACAGTGGTTTTGTTTAATGCCTACTTACTTAAGATTACCATGTTGCCTTCATAAATTTATATTTTTTATTATTATGTTATATCCATTTCTGTCTCTGGTAATTTTATTTGCTTTAAATCTACTCTGATATTAATATAGCCACTTTTGTTTTTCTTCATCAGTGATTAATACACATATTTTATCACTTTAAATTCAACCTAACTATATCATTATATTTGATGTGAGGTATTTGTTGACAGCATATATTGGATCATATTTGTGAATCAACTTTGACAATACAATCATGTGCCACATAACAATGATTTACTTAACTATAACTGCATAGATGACAGTGGTCACATATGATTTAAAGGGGGATGGAAAATTTCTAACACCTAATAGACATTACAGCATAGTAGTGCAATGCATTACTCCCATGTTTTTGTTGATGCTGGTATAAACTAAACTTTCACATTGCCAGTTGTATCAAAATATAGCACACAGCATTACATACAGTACATAATACTTGAGAATTATACTGAATGATTGTTACTAACTTATGTATTTGCTATACTATACTTTTAATTGCTATTTTAGCATGTACTTACTCTATGTATAAAAAAAGTTAAGTGTAAAGCAGTCTCAGGCAGGTCCTTCAAGAGATAGTCCAGAAGAAGGCATTGTTATCATAGAAAATAACAGCTCCACACATGTTATTTCTTCTGAATTCGTTCCAGTGGAACAAGTTTGGAGGTAGAAGACAGTGATATTGATGATTCTGCCCTGGGTAGGCTCAGGCTAATGTGTGTTTGTGTCTTTGTTTTTAACAAAAACTTAAAACAATTAAAAATTGTAAAAATAGAAAGCTTATGGAATGGTACTATAAATTAAGAAAATATTTTTGTACAGCTGTACAATGTGTTTGTGCTTTATTCTGTGTTATTACAAAGGAGTCAAAATTTAAAAAATAAAGTTTATAAAGTAAAAAGGTTACTATAACCTGAGATTAACATATTATTAAAGAAAAACATTTGTAAATTTAACACAGCATAAATGTATGGTGTTTATAAAGTCCACAGCAGTGTACAGTAATGTCCTAGACTTTCACCTTCACTCACCACTCACTGACTGACTCAGAACAACTTCAAGACCTGCAAGCTCTATTCATGGTACCTGCCCTGTACAAGTGTACTATTTTTTATTTTTTATGCAGTATTTTAACTGTACCTTTTCTCCGATTGGATATATTTAGATATATAAATACCACTGTGTTGTAATTGCCTACAGTATTCAGTTCAGTCATATTCTGTACAGGTTTCAAGCTCAGGAGCAATAAACTATACCATAGAGCCTAGATGTGTAGTAGGTTGTACCATCTAGATTTGTGTAAGTGTACTTTATGATGTTCACATAACAACAAAATCTCTTAACTATGCATTTTTTGGGATATATCCCTATCGTTAATCAATGTGTGTCTGTATTTTTCTTTAATCAACATATAGATAATTCATTTTTAATACAGTTATAGATATGGAAAGGTTCATATTGACCATATTATTTTTTTGTTATCTGTTATCTCTGTGTTTTTATCTGTTTTGATTTATAATGCTTTCCTGAGAATTACTTCAACATTTTTAGAGTTTTTAAAAATACATATAAGATGGTTATATTTAAAGTGTATCTCTTTGTATAACTATTTTTATGGTTGCTATAGGTATTACTAGAATGAAACAGACAGAGTTATAGTTTTTGCTTCAACTATGAAACAATATTCAGAAAACTTAAGAAAAGGAGAGATTGTCATATTTACTGCTATTCATGGTATATATACGAATATAACGATGCAAGATTTTATCTGGTTGAGGTGGACTGAGTCACCTAACAGTGCACTACACTTCTTGATTGAGAGATTCTATCTCTGATCATAATCATGAAGTATTTGATATTGTCTCCATTCCTCTCCACTCAGAGAGACAGAAATCTGAGTAAATGTTTCTGGTTTAGCAGATTCATTCTTTCAGGTGAGTTAATCCAAGTTTTCTTTGTGGAGGGGAGGATTTTGAAGCTCATATTTTTTTATGATACTAAACTCGGTTTTTATTCTAATCTTTACAAATAGCACAAGTGATATTTCAATTTTTCTTATGCAGTTTACATTCTATTTTCCAGCTACAGTATTTTTTGGGCAAATAAAATAATTACTATTTGTTAGCTACAAATTAATTTCCTAAAATTTTATGTATTATATCCTGAGCCTGTGTAAATAGAAAAAGTAGAATTTGTAGAAAAAAATGACCAAAGAAAGGCTTTCAGTGGATCAAGAATATATGGGGCTGTACCCGTTTTTTTAGTGTGTGAGCTTTGATGTCTTTCATCTTGAGAGTTGGATCAGTCTCAATTACTCAATTCACTTCAGCTGCCTTTATACTTGTGTTATTAGTTTTTTAACCACTGTAATATAGACTGATGGTTTTTGGATATAGGCAATAGTAACAGAGAATTTTAACTTTAATTGGTCAATATAGTTAATGATGATTTTGTCTACAGGTACATGCTTATTTTTATTCATGTGTGCAAACATTTCTATTGAATCAGGGTTAAGTTTTTCTCTTGTGAACTTAGCTCAGACATCTGAGTTAAATTGTGAACTTAGCTCAGATGTCTGTCTTACCTAACTGGAGAAGACTCAAGAACTTCAGCAAGAAAAACTCCATGTGAGAGACTGAGAGGTCCTTATAAAATGTGAATTGGCTGCAGATATACAACATTTTCTAAGAAAGTCTGGCCAAAGCAGACATTTTACTGAAGTAAAGCAGACTTGCTTTCATACAGTTTACTAGCTATTGAAGGGAGGGAACTGCTATTGAAAGTTTTTACTACAGAAGAATACAAGACAATTTTAGGAGTGCTGGAATTATTCCATATCTTGTTTGTGGTCATAGTTATGCAAATGTATGTTAGTCAAAACTCCTACAGCTGGTAGAATAGCAAGTTACTGACTTGTTTCCCACCCACAGATGCACCAAGTAAATACCTATTTATAAATCAATTTCTTCAGAGAAGAAGTCAGAGACCAGTCAGGAGACTTCTATCCAACAGGCAATTTAAAAAATACCCACATGAAATGGGTAAGAGAAGCCAAGGTGTAGTAAGGCATGGACCCTACCCTGGGAACTTCATTGTACAATTGAGAAGGGAGTCTCCAACATCCAGTTTTTCTCTCTGGAAAGAAAGATGTGGACATTACATACAGGGCCCTTATCCCAGGTTTTTCCCTGGTTTGACTCAGTTTGTGGAAGTGGAAAGAATTAGATACACGTGTCTCTCCAGACCACAGGGAATAAAGCAGGAGTTATATATAGGCATAAAAGTAGTTCCAGGGACTACATCTGCTTGGAAGCAGTAAAGAACAGAATCTTTAAAAAAACATAGCCCTCTGTTTCCCCCCAGAAGAAGTGTACAAAACACCCTCCAGCAGCTGTCAGGTGTCTTGGCATCTAACTAGGACAGTAGAGTGAAGGAAACAGTCAATTATCAACCCACTACAGTCAGGAAGGAGTTTGCAACCCCAGCAAGTGCCCCGATTCTTGCAACACCTAAGGGACTGCCACCACAAATCTCCTAGCTCTGGAAGCATGAATGATTGGTAAATTAATGTCTCTCTACACCACAGTAATAAAACCAGTGGTTTTTACAGTCACAGAGACTCTTTAAGGGATTCTATATTCCCTCAGGAGTGATGTGAGAAGGGGCCTTAAAAACACGGCCCAGGCCAGGCGCTTGACTCACACCTGTAATCCCTGCACTTTGGGAGGCTGAGGTGGGCTGATCCCCTGAGGTCAGGAGTTTGAGACCGGTGAGTGCCTATAATCCCAGCTACTTGGGAGGCTGAGGCAGGAGAATGGCCTGAACCCAGGATGCAGAGGGTGCAGTAGGCCAAGATCATACCACTGCACTCCAGTCTGGGCAATAGAGCAAGATTCCTTCTCAAAAGTAAAAACAGAAACAAACAACAAAAAACATGAACCACTGTTGGCCTCCAGAATGGGTTTACAAAATACATCTTAAGCAGCCAACTAATAGTCTGACTTCTAAATAACTTGAATTAGAGAGAAATTTTACTCACATCTAGAGCCCCACCTTCTACACCATCCACATAAGAGACTGCAATATAAATCTCTTAGCTCTGGGAGGAAGAGGGACTGGCATGTATGTGTCTCCCTTGATTCTAGAACAAAAGAAAATGTTTTAAACCATTATCCAAACACTTCCAGGAGTAACACTCCTTTGGAACTGTACAGAAAAGAGGCAGGAATATGCAGCTCTCAATTTCTCTGTGGAAGTGGCTTATAATACACACTGTCTGTGGAAACTTGATGGCCTGGTCTCCAATGAAAGTGCATCAGGGAGTTAAAGGGGCAACAAAAACAATAGCCCTTCAGTAGTCTGAGCTAGACATTGGCACTTCACAAAACCTCCCACTGGCTCATCCCAGACATAAATCTAGGCCTATCTAGTATTTCTAGATTAAGTTTTGCCATGTGGTGAGCACCATAACTTTCATAGCTTCCACCTAAGGAACTGTATCCTTAATGACACAGCTCTATAACTAAACTGGCCTTTGCAATCCTATGTGAACTGAGACCACAGAAAACAAACAGGTGGATATATAATGGATCTACTCTCAGTAGCTACCCTTCCAGAATTAGAAAGTGCAGTCTGAAAGTGAGTATAGGCGTTTGCTACAGATCCACTCTCCTACTTAGTCTAGGGAAAATTGAAGATAAACACCTGTACCTAGCCTCACTGTGAAGATAGAAAGAATTGGAACTAACATTCAACACTCCAACCTTTCTAGCTATGTCTAAAGAGCCTAGCTCCTAGCATACTGATATCAGGTTAGTGACAACGTGTGGTATATTCTAAACTGCAAAGGGACACTAAAATCAGAGCTAACAGCCACAACAATTAGAGAGACACCTTAAAAATTTTGGTGAGACAGCTTGGTAAAAACCTTCTTTTATACAGTCCAGACTAACAAGAGAGAGGTTGATATGGTATGGCTGTGTCCCTACCAAAATCTCATTTTGATTTGTAGCTCCAACAATTACCATGTGTTGTGGGAGGGACTCAGTGGGAGGTAATTAAATCATGGGGGAGGGTCTTTCCCATGCTGTTCTTGTGATAGCGAAGAAGTCTCACAAGATCTGATGGTTTTATAAAGAGGAGTTCCCCTGCACAAGCTCTCTGTCTTTGCCTGCTGCTATCCATGTAAGATGTGACTTTCTCCTCCCTGCCTTCTGCCGTGGTTGTGAGGCCTCCCCAGCTATGTGAAACTATGAGTCCATTAAACCTCTTTTTCTCTATAAATTACCCAGACTCAGGTATGTCTTTTTCAGCAGTATGAAAACCGACTATTATAGAGATATAAATGTCTTTAATGCACAGAAAACAACAGAGAATCAATACAAATATTGAAAAGAGAGAATATATTTCATTCAAAAGATGAAGGTAAATCTCCACAAATCCACCTGGATAAAGTAGATTTTTTTAAAATTGACTCTGTAGATAATGCAAAATTATCGTTGTAAAGATGCTAAACATTGCAAGAACAAGCTGAGAATTGTAGGAAAGATAAAGCATTTAAAAATGACAAAAGACCTCAGGTCTGAAGAACGCTATAGCAAAATTGTAAAATTCAACAGAGGAGTTTAACAACACATTAGATTAAGAAGAAAAGATCAGTGAACCTGAAAATAGATTACTGGAAATCATCCAATCTTATGAGCTGAAAGGAGAAAAATTTAAAAAAAGAATAAGGGCAGCTTAAGAGACTTATGGGACAGTGTCAAGCAGAATAAGTTACACATATTTTGTGTTCCAGGGGGAAAAGAGAAAGAATTAGAAAATATGTCCAAAGAAATAATGGCAGGAAACGTTCCAAGTTTGGAAAAGGAATTACAAAGCTAGATCTAGAAAGCCCATAGAACAGCAAAGACAATGAACCCAAAGAGACTCACAACACAACATCTCATAGTCAAGTTGCCAAAAGTGAACAAAAATAGAGAGAGTTGAAATCAGAATGGAAAAAGCCAATTTTCAAGTGTAAGGAAACTCTCATAGGAATATCAGCGGACTGTTCAGCAGAAACCTGAAATGAAAAAACAATACACCTCAAGACACTAGAACAGCAAGAACAATTCAAATGCAAAAATATTATAAGAAAAGAAAAACTAAAGATCAGATCATAAATACATTAATTTGGAACTAAAACACTACAAATTGTCAATAAATTTTTTTTTAAGATAAAATCAACAAACCTTTAGCTATACTAAGAAAAAAAGAGAGAAGACTCCATAAATAAAATCAGAGGCAAGAAGGAGGCATTGCAACTGATACTACAAAAATACAAAGAATCACTAGAGATTATTATAGAGAGCTATACGCCAACATGTTGGAAAACCTTAAGAAACTGATAAATTTCTGGACACATGCAACCTATCAAGATTGAACCATAAAACACAGAAAACCTGAACAGACTAATAATGAGTAATGGGATTGAATGAGGAATAAAAATATCTCCCAACAAAGAAAAGCCCCGGACCATATGACTTTACTACTGAATTCTACCAAACATTTAAAGAACTAGCTAGTACCAATTCTTCTCAATTCATTCCAAAATAAAACTGAAGGGGAGGGAATTCCTTCAAGCTTATTCTATGAGACCAGCATTACCTGATACCCTAATTAGACAAGAACACAACAAAAACTATAAGACAATATCTCTGATGAACACAGATGTAAAAATCATCAACAAAATACTAGCAAACTGAATCCAACAGCTCATTAAAAAGATCGTACAGCATGATCAAGTGGGATTTATACCAAGAATGCAAGAATAATTCAACATATGATAATTAATAAATGTAATTCATCACATCAACAAATTAAAGGACAAAAGTCGTGATCATCTCAATAGACACAGAGAAATCATTTGAGAAAATTTATCATTTCTGCATGATAAAAACTATTAACAAATTTTGCATAGAGGCAACATATCTCAAAATAATACCTTATATGAAGGACTCACAGCTAACATCACACCGAATGGAAAAATGTTGAAGTTGACATCCTGAAATCCTTTTTTAAAAGTCTGGAACAGGAAAAGAATGTCCCTTTTTACCACATTTATTCAGCATAGTACTTAAAGTCCTCACCAGAGAAATTAGGCAAAGGAAAGAGAATATTCAAGTTGACAAAAAAGAAGTAAAATTGTCCCTGTCTGCAGAGGACATGATTTTATATTTAGAAAAAGCTAAAGACCCCACGGAAAAAAAAAAAAAAAAAAAAAAAGTCATACATAACTTAGTAGCATTTCTATTAAAAGTAATGGCAACAACCACAATTACTTTTGCGTCAATGTAATACATGCCCATAGTTAGCAATCTGAAAAAAAATCAGAAAGCAATCCCATTTACAACAGCTACAAAAAATTAAATACTTAAATGTATCCAAAGATGTGAAAGCTGTCCGCAATGATAACGGTAAAACACTGATGAAAGTAGTTGAAGAGGAAACAAAAAATAAAGATATTGCACGTTTATGAATTAGAATGATTTGTATTGTTAAAATGTTTATACTTCTCAAAGGGATATACAGATTCATTAAAAAAAATCATCAAAATACCAATGACATTCATCACAGAAGGAAAACCAATCCTAAAATTTGTATGGAACCACAAAAAATTTCCAAATGTCCAAAGCAATCCTGAGCAAAAAGAACAAAGCTGGAGGCATTACACTACCTAACTTCAAGATATACTCCAAAGGTGTAGTAAACAAAACAGCATGATATTATTAAAAACAGAAACATTGACCAATGGAACAAAACAGAGAACGCAGAAATGAATTCACATATTAGCAGTCACCCATTTTTGACAGAGATGCCAGGAATACATATTGGAAAAAAATAGCCTTTTCAATAAATGGGGCTGGGGAAATTAGATATCCATATGCAGAACTATGAAACTAGACCCCAAACTTTACCTTAACCATATAAAATATCAGCTAAAAAGTATTAAAGACTAGAATGTAACACCAAAAGCTATGAAACAACTAGGAGCAGACACAGGAAAAATGATTCAGGACATTGGTCTTGGCAAAGATTTTTTGGACAAGACCTCAAAAGCGCAAGCAACACAAGTAAAATTAGCTAAATGGGATTACATCAAAGCAGAAAGGTCCTACATAGCAAAGGAAACAGTTAACCAAGTCAAGAGACAACCTGCAGAATGGGAGAAAATATTTGCAAACCATACATCTGGTAAGTGGTTAATTTCCAAAATATCTAAGGAACTCAAAAAATAAATTTAAAAAATGGCTAAACTACTTGAATACACATTTATCAAAAGAAGATGTGCAAATGGCCAACAGGTACATAAAAATGCTCAATATCACTAATCTTGAAGGAAATGCAAACTAAAACCACGATATTATCTCATCCAGTTAAAATGGCTATTATAGAAATGGCAAAACATAACAAATGCTGACAAGGATGTAGAGGAAGGGGAACTCTTATGCACTGTTATATCCTGTTGGAAATACAAATTAGTATAGCCAGTATGGAAAACAGTGTGGAGTTTCCTCAAAACACTAAATATAGAACTACCATATGATCCAGCAATTTCATTACTGAATATATATCCAAACTCAGAGAAAAACAGTATGTCAAAGAAATCTCTGTACTCTCACATTAATTGAAGCAGTTTGCAACAACCAAGATAAAGAATCAACTTAAGTGTTCATCAATAGATGAATGACTAAAGAAAATGTGGTATAGATACACAATAGAATATTATTCAAACTTTAAAACCACAAATGAAATTATGTTACTTGAAGCAACATGGATGAGCCTGGAGGACATAATTGTGAGCAAAATATGCCAAGCACAGAAAGACAAATACATGTTCTCACCCATTTGTGGGAGTTTAAAAAGTAGATTGCATAGAATAAGTAGAATAATGGCTACTAACATATAAGTGGGTAGAGGGAAAGAGAGTATTGATGGAGGTTGGTTATTGAGTACAAAATTAGGTAGGAGTAAGAGGGTTCTATACCACAGTAGGATGACTATAGTTAATAATGTTTATTGTATATTTCAAAATAGCTAGAAAATAATATTTTGAATGTTTTCAACACAGAAATATTAAATGTTCTGCTGACAAATATTCCAGGTACCCTGAGTTGACCATTATACATTGTATACATGTATCAAAATATCACATATATCCCATGTATATGTACAACTATTGTGTATCAATTACTTTTAAAAGTTCACATAACTGTCCAGAAATTTTACTCTATGTAAATTACACCTGAATAAGTCATACCAAATCATGGGTTCCTGAAATACCTGGTATCAAAATAATACAAAGCCTACAAAATATTATACCATTTAACTAGAAGATAATCATGACTCTAGCTGCTTAAGGAGTCCTAATATGTCCCTGATGTTGTAACATCATCAAGAACCATTTAGCCAACTTTAGAAGTGTAAGATTTTGGGTAGTATAAATTTTAGCCTCAATTTTATCAAAATTTATCTGGCAGGTACTTTGTTTTGAGTATTTTAATATTTCTCTGGATATTTGGTAACAAGTAGAGTTTATCAAATGTTTAGATATCTCTTCATTATATATAATTTATTATTTGAGACATTAATAAAATTTATATAGTTACATTTTATAATTTAAATTTATTTGTTGATTCTTTGATAGGTCACATTTAAAAATGTGAATATAAAACATTTGTCATCACTCTTGAGAACAGAATACTCTTGTGATGAATTTAATCTCTATAATGATCAAATAATAAGCGAGGGAACACAGGATTGGAATAAGGTTATAAACGCTTTTAATTTAATGCTACCTCCAATACTATATACACTTAACAAATAAACATATTTTACATGTGCAACATTGCAGCATTTACAAAAATCACAATACCTTGTCACCCCAAAATAAATACAAAAAGTAAATAATTAGCATATTCCATATGTTTATCATAAGCGAGTAAGTTTTACATAAACATTAAAAATAGCTCTGAAAACTTTTTTTTTTTTTTGAGACAGAGTCTCACTCTGTCACCAAGGTTGGAGTGCAGTGGCGCGATCTCGGCTCACTGCAACTTCCACCTCCCAGGTTCAAGTGACTGTCCTGCCTCAGCCTCCTTAGTAGCTGGGACTACAGGCGCATGCCACCAGCCTGGCTAATTTTTTTTTTTTGGTAGAGACAGGGTTTCACCATGTTGGTCAGGCTGGTCGCGAACTCTTGACCTCTTGATCTGCCGTTCCCGGTCTGAAAACTTTTTTAAAAGAATAGCAAATAAAAGAAAAGTAACTCTTGTCTTAAAGAAAATATCAAAATTGACATTCTATATGCCATGGAGAGGGAAACAAAGAGTGAAAAACATATACCACATCTAAGAGGCACAGAAAACCTGCATTTAGAAAAACATTTCTAGTCTACTTGTAGTTAAGATTAATAAAAAACAGAGTACTGTTATAAAAATGAGAAAAACTATGACATAAAAAGACAGGCGTATTGATAAAAATTTAAGTTGAATTAAATGAAATAATAAAAAAGAGGAGTATTAATAAATAAATATAAAATCATTATTCTCCCAATCCAACCTTACAACTACTTAAGGTAAAGAGATAAAAAGAGAGAAAAAAAGATATATTTATATTTCTAAATTTATCTATTATATATCTACTTGCTTATCTATAATTAAGAATGGAAAACAGCCATAACTGAAGCTATGTAATAAAATTAAGTAGAGGAATGGGACATGTAAATTAATCCCATGAATTTCAAATCTGAGAAGATGTAGATTAGATTCTAGTAAAATATAATATGTAAATGTAAACAAAAAGTAGATTTTAAATCAATCAATACTAGAGAAGTGTATTAAACTATACAGGGGGAATACACTGTAACAGCTAATGCTTTCTACACTTAAATGATAAACATTCCATTGACATTTATAATATCCTAAACCAAAGAAAAATACATTAAAATTTACTATAAAGTTACCTTAGTTAAGGCAATGAGGTTATGACCTAGAAGAAAAGATATTAATGAAAAAAAGATAAAGGAATGTCAGAAATAGGCAGGCACATATACATCACATTTATTTCTAACAGCAATATCAAGGTAGCTCAATAGCAAAATGACTTTTTATCATATAAACCTGAAATAACTACATAAATATATCAAAAAGTAATGTCAATTCCTGTATTAGAGACTCATAAATGTAGATTTGAAATGACCATAGAATTAAATATAAAAACAAAGCTATAAAGCACCTAGAAGAAAGCATAATAAAACATCCTTGCAAAATCTAGTAGTTAAAACTTTTTATAATAGAAAACACAAAAGTCACTAAATATAAAAGAAAAAAAGATAAACATTACAGAAACAGACTAAAAGCAACTTTCAAAATATTTCGCTACAAAAGTTAACAGGCAAGCTATAGTTTGGGAAAGTATTCACACCATGTACATCTGTCAAAAGTCTTTTGTTCAGAATACATAAAGAACACTTACGTAATTACAATAAAAGAAAAAAATGACTAAAAGACTTAGACATTTCACAAAAAAAGTATATAAAAGCCAATGAGTACGTGAAAACATTCTTAGCATCATTCGTCATCATAAATATGTTACTTTTAATCACAAACACATCTCATTTTATATTTTCCAGAATGGCTAAATTTAAACAACAAACAAAACAACGACAAACCTGACAGCAAAAAATTGTTGACAAAAATGTGTGTGAACTCAAACCCTCATACCCTGCTGGCAGATGAGTATAATCAGTCAATTACTTTGAAGTAGTGTTAGTCTTACTTTTAAAAGTTAAACACAGATTTACTGTATAATATATGAAGTACACTGCTAGGTATTTACTCAAGAGAAATAAAAGTATGTGTCCATAAAATGTCTGTACAAAAGTGTTTCTACAGTTTATTCGTAATCACCAAAAACACACACTGACCCTAAAGGCCATCAAATGGAGAGCTGATAGGTAAATAATTTCACACTAAGTACAATGAGATTTTGTTCAGTAATAAACAAAAAATAAAATATTGATACATACAACCACAGTATGAAGCTCAAAAATATTATGTTGACTTAGAAAGCTTAAGAAAAGTGTATACAGTGTGTGGTATACCATTTATTTGAAATTCAAAAAGAGAAAAAATAATGTAAGAATGTGCAATATGAATCTCTAATAATAGAAATCAGAAAAGTTGTAGCCATATACAAGATGGGAAAGATAAGAAGTCACGATTAAATTCTGAGTGATTAAAATATTTTATATAGTGATTAGGATGGTCAGTATATGGGTAACTACTTATCAAAATTCATTGAATAAGAACTTCACATCTTTGAATTTTGCTATAAATAAATGTGCCTTAATTAAAAGCAAATACTTTTAACTCAGTAATCTAATGCCTGGAAATTATGGAAAAAAAATTTAAAGGAATACATGTGCAAGGGTATTTATCACATTATTTGTAATCAGGAACCCCTGGTAATAAAGTAAATGCTTCTCAGTAAGAAATGGTCAAATAAATCATTCTATAACGAATTATGTCTCCAGTGAGAAATCAAGCCTGAACTCTATTAAGGGTTTTGCTAAAGAAATGTTTGTGGCAAAACCACTGTGTATGTGTGTGTGTGTGTGTGTGTGTGTGTATATACACACACATATATATACACACACACATATATATACACACATACATATATACATATATATACACATATATATACACACATATACACATATATATACACACACATATATATACATATATACACACACACATATATATATATCTGAGAGTGAGATATCTACCCATATATAGAGATACATATATCTATCCATATGTGTAGATAGATAGATCTATACATATAATAGATAGATCTATATCTACTTATCTATGTATCTATGTATGTACGTACGTATGCATGTATGTATGTATGTATCTATGTATCTATCTATCTATCTATCTATCTATCTATCTATCTATCTATCCATCCATCCAGATAGAGAAAGAGAGAACAAAAGTTCCATGAAAAGTTTGGATGTAAGACTTTATTCCAGTGAACAGTTTGCAAACTGAGGAGACATAACCTTCAGTGTAGAATGTAGAATGATGTGTTGCAGAGAACAAAGACTCAGGTTTTCCAGCAAATTTCTAACCCAGGTTCCTAATCAGGTCAATTTTTTCAAATGAAGGATTGAAAATGGCTTATTTTTATTGGTTAGTGCAGTTGAGTTCTGATTGGTCAACTTATATAAACCCTCATTGGTTGATACAGTCAAACCATAATAAGTTAATACTTTCAAGCCCTGAATGATTGATTGCCAACCCAAAATTAGAAGTTTCTGTCCTTTTTTTTTTTTTCTTCCAAATGGGAAGCGGAAGGTGGTGTTTTCTGGCTACTGCTTCCCTTGGTATTTACAACAGGAGCTGGATTGGTTTGATTGGAGAAAAGTCAGTCCTGTGATGCTTTTACATCTTTCTGAGAGCACAAAGTACATACATGACTGCTCCTTCACTCAGTTATGACCACCGTGTTCTGTTTTAAGTTTGAGAACCACAGTTAGCCATGGGGAGTCCATTTTGTGTCTCCCTCTCTCTCTTTCCTCTCTGTCTCTGTATATATAAGAATGTAACATCCCGAATCTCAATTTGTTGTTTACTAACTAGTTTGTTGCCATGACCTTATAAAATGTTTGAAATACAATGTGAACTATAACACCATGCATATATCAATGGCTACCAAACCCAACGATATGCTAAATGTCACAAAAGATACTGTCTCTGTCAGGTCTAGAACATTAGAACAAAAGGCTTTGTCTTTCTAGTTTTTACTGTAAAGGATATTTTCCCAATTAAAATTATGAAGCACCTATGCATTTGTTTCAAGGTACATTTTATAATTTGTGTACTTTCAACTATTTAAATATGCAACTAAAATATTTTATTAGTGATTAATTTTACTTAAATTTACATATATTTTCATGAAATTACTAAAATCATATAAGAATAGCATTGCTTGTAACTTTAAAAATATCACGAAGACATAATAAAATCTCCTTAGGTAAACTGTTTATAATCTTAACATTTGTATTAAGGCCCAACACAGCTCAATTAAATTGAATCATTTAAAAATGTAAAACACAATTGCATAGAGAATAATTGCATTATTTACTGAGCTTCCCAGTGATTCTAATATTATATCTAAATATTAGAGATAAAAGATAAAAGACAAGTTGCCAAGTAGAAAACTTGAAATTGGGGAGAAAAGCATAATAAGTCCCATGATAACATAGAGAAGACAAGAAAATAGCAATCTAGTTTAGTGATAGGAGATTTCATTTTCTCCACAAAAACTGTAAAACTTTTGAGAGGTATAGGACAATAAAATATAAAATTATGGATGAAATAAAGAATTATTGACCTTCTGTGTCAGAAATCCTAATAGGAATGGTCCTATCCAATCTCAGAGAAAATGTGCAGTTAGTAGATTAGAAACAGCAAAGCTGCTTGGTTCAAGTGACCTCGTGATTAAATTCAATATAACTTAGAACAGTGACCTAAATGCTATGTCAAGCTATAGTTTGAATTCTCAAAGGCATATTTTGAAAGCGTAAGAAAAGGAATGGGGAAAGTGGTCTAGGAAACAATAAAGCTAAAGTAGCAAGAATAGAGGAATTAAAAAAGAGAAAGAAAAACAGAATATGGGCAAAGTAACTTCACAGGATAGCCACTTTTAATATATTTTTCTTTAAGGTGAATGAAGTATTCCTCTGCTTTTTTTTTTTTCAATGATTTATTCTCTTAGTGGTCATCCCATATTAATGTCAGCAATAATTAAATTTCATATTAAAGCAAGCTGGATGCTCCTTCCCTGAAGAGTGAGCACAGGTTAGCAATAATTCTTATTGGATCATAAAGCTCTTTCTTAGCAAATGGAACAAAGAAATTATTCCCTAAAGCCTATCCAAAGGAAAAACCTCACAAGTTTTATTAAGTTGTTAAATAAAACAGTAGGCAGAATTGGGAAACTCAGTAAATGAAATAAAGAAATTTTAAAATGTAGAAAATTAACTTTTTATTGAAGGTAAAATTACATTATGATGTGCAGGGGTGCCTGACTTAACGAGTACCTGTCCAATCAAGTATCTATCAAATAGCTGGTGTTTCCATAAAATTAGGAGTCTCAAGTTGAAGTTAGGAAGGCTATATAGACTTCTTTGAAGTCCCCCAAATTAGAATTTTATTAGCTTTTTAAATAAAATATTAATGCAAGAGATATAGGCTCATAAAATTAAATAATCTAATTCATCAATAATCGAATTATAAGAAACCTATAGTTAGAGTGAGGATATATTTTTTAACAATACAAATCAGCTAAACTAACAATGAAATTCACCTGATTATTCATTATTTCCTAAGAACTACTAAAAAAGTCTTTTTACTCTCATCGACCATAATTATAAAACTTGTTTTAGTGCTTTGATTCTCATTGCTTTAACATATATGCTCAAATGCTAGCATTCAACTTCAGAATGGTATTGATTATCCAATAAAAACCAACATTGTCCCTTATATTGTATTTATTACAACTATTTTTTACATTTTTAAACAAAATTTTATGTAAAATTTACATTTTTCTGTACAACTTTATTCTCTTTACCAGTAGTAATAGCAAGTCATGATTTTGTAATTTTATAGATTTTTTCCAAAGTCCTCCAAAGTTGCATTTGATTATTTTGTAACTAAACATAATTGTAGAGGACTGTGTTTATTGAGATGAATTAGTGGTAATTAGTGTGCAAACGAAAGATGATTTTACAGGCATAGTGGCTATATTTTGTTTTTGTCTAGGTACTTTTATTATATAAATGATAGAATCTCATTTATGTGTAATTTAGCTAATGAAAACACATTATTCTACACCATGCCCTTGAGTGCTCACTACGAGCCAGAAACTATTTTTTTTTCAATCTCAAAACCATATCTAATTTTATCCACATTACAATCTTATTGAGTTGGATCATTTATTACTCTTATTCACAAAAGAATAAGCTGAGAGATAGAGTCTGAGTAAATTATTCAGTCACGTAGCCATAGGAAGCATATAGATCTTATTCTTTCAAGCTGCTTCTTGTTAGAAAGCATTAGCATTTCTTTAAAAAAATGCTTATTGTAGTGTACTTTCTATGCAACATTTATAATTGTTGCTATATCTATGTATAATCTTTATGATGAAATATATCATCCAATATTGCTATTCAGATTGACCCACTTTTTACTCCAAGAAAACTTAATTGTGAAAATTTCATATTATAATCATAAAGGAAAAAGCAATGTGCATTGATGTGAAATCAGGAAAACTATATAAGAAATGGCAATATTATTATATTTAACATTTAAAATATATATTTTACAAAACTCATGATAAAGTATTATTTAAATGACTCTCTGTCAATATTTCTTACATAGAAAATATATTCATAATTGTTTATTATCAGCTTTATATCACTGATTTTAAAATAATTTGAACTTTTTAATTTTACTAGAGTAGTGCCTAAGTTGTATTATTACAAAATTAAGATGAGAACTTTATGCCTTAAATAGAGAAAAAATTATCATTCTATCTTATAAAAGTATTTGGAGAGTTCAGATGTGGAACATGTGGGGGCAGGTGGATATCATCTAATATGGTTTGGCTATGTCCTCACCCAAATCTCATCTTGAATTGTAGTTCCTATAATCCCCATGTGTCATGGAAAGTACCTGGTTGGAGGTAATTGAATCATGGCGGTGGTTATCCCCATGCTTCTGCTCTCGTGATATTGAGTTCTTATAAGATTTCATGGCTTCATAAGGGGATTCCCCCCACTTTTGCTTGGAACTTCACCTTGCTGCCACCATGTGAAGAGGGATGTGTTTGCTTCCCCTTCCTTCATGATTGTAAGTTTCCTGAGGCCCTGTTAACCATGCTGAATTGTGAGTCAATTAAACCCCTTTCCTTTATAAATCACCCAATCTTGGGTATGTCTTTATTTGCAGCATAAGAATGGACTAATACATCATCTTTGGCTGCAAGGTGGCTGCAGCGTTTGTCACTCAATCTGTTAGACATGACCAAAATAAGGAACACGCTTATGCCTTTAAGTGTATGACTTTGAAATGTCTTACATCATTGCAGAATCTCACATAGTAACGGGGAAAGGGAAACTTAACATTACAACAAAACCTGAGACATGTAATTCTAGATTGATGACCACCTGACTAGCTGAAACTCAGAAGGAGAAATATTGATGTAAAACGAGCAGTGCCAACACTAGTTTATTGTTTTAAATTTTTTCAACTTTTATTTGAAGTTCAGGGGCACATTTGTGGGTTCCTTATGTAGGTTAATTTATCATGGGGGTTTGTTGTACAGATTATTTCATCACCCAGGGATTAAACCTAGTACCTGTTAGTTATTTATTCTGATCCTCTCCCTCCTCCCAACTTCTGATAGTCCTCAGTGTGTGTTGTTCCCTCTATCCGTTCATGTGCTCTCATCGTTTAGCTCCCACTTACCAGTGAGAACATGTGGGGATTGATTCTTCTGTTCCTTCCTGCATTAGTTTTCTAAAGATAATAACACAATTAGCTCTTGGTGTTAGCCAGCTTTAACAATCCATACCTTGCATATGTGTTACTAGAAAAGGCAGAATATATTTGAGTGTCTTCTATGAAAATATTACATGTTGAGAATTATTTTCTAGACATATAGTTATGAAGAACATTTATTCTGGCACTTTTTTTTTAAAGAAACTCTCTGAATCATTCTCCATAACATGATCTTTAGAATGTGTTCAACTATTTAGTTATAGCTTCAAAATTGTAAGAAATGAGTTTCTTCCACTCGCTGGTGCCATCAGGTTTTGGAAACATTTTAGAATACTTTTTAAAAAGTCTTTATGGGTTTCTCCATAATATCCAGAGATTCTTTAGATGAAAATAACCTTACCATTTAGATAATGAAAGAGACTCGCTTAACACAATCAAAGTATGTAAGCTGTGACTCTATATTTCTATTATATTCATTCTCCCTTATAGAGGCAATACTGCGAGAATGCTTTGTATGGCCATATTTAGGATTTTCAAATGAGAAACTGTATTTCGAAAATATGCAGGTTTTAAAGTCATTTCAATTTATCTATATACTCTTGCATAATGACGTTTTTGCCCAAGGAGGACTGAAGGTCTTTCAATTAGAAAATGTGAATGAACACTTGATCTTAGCCAAAAGGCCGAGAAGCGATACGTATGTTTATTGCGGCACTATTCACAATAGCAAAGACTTGGAATCAACCCAAATGTCCATCAGTGACAGACTGGATTAAGAAAATGTGGCACATATACACCATGGAATACTATGCAGCCATAAAAAAGGACGAGTTTGTGTCCTTTGTAGGGACATGGATGCAGCTGGAAACCATCATTCTTAGCAAACTATCACAAGAACAGAAAACCAAACACCGCATGTTCTCACTCATAGGTGGGAACTGAACAATGAGATCACTTGGACTCGGGAAGGGGAACATCACACACCGGGGCCTATCATGGGGAGGGGGGAGGGGGGAGGGATTGCATTGGGAGTTATACCTGATGTAAATGACGAGTTGATGGGTGCTGACGAGTTGATGGGTGCAGCACAGCAACATGGCACAAGTATATATATGTAACAAACCTGCACGTTATGCACATGTACCCTAGAACTTAAAGTATAATAATAATAAAAAATAAATAAATAAATAAAAAGAAAATGTGAATGAAGAATTAAGAAGACTACAGTTGACTGCTTTTGCTTGAAAAACAGACATTTGTAGTCACTGGTCCAATCTTTGAAACTGAAAAGAAATACTGCTGCTATGAAAGACAGTATGAAGTCTCCCCATAAAATAAAAATTAGAGATTCCATATGATTCAACAATTCCACTTCTATTTTTCCAAGAAATTGATGTTGAAGAGATATCTGTACTCCCATGCTTATTGCAGCACTGTTCACAATAGCCAAGATATGAAAACAGTTTATACATCCATCAAAAATGAAGAAGTAAAAAAAATTTGGGTTATACATACAATAGAATACTATTCAGCCTCAAAAACAAGAAAAGTTATGCAATACTCAACAACATGGATGACACTTGAGAATATTATGCTAAATAAAATAAGCCAGTCACAGACGAATATTGCATGATTCCACATATATAAGGTATATAAAATAGTCAAATTCACAGAATCAGTGAGTGAAATGCTGGTTGCCAGGGCCTGAGGACAGGGGGAAGTGAGGGGTTACTAATCTGTGGCCATTGTTTCAGTTAAGCAAGATGGATGAGCTTTAGAGATCTGCTGTACAACATTGTGCCTATAATGTATGTCAACAATATGTATTGTGCACTTAAAAATTTGTTGAGAGTAGAACTCATGTTGCATTCTTACTAAAATAAAGCATGTTTAAAAGAAAATAAGATAAAAATTAAAAAGATGTAGGAATATGGCATGCACTTATTTTAAAAGCTAGAAATATTTATCTGCTTAATTGAGAACAATGATATAAATGGACCAGAAAAACATACTTTATACTACCAAAGGAAACTAGGTGTACTGAATGTCCACGTATCTATTCTTTAATTACAATATTGTATAATACTTATTTATCAATCATCTCTTACACAGGGTTGGGTTACATAACAAGAATACAATAAAAATCTAAAGAAATAGTTGCTGGACTAAAAAAATGGTAGTATTATGTGGGTGAGTGACATTAATAAAATAAGCATACTGCTTTACGTAAAATTACATCTGTGACAGATACAAACAGAGAAAGGTCAATGGTTTTATAAGTGACTGCATTATTTCAAGAATGATTTGACTTAGGCAGGGCAAGAGAGCATCACTCAGTGAGAGAGAAATAAAGTTACACATGAGGAATAAGAGAAACAACTGGTTGAAAAAGGAAGATGAAAATGCCTGCAACATCATGGTTGAAGCAAGTCCTGAACTCCAGAGGTAAATCTTATTTCAAGTAAATGGCAGTTCTGATTGGGCAAATTTGGACCAATCACTTTGGTGAGATAGATGAGATCTCACTGATTAACTTTTCGCAATATGACTCTACTGATAATCACGAGTGTAGGATCAGTATCATGCAAAATTCATAAATGCTATGTACTGATTAATTGGTGGTTTTGCCAAAGAAAATTTGCTTACCTCAGGAAGTAAAAAGAGAGAGAATGGAGGCTTCCTGGGCAACTGTTCATTTATCACTGTGCTTTCCACAAATCTGGACCTTTCTTCCCGCTCCCTTACCATTTTGAACTTTCTGTAGTACTAGCATATTTCTGAAATTACTTGCTTGCTGGTTTGTGTCTTACACTAGACTGTGGATTTCTCAAGTGTAGCAAATTTATCTTATTTCTTTTCTTAGTTACAAATATTCTTGTGTGTATGACAAGTAGATATTAAATACAAATATTTTTGTGTGTATAATAGGTAAACATTAAATGTTAATGAATAATTATTGAAAGAAAAAATACTAAATGAGGTAAGGCTGGAAAACTCAAATGCCAGTCATTTAATTCGAAAATAAAAATGTCCACCGTGGTACATGTATACCTATGTAACAAGCCTGCCCATGTATCCCAGAACTTAAAGTATTATTTAGAAAAGCAAAAAATAAAAATAAATAAAAATGTTTCACGAATGCTAGACAGTATGTATACAGCATTTCTTACAATGAAATATAGAAGATTATAATCTGAATTTAATATCTTCTCAATGTGTTATACTGTATAATCTAGCTGGGAATCATAAAAATTGCCTTAGCAAGTACAATCTATCAATTCAAAATGTTTACGTCAGTATTCTAATATATTAACTTTTAGAAAACACGGAGAAATTATTACAAAATGACATGTTAGAGTCATAATCCATTCAGGGATTATTTTCTGGTTTAAGTTACTGCTTTGAATCAGGCATAATAAAAACACTACCTCTTAAAAAACATGAAGCAATGTAAATTGAACCTATACAAAGATGTATGTTTCATTGAGTTTAATGAGTTTTCTACTGAAATAAAAGAAATTATTATGGTTTATCAGTTCACTAGAAGTTATGTAATATATGGCATTAACAATCACAAATGCAATGCAACTCAGAATATACCGCCAGAAGAAAGGTACTATTAATAGTTTTATGACTGTGTGTAACAAAGTGAGAAATATAAGCTAACATTTTCTTAATTAAAAAAAAAAAAATTTCTTCCTTTTTTTTTTAAAAAAAATTTCAACTATGACATTTACACCTTGTGATGGTTAATTTTGTGTGTCATTTTGTCTGGGTGTATCTATGATGGTAGTTCCAGAAGAGATTAGCATTTGAATATGTAGACTGAGTAAAGAAGATCCCTCACCAATTCGGGCAGGCATCATTCAATTCTGTGAGGGGTGAAGGACAAATTTTCCCTCTCTCTTCTTGAACTAGGACATCCATCTTCTGTCCTTAGACACTGGAGTTCCTGGTTCTCAAGTCTTTGTGCATGAACTGAAATACACTGCTGGTTCTCCAGCTTGCAGATGCCAGGACTTCTCAACCTCAATAATTGTGTGAGGCGATTCTCATAATACATATCCTCTATTGTATTTATATGTAAATATCCTATTGGCTCTATTTGTACACAGTATGCTGACTCACACATCCCTCACTGAAAAACTGAATAAGTATTTATATTTATAAAAGCATTTTCTCTGTCCTTTAACTTAAAAAAAAAAACAAACTAAAGATATTAATATACACTTTAAGTAGAATGCTATGTTCAAGAATAGAAACTAGCTAAGGAAAATTAGCACCTTAATATTAGTCTTCAAATTCAATATGTGCGGTATACCTCACTTTTTTGTTTTGTTTTGTTTTTCTTATGTGGTTATGTGTGTATGTGTGTTGTCATTCTTGTACTACCCCAAGAACAATGAGATTGTTAATCAGTCTACACTAGTGTTGTATCATCTCTAAATTCTCTCACTCATCCACTCTTTCTATATATCTATGTGTGAGTTTGTACATGTGTATACATATATATGCACAACTGCATATATGTGCATATACATACATAACTATAGATATACACAGATATGTCTTTTTAATGTCACTACAAGTAGTGATTCATTCAAATTGACTGTACATTGATCAAATAGTATGCTGTGAAGTGAAAGTGAAACCCGCTAAAAAAGTGCATTATTGTTTATTAGACAATTCATACGTTTATTCCAGCCCACTGGCTACAGCATCAGGTAAAATGACTTATTTCTTTTTGATACCTAGCAAGTTATAATTTCTTTAATGTTCTGAGGCTAGAGAATTACAATACTGTAAACCATAGGAGGATCATTTTCTTTTAATAGCTATGCCAAAATGCAGTAAAAGTGATATACAGGTTAATGCATGTATTTTAAAAGGTGAAATGGGAAAACTAGTTGTTTGTACAGCAGCTTACTCCATAGGTGATTTCATGAGCAGCTTTCTGTTTGTTCTAAAATTCCTTAGGTAAAACAACAAAAACAAATAGGGGATATCTGCTGTTACCACAGCGCATTACCAGGTACTAAAGTTCTTTTGGCTTGTCACTTAGAATAAATCTGCAGGCTAGGTGCGGTGGCTCACACCTATAATTCTAGCACTTTGGAATGGTGAGGCAGGCAGATTGCCTGAGCTCAGGAGTTCGAGACCCGTCTGGGCAACACAGTGAAACCCCGTTTCTACTAAAATACATAAAATTAGCTGGGCATGATGGCACATGCCTGCAGTCCTAGGTACTCGGGAGGCTGAGGCAGGAGGATTGCTTGAATCCCGGGAGGTGGAGGTTGCAGTGAGCCAAGATTGCAGCACTGCACTCCAGCCTAGGCGACACAGTGAAACTCTGTCTGCAAAAAAAAAAAAAAAAAAAAAAAATAGATCTGCAACTTGAAAAGTCGAATGTCGAATGTAGGCATTTGTAAGATCAAGAGAAAAGTAAGGAACACTGTTTAACAATGACCACACATAAATAAGCATATAAACACAAATTAAAAAGTGAACTATTTTATTGTTCATAGCCTGCCAGTCACAGGTGATGCTAAGAACCAAAGAAGAGCCTTAAATACGCACAGGGGAGGTATAGCTGAGATCATGAACCTTCTAGTGGAATAACATATGTGCAAACTTTGTTTCAGCCTAAAATTTAAATTTATTTTACTTGAGATAAAATTTATTTACTTTTTCAGTTTTCTTCTGAGAAAAATCAATTCTAGGTAAGCGTATTAGATTTGGCAATGCTTTGTCAAAAAATGCTTTGTCACTTAATCACACGGCAAGTTAATTTAATTTTCAAAAGAAACAGATGAGGCAGGTCTAGAATTGAGATGTTACAAAAGTCATTTTGGTGGCCTTCTCCATCTATTTGTTCATATTCTATATCTTTCCCAAAAGCACCAACATCATTGTTACTGCTTCACAGCTTTTCTTTCAGCACTGCCACATTCAAAGTTTAGTTCCTCCCATTTTAAAACCATGACCTTTGTTTCTGATTTATCTTTTTTTTTTTTTTTCTCTCATCATGGCCTTGCTAGATTTGTGTGATTAACAGTATTACAATATTTTGGATACTTCTATTTTACCAGAATATTTCTTAAAAAGTGGAAATTTAAGTCTTGTTATAGGTTGAGAAATATTGTTTAGGCAGGACAGTTTTATACATATTTTCTGTTGTTTATCAAGCACATTACAGAATGCTGGAAGCTTGTCTAACACTAAGCAACTTTCCCTGCTAAAATTGGTGGTCACATTGGTTGAAGGATGCTGATATGTCATAAAACTTTTAATATGAGTAATCAAAGAAGGCTTTTCTGAGGAGATGACAGTGAGCAAAAATCTGAATATAAGAATATCCAGCCAGACAAATATGTGGTATAGAAATTAAGCATATTGCAAGCTGAAAAAAAGAAGCAAAACATGTAAGTTGGGAATGGAATATTGTTTGTTGTGAGTAAGAAAGAGGTTCAGCAAAATTACGGCTTTATGAGAGAGAGGGAGGATATGGAGCGATGTAGTAACAAAGACTATCTAGGGGAAGGTCATACTAGGCTTTGATAGATATGGCTTGAGTTGGGGATTTCAGTTCTGAATAAATTGTTTATAGCAATGAAAAGGCATTACAAGGCTTTAATCAGAAGAATAAATGGTATAATTGTGTACTTAAGACTGTCTGTCAAGCTTGCTTTAGAGATAAAGATTGGACTGTAAGATAAAATGAACAGAGGGGAGTATATTATATGGAGAATGGGAGAAAATATCCCAGGGGAGTGATAATGGTGGCTTGAACTCAAGTGGTAGCAATGGCAGTAGTGAGAACACTTTATATTTTAGGATATATTTAACAGGTATCACCAATAGATCTTCCAGATTAATTTGGTATGATTTATTTTTTGTGGGGTGGGTATAATCAGGATGATTTTTAGGCCTGGGGAATTGGGTAAATGAATCTAGCATTTACTAATTAATATGTGGAAGAATTAAGTGAAGGCAAATTTGGGAGTTGGATGTACACATTCAGTTATTCTATTTACATCACGTTAAACTGGATATGCCTTTTAGATAGCCAAATGGAGATCTCAGGGTGGCTGTTATTTATAAGTCTGGCAATCTAGTCAATATCCATTATAAAAAGAGAGATTCTGTGGTTAATATGTATGAAAATGACATATTAATTCATAGGAAATATGAGCCATTGTAGGAAGAAAACATAGATACAAATAATAAATAGGACAATTGAATAATACCAAGACTACTAAGAGATTCAGTAGATGTTAACTGGAAAAAAGACATAGGCATTGGTGAGCTTGCTATAAGAATTTTCAGTGCCATTATGAGAAGGAAACCCTAGTTGGAGAATCTGGAGAAGAGAACATGAGATACTATTTGAAGATAAATAAGACGGATGATTTTTTTTCTTTTTGAGAAAGTCTGCTGGTAAGAGACATAATGAGATGAATGGTATGAAAGGAAGTTTAGTGTATTATTCACTCTTAATTCAGATTTTTATATAAAATGACTGATGTAATACAGATAGAAAATCATAATTCCAGAGAGAAAAATAATTAAGAAGCAAAGTTATTTATTTACTTAAGAATAGAGTAGAGGAACTGAAGATAAGGTTAATTCTACTAACTGTGCCTTCAAGCTGACCCTGAATGTAACCATAATTACTTTCTAAGTCTTTTCCTTCTGAAAACAAAGATTTCATATTTTATAACTATACTTCCTCAGTCATAATTAATTTTCTTTATCTCATCGCTGAAATTATACTTTTTAGATAACTATTATTAATTTTTAGATGGTAGATAATGAACATATTCACAATGCCATTAGCAATAAACTTTGAGAGAAAAAATATGATACCAAAGAAAGGAGACAAAATTTTATAACTAGATTCCTTGAACAATTGAGATTTGAAGGGCTTACCTACAAATGTTACAAACTTGGGGTCAATGAACAATAGTTACGTGAATGACATGACCTAGAAAAGTACATGATTTATTCAAGCACAGATATTCAGTGAACCTGGCCTCTCCTTTTTAAAATGTAGTTATAGAAGAAGCCTGAAAGACAGTTCAAAATAATAGAAATATTTCTGCTCAGTCTAATATTAATATATGCAGTCCCCTTAAAACACTATTACTTAAAACAGAGTTTCTCAGCAAAGATATTGCATAAATGGTGTGAGTTATAGTTAGAGATTTTGTGAATTAACATGACTGAAAATATATATATATTTTTTTATTTTTTGCATACTGCAAAATGTTAGGGCTTGCCCTTATAAACCTCTACTGTGCAGGCATGTTAGCAATTGTGATACAAGTCTTTTGGTTTTCCATGGCAGTGCACGCTAACTAGGATCATGTCCATTTGGTTGAGTCAATTCTCAGGTTTTGACTTAAGGCATAGGCAGCAGCTATGGTAAATTCTTCCACAGAAAGAAGAACAATTGGCTGGTGATGCCATCCGCTCCCTCCTGAATTAACTGCCACCAACTGACTAGTAAGAGAGAACAAACTACTGCTGTAATAGAACATCAAAAGATGTTTTCATTCTAAAAGAGAATTTTTTTTTACATTCCTTGATTCAACTTCCCATAGCATCATGCTGTTGTAAATGGTGCAAAGCATAAATTATATAGTTAGATATGAATTACATGATTACATTTTCACATATGATGGGATTTAATAACTTAGGTTTATGTAATGCCCTTCTGTTTTTATATTAGTTTTTAGTTTGTGTTTTACAGAGACATCTGATGTTCCAGTGTGGTAATTTTTGAAAATTAGTGGAAGACTCCAGGCCTAGGCCTACAGACAATTCTGATGAGGTTTATGAGGAAAAACTATATAGTCATTTATCTAGAGTAAAAAGGAACACACACACACACACACACAAAAATATGTGTTTTTACAATGAAAGCTAGTTTTTAGTGAATTTCATAAGAGCTGGTACTCTTCTATTGTGTAAAATTAAAAATGTACCTGAAATCATAGTCATTTGAGAAGTAAATGTATTGATTATTTTATGTGAATATTGAAATCTCATTAAATTGTAACTACATTGATAACAAAAAGGCTCAGGGAGCAAGTTTGTTGGCAGCACTTATTACCCAGACAAAGATAAATCATAGACTTGGTGAGAATCTTACAATAAGGGAAAGTAATATTATAGTTAGCAAAAGCCTGTAAGAAGATGAAAAGTTTCCACTCTCAAAGAGCATAATAAATCATTGTGTCAATAGCATGTCACATTAGGCTGAAGAGATTTTCATTAAGAAAATATGCAATAACTTCTTTAGGTGGACGAATCAACACACTTTACCAATAAATATTATGATATAGCAATTGTAAATGTCAGAAAAGTTTAAAAAAATTTTCTAGAGCATCAAGTTATCCCAAACTAACAATCTGAGGCTTATTTAATATTTTTTCTTTATATCTGGAAACAAAAGGCATATCTTGAAGAAAATGTGTCAGAATTTGTACTAATGTGGCCTCATCAATGATTGAGTCAGTGAAAGTTTTAATTATCTTATAAAAATGCAAGAAACCAAGCAAGCAAAACAGAAAGAAAAAGGAAGTTGACATTAAAACAAGCTACTTTCTTCACAGAGGAGAGCTAATGTCAAAATTCTTGGAGTTTTTAAATTTTATAAATTTAAATTCTGAATGATGCTATGGATAATTCATTAAGCAAAACCAGCTAACTCAAGAATGTGTATTTTATTTATTTATTTTTTGACTTCGTCAAAACGTGGTCAAAGAGCATATAGACCTGTTACACACAGACATTTGGCAATATGTTAGAAATATTTTCAGCCAGGATTTTGAGTTGGAGGTGAGTTCTGAGAGTACTTTCAAGTAGTTGTAGGTCATATTTAGCTGAGTTATTTGAAGATGAAAACTGAGTGCCCAAACTAGCCTGCGTAGTCTACTTTTTATAGTCACATGAACGATTTGACTCTGAAAGGCTCTGGAGAATGTTTTTGACTTCCGGTGAGATAATTTGGCGATTTAAAAGGAAAATAACTCTTTGGAAAAAATTATGTGGTAAAAGGAAATTTTTTTTTTTTTTTTTTTGAGACGGAGTCTCGCTCTGTCGCCCGGGCTGGAGTGCAGTGGCCGGATCTCAGCTCACTGCAAGCTCCGCCTCCCGGGTTTACGCCATTCTCCTGCCTCAGCCTCTGGAATAGCTAGGACTACAGGCGCCTGCCACCTCGCCCGGCTAGTTTTTTGTATTTTTTTTTTTTTTTATATAGTAGAGACGGGATTTCACTGTGTTAGCCAGGATGGTCTCGATCTCCTGAGCTCGTGATCCGCCTGTCTCGGCCTCCCAAAGTGCTGGGATTACAGGCTTGAGCCACCGCGCCCGGCCAGGAAATTTTTTAATGTTGTTTTATTGCTTCTTTGGCTTAAACGTGAGAAGTGATATCACCAAGACTCAAATTTTATTAAAATTACTATATTTTTTCCTCTCTTTCAAAACCAGGGTTTGGCTGGTAATGGATCCTTTCAATGAAACTTTTGCTAAGCCTGACAACTTAACTTGGAGGGAAAAGAAAGAACTTTGTTAGTTGGAGACTGGTAATTTAAAGAAGATGTAGAGTGATCAGATAAAATATAAGACACTCAATTAAGTATTCACACCAGAGAAAAAAATACAAGTATGTCCATTTATGCAAACAAAATCTGTCCTTTTCTTAAGATGGTTCCGCATTTAAGTATAGAAAACATTAAGAACAGGTTTTACAATAAAGTCATAAATTTAGTTGTTTAATTTTACTTTTAAAACCAGTACTTTTAATTGTTTATTTTTATTTTTTTTATTTCAATAGGTTTTTGGGGGAAAGGTGGTGTTTGGTTACATGAATAAGTTATTTAGAGGTGATTTCTGAGATTTTGGTGTATCCATCATCTGAGCAGTGTATCCTTTACCGAATGTGTACCCTTTTCAAAATCAGTAGTTTTATGCATGCACGGTCTTATACATGAAATCAATCAGGTATCAAAATATGTGGTAATAGTTTCATAAATGCTTAGTGTTTTTTGAGCCTGATCATACAGTCAACAATAAAATTAAAAGTGTTACATAAAATTGTCTTAACCTAAATTTTCATTCATATTATGCTGACTTATAGTTTTAGCAGCTTTGCTCTACAATGTTGTTAGTCAATTTTCATGTTGCAAATAACATTAATTAAAAGCAATTTATAAACTTTGCTAAATCTGCTGAGCCAATCTTTATATAAATAAATCCTATTTGGCCTATGACAGTTATTTAAGATGAAAAATTGTTTGTCTTTTGTGTTGAAAACACTTTTTAAAAATGTTTTAAAATTCTTAGAATTGTAAGCAAAGCTTAAATACCATTTTAATCTGAAAAGTTGGCTAAAAGTAATTTTCAGCTTTACATAAGTAAAACAAAACACTTTTGCCCACATCATATACCACACATTGTGTGTCCTTAGTATCTGCATAGTTTAAATTTTTGACAGGATTTCTGGGTTTACTTTGGAAAGGTTAAAAAATCATGTTGAATTTATTTTTTTAAAGAAATAACATGAACTTACATTACTGATTTACATTAAGGTAGATAACTTTCATGTGAAAAAGAAGAGTCATACAAAATAAAGGGCTAACATGTCCAAAATGAAAATATAATTCTGTATTTGAAAAAAAATTAGTGATTATAATTACATTATTATATCTACAGCTTCCTGATGCTGATACGCTATGAACTATGAATATAATAATTTCTACACAGTGGGTCTTTCAGACCTGAAAATTATTTCTAGGGATTGCTACAGAAAAACAGAGGTCTTTGTCAATTATATCACTCAGTTCATGGCACATTCAAATCTCTCTTTGATTTAACTTAAATGTCAATTTTTCTCTTCTTCCTTCTACAGTTGATTCCTTTTCTCACTAAAGTAATTAACATTCTGGAACACAACATTCACAGGATCTACTGAAATAGAGGTTAGAGTCTGATAAAGGAGAACTATATTAAGTAACAGTCTCTAAACGATTATACCTTCTAGTAGCAATTACGGGGGAAAAGAATTTTGTTTTAAAAATAAATTACTAAGTTTCTAGTTGGCATGCAAATGTCAGAAATGGCTTTTCATTAATGTTCTGAATAGGAGCGCACCAGGAAAAAATTGGATGGAAGGGTTTTTAGCGTAAAAATGCCCTGTGGAATAAAAATACTTGATGTCATAAAGAAACTTGAGAGTAGGGTGTTATGCCTGGAGAATAGTTGTCTTAGATTCAAATACATGTGGAAACCCAGTAGTAATTGGTAAAAAAAAACATGTCATTGTTGTTTGAGAAAGAAATCTATCTATTCATAGTGAAACTTATTACAGGAAGGAAAAGAAGTGTAACCTTAATGAAGAGATTACAGCAATTCTCTTGTTAAAAAATGACTCTTAATTATGAGTTGTATAGGTACTGAAAAAAAAAGAGACGAATGGATAAGCCTGAGAAATATTTTATAAGCAAAATTTGATTCTTTTTATAATTAAGATAAAAATGTATAATAAGGCAGAGAGGAAGATATTATGGGTAAAACATAGGTTGTTGTCTTAAATTACTTAAATAATGAATATGCTTATTTGGTTTCAAAAGGAGAATGTTCAGTTTTCAGCTTTTTGATGTTAAGATAGCTGAAAGATAGTGAAATGAATGTCAAGGAGGATATACAATCTGGATCTCCGAAGAAGTATCTATATTAGATTTTTAAATTTAAATGTTCTGAAATAGAAACATTACTTAAAGCCATTTGAATGAGTGACTTCTCTAAATGAGAAAGTATATGTAGAGTAAGAATAGAGAAAGTTCAAGATACAACTCTGAATAACTTCTGATGTTATAGTATAGTTAAGGAAATAGGTTTAACAAAGTTCAAGTAGCCAGAGAAACAGTAAGAAATTAAACGTGAGTGTTGTCATTAAATCAGAAGATGAAATTATTACAAGAAAAAGGTCATGTGTTGTACAGAATGCTGCTGAGAGATCTAGTAAAACAGAACTAAAAATTGAGCATTGTAAAGATCAATGTGGAGATTACATTGGCAATGTGAAGATCAGTAGAAAAGTGAGCAAAAAAGTCTTGATATATTGGAAAGAACAGAATTTCAACTCATGTGAATGAATTGAGTAGCATATATGAATATTTTCAAGAAAATCACCTGTTAATAAATGTAGATGAAATTGTAGTATTTGAATCATTAGAGAAAAACAACAAGCACTTTTATTAAATACAGAAAGTATTTGAATAATGATGGAGATAAAATCATTCCATTAGAAGAAGGTACGTTACAGGAGGAAAAGAAAAAAAGAAAATGGAAGGAACTATACCTTGAGAAGTAGAGATAGGATGAAGCTTGATCTTTGATAGTTATTTTGTATATAATTTTAAATATCTGCTATAAACATAAAAATGTATTGGATATGCATGGCTTAAAAGCAGAAAATAGAAAATTATTATCACACACACATTTTCTTAATGTACTTTCTCTATTAAGATACTCAGAAACTAAGCATGTGTGTGTGTCTGTGTGTATGTATCACTCTCCATAGACAGAGAATGTAAGCTTAGTTGGAAGTAACTCATTTAAGTTAGTAGCTTATATCATGCTATTTTTATATATTCTACCATTAAAAAATAACATTTTTTTGTATTATACACTTTCTTCAGTACATTTTTATCTAAATGAAATTAATAACATAAAAATCACGATCTAAACCATTTAAGTTAACAAGTCAGTGTGTAGTGCATTCAGAATGGTTTTCGACCATCCCCAATAACAGAATTTCAAAATAGTTTTATCAGCACAGAAATTGATTTTTTGTATTTATCATCTATTCAGCAACTCAGTTGAACTCTGTTTTGAGGTGGATTGTGTTTTTTTAATATATGAATATTTGCATCCCTTTTATTTTATTTTCTTGCCTACTTTTCCTGAATAAAACTACCACTACAATGTTTAATAGAAGGGGTGAGAAGAGACATCTCATCTTGTTCCCGATTTTAAGGCAAAAACCTTCAGACTTTCATCATTAAATACAGCGTTAGTGTTTGTTTGCTTTTTTTAAAAATTAAAACAAACAAACAAACAAAAAAGATGTGTTTTGTTAGGTTGAGGACTTTCCTTTCTTTCCTAGAATTTTTTTTTTCAATATTTTTATCATGGAAGTATGCTGGGTTTTGACAAATGATTTTTCTATTGCTATGATCATGTGTTTATTTTCCTTTAATCTATTATTGTTTATTACATAGTTTGATTTTTGTATGTTAAATCAACCTTAAATTATTGGGATAAGTGATACTTAATCATGTGTGTAATATATTTCATATGCTGCTGATTTTGTTGAAGTGTAGAATATTGCCTCTATCTTCTAAAGAAAATGCTACACATACACACCATGGAATACTATGCAGCCATGAAAAAGGATGAGTTAATGTCCTTTGCAGGGTCATGGATGAAATTGGAAACCATCATTTTCAGCAAAATAACACAAGAAGAGAAAACCAAACACCGTATGCTCTCACTCATAAGTGGGAGTTGAACAATGAGAACACATGGACACGGGGAGGGGAACATCACCCACCCAGGCCTGTTGGGGTGTGCGGGGCTGTGGCAGGGATAGCATTAGGAGAAATTCCTAATGTAAATGACGAGTTGATGGGTACAGCAAACCCACATGGCACATGTATACCTATGTAACCATCCTGCACATTCTGCACATGTACCCCAGAACTTAAAGTATATCTCTATCTATCTATCTATCTATCTATCTATCTATCTATCTATCTATCTATCTATCTATCTATCTATCTATCTATCTATCTATTAACAAAGACTGTTGCCTCTATTTCAAAAGAGATACTGAACTCTAGGGTTTTTTTTTTCTGGTAGTATCTTTAACTTTAGTGTCAATGTAACACTATTCTCCCAGAATCAGTTAGGAAATGTCTCTTCTGTTTTTCAAAAGAGTTAGAGAAGAGGCCGGGCGCGGTGGCTCAAGCCTGTAATCCCAGCACTTTGGGAGGCCGAGACGGGCGGATCACGAGGTCAGGAGATCGAGACTATCCTGGCTAACACAGTGAAACCCCGTCTCTACTAAAAAATACAAAAAAAAACTTAGCCGGGCGAGGTGGCAGGCGCCTGTAGTCCCAGCTACTCGGGAGGCTGAGGCAGGAGAATGGCGTGAACCCGGGAGGCGGAGCTTGCAGTGAGCTGAGATCCGGCCACTGCACTCCAGCCTGGGTGACAGAGCGAGACTCCGTCTCAAAAAAAAAAAAAAAAGAGTTAGAGAAGAATTGGTGTTAAGTTTTGGTTAAATGCTTGGTAGAATTCACCCATGAATCTACCTGGTTCTGGGCTTTTCATTGTTGGAAGTGTTTTGATTACTGACTCAACTGCTTTTCTTATTGTATGTCTATTCACATTTCTCTTTCCTCTTAATAATGTTCTGATAGTTTGTTTCTAGAAATTTATACATTTCATCTATGTTACCATATTTGGTGGTATACAGTTTTCATAGTATTATCTATATATTTTTTAAAATTTCAATAGAATGTATATAATTTTATTCTGTTTTAGTAATTTGAGCCTTTTTCTTTCATTGATAAGTCTAGTTAAAGGATTGTCAGTTTGGTTGACCTTTTCACAGGATCAACATTTATTTTTATTGATTTTTCTTTGTTGTTTTTATATTCCCTGTTATGTTTAATTCCAGTCTTTATTATTTTCTTCGCATTTCTTGTATTAGATTTAATTTTATCTTCTTTTTCATGTTTCTTAGGGTAGAATGTCAGATAACTGCCTTGAGATTTTTCTCTTTTTTATAAATGGTTTATAGATGTAAATTTTCCTCTGAATGCTGCTTTCACTATATCCATAAGTTTTTGTATGTCGTTATTTTGTTTCTCTTGATCTCAAAATATTTTTTTTTAATTTAACTTATGGTTTATCTTTGACCATTTGGTTATTTACAAGTGTGTCATCTATTTTTGAAATGTTTGTTAATTTTCCCCACATTCTGTTTTAATTTATTTCTAATTTCACTCCACTGTGATCAAAGCACATAATTTGGAAGATTTCAATCTTTCCAAACTTATTTATACTTGTTTTGTGTCCAATAGATAGACATGGACAACAAGAATAGAATTCCATTAGTATTCTAATAGAATTCAATTCAACAAGAATAGAATGCACATGATTCTCAAGTGCACATGGATTTTTTTTTTCCATAAGCACTTGAAAATTATGTGCATTCTATTCTTGTTGGGTTGAGATGTCTATTGGTTGCATTTGGTTTTCAGTATTGTTCAAAACTTAAATGTTCTTGAAATTTTCTCTCCAATTTTATCAATTATTATAAGTAGGTTATTTTAATATCCAATTATTTTTGAAATCTTTTTTTTTCTTTAATTCCCTCATTGTCTGATTTTATGTATTTGTGGCCTCTGTTGCTTAGGACATTAAAAAACAATTGTTATATCTTCTTGTTTGATTGAATTCTTTGTTATTATATAATATATTGTTCTCTCTCATGACAATTTTTGTCCTAAAGCTTATTGTGTCTAATACTAGTATTGCCAGTCAAGTTCTCTTTTGGTTAATGTTTGTAAGAAATATATATTTTATTATTTTTTTCAACATATTTGTGTCTTTAAATATTGATTGACTCTCTTGCATATAGCATATAGTTGGATGCCTTTAAAAATGTATTCTGTCAATCCTTACCTCTTCCCTGGAGTCCTTACTTCATTTATATCTATTCTATTAAGTTATAAAGATGGACTTACTTTTACCATTTAGCTTTTGTTTCTTATGTGGCCTCTGTCCTTTTCTTGTTCTCCAATTTCTCCATTACTGCCTTATTATATGTTAAGCAGTTATTTTCCAAGGCACTCTTTTTATTCTCTTGTCATTCCTTGTACTATGTATTTTGAATTAGTTTCTTAAATATTGTCCTGGAGATTATCATAAACTATTTAATTAATAATATAATTTGGAGTAATAGCCATTTAATTTTAATAATTTACAAAATTTTATCTTTTATATTTTACTCCTGTTCATTCTATTATTATAACAAATTACATTTTTATAGTGTACCCATTGACATATATTTATAAATATTCTGTTATACAAATAGAAAATAAAAGATAGAAAACAAGAGGAGATATAAACAAAAATTAATACTGTTCTTTATTTTTACCTATGTAGTTATCTTTACTGGTACTCCTTTTTTCTTCATATGGCTTCAAGTTATTGTTTAGTTTCCTTTAAATTTATCCTGAAGAACTTTAGCATTTTTTATACTGCAGGTATATTAACAACAAACTCAATTTTTTTTCTTTTTTTTTAAATCTGAGAATGTATTAATTTATTCTTTATTTCTGAAAGCTCATTTTTATAAATATAAAATTTATGTTTCACAGATTTTTCTTTTTTTTTCTGAAGTTCAAATATCGCATACCATTGATTTCTGGCCTCCATAATTTATTTTGCACAATCAGATGTTAATCTTATATGTATTAATCCATTGTATGTGAGGAGTAACTACTTTCTTGCTGCTTTCCAGTTCCTATTTGTGTTTCTGCTTTTATCAGTTTGATTATAATATGTATAGACATGGCTCTCTGTTAGTTTATTCTACTTGGAGCTGGTTGAGATTCTTGGATGTGTAGATTAATATTTTTCATCAAATTTGGGTTTTCTGCCATTATGTCTTTAAATATATGTTTCTGTCCTTTTTCCACACCTCTGAAACTACTATTGTACACATAATAGTGTGCTTCATGGCATCTCATAGGTCTTTGGGGATTTGTTCTTTATTTTCTCATCATTTCTTTCTCTATTTTTCTCAAATTGGAAAATCTCAGTTGATCTACTTCAGCTTTAATGACTCGTTCTTCTGTATGTGGAGATCTGATGTGTAACCCCTCTAAAATATTTTTTATTTTAGTTGTACTTTTCGACTCTGTAATTTCTGTTTGATTCCTTTTTAAGATGTATATTATTTTATTATTATTCTGTATTTGTTGATACATTTAATGTTTTCCTTCAGTAATTTAGATAATATTTCTTTTAGATCTTTAAACACATTGGAATTATTTAAAGTACTTGTCTAGTAAATTCAATGTCTGGTTATTAAATTAATCTGATCACTTTTTTTGTGTGTTTGGGCCATACTTGTTTCTTTGCAGACCTCATACATATTATTGAATTTGGAACAGTTTGAACATTATGATATACAAAATCTGGATATCAGATTTTTTCTTCTCTGTAGAGTGTTCTTGCTGCTTTTTTTTTTTTTTTTCCGTTTGTTTAATAACTTCTCTGAATTGATTTTGTAAAGTATGTATTTTTTGGCATTTGTGGTCAGTGAATTGACTATTTTGTTAGCTTAATGTGTCGTGATTGAATAGTTTTATTAAATGCTTGGAAGCAAACTGTCTTCCAGTCTTTGCAGAAATGTTCTGTGTGTATTACGGCACACTTTCAAAACTCAGTTAAGAAGTTTGAAAGTTTACCTTAGACTTAACTTTCTTTTTGTGCAGAGTTTCCATATCAAGATGTGAGAGACTGGGGATTTTCAAGCCTTTTCTAAGCATGGGCAGAACCAGGGACATATGTGTATCTTTCTTGTTTTCCAGTAATATGTCAAAGCTTTTCAAAGCCCCTTTTCTAAGCAACACACTATCCAGTCTTTACTTTCAAGCTTTTGACATAATTTAGTATTCGCCCCAATTATTAACCAATTCCTCAGCAGCAGTGTCTAAAATGTTTGTCTATAAATGTCTTCAATAAACATCCCTGCCTAGCAGCTTTAGTAAAAGACAAATTTCAGTCAGTTGAGATAAAGACAAGCCTTCTGAGCAGGTCTTTCAGAGATCCACTAGATAGACCAACAGATAATTAATGTATAAGTTCCATTCTTTTCCATTCTTTACCAATACTTGGAGTGATGAGGGCTGTGATTTCTCAAACTACCACTGAGCTGGGGAACAGAGCATAGTTAAAACACCACAAAATTTGCTTTTCTTAATGGAATTTAGTGGTTTTTGTTTGGTTGGTTGGACTTTTTTCCTCTTTCTGAGTAAATGCTCCGCAGGTTGTGGCAAGCTTTCAGTTAGTTTTCAGAGTTCTAATAATGTTGATTTTGATAGTTCTTTTTTCCAGTTTTTAATTTGATTTTATGTATATACTGGTTTTTTGAACTTCTTACTTAAAAATAGGGATGTCACTGACATCTTTCTGCTTTTGATGAGCTTATTCTCTCAGTACATTTTCCAAGAAATGTTAATTATGATGGTCAAATGAAACTCTTTGTTGCTACCAATATTTCATTTTTACCACATATGATACAACTTTACTGAAATGATATGTGACATCTTAACTATTTTAATATATATATAATTATTATTTATTATTAAACTTTTAAATATTTGTCTATTTTTCATAGTTTCTGGACCAAACTGACCTTTCTTCTTTTTTTTTTTTTTGTCCCAATAAATGTCAAACTGTTTTTGGAACAGACACAGGTCTACCATAGTTAGGTTTTGAAAAATGTACTTGCAACAACCATAGCGATACCTTAAAAGACATGCTGATACTGTTAGCTGTCATGTACTTCATTCATATGAATGGTTCCATCCCCAGTAATTCTGAGCCCAATTTTGGGAAATTATGTAAAATTAATTATTAAATATACAAAATTATATCCACTGAAATAACACAGGTTTTACTTTTTTTCAACAAGAAACTATCCTTAGAAATCTGATTAAGTGTCTAAGAGAATGTAATTCATTCTAAAATGTTTTTTTTTATACTACAAAAAGGATAAGGGTGACATTTGTTATCAATATTTTACGGAGTTCCAGGAAAAATAGGCCATCATGTATTTGACAAAAGCCTACACAAGATTGCTCATTGTACCTTTAATGAACTCTAAAAAAGACCTTCAGTGATTGTTTCTTGAAGATAATTAGTTATTTCAAAAATAATATTGCTCTCTTCAACATCATTATCATATTAATCATCATCAAAAATTGCATATGCAATACCCTGTAGTTTCAATCTGTATTATTTTTATTTATTTTGTTTTCCAAAACTCTTTAGCAATGACTAGCAATCAAACCATAAAATTAGTTATTATTCCAAATCAAGATTTTAAAATCCAAAATGTTTGTTTATAATTATATGACTAAAAATTTTAGAGACAGGACTGGAACTTCATTTTCCCAAACTGTAGTCTAATATTCAATTTAATATACTACACAGCACTAATAATCTTACATTTGTTCTGCACTGTAAAATGGTTTATACAAATGTCAATTCAGGGACTTAATTATACAGAAAAGGAAGGAAACATTATTAGCTACTAGAACATGTACCAGTCTATAGAAAGCATGGACTATTCTTGGCAAAATGTGGATTTTTTGGAATTCACTTACTTGATTCTGTTGCCAGTATTTTCAGCTGTGACATAGATTTATCTGTTTCTAACCATGAAACAAATATTCCAGAGAACAGTATTTTCCCATTTATTTTTTAATTACTTTGAGAGATTCTGACAAGGTGCACTATAGAAAGAGACATATTACTATTTCAACAGATGTTATCACACTTTCTTATCTTAAGCACTGAAACTGCACAGCTTATTAGTGTGCAGAATTGGTGATTCATAATGCACTTTGGTGATGATGCGAGATATTACATTTAAGAAAGATAGACAGACATACTAAAAATTGCCAAGAAGAGTAAAGGAAAAAAACTATTGTAACATAACGTTAAAATAGATATACATTATTGTTCTTTACATGCATGTTCTACTGAAATACAGCTTAATATATATGAGACTGTTAAGAGCATTTAAAAGGAAAAAGGTGCAATGGACGCATTAGTTATCAATCTCTCTTATACTTTTAATGCTGAAAATTTTTCCTTATTGAGATCAGAAAATTTTGTTAACTGAAAAATCAAAATGTTTGGAGAATACAAGTGTTCCAAAATAATTTAAACTAAGAACTTCAAGAAGAAATTGCTTATTAACAGTTTGTTTAGTATGACACATTGCTATTCACACACCTCTCTGCAGAAGTGAAAAGGAGAAGAATTAGCTGTATCTTCAGTGAAATACAAGATGCCAGGTTTTAACTTATTCTATAAAAAATAAGAAAAGTCAGACATAAGCAAGCTGCCCCACTGAAAAGGAATCTTGTCTCATTTATTTCCTTAAAAGGACAGATAAGAGTAAAGTTCTGTTTTCTCTGTTCACAGATAAGTGTGCCTCTGATGATTCAAAGGAGAAAACACTAAAGATTGATAACAAAAACTACCATATATGGCAATTCTAGTACACTTTTGGGACTTGCTTTTTTAATATAAAAAGTTGCTGGGATATCAGAGAAGTTTCTGATCCAGGACAGAGTAATCACTATGTTTGCTAAATTATCCAAACCAACATTGCACAGTGGTTACCAATGCAAGTGCTTAGGTTTGGATCCCAGCCTTGCCACCCAATAGTTGTGTATGTTTTGAGAGCAAGTTTAATAACATCTGAGCCTTAATTTCCTCACTTGTATAATGAGAGAAAAACTGTGTCCTAGTGTTGTCATAAAAATTAAATAAGTTATTACATGTAAATTGTTTAGAATGTTGTCAATATGGAAATAGTCCATAAGTATTAATTCAGGATAGTTTCTAAAATCCGATAGATTCATGTAGCTTAAAACTGTATTTGACTTCCTGTGTATATGTAATTCTTATATCACCAAACTTCTTAGTCTGGAAGTGTGGCTTCTATTTATAACTATATTTTATGTAAGCAGAATAGATAGCTACCTTACGGATTCAACGTTAAGGAAATCTGAAGGTCATTAATGTCAACCCTTAACAACTCTCTCTTCAGAATAAATATATAGATGAATGAGAAAATTATATTTTCATTTTTCCATTCTTAAAGTTCAATATTTTGTATTTATTTCTTTGTATAAAGACATAAAGACTTTTTTCTCTGATAAAATACAAATATGTTGGAAAATATACTGATTTATCAATCAGCATGCTTTAATATATATCAACACATAATTTCCTATTCATATTCTGTAATTCTATAGTTTACTTACTTTGAGATTTTTTTTTCTTCCTTTTTCTGAAGAGTAGAGTCCTAAAACCATTAAGACATGATAGGTCCACATAGGGTGGTAGGCAGGGGAAATGCCATTATCCTATTGCGTAGTCTCAGAACCCCAGCAAGATAAGGAATGCATCTATGTGGAAGGGCTGCCCAGTGTGAGGAATCAGAGAGTAAGTGGATGAGCAGCCATGTACATGGGAGGGAAACCCATTTGAGGTGTCAGAGCCTGGGCAGGGTGTGGAGCACAAGCACTCATGTAGTTGGCTTAGTATGGGGAGTTAGAGCCAGAATGGGATGCGAAAGGGATTGTATTAGTTCATTTTCATACTGCTATAAAGAACTACCTGAAGGCCGAGTGTGATGACTCATGTCTGTAATGCCGGCACTCTAAGAGGCTGCAGTGGGTTGATCACTTGAGGCCAGGAGTTCTACATCAGCCTGGCCAATACGGTGAAACTCCATCTCTACTGAAAATACAAAAAAAAAGTAGCCAGGTGGGGTGGCAGGTGCCTGTAATCCCAGCTACTCAGGAAGCTGAGGCAGGAGAATTGCTTGAACCTGGGAGATGGAGGTTGCAGTGAGCTGAGATGACACAACTGCACTCCAGCTGGTGTGACAGAGCAATACGCTGTCTCAAAAACAAACAAAAACAAACAAACAAACAAAAAAAAAACCTGAGACTGGGTAATTTATTAAGAAGAAAAAGAGGCTTAATTGACGCAGAGTTTCTCGTGACTGGGTAGGATGCCTCAGGAAACTCACAGTCATGTTGGAAGGCAAATGAGAAGCAAGGCACTTCTTACATAGTGGCAGGAGAGAGAGTGAGGAGGAGTGCCACACTTTTAAACCATCACATCTCATAAGAACTCATTCACTATCACAGAATAGCATGGGGAAAATCTGCCTCCATAATCCAATCACCTCCCACCAGATCCTTCCTCTGACATGTGGGCATTACAATTCATGAGATTTGGGTGGGGACACAGAGTTAAACCATGTCAGGTATCTAGGTTCAGGCTTTCAGAACCAAAAGACAGTGTCCATATATAGGGAACTGTTGGTATGGATGCTCAAAGCCCAAATGTGGTGAAAACATCCTTGCAAAGGATGAGAACATAGGATACTAATGAGATGGGTTAATTTCAAATAATTTGATTATATACATAATTATATCAAAAATAATTACAGACTGATTTCCTTCTGTTGGAGGAGTTTCAAATATATAGAGGAAGAAAACACAAGAAAAAACATATAGACACAAAAATAAATACAAATGTAAATTAGCATGTAAATATGCATGTACTTGTGTGCATGCACATGCACATAATTTGGCTCCTAAATAACTTTCTCCACTAAAGGAACTAGGGCTCCCCTGAAGAACCTGATGACTCCAGAGCAGAAGCAAGAAATTATAAGAAGTTTGTGAAAACGCTTGTATTGCCAGAAAGCAAGGAAGTATGTAAACAAGGCAGGGAGCATTTTAGCAGGAACAGAGGTCATTAAAAGGATTCCCACTCGTAAAACATGGGAAATAATTAATATCAAAATAAATAACAGTAGTAATGGATTGCAATCCTTGCATTAAGGTAGGGTACCATGAATATGTTCTTAAATAATTTCTTAAACAAATACATTGAAGGATTAATAAAGAAAGAACATTTACATAGTTTCAAAATTCCACTCCACAAAATGCTGATTGATTATGAGAAGGAAAAACTTTGTGGTGGATTACCCTGGCCAAAAATCACCTTAATCGGATGATTAAAATGAACATCATCTTTAATGGGGCAAAATAAAATTGTGCACTACCTGATAGGATGCAGTGATAATAACACATTATTGTTTCTGTGTTCCTACAAAAGATGCATAACCTAAATCTAATTATAAGGAAACAGCAAATAATTTCATGTTGAGTGAAATTCTACAAAATAACTCTCATATAATACGAAAAATGCCAGGGAACAATTTTAGGAAACAGCCCTGGTAATAAAATTGAGAAAAAGTTTAGGAAATAGCCCTGTTAAAATAGAGACTGAAGAGACATTTTGACCAGAGGAATGATTTGATTATTAAGTAAATTCGTTTGATATGAAGACAATATTGTGACATTTGGAAACATTTTAATGGTGTCCGATAATTAAATAGTAATGTATCAATGTTAATTCTGGATTTGGCGGTTTTGTTGTGATTATGTTAAAAATTATCCTTCTTTGTAAGAAATAACCACTCAATAAGTCAGGGGAATAAAATTACATGTTGACAATACTACCACATAATTTGAGATAGTCAAATTTATAAAGTTAGAGAAAAAGAGGGACTGAGAGAAAGAAGGGTAAAATAATGAATTTACTTCATTCTTGATGGGAGGCTGTGAATTGAGAGCGCAGAAATAAAGGGAAGAAATAAGCCAGGCATGCTATATTGTGCCTGTAATCATAGTTACTTGGGAGGCTGAGGCAGGAGGATCACTTGAGGCCAAGAGATTGAGACCAGCTGAGCAACATAGGGAGACCCTGCATCTTAAAAAAATAATTAAAAAAAAAAAAAAGAGAAAACAAATTCCAAGAGTTTTATAAATTTACTGAGAATTGCCTATCCTTTTACATCTTTATTCACATTAACTTGAACTGCTATAGTCTTATAGATTGATAAATAATCAATAGGCACATATAATTTATAGGTTATAAAATATTTCTTAAATATTGTATAATATCCTCTGTATACAATTTTAAGGCAAATATTGTAATCCAAAGTTTAATAAAATAGGGAAATTCTAGCTCAGATAGACAGAATAAGTTATTATGTCTTTTAAATTTTTCTAAATTGTTTTAAATTTTTTTCAGACAAAGTCTCATTCTGTACCCAGGTTGGAGTGCAGGGGTGTGATCTCAACTCACTGCAATCTCCACCTTTCAGGTTCAAGGGATGCTCATGCCTCAGTCTCCTGAGTAGCTGGGACTAGAGGCACATGCCACCACACCTGGCTAATTTTTTGTATTTTTAGTAGAGATGTGGTTTCATCATGTTGGCCAGGCTGGTCTCAAACTCCTTACCTCAGATAATTCACCTGCCTCAGCTTTCCAAAGTTCTAGGATTACAAGCGTCAGACACCATGCCCAGCCCATTATGTTTTGTCTGAGCATTTTCTGTCATGCCATTTTTTCCTATGTGACTATTTAAATAAATCGCCATGATTTAGTACAACAAAGAAATATGAGGAATTAAAATATACCTTATAATGTGATGGAAGACATTACTTAAGAAAGGAATAATTCTAATATATCATAATACTGATCTATTTAAAATTAAAGAGTAATATTTAAGAGTGTCACCCAAAGTAAAACTACTTGAGTTTACATTCTAAGTCTAATATTTAATTGTTGTGCAATTTGGAACTCTTCATTTAAACTTTCTAAGATTCAATTTCCTCATCCGTAAAAGGAAACTAATAATGCTATTTCATTCATAGAATTTTGGTAAAACTTAAATAAATTAACATATTTAAAGAATTTAGCTCACAGCTTGGCAGATGATATGTCACATACTTATTGATATTATATTATTATGAATGTTGTAATTAAGATAGATTTTGATGTAATGATAATTGTTGATGCACTTCTAGCTCTTACTGCTGAGAAATTATTCAGTGAGTTATTCCAAGACAGAAACACTATGAAATGATAAGTGAACTGATGTAAGGATAAAATTTGCTAAAGTAATTATGTGTTTACTATTGCATAAATGAGAACATAACAAATGAAGTAACTGTATTTTAAGATTAATTTGTAATTTTTACTGTCTAGATTTGTTTTTTGTTTGTTTTGTTTTGCTTTGTTTTATTTTGAGACTGTTTCTTACTCTGTCACACCTCTGTCAGGCTGGAGCACAGTGGCACCATCTCAGCTCACTGCAACCTCTGCCTCCCAGGTTCAAGCAATCCTCCTGCCTCAGCCTCCCGAGTAGCTAGTACTACAAGCACACATCACCATGCCTGGCTAATTTTTGTATTTTTAGTAGAGACTGTTTCACCATATTGGCCAGGCTTGTTTTGAACTCTTGACCTCGTGATCCACCCGGCTTGGCCTCCCAAAGTCCTGGGATTACAGGCATGAGCCACAGTGCCTAGCCTAGATTTTAATTGCTTAAACTTTTGCTGTATTTCATCAATAGAAATAATCAAGAATTTGAATGTAATACATTAATAACTTTTCAATAATATTCTGTAAGTGCAGCCATCTTAATTGATGTGCCTTGGCTGTGTCCCCACCCAAATATCATCTTGAATTGTAGTTCCTATAATCCCCACATGTCATGTGAGGAACCTGGTGGGAGGTAATTAAATCATGGGGGCAGTTACCACCATGCTGCTATTCTCCTGATAGTGAGTGAGTTCTCATGAGACCTCATGGTTTTATAAGGGGCTCCTCCCTTTTTGCTTAGCCTTTCTCCTTCCTGCCACCCTTTGAAGAAGGTGCCTTTCTTCCCTTTTGCTCTCTGCCATGACTGTAAGTTTTCTGAGGTTTTCCCAGTCATGCAGAACTGTGAGTCAATTAAATCTCTTTTCTTTATAAATTACTCAATCTTGGGTATTTCTTCATAGCAGCATGAGAATAAATTAATACAGTAAATTAGTACTAAGGGAGTGGGGAATAAATATAAGAATATCCAAAAATGTAGAAGCAACTTTGGATCTGGGCAGATGTTGGAATATTTGGAGGACTCAAAAAAAGACAGGAAGATGTGGGAAAGTTTGGAACTTTTTAGAGACTTGTTGAATGACTTTGATCAAATGCTGATAGTGATATGGACAATAAAGTTGAGACTGAGGTGGAGATGAAAAACTTGTTGGGAACTAGATTAAGAGTCACTCTCGCTGTGCTTTAGCAAAGAGACTGGTAGCATTTTGCCTCTGCTCTAGAGATCTGAGGAACATTAAATTTGAGAGAGATGATTTAGGGTTTTTAGCAGAAGAAATTTCTATGCAGCAAAACATTAAAGAGGAAGCAGAGTACAAAAGTTTGGAAAATTTTCAGCCTGATGTAATAGGAAAAAAACGAAACAAAACAAAACAAAAAATTTCTGGGGAGAAATTCAAACCTGCTGCAGAAATTTGCATAAGTAGCTAGGAGAAAACTGTTAATCACCAAGACAATGGGGAAAATGGCTCCAGGGCATTTCAGAGACCTTCAAGCAGCCCCTCCCATTACAGGCCTGGGGGCCTAGAAGGAAAAAAATGGTGCCCTTCTGAGCCCAAGGCCCCCCTGCTGTGTGCAGCCTCAGGACATGGTGCCCTGTATCCTAGCTGCTTCAACTCCAACCATGGCTAAAAGGGGCCGAGGTACAGCTTGGGCCATTGCTTCAGTGGGTGCAAGCCCCAAACCTTGGTGGCTTCCATGTGATGTTGAGCCTGTGGGTACATGGGCATCAAGAATTGAAGATTGAGAACCTCTGCTTAGATTTCAAAGGATGGATGGAAATGCCTGAATGTACAGGAAGAAGTTTGCTGCAGGGGTAGAACCCTCACGCTGAACCTCTGCTAGGGCAGTTTGGAAGAAAAATGTGGGGTTAGAGCCCCCACATAGAGTTCCTTTGTGGCACTGTCTAGTGAAGCTGTGAGAGGAGGGTCAGCCTCCTCCAGACCCCAGAATGGTAGATCCACTGACAACTTCCCCATAAGCCTGGAAAAGCCACAGACACTCAACACCAGCCTGTGAAAACAGCTGGGAAGTGGCTGTATCCTGCAAAGTCACAGGGTCTGAGCTGTCCAAGCCATTGGAATCTACCTTTTGTATCAGTGTGATCTGGATGTAAGACATAGAGTCAAAGATTATTTTCAAACTTTAATGTTTAATGACTGCCCTATTGGATTTCAGACTTGCATGAATCCTGTATCCCCTTTGTTTTGGCCAATTTCTCCCATTTGGAATGGGTGTATATTTACCCAATGCTTCTCCCCCCATTGTAACTAGGAAGCAACTAACCTTCTTTGGTTTCACAGGTTCATAGGCAAAAGGAACTTGTCTTTTCTCAGATGAGACTTCGGACTTGCACTTTCGGGTTAATGCTGTAATGAGCTAAGAGTTTAGGGGACGGCTAGAAAGGCATGATGGTGTTTTGAAATGTGAGGACATGAGATTTTGGAGGTGCCAGGGGTGAAATAACATGGTTTGACTGTGTCTCCACCCAAATCTCATCTTGAATTGTAATTCCCATAATCACCACATGTTTAGGGAGGGATCTGAGTTCTCAAGAGACCTGGTGGTTTTATAAGGGTCTTTTCCCGCTTTGCTTGTCACTTCTTCCTGCCATCCTGTAAAGAAGCCCCACAGAACAGACTGGCAATCTAATCTAATATATATATATATATATATATATATATTTTTTTTTTTTTTTTTTTTTTTTTTGAGACGGAGTCTGGCTCTGTCGCCCAGGCTGGAGTGCAGTGGCCGGATCTCAGCTCACTGCAAGCTCCGCCTCCTGGCTTTACGCCATTCTCCTGCCTCAGCCTCCCGAGTAGCTGGGACTACAGGCGCTCGCCATCTCGCCCGGCTAGTTTTTTTTTGTATTTTTTAGTAGAGACGGGGTTTCACCGTGTTAGCCAAGATGGTCTCGATCTCCTGACCTCGTGATCCGCCCGTCTCGGCCTCCCAAAGTGCTGGGATTACAGGCTTGAGCCACCGCGCCCGGCCTTAATCTAAAATATTTAATACTTGATCTAAAAAAGACACAGAACATGAAACACTGATATGAGTTATAAATATAATAAGTAAACTTAAGTATACTAATACAAATATGCAGGAGTAATAAAAATAAATAATTCAACACTATTACTATAAAAACATTTAAGCAATTTTAAAGCAAAAAGTAAAATAATGTATTTTGAATTACTTATTAAATGTAGTTATTTATTTTATTTATAAATAACACAGCCATTATGAAAACTTGCTGAAAATAAAATCACTTTTTTTTTCCCAAAAAATAATTGAAACAAAATAGCAAAAATAATTTCAGTGTTCCAGGAAAAATTTTCTTCTGGATGATGAACACAGAATTTTAAAATTTACATAGGATATGGCATGAATATTTATTTTACTTAGAGGATGTAAATGCTATTATTATGTATTAATGATTTACATTGCTTATTTTATATATTACAATTTAATATATTTTATTTATTGCAATATTTCACACACAAAAATATGGAGGTTTATTCTGTGATCATTATGATAAAAGACATTTATTATTCAAATAAATTATCTTGGAACAATATATGCTTTTAAGATTGATGGCTGTAAATAGGACCCCATATATCCTCTCATAATAATCATTCCCCCAATATTGTCACTTAACACCTCTATAAATTAAAATGGCAAGGTAGAAGTTGTTTATGCCTTTCAGTCATCTATATTACACAAAAATTATCTTTACTTTTTGTAAACATAATCACATTTTATCTGACGTATATAGAAATAGATCAGATAAACAGGACTTTATCCCCACCTCGAGAATTTGGAAGCAATCTAACATTTTCAGTTTCCAAAGCTTTTCATATGGCTTCTCATATATTTATGAACACTCCTCACCAGACTGTAAGGCAGAACACAAGGCAACATCCCAGCACCTGTCAGGCATGACTGACTGAGCAGCCACCAGAATCCGTCTTCATACCCTGCCAGTTTCCATCCCTGAGAATCTAAGGGAAATGAGATTCCAGCTGCCACTGAATTCAGAGGTGGACTGACTTTCTAACCATCCAGAGGACACTGAAATGTGTTTGCCTGACAAAAAGCTAAATATATCAAGACTCTTCTGCTCATTTTCTTACTCTCAACACAATCCGAATTAAAGCCTCTGTTCTGGTTATCTGAAACTCCTCCCTCTCACCTCCAATAACTTTGTTCTTCGTTTAACCACAATTCTTAGACTTTCTTTCTTTTCAGCATGCCCTCTTCAACTCCTTGTTAAGGCATCAAAGCATCTACTTCTCTAATGTTTCTTTGCTTAAAATAAAATCTACTGTTCCACTAAAGACTTTATCATCCCAGGGGTCCTTACAAAAAAGGAGGCTGCCCTTCAACTACACCAAAAATACTTCAGTATTGCCACAGAAATGTGTATTAGGTTTTGCTGGTGAGCTCTTTGGCCTTCAATCACTCTTATCCTTACCCCAGAACACCGGTCAGGCAATTTGATTGTTACTCTGTACACATAAAACAAACAAGCAAAGCAATCATGTTAGGATCATGTCATTTAGTTGTACTACTCTCTACTTCTTAAAAATATTTAAAAACATTGTGTCATCTACTAATAACAGTATCTTTGAATAGATCTAACAACATCACTTATTAAACGCCTCACAACATGGATCAAGTCTTTCTACCCACCCACAAGCACCGACCTGATCTGTATGAATGACCAATTCCATACCAGGGCTTATCATTTTCTATGTCTGATTATCACTTCTGCTCTTGGATATACTTACCACACCTACAGTCACAACTCCAAACTGCTAAACTTCCAAAAGTTTCAGTAATTCCTGGACCTATAGTCTTTTGCTACAATTACATATTCTCAAAACTATCGGCCTCTTTTTGGTCTGATGTTCTATACAGTATGAAGTCCCTGGTTGATCTATTAACTATCATTTTACTGAGACATCTACCATTTTAGTGTGATTCTCACTCTTTTCTTATAGTATCTCTGTGATGAATAATACTGAGTGTCAACTTGATTGAGTTGAAGGATACAAAGTATTAATCCTGAGTGTATCTGTGAAGGTGTAACCAAAGGAGATTAATATTTGAGTCAGTGGTCTGGGAAAGGCAGACTCACCCTTAATCTGAGTGGGCCCCATATAATCAGCTGCCAGTGTGGTCAGAATATGAAAGCAGGCAGAAAACGATGTAGAACCTAGACCAGCTTAGCCTCTCAGCCTACATCTTTCTCCCTTGCTGAATGCTTCCTGCCCTCGAACATCGGACTCCAAATTCTTCAGCTTTGGGACTTGGAGTGGTTTCCTTGCTCCTCAGCTTGCAGGTGGTCTATTGTGGGACCTAACGATTGTGTGAGAACCCCTGGGGTAGGAAAATATCTTCCAAGGTGTTTCTCAAAGCATGAGGATCTTTAAGGAATCTATTTTCTTTTTCTTTTCTTTGTTTTTTTTTTTTTAGAAGGAGTCTCGCTGTGTCATCCAGGCTGGAGGGCTAGTGGCCCGATCTCAGCTCACTGCAAGCTCCGCCTCCCAGGTTCAGGACATTCTCCTGCCTCAGCCCACCGAGTAGCTGGGACTACAGGCGCCCACCACCAATTCCGGCTAATTTTTTTGTATTTTCAGTAGAGACGGGGTTTCACCGTGTTAGCCAGGATGGTCTCGATCTCCTGACCTCGTGATCTGCCTGCCTCGGCCTCCCAAAGTGCTGGGATTACAGGAGGAATCAATTTTAAATCTTCAATTTGTACTTATTCTTTTCTCACTTGCTCTGCTGGAGAAGGCCCTCAGGAATAACTTTACCTCCACCTTAATAAATAAAACCTTATCTCTATCTCTTCTTGAGACTTAATTTGATACATTTCTCAAGAGGTAAAACCTTAAAACAAAGGGACAATTTTAAATTTTGATGTTTGGGAAGCCTGTTCTCTCAAGCCAACATATACTTCTGTGTGACTTGAATTCTTTCCATGAGTTATGCATATAACTGTTAAAAGGGAAGCATGGCACTAGAGATGAGACAGTTTGACCTCTGTTTGGATATTCTGAGTACACACATAGTAGCATAAAGGAGCAAGGTTTTTGACAGTTTTCGTTTAATGAGCTTGGCTTGTCAACTTCCAATATTACTAAAGGTTTTATAGCTTCTGGGGAATAATCCTGAAATGACACAATGGGAAGACACATGGAAAATGACTTTCACTGATCAACTTCTGTCTTTATTTATTTATTTTACTTACATACTTACTAGAATAGTTCCAACAGAATATACTTTTCCTCTATGACAACTGACATATCAAACATTAAATACTTTCTGTAAGTTTCAAACTTACTAGAGGCCACATACATTTTGTCTGTAAATGTTGACAAGTTAACGTCATTCTAGTAATAAATACTATTTGTACATGAACACAAAATAATTGAAGGAAAGCATTCCTATAGAGGTCATTTTTGATGCATTTCCCATATAATTGCATTTGTGTTTATTACTTTAATCAGTCTCTCTAATACAGTTGTATTTTAATTAGCTTTTAATAATATTCACAATAATGATTTAATTCTGAAGATGCTTGGTTAGAAGTTTATAGTCCAGCAAAAATTTTTAAATATACTAAATTCATTTTACATAGTTTTTTATAACACAGTATGATACATGCACAGAAATTGGCAAGCAAAAAATAAATATTATATTAGGATAAAACACTATAGACTGGAATTGTGTAATTAGGAGATCAAGAAGAAAATGGGTAATCCAGAATCTCTAACTTAAACAAAATTAATTCATATGTTTTCTTAAATGAGTTTTTATGAAGATATGAAATGACAGTAAGAATAGTTTGTGTATTTCTAATAAAATTTATATTTAGAGAAGTTTTACGTTCACAGCAAAATTGAATAGAAACTATAAAGAGTTTCCATATAGTCCATATTATTTTTATTATGCAATATTTCAGAAACAGAGAACAAAAAGTAATATAACAAATAAGTACATATATGTACATATATGTTAGATACACAGAAAATATGGGAAAGCACAAAAATAAAATGATTAAGTACATTTTCTTGGACCGCAGAGAAAACTACCATTAAAAGTGTATTCTTTAGGATCTTTTTCTACTTTTGTATAAACATATATATTTTACAAATTGATATTGTACTTCACATAATATCTCCAGGTATTTTTTAGTTAACCATCATCATTTTTCATGCCTATTTTTTTTCAGTTTCCAATACCCATTCCATGTCCACATTTCTCCAATTGTCCTAAAAATATTCTTATAACAGCTTTTTTATTCCAAATGATATACAGTTCAGTACAGTATCAGATTTCGTATTAACATTGTTTTTGATTCTCCACCAAATGCATCCCCACCAATAAGACTGACAAAGAAAATTAGGATACATAATTAAATTTGAATTTCCAGTGAATAATAACTATTATTTTGTTATAAGTATTTCTCATGTATAAAAATGGATTATGAAAAGATTTATAAGACTAGGATTGTATTTTGTTGTTTCTATTATCATTGTCATTGTTATTATTTCTATTATTATATTGCTGCTAAATATGTACAGAAAGCATGCTTACGTTTATTTTACATCTTTCAGATCAGAATTTTATTACTTGTATGGTCAAAATAATTATATGTTCAGGCCCCAAAATTGTTGTCTATTCCTAGTATTTAAATGGATAAAATGCCAGTACCAGTTAATATATTAAGGTTCTCAATTTCCATATTTTTTGTTGTGATTTTTTTCTTTTTTCTTAAGACAAAGTGTTGCTCTGTCACCCAGGCTGGGAGTGCAGTGGTGTAATCTCAGCTCACTGCAACCTCCACCTGCCGGGTTCAAGCTAGTCTCCTGCCTCAGCCTCCTGAGTAGCTGGGATTACAAGTGCACGCCACCATGACTAGCTACTATTTGTATTTTTAGTAGAGATGGGTTTTCGCCATGTTGGCCAGACTGGTTTCAAACTCCTGACCTCAGGTTATTCACCTGTCTCGGCCTCCCAAAGTGTTGGGATTGCAGGCATGGCCACTGCACTCGGCCAGTAATGATGTTATTATTAACCTGGATTTAAGGCCTATATATTTCCTAAATTCTTACAAAATTTAAAATTTCTCTTAGTTGCTTTCTTATTTTTTATTTTCTTATTTTATTTTTATTTTCTTATTTTTCTTATTTTATTTGAATGACAATTTGACTGGACAACAATGTCAAGTTTCACATTTGTTCTCTCTCAAAACTTTGTAGAACTGGCTCCACAGTTTTTTGACGTCAAATGTGCTGTTGGATGCTTTCCCATCTGTTCAAGAACAAATATGTCTTTAATTCTTACCTTCACCTCAAAATTAAGTAAATACGCTAGGTTTTCTCTTGTTGTTTACAAGTTAAATACATAAGTACCTTTCAAAATAATTAATGTGTATTTGTTCGGAGGAGACCAGATGCAGACTGAAACTTCATCTGTTTTAATTTGTTATCCTGCTTATTAACGACCCCATCCATTATATTCTTCATTCCAGATGGACCATCTTCCCTCATTTCCCCCTTTTCATTGGATTAGTATAGTTCAAGGAAAAAAAAAAACAAAAAAAACCTTTAGTCTGAATCCTCAGTATTGTCATGTACTCGATGTCATCTCTTCTTCCTGTACTTCACTCAGATAAAGAAATCTCGGTATACACAGAGTGATTTGTTCAAGAGTAACGAAAGAAGGTCTTCTAGATTTATTTGTGCAGTTCTGCCACATGTTGTTTTGTACGTCTATGGGAGCAGAATATTTTTTCTGTTCCCTGCATCATTCATGTGAAAATGAAAGTTTGAGAGAGCTTGAATCATTTCCCAGTTTTCAGTAAAGATTTGATTTAAACTGTCTGAGTTTTAGATTATTTTAGTTATTAAGAGCCATTTCAATTTTAATTGAAGTTAGCATCTATGATTTTTTTATACTTTTATAATATTTTCAATTTTTTTAAATACATAAAATGGTATAAAATATCTTTATATTGAATGTTCATTGCATTTTGACATTATTTAGTTATTATAATTAATCATGGAAGACACAGAGGCTAGTTTTGATAAAATACTTTATTGAAAAATTAATAGTATCACCCTAATCAAGTTTTTCTAACCAACCTTCACCATTACATCTCCTTTCCCTTTATTCATGGCAATCAAAATTAAAGTTTGTTTTCTTTTTTTTTACTTTACATATATTTATTTATGCTTACACAAATATAACACATGTATACATACAAATACATTTAACAACTTTTAAGAGAACAAGTTAAAATTAGAAAATACTCTGTAAGTTGCATATTATAAACACGTGTGCACCTGCATGTCTGGCTTTTTTTGCATGTTACTACATGGCCATATCTAATTATTTTAATATCCTTATAATATTTTATTGTAGAATTATTAATTAGGTTTTGCAGTAATAAATAACTATTGAAAGTCTGTATATTAAATCAACAAAATGGTATATTTCCGACTCATTTTATACTAAAGCTACTGTCAATTGCAGCTCTGCTTCAGACTGCTAGTCACTTGCATGTCTGCTCCATGTATGTTCTCATTCCATGATCAAGACTGAAAGATAAGCCCCTAAAATATGTTGTACACATAGCAAAAGGCAGATTGAAAGATATTGAGTGAAATCAAACAACTGAATGTAAAGCATTCCTTAGACAAGGCATAGGTAACATTAATCAAATTCCTTTGGCCAAAGTCACATGGCCGAACATTATAATGAGTCACATATGAATATAATGTAATTATTCTAACCATTTCTCTAACGGTACCCATTCAAGTTGTTTTTGGATTTTGTTTCTCTCTCTCCCCCACTCCTGTTTACTTTATTGTATATCATCTTTTTTTAAATCAATTCATATTGCAATAAAAAATTTTAAATATACCTCTTACGGTGACATATTTAATTATATAAAGTCGAGTTGGATGAGCGTGAATGCCTAGTAAAAGTCTTTGGAAATCATATAATAAAGAGGTACATTCAGAATCCAAAAATGTAGAAATTTCACCCTTTAATTTTGTCTGTTTAATTAATGACAATGTTGTGAATACTGTGGCCTTTTTTCAGGATTGCTTATATGCCTTTTACTCATGATTCCAAGTTTTATTTCTTATTGTAATGACTTGTAAATAGTCTAGACAGTATTGATACTTATAGGTAATATCGTTAACATTTATTGAATATTTACTATGTGTCATACATAATGCTCATTTATATAATTATAAATAAAGCTGTAAGCTAGCTGTGTATAATTGAATTTTTATCATCATTCTTAAATGAGAAACCTGATGGGCCAACTAAATTTCATATATTGTATCACAACAATTATAAATTAATTCATAAACCTATGCAATCTATCCTTGAACTGACTCTTTCAAATTCAACATTATACTATATGTTGGTATGTAACTTTATTGGCATAGCAATCCAACTTCAGACTTACATGTTTTACATATTTTCTCCTATCTTAGAGTTATTTTTGTTTTCATTTATGTGGTCTTTCTTTTACAGAAAATTAATCATTCATTTTAAATCAGTATATAACTTACTTCTCTTGTTTTCATAGAGTTCCCATACTTATTTTTGAGGAAATAAAATGCTTGTCTGATCACCACCAACCCCACAGAAATATAAACTACCATCAGAGAATACTATAAACACCTCTATGCAAATAAACTAGAAAATCTAGAAGAAATGGATAATTTCCTGGACACTTACACTCTCCCAAGACTAAACCAGGAAGCAGTTGAATCTCTGAATAGACCAATAGCAGGCTCTGAAATTGAGGCAATAATTAATAGCCTACCAACCAAAAAAAGTCCAGGACCAGATGGATTCACAGCTGAATTCTACCGGAGGTACAAGAAGGAGCTGGTACCATTCCTTCTGAAACTATTCCAATCAATAGAGAAAGAGGGAATCCTCCCTAACTCATTTTATGAGGCCAACATCATCCTGATACCAAAGCCTGGCAGAGACACAACAAAAAAAGAGAATTTTAGACCAATATCCCTGATGAACATCGATGCAAAAATCCTCAATAAAATACTGGCAAACCGGATTCAGCAGCACATCAGAAAGCTTATCCACCATGATCAAGTGGGCTTCATCCCTGGGATGCAAGGCTGGTTCAACATACACAAATCAATAAACGTAAACCAGCATATAACCAGAAGCAAAGACAAAAACCACACGATTATCTCAATAGATGCAGAAAACGCCTTTGACAAAATTCAACAGCCCTTCATGCTAAAAACTCTCAATAAATTCGATATTGATGGAATGTATCTCAAAACAATAAGAGCTACTTATGACAAACCCACAGCCAATATCATACCGAATGGGCAAAAACTGGAAGCATTCCCTTTGAAAACTGGCACAAGACAGGGATGTCCTCTCTCACCACTCCTATTCAACATAGTGTTGGAAGTTCTGACTAGGGCAATCAGGCAAGAGAAAGAAATCAGGGGTATTCAGTTAGGAAAAGAAGAAGTCAAATTGTCCCTGTTTGCAGATGACATGATTGTATATTTAGAAAACTCCATCATCTCAGCCCAAAATCTCCTTAAGCTGATAAGCAACTTCAGCAAAGTCTCAGGATACAAAATTAATGTGCAAAAATCACAAGCATTCTTATACACCAGTAACAGACATACAGAGAGCTAAATCATGAATGAACTTCCATTCACAATTACTTCAAAGAGAATAAAATACCTAGGAATCCAACTTACAAGGGATGTAAAGGACCTCTTCAAGGAGAACTACAAACCACTGCTCAGTGAAATAAAAGAGGATACAAACAAATGAAAGAATATACCATGCTCATGGATAGGAAGAATCAATATTGTGAAAATGGCCATACTGCCCAAGGTAATTTATAGATTCAATGCCATTCCCATCAAGCTACCAATGAGTTTCTTCACAGAATTGGAAAAAAATTGCTTTAAAGTTCATATGGAACCAAAAAAGAGCCCACATTGCCAAGACAATCCTAAGTCAAAAGAACAAAGCTGGAGGCGTCACCCTATACTGACTTCAAACTATACTACAAGGCTACAGAAACCAAAACAGCATGGTACTGATACCAATACAGAGATATAGACAAATAGAACAGAACAGAGCCCTCAGAAATAATACCACACATCTACAGCCATCTGATCTTTGACAAACCTGAGAGAAACAAGAAATGGGGAAAGGATTCCCTATTTAATAAATGATGCTGGGAAAATTGGTTAGCCATAAGTAGAAAGCTGAAACTGGATCCTTTCCTTACTCCTTATATAAAAATTAATTCAAGATGGATTAGAGACTTAAATGTTAGACCTAAAACCATAAAAACCCTAGAAAAAAACCTAGGTAATACCAATCAGGACACAGGCATGGGCAAGGACTTCATGTCAAAAACACCAAAAGCAACGACAACAGAAGCCAAAATTGACAAATGGGATCTAATTAAACTAAAGAGCTTCTGCACAGCAAAAGAAACTACCATCAGAGTGAAGAGGAAACCTACAGAATGGGAGAAAATTTTTGCAATCTACTCATCTGATAAAGGGCTAATATCCAGAACCTACAAATAACTCAAACAAATTTATGAGAAAAAAACAACCCCATCAAAAAGTGGGCAAAGGATATGAACAGACATTTCTCAAAAGAAGACATGCATACAGCCAACAGACACATGAAAAAATGCTCGTCATCACTGGCCATCAGATAAATGCAAATCAAAACCACAATGAGATACCATCTCATGCCAGTTAGAATGGCAATCATTAAAAAGTCAGAAAACAACAGGTGCTGGAGAGGATGTGAAGAAATAGGAACACTTTTACACTGTTGGTGGGATTGTAAACTAGTTCAACCATTATGGAAAACAGTATGGCGATTCCTCAAGGATCTAGAACTAGAAATACCACTTGACCCAGCCATCCCATTACTGGGTATATATCCAGAGGATTATAAATCATGCTGCTCTAAAGACATATGCACACGTATGTTTACTGCGGCAGTATTCACAAAAGTGAAGACTTGGAATCAACCCAAATGTCCATCAGTGACAGACTGGATTAAGAAAATGTGGCACATATACACCATGGAATACTATGCAGCCATAAAAAAAGATGAGTTTGTGTCCTTTGTAGGGACATGGATGCAGCTGGAAACCATCATTCTCAGCAAATTATCTCAAGAACAGAAAATCAAACACCGCATGTTCTCACTCATAGGTGGAAATTGAACAATGAGATCACTTGGACTCTGGAAGGGGAACATCACACACTAGGGACTATTATGGGGAGGGGGGAGGGGGGAGGGATAGCATTGGGAGTTGTACCTGATGTAAATGACGAGTTGATGGGTGCTGATGAGTTGATGAGTGCAGCACACCAACATGGCACAAGTATACATATGTCACAAACCTGCACGTTGTGCACATGTACTCTAGAACTTAAAGTAAAATAAAAATAAATAAATAAATAAAATGCTTGTCCATTTGTTTTACATTTAACTTGCTAATCAATTTGAAATTTACTTTAGAGATTGTATAATTAAGTTCTGTTTTATAACCAATATATACTCAATTATTCTAAAATATTTTAAAATAAAACATCATAATTAAATTTAAATTTAATTGAATATCAACATGTAATTGTTGATATTTATTAGGGTTCTCTCATAGTATATGTTAATGAACATTGAACATTTTCTTCATTTTTTAATGCTATATTTATTGGAAATTGCAATGTGCTTTTATATGAACTATAAAATTATTGGGACCAGTTTTTAACATAACTTCTTAAAATGTTGTGCAAACATAGTATTATAATTATATTAATTTGACAAAAACTTGACATTTTTATATTACGAAATCATGCAAGTGAGGAATGTGTTTCTGAGTTTATTTAGATCTGTTTTCTGCCTTCACCATAATGCCGTGGATTTGTTTTTATTATTTGTTTACTTATCTTTACAAATTTTATCTTTATATTTTGTAATATATAAACTAATTATAAATTTAACCACTAATTAGTGCACTCTATGGAAATGTGTGCAAGCAAAAACAATGTGGTTGATTTGTGCCTTTCATCTTTCTGTATTTGATCAGAAGACTGTGGTTTATTACTCACAACTCTCTTTTTCTAGTAGTCATTCTCTAAAACCCCTGTTTTCTAGAGTACCACAGTAAATTGTGATAGTTCTATAACTACAAACATAGTTCTATAACTATGAACATAGTAATTTATGCCTTTTTAACATTTTGATACTTTCTATTAATTAATATAAACAAATTTTTATGCATATGTGATTTATCGTCTTGGTATATTTATTTGGATTTTAATTTATAGTGATTTCAAGAAACAATATATTTTCTTTAATTTTAAGCCAGATTTAATTTAAAAACACAGTCCCCGTTTTCTTCTTAGGCAGTATTTTTCTGTGGCTTTTGGAATTCTAGAAAATGTATTTTTTTCCTAGAGCAATCAAGGTAAACTCTGACCTTGGTATTCCCAGGCAGTAATACATAGAACAATATCGAGAAGTTGCATTTATGAAAGAGGTTGATAGTTGGATGAAGTAGAGAAGATACATAAGAAGATATTTTCCTTCCTTTTTTCATAATTAATTTTACAATTATATAGTTTGATGCTTCATGTGTTTTAAGAAGTATAAGCTGTCATATTATACACTGTTGACAACAATACTAAACTGACTGATTTATTCAAGGGAAAACAACTCAAAAATTGTGGAGAAACAGTAAGTAGTGCAAAAGGAAGTGATTCAGTAGAGGGAAACTGGGAAATAGAATTGGGTTAAAATAATTAAAATAATGTGGTTTTTTTTTTTTTAATTTAACATGAGATAGGAAGATTAAACAATACTTGTGACTACATATTTTTTATTTCATTTAACAGTTTATGAGATAAGAAGCCATGAATAAATTCAACATTTGGGAATCTGATTTCATAGTCAAACTATTTCCATTAATAGAAAAAAAGAATGAAGTTTTAATTTTCAGATATTCTTGCAAAGGAATTAGTTTTATATTATGAAAGTATTCAAAAATGTAATTTAAAATTTTCAGAGATAAAAATAATTTCCTCTGCTTTTATTAAATACATATTCATATTCAAGTCTATGTTCTTGTCAATTAAACTACTTTCCACCTTTTTAAAGCAGTTTTTACTATAACCATATTTTGATTTAAGTGTTTTTTTTCTAGGCTACAATACATGTACACACACACAAACGCACACGGAAATATGGTATTGTCAAATGTAGAATGACTTCCAATGCTGAGCCTTTAAAAGAGCACTTTCTATATTAAATTTTTACGAAAACTAACAAACATTCTGATCATTAGTTTTGATCTGGAAATAATAATAAATATATACAATTCAAATGTAATAAAAAGTTCAGCTTTATTGGCAAAATGTATATGACAGCCTTTATTGTAAACAACAATTATTTTAAATTACTATCGGTTACCTAATGGTTAAGTAATATACTTCACATGGTTTAGTTTAGCTTTTATATGCTTTACACAATGAAATATGTGTGACCTTGGATAAAACGTGAAGAAAACTTAACATAAAAATTTAACAGGATTACCAATTGAACTGATAGGAAAATTGCTTTATATAAATCTAGATGTTGAATGAGAAACTGCATACAACAGTCACTTCTTACTAATATTAATAAAATTCCACTTTGTAAAAATGCTTCAGCTTTTATGTTAGATACAGGGAGTACTTGTATAGGATTATTATGTATGTATATTACACCCAGCTAGTGAGGATAGTACTCAATCTGTAGTTTTTCAAACCATACTCTCCTCCCTTCCCCTCTAGTAGTCCCTAGTGTCTCTTGTTCCCCTGCTTATGTCCATGTGTACTCAATGTTTACTCCCACTTATAAAGTGAGAACACGTAATATTTTGTTGTTGTTGTCGTTCCTGCATTAATTCACTTAGTATCATGGCTTCCAGATACATCTATGTTGCTGCAACTAGACCCTTTCCTTTCATCACATTCAAAAATTAACTCAAGATGGATTAAAGATTTAAATATAAGAACTCAAACTATAGAAGTCCTATAAGAAAACTTAGGAAATACTTTTCTCGACATAGGCTTTGGCAAAGCAGTTTTGGCTAACTCCCTAAAAGCAATTTTAGCAAAACCAAAAACTAACTATTTTGTTTATCTCCTTAAGTTAAAATTTTTGATGATATAGAATAATATGAAAAATTTAGTTGTTTATTTTTTAAAATGCTGTCTCCCTATATAGAACACTTCTACTGATGGAAAGCTATAACTTGTTTCCATTTCAGCAAGGTGATGTGAAAATTAAATGTTGAGATTTAGAAGCTATGATTTTTTTGTTTGTTGCCATAAAATCAGAGGATGAAGTAAGATTTTACAGATGCAGAATTTATTTTGAAATTTGTTTCTGTTACTCCATAACTTCTGTAGTAATTTGCTTTTTTTAAAGAAAATAATTCTTTTAAAATTGCAGTTTTTCACAATGTTGTATAATTGTTGCAGTTACTTTAAAGTAGCAAATGATCTCTTTACTGTTTGAGACATTTAAAATACTTCTCTGAATTCCTCAATGTAACTCTGAGTTATCTTGAAAATGGAATTGTGTTGAACTCTTACAAGTTTGATTGATATTTCCAAAATATGTTTCAGTACCCTGTGGTTGTTTTGTTTTTAGTAAGTGCAAGTTTTCTCATGATTTCTGGATATTTTTAATGGTTGTTCTGTTAAATTATGTATCATTTAATGAATGCAGTCTGTGTTTTCCCATTTCAAAATGTTTGTTTAGTAATTTGTTGAAAGTATGAAATATTTGTACTGCACTACAAATCTTAACCCTGTGGACAATACATTTTAAAATATATAATTTGAATTTTATAATTTAAAAAGGTTGAATATTTTTTAACGTTTTGAAAATTAACCATACCATGCCAAAATTTATTCATAAGCATTTCTCTTTTGTAGTATTTTGTAGAAAAAGAAATAGCTGCCAGTGAGTTTTATTTTATATACCTCTAAAGGCTAAGGCTAGAGAATGATAAATGTTGAATTTCTTTTAAGTTGTTTCTTAACATAACTATTAAATTATAAACTCTCAGTAAGACTGCAGTTTGTTGTACAGTTTATACAAATACAGTACCATTGATAAACGGTAACTTGTGCTTTTTGTTTCAAATTGTTTATTAAATTACTAAAGCTTTCTTTAAAACCAGCAGAGTAAAACTCATATAATAATGTTTTAGATTAATTTAATAAGCAGTGATTTCTTTACAAACAATAATTGCTTTTGAAAAATAAAACCCCTAATTATTTTTTTGTTGTTTTAAACCATTTTTAAGAAAGTTTTAGGTGAAAGAAAAATATTGCTTTCAAGATTAGTTTGTGCTTACAAAATTACAACATTATGTATGCCTGTATTTGTTTGATGTGTCATAAGCTTTGTCAACCTGGTCAGCAAAACTGACTCTACTGAGGATTCTGTATAGAAAGATTCATACTACTTCATGAAATTGAGTTAATCAGTGTGTTCTTCCTACATGGATCAACTGCTTTAACCTAGATTTTAAAAAGATTTTTGTTAAGATCAATATCTAGAAAAATATTTGTGGTATTTAATAAGCCAATAAAAGTTCTAAAATAAAAATAAGGGAAAACTAGCAGTTCAACATCTTTACCAGAACTGGACTGAAATTATTCATTCATATTTAATAACTAATAAGCATAGGATATACTATTGTTTTGTAAGGTATTTTGAAGGAAATGTGGAGCATGTATATTTAATCATAGAATTAATGTAGATAGTAATATAATGGATGAGGAACACAAATTTATAAAGGTATATTATTTGGCATGTATTCAATATATAATAAAATAAGATTATTTATAGTAAATTCACACTAAAATCATAATCCCAACAGCTAACATTTCAATGTCTACTGTGTACAGCTATTGATCCCTTCAATTTGTAGGAATTAAGTATTTAATTTTTAAAAGTACATTGTGAGATAAGCATTAATGTCATTCTATTACAAATGAAGCAAAAGGCAAAAAAATGCTAAGTAACTTGCTAAAGTCAAAGCTATTAAATGTTAGAACTAGGAAAAAACCTCTTAACCATATGAAGATGGATGTTGAAAATTAATAATATGGATAATACTGAAAAAATTAGATAAACTAATTTAAAATTAAATAAGTTAAGAGTTAAGTTAATTAATTAAAATTAGCAATCTGGATGGCACTGGAAAATGAGTTTTTGTTTATTTTTGACATATTATAAATGGATTAATTAGTCAGGTATGTCCTTGGCACAAATACATCAGAAAGGAAGCAATTAAGTGTGTTTGTAAAGTTAACAACACAGAGTAATAAACAGAGAGATAAATTTTGGTTTGCAGCAGGAATATTCAAAAAGGCAACTCTAAGAGAAAGTAGAATCAAATTGCAAAGCCAAGATGAAAACCTATAGACTCAAGTCCATAGCCTGAAAAAGCAAAAATGGAATGATAAATCATATTAAGAGATAATCATATTCATAATCATATTAAGAGATTATTTATAGGTTTTTAACACCTTTTTATGTTAAACAAGCAAGTTCTTAGTTTGTCTTATTGATTGTTCCTTTCAGCAGAAAGAGAGAAATAATTGTGAAGTTCACTATTTCCCAAACAATGAATATTAATACTTGACTGAGAAAAACTATTGGGAGCTTTAGGCAAAAAAAAAAAAAAAAAAAAAAAAAAAATTGTATCATTCTAAAATTTCTAATGGCCAGGAAGAGCTTTGGTCATGCCATACATATAAATGTTACAAAGTATAATGTAAAATAAACTTTACTTTGTGTAAAGGCACAAAGGAATTTTCTGCAAATTTGAATATATAAGTCTTAGGGATTGCTATGGTCTTAATGTCAAAGCTTGATCACCATATAATAACGTTAAGGGGTAGTACTTTTAGGAGGAGATTAAATCATAAGAGAAGAACCATCTTGAATGAGATGTGTGGCCTTATATAGGAGGTTGAAAAGAGCACTCTAGGCCTTTTGCCCTTCCGTATCTTAAGCCACGTGAGGACACAGATTTTAACCCTTTTTGCCCCCTTCCATTATGTGAGTATCCTCAGCAACAATCTTGAAAGTAAGACTGGGCCCCTCAGCAAAGAACCTGCCAGTACCATGATCTTGGACTTCCCAGCCTCTAGAACTATGAGAAAGAAATTTATACTATTTATAATTTACCCAGTCTGTGGGATTTTGTTATAGTAGCCCAGAATGAACAAACAAAGATATATAGAGTCAAATTTCTTCCTTTCTTCCTTCCTTCCTTCCTTCTTCTTTCTTCCTTTTTTTTTTTTTTTTTTTTTTTTTTTTTTTTTTTTTTTTTTTNTGGAGTCTCACTCTTTCACCCAGACTGGAGTGCAGTGGCACAATCTCTGCTCACTGCAAGCTCCATCTCCCAGGTTCACACCATTCTCCTGGCTCAGCCTCCCAAGTAGCTGGGATTACAGGTGCCTGTCACCACGCCTGGCTAATTTTTTTTGTATTTTTAGTAGAGACAGGGTTTCATCGTGTTAGCCAGGATGGTCTCAATCCCCTGACCTTGTGATCCACCTGCCTCGGCCTCCCAAAGTGCTGGGATTACATTACAGGTGTGAGCCACCACACCTGGACAAAGAGTCAAATGTGAACTTGTATCTGTACTGGTTTTCAGTAATAGCAGTTGAAAGTTAAATTGGTCAACATTTCCACTGAAATAGCTTTTAAAATATCTTAAAGACATTGAAGATTTGAAAGGCAATTTCCTCATGGGCAGAGATAAACTTAGCATGAGAGTAAGAACTTGGCATGCCCTTAGGGCATGTACCAATACTATGCAATGATGCTCAAGTCCTGTTTCTCTTTCAAAATCCAGCCTCTTGGGCTTAGAGGAATAGAAATCAATGCTTAAGTTGATAAAATGGGAAATCTTCTGAAGGACATCCTCACACCCATGTCGGTGCCCTACTACTACCTGCAGGCTCACAGGCATCTCGCTTGTGCCCTGCCATGTCCTCATCTAATCTGCATTCCCTCTGCAGCCCTGTGAGGCTCACTGTTGACCACCAGGTCTTTCATTTCCTCCACATGCCCATACTACCTTACTACCAGTTGTGGCAGCTACCAGTTGTGGCAGCTATTCTCTTAAACTCCAAGAGACTGATTACATTGTTATAATCACTTACATTTATTATTTTAGTTTTTATTTCTCTTTTTCTCCATCTTTAAAGTATCTCTTTCATTGAGGAAGTCTTCTCAGTTATGAACAAGAGAAAGTGTTTTTCATTCTAAATAATTTATTCCATTATGTATTAATCCACTTCATCTATTAATATTAACTTCTATCATTTGTCCATTTATCATATAAACTTCTCATTAACACTTTTTTTGTACTCACTTCTCAATACACTTACATCTGATTTTTACCAGCAAAATTTAATTTAATTAAGAAAACTAATGTGCTCCTGTTTATCAAATCCAACTTCTTATATTAACATTCAGGAGCCACAATTAGGACTGTTTTCACAACTCCTTGAAATGTTTTGCTCTTTTTGAATTTATGAAACTGTATGCTTTTGGTTGCTTTAGTCATATTTTTGTTTGCTTCAAGTACTTGTATCTTATCCACACTTTGTCAAAAAAAAAATTCTAAAATTATTCTTCAAGTCTATATTCTTTAAATCTAGTTCCTGCATTGGCCACATTTTCCATCTAAAAAGACAAATATAAAAGCTTAGGACCCTTGCTGGAAAGCCTTTAATATCCTAGGAAGGGTACTAATACTCTCCTTTTGAATGATACTTTATTATTATTTCTGAGAACAAAGTAAGTTGGAGCTAATATTCTCATAACAAAATTACGTATTAAACTTTAACTTTATTCGCCCTCAAATAAAAAGTAATTGTCATGGCTTCAAGAAGATAGAAAGAAGAAATTGCAAGATAATACAGCCCATGCTGTTGACTGTTCTCTCACTGTTAGGTGTCTAGGATAGCAGCTCCTCACTTTTACTGGAACCTAATTATTCAGGTAAATAGGAAATAATTAAGTCAAAAAATGTGGGAGAATACAGAGGACGGGGGAGAGTTTGCTATTGTCGGTGGATTACCTTTCTATTGCTGCTTTAACAAATTCTCACAAATTTAATGAGGTAAAATAGCACCTACTGGATTTCCCAGTTTTTGTGGATTAGAAGTCTGAGCACAGTGTAGCCCACTTGTTTCTCTGACAGAGATGCGTAAGCTTGAAATGAAGGGTTTAGCAGGCTGTGTTCCTTTTTGTAGGCTGAATGGAGGAATGTACTTCCAAGCTCACTGAGGTCTGGGCAGAAGTTAGTTAAATGGGACTATTGGACTGAGTTCCTGATATTTTTCCTGATTGGCCAGGGATCCTTCCTAGCTTCTGGAGATAAGCTGCAATTCTTTCTCCATCTTGAAAGCAACGAATGCTGATGATCCATTCTCATGCTTCAAATTTGTCCAACTTCTTAAGCTTCTTCCTTCCCACATTTTTCTGCTGCTTTTGGGATTATGTGAATATGTTGTAACTACTTGGATAATCCAAGGTAATGTCCCAATTTTAAAGTCTGCTAATTGATAATCTTTACTATCTCTGCAAAGTTTATTTATAATTGTACCTAGATTAGGGGTCAGACATTTGAGGAAAATTGTTAGAATTCAGCTCATCATAAATGACCAAATCCCATTCTTTTAAAAGCAGAGCTGGAAGATGGAAGTTTTCACTCTATATTGTTTCACAAAATTGAAAGAATAAAGGTAGAAGACTCCTGGAAACTTGTATAATTGTCTCTTGGATTTTCTTTTCAGAAAACAAGTCTAATTTGCTTATTTTTTCTAATGTTTAAAAACATTTAGTTTTCAGAATATATGAATATCCTTTGAAACATTTTTACATGCTTTTAGAATAGTTTGATCAAAAATAGCTGTAGAAAAGAGCTGGTTCAATGATGTAATGATATGTTATTTAAAAAGAACATGAATATGTGTTCCCTAACCTTCCAAAAGCTATTATGCACTAATCAACTTTTAAGCCATATTTTAGATATTATCTTCCCCCAAAATATGTGTATTTTCTTCCCCATACCCCCATATTTCATTAACTACTCATAATATACTTCCCTAACCCCTTGTACATACCCCTCCTATATAGCATTTATTTCAGTAACTATTTGTGCAGCATTGTTTCACATCAGAATAATACTTTCCTTCAACCAATGGCCATATGACCATATCTTTACCTTTTGTTTATTTTTAAATAAGTGCACAGAGTATTGCAGAGTATATGAATGATAGAGTTATAAAATCTCTATGTCAGCTTTGGTTCAATTTCCTTCATAAATAAAGATGCCTATGTTTAATATTGAGTGTGAGGAAATAGACTCTCTGAAATTTGAGTACCTTAACTGATGTTCCTACAGAAGTTTGTAGCATCAAAAGTCTGTCAGCATGAGTCTGTAATAATAATGGTACCAAAGAAAATATAAATATTAATCACTCCCTAGTGCCTGCTAATGAGCCAGGTGTTTTTTATAATTATTATTTCACATGTTATAAGATCATATGAGGAAATAAAATATGACCTTCAATGTTATATTGTGTGTGAAAGATCCTTTCAAACAACAGCCAAGATACGATTATTTCAAACAGCTCCATGATGTTTCAGCCTTCCAGTTACTGGTGAAATTGGAAAGGACTAGATCACCAAAAACACCAAAAACAAAAAAGCAAAAAATAATCTCAGAAGATATTTTACGAACAACAACAAGATGTGTATATACCCTGGACCCTGTGAAGATTTAGGGAAAATTTTTCAACAACCTTCTCACATGACCTCGCTACAATTATTTGGTTTCTTTTTGCCAACGAAGTCCTGCAGCTTTTTCTCTCACATACAATTACCATCTTATACTCCTGTCCTGATCTCTTTCAGCTGTCAGTTTTTCTATATTTGAATCTTTTGCGAGGCAGACAAGAGGAATGTGATAGGATGAAGCAAGGTGGCAGCCTGTGAGCAGGATTAGCACCTCATAATAGTCAACTACATGTTTGGACAACTGGCCATGGACTCTCTTGCTTGGTCCTAAGATGGCAGTGTGGGGAGAACATTATACTTTTCAGATCCATTCTAGGCATTTAGCGCCTTGAAGTGGAGGTTAGAGTTGGTGGATTCAGAGTCCAGAGTGCTCACCATTACACCATGGAACCTCACACTGCAGAGGTTACCTGACCATGTGCCCTGACCATGTGCCCTGGGAATTACCTGACGATGTGCCCTGGCTACGCTGTGTAGCAGAAAAAAGGCTTTGAGCGCAAGAGAAGCTAAATTACCTCAGTGTACATTCCCTGATGCCAGGGTAACAGGTGGATGGCTGTGTGATCTGCTGATTGCTGGCTTTCACCACAAGCTATTGCAGGCAAGAGGAAAGGCTTCAGCACTAACAAAGTGGAATGAGTCTAAATGAATTGAGAAAATGTTTGCTATATTTTAGTTTATGCAATTGGAACATAGTATCTTATATCAACTTACATAATTCTCATGTCATACATAAAATGATCGTGGAAATATATATGAAATTATGTGTTAATTTCAAACTAGAGATAAATTTATGATAATATTTGACCCTTTAGCCTCCACAGTTCTCCCATCAAATGCAGTCAGTAACTTGTATAATTTTGGAACCCATTTTTAGGATACCAGCAGAGACCTGGAATAATAGGTATTTTAGATGACTGGATTAAAATCTCAAAAAGATTTTGGCACATTGAAATAACAGAATGGATCATATAGGGTGACACTTAGCAAGCTTGAGAAGGTGTTTAGAAATTTCAGGCTCCAGGTTAAATTACAATTAAAAAAGAAAAAAGTGAATTATATTATGTCTTATTAATATTATTAAATAAAGATGAAGCCTAGAATAAAAACATTAGAATACTGATCTACAGAAGGTCCAAAAACTTATTCCAGTAGTACAATTACATTTCTGGGGCACAGTTATTAAATATATATATATATATATGTATATAAATAAAATAAGATATATGTATGTATTGAGTTATCTGTTCTATCCACTATGAGGGTGAGGTTAGCAAGATACTATTCTATTCTATTTATTTCATACTGTGTAAATCATGCACTTGTGTTTTGTTTCACCCACCTCTAGGTATTGACTTTGTATGTTCGGTAGTAAAATCAAACAAATATAAACAGATCACCTGCTTTCTGCTGATTGTTGGCATTTAAAAAATCTAAGCTTGAAATCCTTATTGTTCACCATATGATACAAAATGACTTATGAATTGATAAACACAAGATTATCTAATTTCTATATATAATGAGATTTGAAAACATATTACATTCAATCTCTTCCTTTTTGAAATTCTATGAAGACTATTTGCTTGTTATATATTAAGAAATGTGAGTTATGGATTAATATATTTTCATTTAATAAAACACTACCCTTTCAGGTTACTAAACTGTGCATTTTTATCTATATTTCACTGTAATAATTATTCTACTTTAATGGAGCCATCATGATTTTCTTAATTTACTAATATAGTTTTATCCACAAAATCACTTTACATGCTTCTGATGTGAATCTTATCATTGGACTTTTCTTGCAGCAGCTCCTTAACTCTGAGAGTTTTCCTATTAGGAGATGGCAAGAAACCTATAACTGGGTCATGATCTATGGTTGTCTTTTCATTGTTCCTGGATCTATTATATATGCTTTACCTCCCTTGTAGGATTTAAGTTGTTTTCAAAGCTAAGATCATGATTCTATTTCTCTGAGACCTGGAAGTTGTCCATATCCTCTTGTGCCTGTTGTCACCATCTGTTCTTACTAAATGGCCACTTCCCAACAATAGTTGGACAGAAGTCTCTCGGGACAAGGATAACATCTTGATAGAAACATAAAGTGGAATTGGAATCTTTTCTTACTCTCTGGAATTATTAAAACAACTACTTCAGGCGAAGGATACATACTTAGTAAGTTTCAACTTCTTTGCTTGAGGCAAAATTCTCTGTTTGCTCATTCAGGGGAGCCTCTACATATGGTCACAAATTCATCAGCGTGATCAGTTTGCAAAATTGTAGAACAAGTCAACTCATTGCATGGCAGTCTCCTACAATTTTTTGGAGCAATCTGGGCACCAAATGGCAGCAATCTTATCCAATCTATTATAATTTCTGATGACCACAGGACCAATAGTATTTAATAGGAAATATAAAAGACAGTGAGAAAAGATGATTAAACTTCTATAAGCATAAAACTTTTACACATCTGTGAAATGAAAATTGACATCACAAGTTTCATAGAAAATATTTAAAAGAGGTAAAGAAAATATATAAGAATGAAGTTAATTTCCAAAAAGTTAAAATATGCGTCTTTGTACATCATTTGATTACACCTTATTTAAATTCATTTTTGAAGGTACATTTCTGATTGATAATGACCTTAGTAGTAATGTTGCAGAGCTAGGCTTTATTAAAGTTGTTTTACCTTGGTGACACAATTCAAGCTAATGTGCCAAACAAAATGTATCCTAATTAGTACAAATGAAGGAAAGAGATGATTAGCCAAGGGGGAATAATGAGCAAAGGGAACTGGTAATGTGAATCTAGACAATCATGAAAACTTCCAGCCAGCAGGCAGAAAGCTAGATGTACTCACTCTTTATTCGAAATACACCTTGAAAAACAAGGATTTTAATTTATCTTTGGCTTGATTTTGACTCAGATATGTTTACTCAGGATTATGCACTTGAGTCAATGTTTTTGTTAATAATTGGTACAATTAATAGGCCATATAAATTTTAGTATATATTGTGCACCTTATAATTTTTTAAAAATATTAGTTAAAATGCACTACACTATGCTCAGGGGTATTAGCACACACTAAGACTGCAGATGTCTAACCCAATAGAAGTCTATGATTTATTGTCATGTGATTCATGTTTAAAGAAAGTAGAAGTGACAATTTTAGGATTACTCATCTCATGCTTTAAAAAATGCCATGCACTATCTCTTCAAAATATAATATATCTGAATGACACATTCAATGTACTTGGATAAAGTTGCCCCTGTTTGTTTGTTAGTTTGTTTCAAGGTTAATAATTTGGGGATTTTTATACTGCATTCTAGAAGAAAATTTGGAGGCAATGGTAGAGAATGAGAAAGGTGAAAATATTTGTTTATTTTTTTTCTTTGATATGTAAAGCCTGATTATTTCTATAAACTCCTGGGACAATTTTTTTTTTTTTTATAAATTGAAATATAAAAGCAAAATAACTGTTGTAAAGCAAAATAATTAAAGTACATGCGTAATTGCTTAAGACATCAATAGAGAGTGATATGTATTTGGATTATTATCTGCAAAGTAAAATGGGAGATGATAAACATTAACTTGATAAAAATTGAAACTAAGTTAACGCCAAATAATTTCTTTTGATTGCACTGCCAATGGATAAATGTGAACTGATTTGAGTCATTCCTGAAAGTATATATACATTTCCAAATTGGAGCAAGGCAGAATAAAAGTACATTTCATGAATCCATTTTGGAATTTATTCTTAACTAATATTCTATTTAAATCCTGGCACATTATATAAATATTTTGAAATTATACTGAAATGTTTTGAGAGGTAATGAAGCCAAATCTTAACTTACCAGTGATCTATTTGCCAATTTAACACAGACCCACAGAAATCCTTCTGTTTGCAGAAAGATTTATTCAAATGTAGTTATTTATAGCATGTTATATGCATATTGTACTAATACATTACTCTGAGAAATAGTATTTTCAAACTTTTACTATTTTATATTTGAAGATATAGCAAAACATTTTGCTATTGCAAAGTTCTTTATGTACCCATTTTCACAGACGTTAATATTTAACCAAGAGCTGTTTTACCTCTGTTTGTGGAGAAGTAAGTATTTTTCGATAGTTTGACTGAAATAAAGATTGTTTACAGCTATTATTATAGTCTTTGTTCTTAGATCAGCAGTTGCTGTTAAGTTTATCTCACATTTTTTACAAGTACATGTAAATGCTGGTTATTTATCTAAGTGAACTCCTGCTGTTTTGTAAAGGCAATTAATTATTCCCAACTCCAAACACATTCTTGTCACCATAAAATACACGCACTTTTTTCTTTCACTGCTTATATTTAAGCTAGATTTGAAGAATACTCTTTTTTACATTGTAGAGAGTCACTGAGCCCTCTGAAAAAATTATATTATAGTAACTTTCCTCTATTCTGCTTTATCTCTCCATGGTGTCATGTTCATAGAAGTTAGAAAATATCTCTATTAAGTGCGTCATTTTCTTCATCAATTGACAAGAAATAACTATGGCAACTGTTTAAAGTCTCTCATTTGAGTGTTCAATAATATCAAAACAAAGGGTCAAAAATGTGATTTGTATATTATACATGCTCTCTTCAGTTAGATGATGCAATGAAATGGAAAAAGGAACTTTTATTTTTGAAAAGCATGCAGTGTAATTTTATTTGGGCATATTTTTATGTCTATTTATATTTGTGCTTCTATTGACCTTGTTTTGTGACATCCTTGTCTTACTATAGCAGCTTTTACATGGTTAAACAGGAGAATTTAACAGGAAGGCATATAGAAAAATGAAAATTGGTCAAATTATCATAGAAAAGACATCTACCTTAAATCTAGACATTAAAAACTCCACATGCAAAAACCAAAACAACTCCATATTTTTTATGATACAAGAATTGATATGTGTTACAAAATATGTGTCACAAAATGTTAGCTGGATATTAACCAACTTACAGAAATTGCCATGAATAAGTCCTCTAAAAATCCAGGTTGTTCTAATCTGCTTTAGCTGCTGTCTTAACATTTTTTCAAGTTTTAGCCTACAAATCAGCAAATGTTGAATTTATATTTGTTAAATTTGACAAATAGCAATTTAGCACAGGAGAAAATAAATATCAAAAGTTCCATATAAAAATATACGAATTTCTGAAGATGGTTGACTAGATGCATCTAATAAGTACCTCTTTCATAGAGAGGAACCAAAATATCAAGTAGAAAGTTACACATTGAATAGATCATCTAAAAGAGAATGTTAGAATTCAACAGAGAAGTGAGAGAAAGCACTGAAAGCACAGAGAGAAGCGAGAAGCGAGGTAGCCTGCACTGCTGGACTGAGATCTGCTGAGAGCTGAGAGGAGCTGCCAGACATGAGGAAAGGGTAAGTGAGTGACTCCTGCGGCTCCACTTTCCTTCCACAAACTTCTAAATCGTAGCTGCAGGAAAGCCCTTTAGCTCTCAAAGACCTTGAGACTTACACAGGGTGCTGCCTAGAGGCTAAGCCAAGGCACTGCTCCAGAAACACAATTCACACTGCTTTCCACAGTCTGCTGGTGTAGCAGGACAAGCCGCAGACAAAACCTCTCAGACACCGAGTTGTAGAAGGAAGGGCTTTATTCAGCTAGGAGCATCGGCAAGCTACTGCCTTAAAATCCGAGTTCCCCGAGTGCACAATTTCTGTCCCTTTTAAGGGCTCAAATGCTAAAGATTTCACATGGAAGGGTCTTGACTGATTTGAGCAAGCAGGGGTTACGTGACAGGGGCTGCATGCACCGGTGGTCAGAGTGAAACAGAACAGGACAGGGAGTTTCACAATGTTCTTCTATACAATGTCTGGAACCTATGAATGACATCGGTTTCTAAGTTATGAGTTAATTTTTAACTGCTGGGTTTAGGTCAGGCAGGCCCAGGCCGGGTTTCGGGCCTGGCACCGGGCTGCCTGTCTTTGGTTTTACTTCCTTGTTTTTTCTTAAAACAGGTAATGAGTATAAGACAATATAAAACAATATGAAAGGGTCTCTCTCTTTCCTCACTGGCACCATTCTTAGAGTCAGGCCTACGAAGGTCTGCATTTTGTTCTGGGGTTGTTGTCACCACAGCTGCCACTGAGCTGAGGAGGGATAGGGAAGGCCAGGCACTGTCACGGACCTTGAGGACAAGTCCCACTGTTGCTGCTCTGACTGTTGTGCAACCATGATGTGAGGAAAACACATGCCCCACAGCTGTCTGTCTTCACTGCCTCCACTGAGCAGAGTACTGCCCTTCTTGGAGGCAGGCCTACAATGCAGCTGCCACTGCTTCCACACGAGCATTGTGCTGGTGGTATGGGGACAATCCTACCCCTGCTTATCATAACCAGTGCCAGAGCTTATTTTCAGGGAGCCTGAAGACCAATCTGCCAACCTAGTCCTGTCTCCAAGTGGACCTGGAGATCACCCAGCCCAGTCCAACACTATTGGCACCTTAGCACTCCTCCCAGGGTCTGAGGTAGGGTTGACCTAAACAGGTGATACTACCACGTCTAACGACCACTTCCCTGAGCTACCTGTGGGTGAGGGGACTGGCCCACTCAGCCTATCATATCCACTGCCACCACCATCATGGATCGCTAGGGTTCTAGTAGGTTGTTTTACCACTGCTGCTGACATTACCCACATCACATGCACTGTCCAAGGGCCCAAGAACGTGTCCACATGTGCAGCCCACCACTACCATCTGAGCAAACCACTTGGAAGCCCAAGAATTGGCTCATCTGACCTCACCAACACTGAAGCCGTCACACACCACTCTGGAACTCAAGAACAGGTATGCTCAGCCCGCTACACCTTCCAACACTAGGGCTTGAAGACTGGCCCACCTCTCATTCTAGTACCCAGCTAAAACTCACTGCAGCCTCCACTGATTATCACACCCAAAACCACTGAAGAAATCACAGATATCACTGTTGATGTTTATAGCCAAAGAAATCATGCAGAGACTACACTACTGCATGCATCCAAATTCAAGGGCAAAGAACCCTACCTAACCAATAACATGTATAAATCTTCAGGGGGAAAAAAAAAAAAAAAATCCTCCCCTACAAAAGCAAACTCAAAAAATTGGAAGAAGCAACTGTTATACCAGATGCACAGATATCAACGTAAGGATCCAGGAAAAATGAAAAAGCAAGAAAATATGACACCTTGAATAGAAAGCAATAATTTTCCAGGAACAGTTTCCAGTCTAAAAGAAATTCACAAAATCCTAGATAAATAATTCAAAATACCAATTTTAAAGAAGCTCATCAGATACAAGAGATTTCTCAAAAACAATACATTGACATCAGTAAAACAATTCATTTTTTAAAAATATGAATGAGAGATTTACTAATGAAATAGATAATTTTAAAAAGAGCCAAACAAATTCTAGAACTGAAGAATTCACCAAATGAAATAAAAAATAAATTTAAAAAAATTAACAATAGTCTAGGTCAAGCAGAAGAAAGAAACTCAGAACTTGAAGACAGATCTTTTGAAATAATCTAGTAAAATAAAAATATAGAAACAAAGAATGAAAACGAATGAGCAAAGCCTTTATGACTTTTGGGAAAACATAAAGCAAATAAATAGTCAAATGTTCAGTGTACCTGTGAAGAGAATGTGAAAGGGTTAGAAAACCTATTTCACTAAATAACAGACAAAAGCCTTCCAAATCTAGCAAGAGAATTGCATGCCCTGATACAGGAGGTTCAAAGATCCCCAAAAAGACACAATGCAAAGAGATTTTCATGACACATTGTAGTTAAAGTACATAAAGTCTAAGACAAAGAGAGGATTCTAAAAATAGCAAGAGAAAAGTACCTACTCACCTAAAAAGGAACACCCACCAGCCTAACAGTGGATTTCTCAGCAGCAACCTTATAGGCCAGGAGAGGATGAGATGACATATTCAAAGGGCTGAAAGAAAAAGATAAATATACTGTCACCTAAGGACAATATACCTAGCAAGATTATCCAAAAATGAAAAAGGAAGTATTTCCCAGATGAGCAAATGCTGGGAAAATTAATTATGACTAGGTCAGTCCTGCAAGAAATGTTCAACGAGGTTCTAAACCTAGAAGTAAAAGCATAACATTTACCATCCTGAAAACACATTGAAGTAGAAAACTCACTGGTGATCCAAACAAGCAAATTAGGAAGAGAAAGGGTGCAAATGGCTCCACTATAGTATTAACATAACCAAAAAAACAATTAACAACATGACAGGAACAAAACTTCACATATCAATAATAACCTTGAATGTAAATGGTTAAATTATCCACTTAGAAGATAGAGAAATTAGATTGAACTATATGCTGTCTACAAGATATTCAATTTACTTGTAAAGACATGTGTATACTCAAAGAGAAGGAATGGATAAAGATATTCCACATAAATGGAAACCAAAAGTGAACAGGAGTACCTACCTATACTTAAAACAAACTTTAAGTCAAAAACAGTTAAAAAAAAGAGACAAGATCACTATATAATGATGAAGAGATCAATCCAGCAAAAGGAAATAATTCTAAATATATATGCAGTGAACACTGAAGCACACAGATTCATAAAGTACATATTACTAGAACCAAATGAGAGGTAGGCTTCAATTATTTCACAATAATAGGGGGGACTTCAACAACATTAGAGAGAAAATCAAGAAAGAAACACTGGATTCAAATAGGACATTAGATTAATTTTAAATATATTTTCTAAATACACTGTAGCACACAGATTTATAAAGCTTGTATTACTAGGTCTGAAGAGAGAGAGAGAGAGAGAGAGAGAGAGAGGCTTTAATAAAATAAGAGTCAGGGATTTCAACACCCCACTCTCAGTATTAAAAAGAAAATCAAGAAAGAAACATTGCATTCAAATGGGACTTTAGAACAAATGTACCTAACACACATTTACAGAATATTATATCCAACAACTAGAGAATATACTTCCCTCTCATCAGCACATGGAACATTCTCTAAGAAAGAACATATATTAAGCCACAAAACAAATCTCAACAAATTTAAACAAATCAAAATCATGCTAAGTATCTTCTAAGACCACCATGGAATGAAACCTGAAATCAACTCCAAGAGGAACTGTAGAAACAATACAAATACATGGAAATTAAACTGCATGCTCATAAACAACCACTGGGTCAATCAACAAATTAAGATGGTTATCAAAAAATTTCTTGAAACAAATGAAAATCAAAACCCCACATACCAGAACTTGTAGGATATGGCAATAGCAGTGCTAAGAGGAAAGTTTATAGCAATAAACAAATGGCTACATTAAAATGTTAGAAGGATGTCAAATATAAAATCTAACAATGCAACTCAAGGAACTAAAAAGGCAATAACAAACCAAACCCAAAATTCTAAGACAAGAAATAACAAAGATTACTGGAGAAATAAACGAAGCAGAGATTTAAAATATATAAAGGATTAATGAAGTGAAAAGTTTTTTTTTTTTTTTTTNTAACAAACCAAACCCAAAATTCTAAGACAAGAAATAACAAAGATTACTGGAGAAATAAACGAAGCAGAGATTTAAAATATATAAAGGATTAATGAAGTGAAAAAGTTTTTTTTTTTTTTTTCAGAATGGAGACAAAAAAATAAAGGATTAATGAAATGAAAAGTTGGTTTTTCAATAAGATAAATAAAATTGATAAACCTCTAGAAGGCTAACCAAGAAAAGAGAGAAAACGCAAATAAGCAGTCAGAAATGAAAAAGAAGATATTACAAATGATATGACAGAAATACAAGAGGTTATCTGAGACTATTATGAACAACTACATACTAATAAGCTGGAAACCCTAAAGGAAGTGGATAAATTTCTGGAAGCCTACAACCTACTAAAAGAGAATAAAGAAGAAGTAGAAAATCTGAACAGTGAGAATCAGTAGTAAAAAGCCTCCTAACGAAGAAAAGCCCAGGATCTGATGGATTCACAGACAAGATCTACCAAATGTATAAAGAATATAAAACTTTCTCAAACAATTTGAAAATGTTGCCTTAAGATGAGAGAATTCTCCCTAACTCATTCTATGAGGTCAGCATTAACGATACCCATATCAGACAAGAATATAACAACAAAAAAGAAAACTACAGTCCAATATCCATGACGACCATAAATGCAAAAATCCTCAACAAAAAAGTAGCAAGCCACATTCAACAGCACATCAAAATGATGATACCTTACAATCAAATGGGATTTATACTAGGGATGCAGGATGGCTCAATGTATGCAAATCAACAATTTGTATTATTTACATTACATTTACATTATGATGTAATGCATAATACATTACATCAACAGAATGAAGGACAGAAACCATATGATTACCTCAATAGGTGCATAAAAAGCATTTAATAAAATTCAATATCACTTTGTAATAAAAAATCTCAGCAAACTAGGAATACAAGGAACATACCTCAAAATAATAAAGGTCATATCTGACCAACCCACAGCTAACATCATACTGAATTGGGAAAGACTTCAACTTTTTCTTAAGATCTGTAACAAGGCAAGGATGTCTGTTCTCACCACATCTATTCAGTATAGTACTAGAGATCCTAGTCAGTATAATCAGGCAAGTGAAAGAAATAAAAGATATCCAAATTGAAAAAGAGGAAGTCGAATTGTTCCTCTTTGTAAATGATATGTTCTTTTATCTAGAGAAACCTAAGGACTCCACAAATAAACTTCTGAATTTGATAAATGAATTCAGTAAAGTTGCAGGATACAAAATCAACACACAAAAATCAGTAGTGTTCTATACACCAATAAAGAAATACCTGAGAAAGAAATCAAGAAAGTAATACAATTTACAATAGTGATAAAAATTAAAAATGTAGAAACAAATTTCCCCTCTATGGGGAAAAAGACAAGACACTGATGAAAGAAATTGAAGAGGACACTAACCTAGAAAAGGCATCTCAGAGTAATGGATTGAAAAAATTGTTATTGCTAAAATGATCATACTGTCCAAAGTAATCTATAGACTGAATGCAATACTTATCAAAACACCAATGTCATTTTATACAGAATTAGAAGAAAAATTATAAAACTCTTAAGGAACTGAAAAAGAGCCCGAATAGCCAGCACCATCCTCTACAAAGAGAACTACAATGGAGGCATTATACTACCTGACTTCAAAATACATTACAAGACTATAGTAACCAAAACAACATGATATTGGTATAAAAACAGACACATAGACCAATAGAACAGAATACTGAGTCCTGAACTATATCCACATATTTATAGGCAACTGATTTTGATAAATGTGTCAAAAACCTATGCTGGGAGAGGGACACTCTTCACTAAATGGTGCTGAGAAAATTCGATATTCACATGTGAAAGAATGAAACTGGACCCCTGTCTCTCTCCATATATAAAACCTAACTTAAGATGAATTAAAAACTTAAATGTAAGTCCCGAATCTATAAAACTACTAGAATAAAGCATAGGGAAAACACTTCAAGACATCTGTCTAACAAAGATTTCATGGCTAAGACTTCAGAAGCACAGACAAGTGTAACAAAAATGGGCAAATTGGACTATATTAAACTAAAAAGCTTCTGCACAGTGAAAGACACAATCAACATAATGAAGAGAAAACCTGATGAAGGTTATTTGCGAACTATTCATCTGACAACAGACTAACATCCAGAATATACATGGAACTCAAACAAATCAATAATAAAAATTATCTCATTAAAATTGGACTAAGGGCATTAATAGACATTTCTCAAAGGAAGACATACAAATGACCTGCAGGTATATGAAAAAAAGAAAAAATGCTCAACATCACTAAACATCAGGGAAATGAAATCAAAATCACAATGAGTTATCCTCTTGCCCAGTTAGAATTGCTATTATTAAAGAGACAAAATATAACAGATGCTGGTGACGATATGGAGAAAAGGGAGCTCTTATACATGGTTGGTGGCGATAAAAATTAGTTCAACCACTATAGAAAACAGTATGGATATTTCTCAAAAAAAAAAAAAAAAATAGAACAACCATATAATCTAGCAATACCACTACAGAGTATTTATATCCAAAGGCAAATAAATCTGTATATCAAAGAGATACCTGCATTCTCATGTTCATTCCAGCACTATTTACACTAGCAAAGATGTGAAAATAACTTGTGTCCATCAATTGATGAATGGATAAACAAGACATGCCATATATACACAAAATTGAATACTATTTGGCCATGAAAAAGAACGCATTCATGTAATTTGCAGCAACATTGATGGAACAGGAGACAGATAAAACAGATATTGCCTATTTTCACTCATATGCGGGTGCTTTAAAAACTGATTTTATGGAGATAGAAAATATCATGATAACAGAGGCTTAGAAGGGTGTGTAGGTGGGAGCGAGGAATGAGGAGAGTTGACTAGTGGATGCAAAGATACCCACTAGTATGTTAGGTAGAAGAAATAAGCTTCAAGCCAGGAGCGTTGTCTCACGCCTGTAATCCCAGCACTTTAGGAGGCTGAGGTGGGCAGATCACGAAGTCAGGAGATTGAGACCATCCTGTCTAACATGGTGAAACCTCATCTCTACTAAAAATACAAAAAATAAAAAAAAAAAAGAAAGAAAAGAAATAAGCTCCAATATTCGACAGCGGAGTAGGATGACCATAGTTAGCAACAATGTATTGTATATTTCAAAATAGCAAGAAGATAGGATTTGAAATGTTAGGAACACATAGAAAGGAGGAATACTCAAAGTGGTAAATACTGTAAATTCCCTGAATTGATCATTATGCATTCTATGCATGTAGCAAATACTCACATGTATCCCACAGACATGCAAAATATTTAGTCTCAATAAAAACAAGAAAATACAGAAAAATACAAATTTATATTGATGGGAAGAAATATATGTAAAAAGTTAACTGCATATTAATTGCACATCTCTGGTTACCTGACACTTATTCATGTGAGGGAAAAACCTCTACATATCCTTTATTCCATGTATTTTTGTGTGGCATATATAATCACTAAATACACACTAGAAATCACATATGTGACCAGTGACATGTGCACTAAAGTGTACCGATGAGGGAGGTTACAAAATTACAATTTCCCCCACCTGTCCTACATATCTCAGTTTGTGTGGGAAGCTGCATCAGAACTATCAAGAAATACAACACATTAGAGATATTAAAAAAGAAAAAAAAAAACTTCTTAAACATAATATGGCCAGCCTTAGAATACTATTTTTGTGATTGACAGAGTTGCTAATACTGTCCTATTTTCTTTTTTCTTCTTTCAGATAACATAATGAAAGGAAAGAGAGCAACATTTGCAATGGAAGAAAAAATGCCTAGGATGATCTGTATCCTTTGAAACAAAAAAACTCAGTAATGCTTGTCTTCCCATTTGCTAGGGGAGCAGCAGAAAAATTCATTTCAATTTCTATTCAGTATAGGGATTTTATATGTAGTGCACAGAAATAGAATGTTAATGTCAGGAAATGTGCCATATGTGTCAAAGCAAGTGGGAGGGAGAACTATGAATGGCTTCAATGAATGAACTGATTTGAACGCAATGTTTCTTTTGTAATGATGATAGAAGTGGGAAAAGTTTGCATGTACATGTATAAAATTATTTTAAAGAGCAAAAATCATTTGAGAGAAACAACTCAGGGGTCAGAAAATTGATGATTATTGGCCTGGATTCTTCAAAAAAAGGTCATGTAAAAACATTAAATAAATAAAATGTATATTTAAAGAGTCAATAGTAGAATCACAGTAAAATATATTTTGTGACATTTAATTGGATCCTGGCTAAGAAGAAGAACAATTAATGGGGAAATTAAAATATAAACTCAATATTGCATAACATTTTTGTTATATTTTAGGAATAATATTTTAGAAGCTATAATTATATGGTAGGTATTTTACAGATATAGCACTTTGTAGAAGGTATGAAATGAAGCATTTAGGAGTTAAAAGTCATGATGTCTGCTATTTATTATCTATTGGTGTATATAAATTCACACACAAAAGCAATGTTTATTTTGCACAGAAGCATATTAATTGAAACATATACGTATCCAAAGTCCATGATTTTCTTTCTTTCTTTTTTCTTTCCTTTTTCTTTCCCTTTCTTTCTTTCTTTCTTTCTTTCTTTCTTTCTTTCTTTCTTTCTTTCTTTCTTTCTTTCTTTCTTTCTTTCTTTTCTTTCTCTCTCTCTCTTTCCTTCCTTCCTTCCTTCCCTCCCTCCTTTTCTTTTTTCTTTTCTTTTCTCTTTTCTTTTTTTTTCTTTTTCTTTTCTTTTCTTTTCTTTTCTCTCTTCTCTTTTCTTTTCTTTTCTTTTCTTTTCTTTTTTTTTCTTCTTTTCTCTTTCTGTGGAGTCTCACTCTGTCACCCAGGCTGCAGTGCAGTGGTGCGATCTCAGCTCACTGCAAGTTCCCTCTTCCTGGTTCACGACATTCTCCTGCCTCAGTCTCCCGAGTAGCTTGTGATGCACTTTGTATCAAGCACATGCAGAATCAGAGATCACAAACAGGTTATACAGGCAGACTTCCATGTTGACCACCATTATTTCATTTAAACCCCTCCCTCAGCTTACACTTACTTTATGACAATATGCAGGAACCTATGTAACCAGCTGATGGAGAAGAAAAAGTCCACACTTTGCCTATAGGTGGGTAGGCGCCCGCCACCATGCCCAGCTATTTTTTTTTTTTGTATTTTTAGTAGAGAGGGAATTTCACTGTGTTAGCCAGGATGGTCTTGATCTCGTGACCTCGTGATCCACCCGCCTCGGCCTCCCAAAGTATTAGGATTGCAGGCGTGAACCACCGCGCCCGGCCAAAGTCCTCGATTTTCAAGATTTAGTGATAATTGCGATATAATTCTAGTTACCATGTGACTGTGCAAACTGAGGACTTCCTATGCAAACTGAGGACTTACTATACCAATAGTAGTAAAATGTTAATAAAGTATTTTAACATGTAGATTTAGTCATTGGGTGTAAGGCAATTATTTTATAATTTTTCCATTTTTCTCTGTTTATAAAAATTCAAAATAAATACAAAAGTTTAATTTATTTTACTGTCTATATTCGTATAAAATCTGAAACATTACCCCTGTGATATACACACACACACAGAGACACACACACACCAGACACACACATACACCAGACACACACACACAGACACACACACACCACTTACATGAAAAGAGAAAAAAAAATTAACAGATATTAGCAAAAGTATAATTCTTATTACAGACTCAGTAGGAGTATTTCTGAAACTTCACAAAATTGCTATTAGAAGAGTTTGCATTAATGAATAGAAATCATTTGAATTAATTAGAATTATATAAAAGTCTGACTTTTCAGAAAAGTACTATTTTAGGGAGTCATTTCCATGTCAATAGGTATCTATGAGTCCGTTTGAAATGTGTCACTGTCAATTAGAGTTGTATCATCATGATCATTAAACCATGAAATCAAAGACAAAAATTTAGAAATCATGTTGATAATAGTATGTGTGAAATTCTTATCCTAATATAATATTTTGCCTAAATAAATTATTTATCCTAAATAAAATCATTTTATAATTTCTTATTCTGATTCTCTTTTTTATATCTCAACATAAACACATACACATATTTATATGTGAAAAAAAATCATGTTACAGAAGTTCTTTAAAAATGAACTAGAACCATAGGACTTTAATTGCTGAAGATAATGAAACCTAGAGCGTGTATACAGTGGTCATGACTAAACATGTCAGACACTGATAAAAAGTTAATTATGTGCTTGAAAACATCAACAGGTAAAATTATTTTATCTCAGTTTGGTCTGACTAAATATGGAACTATCTAAAAATGAAGAAGGAGGAAGTGAAACTGAAATTTAGTCAAAGAATGTTCATGTAGCAGGTTATGTTTTCTGGGATGCAGATTCTGAGATAGAGTTTAGTTTGCAGATTAAATAGTTAGGATTGCCCTTGAGATCAACAACTATTGAGTGGGGCTGGAGGCAGTAGGAAGTAGTTTTGGGCCAAGGAAGTGTTGCGTTGTCATGCAGGCCCATAACATGGACAAATCCATTATGAGCCACAGCCTTGGAAAAACTCATTATTAGCCATGAAGTAACAATGACTATTCAGAACTGACCTTAAGATTAGCTTGAGATGGGCTGGTGTTTAGACGCATACATATATCAGTTAATGGAAGTGAGTTGTCCCAGGGAATGAGTATGATTTGGGGCAAGGCATTCTGCAGCTGAGGCAATCCTGCGAATGACAGTTAAAGGTTAAATGGAGGCACAACTCAGATGCCATCATTTGCAGCTCTTGAATGTACTTTATGTACACTCTAAATCTTCTCTGTATTTCTAGTGGATTCTCTGCTTGGAGGAATCTTATGAGAGGAAGATTAATGGATTAAAATTCCAGAGCTTCTTCTGTAGCTGGCTACATTAATTATTTCTCTCCTCTATTATCCATTTAAATTCTTCCTTCTCCTTGGCAGTTAGCTTCGTTGGTTTCAATGGCTTACCATGTAGTATGACCTAGATTTTAATTCCTAGGATCTGAGCCCATTGTCACCATACCTTACTCAGGCCAGAATTACTGCACCTGTCCATTTAGTGTCAAAAGACAACAGGAGTATGACCATAGGTAAACAAATGAAACACTTCTGTTTAATAAATATTCGTTCTTGAACCCAGGCATGACAGCAGCCCTGATACCTACTAATGATCACGGCTATTTATCTCTTCCAGGATGTCAATTATCTTAACTTTTCTTCCCCGGTAATCATTTGACACAAGTATCCCATAGTGAAAAGTGTCGATCTTACTATGTAATTCAATGGAATTCTTCCTGGATCCTCTGGATCTGGTGGAAGTATTGACATTTAGGAAACTAAGACCTCCAAACATCTCACGCCCAGAATTCTATTTCTGTGTGGCTTTTTTAGAATAAAGGTAAACAGGCCCACTCCTGCTTCAACTTTTTGGTTTCCAGACCCATGTTCGATGCCCCATGTTCTAAATCTCCCTAAGTAGCAATTTATTGTGATCAAATAAAAATCCCATAACAAGGACAGAACAATGGTTTTGTTGCTGGCAGGTTGGCCATTGATAACAGTAGGAGTTACATGAACTTTGGTAAGTCAGAACCCATGTTTCTGGAACCATTCTGAGCCTCTATTTTGGCTAGGCACTAGAATAGTCAACAAGAATCTGGCCAATGTCAACTGGTTGAGTCACTTTATCTACCTGGTTTGTTGAGTATGTTTTTCATGATAGAGGCTCACTGGTGGACTTTAATAATGTGTCATAAAAATCTCATTGTTCCCACTCTCATACATTAATTCGCTAAACTGGAGTTTCCTGTGAATTATCTGCTCTTCCTTCTTTTTTAACTTCTTGTCTCCTAACCAAGGAACTAAGCCATTTTCCAATATCTACAAGTAAGTATAAATTCTAACCTTGAGCTGTGTCTCTTTTTACACACAGTGGATGACTTGGTACTCTGCACACAAAGGAAATTTTCTGTTGCCAGTGCCTTTCAAGGTTACTACTGAGTAAATATGTAGAGAATTTCCATTCATTTTTTTAACTTATATGCACACACATAGATATTCTACCCACCTATAGGCAATGTGTGGACTTTTTCCTCTCCATCAGCTGGCCACATAGGTTCCTGCATATTATCATAAAGTAAGTGAAAGCTGAGGGATGGGGAAAAATGAAATAATGGTGGCCAACATGGGAGTCTGCCTATATAACTTGTTTGTGGTCTCTGATTCTACATGTGCTTGATCCAGAATGCATCACTTCTTTTTAATGATGGATTGTTGCTTAAGTCACCTCTCTTTATGATTGATGGATCTGACATAACTCAGTCTATGATGGGCAGTTGTAGCCATACGGTCAGTTAGTGCTGATAATTAGGTGCTCCATGCCTACCATGGCCCAAAAGAAAAACAGAAATTAGTTTTGAGGTATAGAATTTCCTGCTGATGGCATAACCTTATTCTGGAATGCTAAGCATCTATGTTATAATTCTACCATTATCAGAATTTCTAAAAATTATCTGCTATGGACTGAATGTTTGTGTCAAAGTCAAATGCACATCCTGCACATGTTCCCTGGAAATTAAAATTAAAAATTTAAAAAAAACAAAAACAAAAACAAATGTTAAAACCCTAATTCTCAATGCAAGTGTAAATGTAGAGGAAGCCATTGGAAATTAACTAGGTTATGAAAGTGAAGCCTGATCAGTATCTTTGAAGGAATACCAAAAAGAGCTTGCTTTCCCCCTTTCTATGATCTTTGTCATGCAGTAAGAACATGACTGTCTGCAATCCAGGAAGTAGGCATACATGAGATATTAAATATACTCCCACCTTTACCTTGGACTTCCCAGTCTCAAGAACTTTGAGAAATAGTGTTTGTTGTTTATGTCATCTAGCCTATGATATTTTTCTTATTGCAGCCCAAATTAGCTAAGACAGTATCCCTTTCAACCACTGATACCTCTAATACTAAACGGCCTGCTGGCTCATGATGCCCAAGGGACAAAATTTCTGTAACCACTGTCTGAATGTGACTCAGAGTCCTCTTATGTCCTTGACTGCAACCAAAACAGGGAGCATTTCATGTCACCTGTTATATGCAAAGAGATTCCCTGTGCACTGATTACCATTTGGGTCCATGGCATCTTGAGCTGCTATTTCTATTATTTGTACAAGTCCAGTGAGACAGAACACTTATACTACAAGTTCAGAGAAGCAGCTTTATTACTCACAGATCGGCACCAAGCAACAGCAAAGTCTAAGATTCATGGTGAGCCAGTCCCTGAAAGCTCAAAACAGCTGTCCAAGGCAGATGAATCTCATGCACTGCATCTGAGAGACTGAGAAACACCTCACCCTAGCTTTTAGATCCTGGAGGAAACATGACATGCTGGACTAAAGCATTGTAGGACATCCTGTTCTACATGGGACAGGAATAGAGCAGGGGCTGTCCTGGTCAGTTCCTTCTTCTCTCAGAATGTTGCATTCCCAGCACATTGTAGAGTTATTCTTGAGAACTACAAGCAAGAAAGAGTAGAGGACTGACCCAGGCCAAGGCCAGCAGATTTGCCTTGTAGTATATTTTTCAGAGAAAGAATTCCAGGATTAAAATACACTACTTCTAGAACTCAAAGGGGCCAACCAAGTGTTTCACTTTCTTCTTCAGGGTGGAACGTGCAAGATGCAATAACTTGTCTTTTATTTGAATGGAATTTCTAAGTATGCCTTTGATCTTTAGACTCCCAAGAATCATACTCATGTGACAGGCCTCTGAAATTTCACAGGGTTTATCTTCTAGTTTTTGAAACACAAGTTTATCAAGGTCTCCAATATGTTAGTCACTTCTTTTCCATCTGGTCTGTTTCATGATATAATTAATATAGTGGATTAATGTAATCATCAATGAGATGTTGAGAAGACCCAGATTTCTTTGGAATAATGAATAACAGAAAAAAAAGAACAGTTAATAAATCTTGGGGAAAACCTTTTGTTGTCCACTTTGGTGGTACTGTTTCTGAGTTTTTTTTTCTGATAAAAATGGAAAGATAATTGTAAAATCAATGATCATATCCCAGGTACCATGTCAATTTGTTCTAGCATTGATGCCACAGCTTGTATGCTTCTGTAGTAGGGTCTACTACCGGGTTCTGTTTTTTAGTCTGCTGTCATTCTCCATAAACAACCTAGTTTTTGCTGATACCAGATTAGTGTTTTAAATGGAGATATGGTGGGCACTGTCAACATTACCTTGTTTAGTTTTTAAAGAGTAGTCCAACTATCCACCATCTACTCCCTACCAGGGCAAAATATTGTTTTGGATTTTGAGACTATTCTAGATTGATTAATTTTAGGGACTTTCACTTATTCTTCTCTATTATATCTTACGCCACTAAACAAGATCATAATATGATGGTCTTGCCAGCTACTGAGTATATTTATTTAGAGACCAGAAAAATAACCATTGATAATCCATGACCAGTAGGTCCACTGCTCTGTTGGTCTTCCTGTGATCTGCTTGGCCAGGACTCCATTTGTCATTTGACTGAACATTTTCCAATTACAATAGATGATGTATAAGAATGCTTTGGTCCTCTGAGTATCAATGTGAACTTGGACCCTGTATCCAACTGCTTTTGAAGTATTTGGGCATTTCCATTTCTTCACTACACAATTAACCAAATAAATTCCTATATGTCCTTTAGAGAAGAACTGAGCAAATCATGTACACTTATTATGATGTTGCAGCATTCTTCAGCCTCCTCATCATATACCTGTGATTTCTTTTGATGGTGTTAAATTAAGTATTCCTGACCACTTAATTTGCTCCTAGGATGCTATGTTCTTTAAACCATTTTCACAGCTGTCTTAATCAGTCTCCTTCCTTTTACATTAACAGTATTTTGCATCCATTTTACTTCTGATTTAGCACTGCCACATGCACTCTATTTTGTGGGGCCTATCACCTCTCCTGCTAAAAGAGAACATACTTCTGCAATGATCTCTTCGACAATCAATTCCATGGTAATCTGGAGAGTTACCACTGACCTTCCTGGTAATGTGGGTGACACTTCTTATGTCCTTGTTAACTTATGTGTGCTCCAAATATTTTTATAAAACATAAACATCTGGTGAGACTTCCAGCCAAATATATAAATATATAAATATTAGCATGATCAATTCTTTGAACCATTTAATCACTTATTCTATTGTGTAACTGGCAATTTTGGCACTTACACCTCACTCATGGAACCATTGCCATCATCTTCGGAGCCATTCTTGTAGCATGTTTACACCATCTCCTGGGGTAATTGCCAGGGTGTTAAATCCAGCATTCTAAGAGAGTGCTCACAATCCCTATAGACTTCCTCATCCAAGTTTATGTTCCTTATGAGCTAGCACCTTCAGAATTCAACTCCACATGTTCACCCCCAGCCCTTGCTTGTACCTACTGGCTATGAATTGCAGGCAACTTTGAGTATAGTTACTTTCTTCTGCTATCAGGTTCAGAACATCCTCAGCTTATTTAGTTTATGATTTAAGCTTGGTTGTGGACATAGTAGCAGAGAGGGAGCTAGGACAGATATTGAGTGTTGAAATAGGTGGTCATGAAGAAGCAAAGCCTCTACATAAAACAAATGAGAGAAGATTAGTATGTAAGGAAAATTTGGCTACTTTTGTAGTCTAGGGAAGTTTAGGAAAATCTGAGGATTCAAGGTTTTATGGTACACCAACTCAGACATTCCTATCTATGTGTCAGAATTAAATCCTTTCCCAAATCTGATTCTGGCTTTGGCATCACCAACCAGCTTTGGCACTCTGCCAATTAAGTCGTTAATCTGGTTTTCATGTTGCCTCTGCCTTCCCACAAAGAGGTGACATTTTCTGTATGTCACAAAGGAGACCTTCTGTCTTTTGCAGCTATCTTTCAATTTGTAATTATTCTTCCTCTCTCAACTTCTAGTTACAGTTCTCTAGAATATCAGTGGAGTTAGTGATAGCAACTGAATTTCATATTTTTATAGTTACTATATTCCCCAGAATTCTCAAACACCTAATATAACACATTAGCTAATATAATCTTTTCCATAGATAAAGCATCCTAATTCACTGATTGTTAAACCAACAAACAAAAAAAAGTAGTAATTGAACCACCACCAGGGATTAGGTCCTAATTGCTAGCTGGGAGATGAATGCTCCTCCATTAACTTTTTGTCTTAGGTTCTACTTTCTTGGCCCTCATCTGCCACTAACTAACACAGATTTGCTGCCACTGAAAGTCAGCTCATTTTAGATAGAGTTTAGCATACTGGTTATTAATTAAGGAATCCCTTCCTTCGAATCAATATTCAGGGAAAAGAGAGAAAGGAAGCAGCTTGAACAGAGGAAGAGGTCATACTGCATGCAGGTCCAATGGCAGAACTGTCAAACACCCAGGAAGTTATGGAACTAGACGTGTTCTTCAGTATTGTTTCAATATGAGTTGAAATGGTCAAGAATTGATTAGTTGTTGGATGCAGGTTGCCCTGGGAAGGAGCATGGCTTTGAACAGGTGACTCTCTTCAACCCACAGCAACTTCTCTTCAGAGACAATTCGTGGAAGGAAGCTGAAGATGTCTGCAGCAATAGATGTAAATCCTCCATTGAAGGTGGATTTGGGTGGCGCATCACAAAATTCACCACAGATTAAGGGTAGGCTGAACATTTAACCTCTATGAAATGCAAGTGAAAATATGAAAGAAGGGAGGTGTTTCATTATTAAAATGTTGCATGATTGTAAAAGTGATTTAAAGAATCCATGTAGGAATAATTCTGTTAGTATATTAAATAAATACTGTCATCATCTTCATTTCCTAGTATAGTGAAAAAGAAGAGGAAATAGAGCAGAAACTCAATTGAAAGGTCATTTCTTCCACTTTTCAGGTATTTAGTCTTAAGGAAATCCCTTAAACTTGTCTGAGAATGGTTTTCCTTTCCTGTAAAAAGTCAAGGAGTATCGCTACATTGCTGTTTTGAATGTTCTGTGTGGCTCTGAAAGTATCTAGAAAAGAGCCTATGATCCTGTTATTTAATATTTTTGAAAAAAATGATCAGTATTTTCAACTCAGTATAGCATTAAAGTATATATTAATAGAATATGTATAACATAAAATAATTACATGTAATTTTATTACTGTCAAAAGTATATACTATAATTCTATGAATTGAGCAGTGTGTAGACCTCCCACAAAAAAAGAAAGCATAAGCATAAAAGCATAAAGAAGATGATTATGTTAGCATGTGCAAGCACTAGTGGAAGTTTTGGTATAATGTTCTCATTATATGGAAAGTAAATATTTGAAAATAAATACTTTTTATATACTTCAAATGTTCCTTCTTTTATATTTCTAATTCACTCTGCACTGTTTCCAGGACAAATTGATTTTTATTACTGATCTTAATAGCTGTATTTCTCCCAGACTTCATGCTAAATTTCATTCTAGTGGTCTCTCGTGTCCATATTGTATCACCAAAGTTTTGGTCCTAATGCATAAGAGTTTTATAAATTAATATTGAGTGAGAAGTGAAAGAATAAATAAATAAGATAATTTATTAAAAAGTAATAATTATAATATAATATGATACAAAATACTTCTTAAATAACTACTCTGGGCAATTAAGGAAATACAGATAATGGGGGTCCAGGAAGGCAATGCTAATGATAAACAAGTCATTGTTGTCTTTTTTTTACCACTCAAAGATCAGCAATGACCAAGAGACAAAATGATTCTGTATAACTCTTTGTCCTCACAATCTTTCTTTCTAGTTATTGATTGATAATTAATATTTCTTGAAGGAATGGATGAACAGATAAATTAGTAAACTGTGTCAGAAACTTAAGACTAATGTGTAAGAACTCAAATAGAACTTGAGAAGGCAACTGCAATGACTAGATATTGCCAGAGGAGGGAAGCAAAGGGCAACAGAGTAGCTGGCTGGTTGAGCAAAAGGTACCCCTCAGAAAGCCTTCAGAAAAGGACAGTTGCTGCAGTGGCAGGTTGTGGTCAACAATTAGAAAAACAGTTTATGTGACAGAGACTGTGTCTGAGTCAAGAAAGAAGTTACTCCCAAGAGCCAAGTCAAGCCATTAGTCAAGACTAGAGGGCAGTATGTAAAACTGGAAGAGTAAAGCCAAAATATGACACACTGAGAAAAAGCCATGCACCAGGCTATTAAACAAGGAATGACAAGGTTTCAGAAATGTAGTCAGTTGGAAAATATCTTCTGACAATTTTTGTGTTGCTCTGTGAGTCTTTTAAATCTCTTTGTCTGGTTTGGGAACTGAAATATCTGCTTCTTAAAGTGACACGGCCTTATCTTGGGAATTATCTCTTAAAGTGCATAGTTTAATTTTCAAGTTTTTAAATATTGAGGAAAGCAAAGATTAAGAGCACTCCTTGATTAGAGATTCAAGAAACTATGTATAAAAAATGGAATAGGTGAATATTAGCCATCAAAAACCAATGATCAAGTTTTACATTACAAATCTAGAGAGACATAGTCTCTCTCTGTCTGTTTTATTTATTCTTTAGTTTTTATTCATACCTAATAATTGAACAGGTTTATAGGGTACATGTGATATTTTTATACTAGCATATGATGTATAATCTCTCTAGATTTATAATGCTCAACCAGCCAGCTGCTCTATTACTCTAGATTTCACCTGACGTTTCTTATCTCTTTTGGTTGTTCTCGAATGGAATAAATGTATTCCAGTATTTTCTTCAGGTTCACTAACAATGGAAAAAGAAAAAAAAAAAAAGATATAGGCTTGATTTTTTTTCAGTATAGACTTGTTCTAGAACCTGGCTTTGTTTCTCAATTTAAGTATACGACATTCTGACTTAATTTCTTGGCTTTTTATTCAAAATATTTTTGTTTATGGAATCCTGCTGTGAACTTTAAAATTCAGTTTAGCTTTACTATAAATGCATTCAGCATGACTAGATTTATGCATGAATTAGGAAAATGATTCACATGTATAATGCTGCTTTTTCCCCCAGCTCAAGTAAAGTGTTTTTAGTGGAGAGCCACAGCCAAAATTATTCCTGACATTGCATCTCATTTCCCTGGATCTCAGATACCAAAACAAATACAGATTAGACCTTAAATTCATCACTTCACTGTGAATTTTGATTTAAACTTTGCTATATTCAAAATTCCCAAATTACAATCCCAGCACTGTTAATGATTGCTGTCTTCCTGGATAAGTTACATAGTCTCTCTATATCTGTTTTATTTATTCTTTAGTTTTTTATTCATACCTAATAATTGAACAAATTTATAGGGTACATGTGATATTTTGATACTAGTATATGATGTATAATTATCAAATCCAGGTATTTGGGATATTCATCACATCAAATATGTATCATGCCTTTGTGTTGGAAAAAATCCTTACCTTCTCTTCTAGCTATTTTGAAATATATATTAAATTTTGTGAACTATAGTCTACCTATTGTGCTACCAAACACTCAGTCTTATCCCCTCTATCTAATTGTGGTTTTGTATCCATTAACCAACTGTTCTTTATCCCCTTCTTACTATATTTCCTAACCTCTGGTAACTACTATTGTGTTTACTACTTTTATGAGATCATTTTTTTCAGCTCCCACATATGAGTGAAGACACATGATATTTGCCTTTCTGTGTCTGGCTTATTTCATTTCACATAATTTTCTCCAATTCTATCCATATTGTTGCAAATGGCAGGATTTCATTCTTTTTATGACTGAATAATATTGTTTTCTGTATATACATTTTCTTTATGCATTCAACAATTGATAACCACTTAAATTGATTCCATACCTTGGGTATTAGGAAGAATGCTGCAATACCTTCAATTTGTATGTTTACACTAGGCCAGAAGTTTTTTAATGGGGGGTTCAGTTGGAGAGGCTGAAATGAGGTCTCTGTTTGGACATAAGTTATTTTGACCTTTCACTTTTATCTGTTTAGTTATATGTGAGTTGGGAATGTCACACAGAGGGAAAAAAGGGATTTGTGAGTGCTACATATAGCATTTTTCTTTTTTTTGCACAAAGACAATGTTATACATTCAAATGTACTCCCCGCCAAAAAGATATGAAGTCCCAATTCTCTGTACCCATGAATGCAAATTTATTTAGGAATGGGATAATTACAAATGTAATTAATTAGGATAAGGTAATACTAAAGTAAAGTGAGCCCTAATCCTATGACTGGTTTCTTTAAAAGAAGTCAATGTCATATCAAGACAGAGAGACACAAGAAGAAAGCCACATGATGGAAGAGGCAGATATTGGAATGGTGCAGCTGCAAGAGAACAAATGCCAAGAATTAATGGCCACCATCAGAAGCTAGGAAGAGTCTAAAAACAATTTAACCCAGAATCTCAGAGTCAGCATGACACTGCCAACTCATTGGTTTCAGATATCTAGCCTCTGAAACTAACAGATAATGTATTTCTGTTGTTGTAAGTAACTCAATTTGTGGTACTTTGTTATAGCAGTTCTAGGAAACTAATAGAGCAAAGACAATGTTAAGTTATTTGTGAAAAGAAACAAAGACACTGATGAAAATGTTAAAATGCACACCATGACCAGAGATTCAAGAAACTATGCAAAACTGAGAGGTTAGTTTCAGTAAGCACATACCCTCAAAATACAGTCTTTTCCCATAAACTTGGTTGTGTTGCTCAATTTAGATAGTATCATGACTTAATTTTCTATTTAAGTTTATTTTTAAAAGTCTAACGTAGGAAGAAGGAATTGTATTAGTCAGGGTTCTCTAGAGAGACAGTACTAATAGGATAGTTGTATGTAAAAGGGGGAGTTTATTAAGGAGTATTAACTCACATGAACACAAGGTCCCACAGTAGGCAATCTGCAAGCTGAAGAGAAAGGAAGCCAGTCTGAGAAAAAGAGGAGAACAAATGGCTGCAGAAATAAAGCCTCAAGAAATATAAAATGCATTTTCAGAAATGTAGTGAAAGACGTGAATTTTTAAATTCAAGCTCATTCAGTTTAAACAAAATTAAAAACAAACAAATGTTTTAATAAAAGCATACCTATATCATAAATTGCTGAAAACTAAAAATAATGTCCTAAGAGAAATATAACAAAAATTATATCAAAAAAATTCAAATATCCACTGACTTCTCACTAGAAACAGTGGAAAACTAGATGACATTGAAATACTCTTGTGTTAGTCTATTTGCATTGCTATAAAGAAATACCTGAGACAAGTTAATTTATAAAGAAAAAAAAAGGCTTATTTTGACTATTGGCTCTCCAGGCCATACAGGAAGCTTAGTGTCGGCATCTGCTTCTGATCAGGGCTCAGGTAGCTTACAATCATAGTGGAAGGCAAAGGGTGAGCAGGCATGTTCCAAAACAAAAGAGAAAGCAAGATAAAGGATGCAAGAAAGAGATGGAGGAGGTGCCACATTCCCTTAAGCAATCAGATCTTGCCTGAACTCAGAGGGAGATTTCACTCATTACCTTACAAGAAGGGTGTATTAGTCTATTTTGAAACTGCTATGGAGAAATACCCAAGACTGTATAATTTATAAAGAAAAGAGGTTTAATTGACTCACAGTTCTGCATGGCTAGGGGGTGGGTTCAGGAAACTTACAATCATGTCAAAAGGCACATTTTCAGAAGGCAGCAGGAGAGAATCAGTGCCAAGTGAAGGGGGAAGCCCCTTATAAAACCATCAGATCTTGTGAAAACTTACTCACTATCACAAGAAAAGCATTGGGAAACTACTCTTATGATTCAATTATATACAACTGGTCCCACCGTTGACACATGGGGATTATTACAATTAAAGATGATATTTGGGTCGAGACATAGAGCCAAACTGTATCATTCCACCCCGACCCCTCAAAATATTGTATCCTCCTATTTCAAAACACAGTCATGGCATTCCAACAGTCCCCAATACTTACCTCAAACATTAACCCAAAAGTCCAAATCCAAATTCTCATCTGAGACAAAGAAAGTCCCTTCTGCCTATGAGCCAGTAAAATCAAACACAAATGAGTTACTTTCTAGGTACAATGGGGGTATAGGCATTGGGTAAATACATCCATTCCAAATGGGAGAAATTAGTCAAAGCAAAGGAGTTACAGCCTCCATGCAAATCTGAAATCCAATAAGGCAGTCATTAAACCTTAAAGTTCCAAAATCATCTTCTTTGACTCTATGTCACACATCTAGGTTACACTGATGCAAGAGGTGGGCTCCCCTGGTGTTGGGCAGCTTCACCCCTGTGACTTTTCAGGGTACAGTTTTCCTCTGGGCTGCTTTCATGGGCTGCCATTGAGTGTCTGTGGCTCTTCCTGGCACACGGTGCAAGCTGTTGATGGATCTCCCTTTGTAGGGTCTGGAGGATGATGTCCCTCTTCTCACACCTCCACTAGGCAGTGCCCCAGTGGGGAATCTGTGTGGGGGCTCCATCCCCACACTTCCCTTCTGCACTGCCCAAGCAGTGGTTTTTCCACGAGGGTTCCACCTCTGCAGCAAAATTCTGCCTGGACATCCATGCATTTCCATACATCCTCTGTAATTCAGGCAGAGGTTCCTCAACCTCAATTATTATTATTATTATTATTTTTTAAATTACTATACTTTCAGTTCTAGTATACAGGTGCACAACATGCAGGTTTGTTACTTAGGTAAGCATGTGCCATGTTGGTTTGTTACACCCATTGACTTGTCATTTACATTAGGTATTTATCCTAATGCTATCCCTTCCACAGCCCTCCACCCCCGACAGTCCCCAGTGTGTGATGTTCCCCACCCTCGGTCCATGTGCTCTCATTGTTCAATTCTCACCTATGAGTGAGAACATGTGGTGTTTGGTTTTCTGTCCTTGTGATAGTTTGCTAAGAATTATGGTTTCCAGCTTCATCCATGTCCCTGCAAAGGACATGAACTCATCCATTTTCTTAATCCAGTCTATCATTGATGGACATTTGGGTTGGTTCCAAGTATTTGCTATTGTGAATAGTGTCACAATAAACATACCTGTGCATGTGTCTTTATAGTAGCATGATTTATAATCCTTTGGGTATATACCCAGTAATGGGATCACTGGGTCAAATAGTACTTCTAGTTCTAGATCATTGAGGAATTACCACACTGTCTTCCACAATGGTTGAACTAATTTACACTCCCACCAACAGTATAAAAGCATTCTTATTTCTCCACATCCTCTCCAGCATCTGTTGTTTCCTGACTTTTTAGTGATTGCCATTCTAACTGGTGTGAGATAGTATCTCATTGTGGTTTTGATTTGTATTTCTCTGATGACCAGTGATGATGAGCATTTTTTCATGTGTCTGTTGGCTGCATAAATGTCTTCTTTTGAGAAGTGTCTGTTCATATGCCTTGCCCACTTTTCGATGGAGTTGTTTTTTTCTTGTAAATTTGTTTATATTCTTTGTAAATGCTGGATATTAGCCCTTTGTCAGATAGGAAGATTGCTAAAATTTTCTACCATTCTGTAGGTTGCCTGTTCACTCTGATGGTAGTTTCTTTTGCTGTGCAGAAGCTCTTTAGTTTAATTAAATCCCATTTGTCTATTTTGGCTTTTGTTGTCATTACTTTTTGTGTTTTACTCATGAAGTCTTTGGCCATGCCTATGTCCTGAATGATATTGCCTAGGTTTTCTTCTAGGTTTTTTTATGGTTTTAAGCCTTACATTTAAGTCTTTAATCCATCTTGAATTAATTTTTCTATAAGGTGTAAGAAAGAGAACCAGTTTCAGCTTTCTACATATGGCTAGCCAGTTTTCCTAGCACCATTTATTAAATAGGGAATCCTTTCCCCATTTCTTGTTTTTGTCAGGTTTGTCAAAGATCAGATGGTTGTAGATGTGTGGCATTATTTCTGAGGCCTCTGTTCTGTTCCTTTGGAGTGTGTGTGTGTGTATATGTGTGTGTGTGTGTGTGTGTGTGTATATATATATGTTTTGATTCCAGTACCATGCTGTTTTGGTTACTGTAGCCTTGTAGTACAGTTTGAAGTCAGGTAACGTGATGCCTCCAGCTTTATTCTTTTTGCTTAGGATTTTCTTGGCTATGTGGGCTCTTTTTTGGTTCCATATGAACTTTAAAGTAGTTTTTCTCAAATTCTGTGAAGAAAGTCATTGGTAGCTTGATGGGGATGACATTGAATCTATAGATTACGTTGGCCAGTATGGCCATTTTCACAATATTGATTCTTCCTACCCATGAGCATGGAATGTTCTTTTATTTGTTCATGTCCTCTTTTATTTTGTTGAGCAGTGGTTTGTAGTTCTTCCACCAGATACCCCAAATCATCTCTCTCAAATTCAAACTTCCACAGATATCTAGGGCAGGGGAAAAATGTCGCCAGTCTCTTCACTAAAGCATAACAAATGTCACCTTTGTTCTAGTTCCAAACAAATTCCTCATCTACATCTGTGTCCACATCAACCTGAAATGTATTGTCCATATGACTATTAGCATTTTGGTCAAAGTTATTCAACAAGTCCCTAGGAAGTTCCACTCTTTCCCACATCTTCCTGTCTTCTGAACTCTCCAAGTCTCTAGGAAGTTCCAAATGTTCCCACATTTTCCTGTCTTCTTCTGAGCCCTCTAAACTGTTCCAATCTCTGCCTGTTACCCTGTTCCAAAGTCATTTCCACATTTTCAAATATCTTTATAGCAGAACCCACTCTCTGCATTACCAATTTAGTTCATTCTCACACTGCTATAAAAAAAAAAAATACCCAAGACTGGGTAATTTATAAAGAAGAAGTTAATTGACTAACAGTTCCACATGGCTTTGGAGGCCTCGGGAAACTTATGATCCTGATAGAAGTCACCTCTTCACAGGGTGGCAAGAGAGAGAATGAGTGCCAAGTGAAGGGGAAATCTCCTTATAAGACAATCAGATCTTGTGAGAACTCACTATCATGAGAACAGCATGGGGGAAACCATCCCATGATTCAGTTATCTCCATCTAGTCCTGCCTTTGACACGTGGGTATTATTACAATTCAAAGTGAAATTTGGGTGGGAACACAGAACCAAACCATATAAGTGGGATTTATGAGGAGTCGCTGCCATGATTTAAATACCTCCCACCAGGCCCCACCTCTAACATTGGGGATTCCATTTCAACATGAGATTTGGAAGGGAAAAACACCCAAACTATATCAACTGTCAGTGAAATTCTTTCAAAAGGGAACTTCCAGAATGGTGGAATAAAAATCTCAGTGGATCATTTCATTGGCAACATAACAAATTAATTAATAAAAATTATAAAACAAAAATAAATTTTCATTTGTGAAATTTTACTTATATTCATTTAAGAAAATCGTTTGTCTTGGCACAAAGTACAGTGAGAGTCTATAGAATTTGAACTATAACTCATATTCTGACCCTTCCCACTTCATTTCACCCCAGCTCTGTGTAATGAATCTCTACCATGGCATTTTACCCCTAAGGAAGTGTGGCAAAAAAGACAATGACTTGCTCTATCCAACTCATAGTCTTGGACTGTGGTTTCACATGAAAATGGAAAGGATGTTCACATTTCTTATGTCTCCTAGCCCTGTCCTGCAGAAGCTTCATGCCATCTGAGCACTTCTGATAGCACTGGTGTCCCTTTTCCCATCCAGTCTCCAATCATAAAATTGAAATTGTACTCCAGGAATGCAGACCAAGAATACTGGGCCCCAAATGCCCCTTTCCCAGATTGCTTATAAATATAATTTCCATGATAGGAGAGCCAAGCTGAAAAGAGAAGAATCTACTTCCCTCCACCAGTGCCCACTTGTAATATGAAGTAGTTTTCTGGAAAATCTGATCCTCTGACACACCAGTTCTGTTGCACTTGTGAAGGGGTTATGCATGTGGGGAAGGCAGGTCCTAACGACGAAGACTTCCGAAGATCTGACTGAGGAAACTGACTATATTTGGTACCAAACATGAGAAATTTAATGTCTGAGGACATTTTCAAAAACAATGAAAATCTTGGTGGAGAGCAGTTAATAGGAGTTTTGTAGTTCCATGGAGCTCATATTCAACTATGAACCAGGAAGATGATGAACATGTGCTAGACTGTGTAAGAATAATGAGTAGGTACCCAGGAGCAATCAGGACATAACCTGGACAGACTTAAAAGTATTTATGCAAACATAGACATGTCAACACAAGGCAGAGGCTTCACTGGTTTAAAGACAACCCCAGAGTCAACACTACTGAATAATAAGATACTTGGACCTATAGGCAACTCCTATAATGCCATGCTTGTACATAAATTCATACTTAGCCTTGCAGGAATGCCCATGGCTGTATCTTCTCAGTACTGACTGAAGAGAAAAAATTAGAAGCTACTGTCCCTGGATGAAAATGGGGCAAACACAAAAGCTTATTGAATTGTGACAATAGGCTCCAAGCAATTCATATATCCATTGGAAAAAGGTAAGCATCTACTGATTAAGAAAGCTTAAGCACAACCTTTGACCACTATGTGACTTATATTGACATGTAAGTGACCCCTAGGTAACTAAACTAAACATAATAATTAAAAACAAGGGAACTAAATCTGAGCAAAAACATCAGAGGCTGAAAACAGGTGAAATACACTTTGGAAAAGTAATTTATTCAAAAGATGACATTTTAAAACTCATCAAAAGACACCACACCAACACCAGGAAAAACAGTAAGAAACCACGGAGAGGTGAATGAAAAGTCAGTACCCAGATTTTCAACAGTATACATATTTAAAATGTCCAGTTTTCAACAACAAAAATTTATGATGCATGTAGAAAAATGTACAAGTGAGACTCACAAATGAGGAAAATAATCAGGCAATGCTAATTACTGTTGAAGATACACAGATGGTGGAATTAGCACAGACTTCACAGCAGTTATTATAAATATGTTCAAAGAATTAATAAAAACCATATTTAAAGAAATGAAGATATAATGACAATGGATTATAAAAGAGAGACTATCGATAAAGAAATCAAAATTGCAAAAAAGAATCAAATAAAATATGAAGATGAAAAGTAAAAATATGAAAATAGAATGACAGTGAAATATTTGAGAAAGAAAAAGAAACAATTAGTGAATTTAAAAATAGATCAATGTAGATTATGCAATAATCTTAACATTTTCAACATTTGATGAAAAAATTAATCCTTAAATTAAGAAGCTCAATAAACTCAAATTGGATAAACCAAAAGAGATATATACTTAAACACATCCTAATCAAAAGATTAAGCTAAAGAGAGACAGAAAATCTCCAAAATACCAAGGGTAAAATAATTCATGACATACAAGAGAAACTCCAATAAAATTAACAGCTGTCTACTCATTAGAAACAACGGAGATGAGAAGCTAATGTAACAACAGAAGCAAAGTACTAAGTAAAACAAAGCAAAACAGCACAAAAGCTGTTGATCAAGAAGTTTGTATCTAATAAAACTGTTTCAAAATGAAGGCAAAATCAATGAATTCCCAGAAAAACAAACTGATACAATTTATTGCTAGCAGACCTGCTTCACAAGAAAAATAAAGGACATTTTTAAGCTGAAGGCAAGTGCTATCAAAGATTAATCTGAATACACATTAAAAAAAGTGTTGGTAAAAACAATTAAAGAGGTAATTTAAAAAGACAGTCTACTTATATTTTTTTCTCTTTTCTTAAACAATTAAAAAAAACAATTGAATAAACAATATATTTAAGGGTATTTTTGTGCTGTAACATATAGACATATAAGATATATAATGTATTTAGATTATATGTTATATATCCTGAAACATATGCAAATATAATATATTTGATACTAACAGCATAATAAAGGTGGGTGGGAACAAAGCTATAATGGAATAAGCAAATAAGTTACCAGATGGTAGCTTAAATTCATAGGAAGAGTACAAGTGAAAGTCAACAAAAATGTTAATAAAATAAACTATATTTTCTCTACTCTTTTTTCAACTTCTTTAAAAGAAATAAAATGAAAAAGTAATATTTATAATAATTTATTGCTGGGTTTGCAAAATATATATATACTTAGCAAGCACAGCAATAATAGAACAATGGAGGGCAAATGCAGCTATAAGGAAGTGAAGTTTCATATTTCACTAAAATTAGTTCAGTGTTAATGAATTAAATCAGCAGAAGTATATTCTAATAAGTTAAGATGCATAGTATAAGCTTTAATGCAACCACTAAGAAGATAACTCAAAATTAAAAAGGGAAACCAAATTTCATACTTAATTATATCCACTTTATTCAAAAGGAGACAAAGCTATTCAAAATAAAGAAGAATAAGAGGAATATTATTCAAAAGAAGGAAAAATTGTTTTGAATAAAGAAAAATGAGAGGAAGAAAATTCCAGAAAAATAATAAGAAGGAGAAAGAAGGAGGAGAAGAGGGAGGAGAAGAAGGAGGAGAAGGAAGAGGAGGAGAAGAAGAAGAAGAAGAGGAGGAAGAGGAATAGGAAGAAGAAGGAGGAGGAGAAGAGGAAGAGGAGGAGGAAGGAAGAAGGAGGAGGAGGAGGAAGAAAGATGAAGATGAAGAAGAAGAAGAAGAAGAAGGAGGAGGAAGAGGAGGAGGAGGAGGAAGAGGAGGAGGAGGAGGAAGAGGAAGAGGAGGAGGTGGAGGAGGAAAGGAAGAGGAGGAAGAGGAAGAGGAAGAAGAAGGAGGAGGAAGAGAGGAAGAGGAGGAGGATGAGGAAAAATGAAGAAGAAGAAGAAGAAGAAGAAGAAGAAGAAGAAGAAGAAGAAGAAGAAGAAGAAGAAGAAGAAGCAGCAGCAGCAGTAGCAGCAGCAGCAGGAGAGGAAGAGGAGAAGGAGGGGGAGGAGGAGGGGAAGAAGAAGAGGAAAAAGAAGAAAAAGGAGGAGGAGGAGGAAGAAGAGAAAAATGAGGACATTATAGTGGAGAAGGAGGAGAAAGGAGGTAAAAGAAAAACCTTTCAATCCAGAACTCTATGTCCAGTGAAAGCCTTCATGAATGAACATAAAATAAAAAAGGTTTGGGGGTTTGGTGGTGGTGTTTTTGAGACAGAATCTCACTCTATTGCCCAGGATAGAGTGCAGTGTGTGACCTCCGCTCACTGCAACCTCCACCTCGCGGGTTCAAGGGATTCTCACACCTCAGCCTCCAGAGTAGCTGGGGCTACAGTTGAGCAGCACTATGCTAGGCTAATTTTTGTATTTTTTTTAGTAAAGATGGGGATTCCAGGTTGGTCTTGGACTCTTGACCTCAAGTGATTTGCCCACCTTGGCCTCCCAAAGTGCTGAGATTACAGGCATGAGCCACCATACCTGGCCAAGAAGTTTTAAGATAAAAATATAACTGGGAAAATTCATCCAAAACAGTCATATTACCTGATGGCAGTAACCCAGTGGGGACTCTGTATCGGGGCTTCAACCCCACATTTCCTTTCCCCACTGCCCTAGCAGAGTTTCTGTCCTTGCAGCAAACTTCTGCCTGGACATCCAGGTGTTTTCATGCATTCTCTGAAATCTAGGCAGAGGTTTCTAAAACTTAATTCTTATATTCTGTGCACCTGCAGGCCAAATGCAACATGGAAGCCGCCAAGGCTTGTAGCTTGCACCCTCTGAAGCAATGGCCTGAGCTGTACTTTATCTGCTTTTAGCCACGGCATGGCTGGGATGCAGGGCACCAAGTCTCAAGGCTGCACACACTAGCAGTGCCCTAGACCCCGCCCACAATACCATTTTATCCTCCTAGGCCTCTGGGCCTGTGATGGGAGGGCCTACCTTGAAGATCTGTGGCATGCCCTGGTGACACTTTGTCCATTGTCTTGGTGATTAACATTTGGCCTCTCTTTACTTATGCAAATTTCTGAAGTCAGCTTGAATTACTCTCAGAAAGTGGGTTTTTCTTTTCTACCACATGGTCAGGCTGCAAAATTTCCAAACCTTTATGCTCTGCTTCCCTTTTAAACACAATTTCCAATTTCAAACCTTCTGTTTTAAGTGCATGTAACTATAAGCTTTCAGGAAAAACAAACAAACAAGCAAGCAAACAAACAAAACAGGTCATATCCTGAATGCTTGTTGCTTAGAAGTTTCTTCTGCCAGATCCCCTAAATCATCTCTCTCAAGTTCAAATTTCCACAGATATCTAAGACAGGTGAAAAATGCTTCCAGGATCTTTACTAAAGCATAGCTAGAGTGACCTTTGCTCCAGTTCCCAATGAGTTCCTCATCTCTACCTGAAGCCACCTCTTTCTGGAATTCATTGTCCCTATTACTATTAGAATTTTGGTTAAAATCATTCAGTATGTCTCCAGGAAGTTCCAGACTTTCCCACATCTTCTTGTGTTCTAAACCCTTCAAACTGTTCCAGTCTTTTCCCATTACCCAGCTCCAAATTTGCTTCTACACTTTCAGGTTATATTTGTATCACTGACCCACTCCTGGTAACAATTCTCTGTTATGGTCCATTCTCACACTGCTATAAATGTACTATCTGAGATTAGGCAATTTATATAGAGAGGTTTAATTTACTCACAGTTCTGCATGGTTGGGGAAGCCTCAGCAAACTTAAAATCATGTTGGAAGATGAAAGAAAAGCAAGGCATATCTGACATGGTGGCAGAAGAAAGAGAGTGAGAAAGTGCCATAATTTAAACTGTTACATCTCATGAGAACTCATTCATGTCATGAGAACAGCATGGGGGAACTACCCCATGAGCCAATCACCTCCAATTAGGTCCCTCCCTCGACATGTGGAGATTATAATTTGAAATGAGATTTGGGTAAGGACACAGAGTCAAACCATAATATTTAGTCATTTTAACAGTGCCTATGAAAATAACGTAAATTGTCAGGTCTTTTATCCGCCTAGTGGAGCTGTGAGACGAGGGCTACCATTCTCCAGACTCCAGAAAGTTAGATCCATTGACGGCTTGCATTGGGTGCCTGGAAAAGCCACAGCCACTCAATGCCAGCCTGTGAAAGCAGCAGCTGGGGCTGTTCCCTTCAAAGTCACAGGAGAAGAGCTCCCTAAGGCCGTAGGAGTCCACCCTTTGCATCAGCACATCCTGGATGTGAGACTTGGAGTCAAAAAAGACATCATTTTGGAGCTTTAAGATTTAGTGACTACCTGGCCAGGTTTTAGACTTACATACGGCCTAAGTCTCCTTTGTTTTGTCCAATTTCTCCCATTTGGAATGGAAACATTTATCCAATTCCTGTACTCCCATTTTATCTTGGAAGTAACTAACTTGCTTTTGATTTTACGGATTCATAGGTGGAAGGGACTTTGTCTCAGATGAAACTATGAAACTTTGGACTATGGACTTTTGAATTAATGCTGGAATGAGTAAGACTTTGGGAACTCTTGGGGAAGCATGATTAGTTTTGATATGTGAAAAGGACATAAAATTTGATAGGGGTCAGGGGTGGAATGATATGGTTTAGCACTATATACTCATCCAAATCTCATCTCGAATTGAATTATAATTTTACTTTAGATTAATGAGTCTATGTAGAAACAAGGCATTAATTTAAGAGACCCAAATCAATATATTTTGCAAGCTGGAAATTTTAATTTGGGGTTAAAAATCCATAGAACATTTCTCTTTAGGTTGGATACTAGTTTATATAGTTAATTTTACAAGAAAAAAAAAAAAAAAGAAATCCTTGTTACTTTAGCTCATTTCCTCCTTAAAACTAATAATACTGAGAGTAATAGATGGTCTTTCTTGCTATCTATATTGCAACAGGTTGACTATATGCATATGAATATATACATATGTTTAAAAATGTTTACATGACTGTTCACTTTAAACAATATAAAGAATCATAATATAAATGACCAAAACTATGCAAATGAAGTTCAGTTTTAGGAAAAATTAAGAAATAACATAGCTAAATCAGCAGGCTGGAAGTTCTTTTATCAGTGCAAATAAAACTGATGACTCAAAAGATGAAAGCTAAGACAAATATCAGAATATGTGAGATACTATTGTATATATAATTTTCTTTTAAGAAATGTTTCTTTCCTTTTCTATATTTGAGAACTGAAGTGAGAGCTGAAATGTATCCAAATGTAATTATTTGGTGTTTATATTTGTCTTACACTTATGACTATTATAATCTGTTAATAATAATAATAATGAAAACATTTATTTTTGGTATCAATTATAACAGAGTATAGCCATTTTTCTCATATAATTCATTGTACAACTTTATACTATTTTTGTAGCACAGTATTGATTTTACATTTAAGAAATTATACTATATTATCCACATTCCTCACTTGGGAGATTATATAATTTCTGCAAAATGATTTTTAAGTGTCTGTGAGGCTACCAAAAAAAAACACCCTCTCTTTTCATTCTCACTTTTGCTTAAAGCAGAACATTCTATTTTAGGAGATACAGAAACATAACCAGAAAGAAAAAGAAAAAAAAAAAAGGATTGTTCTTATAGTTCCAGTTGACTCCCACCAGGTGGCAGATATTCAATGGAATTTTTTAATTAACACTTTTTCATTTATAGTCTGTCTAAAGTGACTTAAGGAAAAAGATGAATATTTGGTATGTTTATAAATTATTTATTTTATTTGAAAATCTCTATAAAGTGTAGACAAAATTACTAAGCTAAGTAGGTTAACTTTACTTTTTTCTTTCCAATCTGTAGTGTGGTGGTGAACTCTTTAAAACAAAATGGTAAACATGCCATTTAGCTACTTTTGTTTTCTTATTTAGATGCAGTATCATTTTTTACATTTTTATTATCACATTTAAACAGTGATATAATATTTTAGACTTATAACAGAATAAAATTTATTTTTTGTATATCTATAACGCAGGTACAATCTTGCTGAAAGTATTCTAATTGTATTGAATAAAATAAAATTACACTGAAAACATCAGCATATACTTATTATTTCTGAAAATATTATAAAGCAACTTCACTTTATAAAATTGTAAAGTGAATTATATTCTTTCAAAAAACTGAGGTTGCCTATGTCATTTTCTAGTCAAATTCTTCTATCTTCTATACTTCAGAGAGAACCATTTTCAAAATTGTTTTGGTTATTATTCCTGCAAATTTACTTACAGTTTTCCACAAATTTCTATCCCTAAGCAATATTTTTCTTAGTTTCACATTTTGTCTATTGATTTTGCTGTAAAGAATCTTTTATAACTTATTTTTTTCTCAATACTGAGTTCCTAAGTTTTGTCCATAGCTTAAATATCACTGCCGTTGATTTCCTTACATTAATGTAGAACACTGCCTAAATATTTATCTATTTTATTGTTGATGGATATTTGCAGTATTTTTAGTTGCTTGCATTATACAAACTATCTATGTGTATTCTTGCATGTTTCCCTCACTGCATGTGTACAAAATTTTGGATTGATAGGATATGTACATCTTCAATTTCCCAAGGTAGTTGAACAGGTTTAAGTACCTGTTAGCAGTTAATTTGTTTCACATCCTAACGAACACTCGTTGTTATCACATTTTTAATTGCTGTTGACCTAATGGTTTCAATTCTTTGCTAAGATTGCTAATAAGAATTAGGTTATTTGTCTTCTAATCCTTTAATCTACTTCTACTAGATTATTTGCCATTTTCTATTTAATTTTTATGTATTTCAGATATTAAAACTTAAGTAAATTACATGCAATGCACATTTTCTTTTTCCCAGCTTTTGCCCTTTCCCCCTCTGTGTTTCTAAATATAATAAACATTATTCAGAAGAATGGTTCTAGTATAACGTATCTTGCATTACCTGGTAATAAGCTGGAACAGGACAACCTTGCCTGCAGCTCAGCAGGAGATTCTGTGCTTCGCTTAGCACCATTGTGCAGGCTTCCACCACTGGCTGTAACTGTCTACAGATACAGTTATTTTAGCAACTGGTTTTAACAATTGATTTTGTAAACTATGAACACCTAACCTCAGGTTGCCTAGTGCTCAAGCAGTCTTTTGGATATCAGGCCACTCTCACAGTCACTCATAAAAAGCGAAAGCCATGGAGATGGGGCTTATGAGGAGATGCTGGTGAATCCTCTCTACTATAGCAGGGTCCTTCTAGCTTCATTCGCTCCTACCCAATATCATATCTGTGCAGCATGTCTAGAAATCAGGAAATCTAGAGACAACATTAGCAGTATTCATTACATATACAACATCCTTTTTCCCCATTGGTGTTCACTATCTTCTTGTAATTGAGGTTTTTATATATTCTTGAGTCTATTTCAGCCTTCCTCTTTTTCTTTTCCTAGTGTGATGTGCCTACCTATACAAATATCACACTCTGTTGAATTTTAGAGTTACAATATGATTGTATATGACAAGTTACTTTTTATTTTAGTGTTCTTTATTTAATTTTTAAAATTTCATACACTTTCTCTTTTAGACAAATTGCTATTCTTCAGTTTTGTTGGCTTTAGAGTTTAGAAACAGGTAACAAGATTTAATTTTTTTAATATAAACCTATGGTAGATAAAGGGAAGCTACTCAATATCGTCCTCTTGGGTTCAAAGAGCCTATTATAGCTGCATTCCCATGGAAGAGGCCTAAACAGCCAATGTGGGATAATGCAAGTTTGGAACTTCATTTACTGGAAAAAGAAATACTGATAGCTGCTGAAATACTGTCTCCTTGTACTGCAATGAATCATAAGATGATTTGACTATAATAATCAAAATATAATAGACTTGAACAATTCTCATGAGGCCACATGTGTTATCTAATCTGTACAGCATGATTTATAGAAGTTTATAGAAGTTTACCATTTTCTGCCAGCAATTTTCTTTCTTCCAACATCTTCAATTTTGTGAATTTAAAAGTAACAAAATATCCACAAATGTATATGGTTGTATTTCAAGGAGTAATGATGTGTGAAAAATAGCACATTTCTTTTTATGTCATTATGCAAAAACTTTGATAATATTTAAAATAATATTTTCACCAATATTTGTTAGGTATACTCTTTGTACTAAGAAATAATCATTAACATTAATATTAGAGTTAATTGTGGTAGTAAGTGAATTTGAATACTAATTTATGTGAACAAAATTTATATACAAATGTTTATTAGTTTTTTAATAAACGCAGTTTTGTAGAAACATCATTTTTACTAATTTAACATTATAACACATTGTGCGATAATGTATTTTTCTAATTTCCCTCAACATTAGTTATCGTCTCTGTATTTTCAGTTAAACTTAAGTCTCGTAGAATATAAGCAGCTGAAACAGAAAGCTTTCATTGAAATGTAATTTAATATTTGAGCACAGTGTTTTAAAGATATGTGTATTTTTTTAAATTGAGTTGTTTGATATTAACATCGCAATTCTATTAACTGGAAACAGCATTAAAAATTTACCTTTAATAGCCTATTTAGTTAACTAAGATACAAAGAGTATTAAAAAGTTATAGCTTAGATATGTAGAAAAACATACAGATTGAATAATTGATGAAAAATGAAGGTAAAATTAATTTTTCAGTAAAATAAAATTATAAAGCATATTTTATATCTTCTGAATTAAATATAATTGATAATACCTGTTAAAATATTTATCAATAATAAAAATTATAAAATCATGTCTTAATTCCAATACATTTTACAAAGAGCAATCACTGATTTTATTTGAAATATTTTTAATGGGATAAGCTTAACATAATGAGAGAATGCATGGATATATGCAAGGAAAAGTGCTTCAGTAAGTTACATTTAAGTGAGAAAGGACTTTTGATATTAAGAATGAAATAGAATTATTGTCCAGTTTTACATTTTTGAGCTAGTTTGTACTATCAATCTGAAAAGTGTGTTTGGAAAATGTCTTCAATGTAGGCTTTTATTTCATAACCTTCTCTAGAATAATGATATGTTCACAAATATATGTGGATATTGAGAATTAAAGAAGCAAATGTGTCTATAGGCAATTAGAATTATGCTTTTCTAATTTTTCATTGAACTTGAATGAAGTTTCTATTGACCATATTATGTTCCTTATATTTGTCTCCCCATTGGCCTTTACTTTACCTTTAGATCCTAGGTGAAATAGATATAGATATACATCATACATACACATAACCCATTGCCTATTTCATATTTTTAATACACTATTTATTTGTTTTCAAGTAATAGTCCACTATTATTTGTTTTCTATGTCATACTTTTTATTGTTATATTCTTTCTACACAGTTAACTGAAAGACAGCCTCAAGCAAGTCCTTTAGGGGGTATTCCAGAAGAAGACATTATTATAAAAGTTAGCTTGTTAGTATGTTACTGTTCCTGACCATCTTGTGGGACAAGATGTGGAGGTAGAAGGCAGTCATACTGATGATTTGACCCTGTACAGGCCTAGGCTAATGTGTGTGTGTGTGTCTTCATTTTTAATAAAATAACATTTAAAAAGTAAATAACATTTAATTTTATTTTATTTAATAAAATAACATTTAAAAAGTAAAAAAAAATAATAATTAAAATTTTTAAAATAGAAAAGGGTTTATAGAATAAGGATATAATGAAAGAATATATTTTTGTATAGATGTGCAGTATGTTTGTATTTTAAGCTGTGTTATTATAGAAAGGCCAAAATTAATAAAAAAGTCTATGAAGTAAAAACATTACAAGATAAGATTAATTTGTTATTAAGAAAGAACAGTATTTTGTTGTAAATTTTGTGTAGCCTAAGTATACAATGTTTATAAAGTCTACAGTAGTGTGGAGTAACGTCCTAGATCTTCACATGCACTCACCACTCACTCACTCACTCACTCACCCAGAGCTACTTCCAATTTTGCAAGCTCCATTCATGGTAAGTGCCCTATACAAATGTACATTTTTTTTTTCATATTTTATACTGTGTTTTTACCGTATCTTTTCTATGTTTAGATACAGAAATTCTTACCATTGTGTTAAAATTGCCTACAGTATCCAGTACAGTAATATGCTGTATAAGTTTGTGGCCTAGAGCAACAGGTCATACTATATAACCTAAGTTTGTAGTAGTCTGTAGCATCTCGATTTCTGTCAGTACACTCTATGATGTTTACACAACAAAAAAATTACCTAACAGTGCACTTCTCAGAACATATCCCCGTCATTAAGCAACACATGACTGTATATGCAAATACTTTTGACTAACCTAACCTAATTGACATGTATAGATATCACACATGCTCAAGAAAAGCAAGAATAAACGTTCATTTAAAAGTTACATGTTACTTTTCTCAGAATAGAGTTGTGAATAATAAGAGTCTCAATACATTTCAGAAAGTTAATATTATATTAGGTATATTATTCATCAAAATGGAATTAAATTAGAAAGGAATAACACAACGGTATCTAGGAAATTTCCAAATATACACAAAATAATCAACATACTCCTAAACAATGTATGTCAAGATATATTAAAACCTTTGAAACCATATTAAAAATTTGAAAGAAGGAATTAAAATACAAGTTATAACACATTGGAAACTAGTTATAAAATTACAACATATCAAAATTTGTGGGAGTCAGCTAAAGCAGTGCTAAGAGGAAAATTTCTAGCTTTACATGTTTATAATTTTTTAAAAGTGGAGATTTAAAACTCAGTAACTCAAATTCCTCCATTAGGAAGCTATAGAAGAAGAGAAAGTTAAATCTGTTAGTGAAATAATAACAATAATAATAATAACATAGAAGACAAAGAATAGAGAAAACCAACAGAGTCAAAGGTCATTTTCTAACAAAGATTACTAAAATTGATATGACTAGTAATATTGATGAAGAAAACAATTTCCAATACCCAATAATGAAAAGGAAACACAAGTATAGATTCCATAATTTAGGAAAAAATGGACTATTGCTTTCAAAGGTGAAACTTTCTAAATTAATCAAAAAGGAATAAAATATGAGATTACTTTTATATCTGTTAAAAATTGAATTTATTGTTGAAATTTTTACTCCCTCTGAAAAAGAAGAAACAAATCTCTGGCCCATATGGCTTCACAGTTGAATTCTATCAAACATTTGAAAGAGGAAATAATACATATGTCACACCAACCCTTACATAAAATAAAAGAAGTAGGAATACTTCCAAACACATTTTGTGATGTGAACAAAACCCTGATACCAACACTTAATAAGGACAATTCAGGAACAATTTTATACAAATGTGCTCCATGATTAGAAGGAAACAAACAGAGTACTAGCGAAGCAATCCAGATTAAAACAAGTACATCATGGTAACGCACATTCGTTCCAAGAACACAAGGTTGGTTTAATTTTTGAAAATTAATCAATATAATACAGCACTTAAAACAAATATGGTGGCTATAAGAATGTATCTCTCTGATCTCCAACTACAGAATGTATAACTGACCAAAGACTCCAGGAGCAATGCTTTTATATTGATTGTTGAACTTGCATCATGGTCATGCTTTCCACAAGCTGCTCTCTCCATGCAGCAGGACTATCCATGGAAGCTCCTTCCTGGGGAATGGAGTTCTCCTAGGACATGGTCTGAATGTTAGGACTACCCTATGGCCTTGTGGAACTTTTCTTATAGCTGCATTATAATGTAAGAATGTTCCACCCCAATTGTCTTCCTTTCATCCCTCCCACTTGTCCTCAGAGTTAAATCTGTAACTTAATTTGATGGCTCTCCTAGAGTCCCCTGGCTACCTCTTTATATTTTTTCATATATATTTTTTGAGACAGAGTTTCACCCTTGTCACCCAGGCTAGAGTGCAATGATGTGATCTCGGCTGACTGAAACCTCCTCCTACCAAGTTCAAGTAATTCCCCTGCTTCAGCCTCCTGAGTAGCTGGGATTACAGGTGTGCACCACCATGCCCAGAATTTTTTTTTTTTTTATTTTTAGTAGAGATGGGGTTTCACCACATTGGCCAGGCTGGTCTTGACCTACTGATCTCAGGTGATCCACCCTCTTTGGCCTCCCAAATTCCTAGGATTACAGATGTGAGCCACCATGGCTGGCCATAAAGTAATTTCTGCACATGTATTCCACCTTAGCATTTGCTTCTTGAAGGATGCCAACCAAAACAAGTGGTACTAGAAGTGGTCTGAGAAAAGAAGTGGTAAGATGAAGGCTTGTTATAGGCTGATTTACTACCTGACAAAGGCAGAGGACATCAACCTGGTGGGTAGGTGGGGCAGAATGTTATGGCTGTCTTCACACAGGTGATAATTTACTTGATAAGAACTTTACCAACCACAAGCTGGGAAAAGGTCCTGGTGTTGAGAAAAACATGATGATATAAGTATTTGAAAAGTATGGTGGGTACAATGGCTATAATGACAGTAGAGTTCACTGGTTATTTTCAAGTTGTTATTGATATCATACAGATTTGTGAAAAGTCAATGACTGTTATAAGGGGAAACTCAAAAGGCCTCTGTGATAACTTACAAAAAACCCTTTGTCTCTTGAAGTAGAAGGCAGTTACAGTTGAATATCAGTGATCTGACAAGCTAATTGTTAGTGTTACAGAGCTCCGTAAGTGGTCAATTGCTCAGACAAGATAAGTCAGGCCCTAGCTGGGAACACTTGAGAACCTGAAATATGGAAGAAGGACATCTATATAGATGCTATTGAGGATATTGCCATGCAATGGCAGTAGAAAAGACAAGTATCCCCAATGGGCAGAACTGCAATAAATGAGCCTGGTCATCCACTTGGTGAATAAGAAGTGACCCAAGGTAATCATACATTTAAATGTCTGGGCATTATACAAGACTTGGTTGTCTGTTCAAGGGCCTGGAAACAAAAACAAACAAACAAACAAACAAACAAAAAACCAAAACTGGATGATTAGAGACAAGGAATTCAGGAATAGAGTCATGTGAATGAACATATGGAAGGATGTATGAAATGTGAAGATTGTTGTATTACACTTGAAAAATGGAGAACTCATGACTAAATAATGAATTAATTTCAAGTGTATTAATTCATTATTTGGTTATAAGTTCTCAATTTTTTTAGAACATATCAAATGGTAGAGGCATTGACTAATGAACTAAACACTTGGCTTCCTTCCCTCTCTCATTTTCTCTAAAGACATTTTCCCTAAAATAATTCTTGCACATTTAATACTATCTTGGTCTGCTTCTCTAAGGACTTAGGCCAAGAGAGTAGGCAGAAAAATGCCCACCCTTCCACCCAAGGTATCTATTTCCTAATCTTTGGAACCTATGACTGTTATGTTACATGAAAACAGGGTTTTTGCTGATGTGATTTAGTTAAGCATCTTGAGATAGGGAGATTATCCTGAATTTTTAAAGTGGGTTCTACATGCAGTCTCGTATACCATTATAAGAGGAAGACAAAGGGAGACTTAAACACAGATTGAAGAGAAGGCACTGTGACCACAGAGACAGTGATTGCAGTGATGCCACTACATGACAGGAATGCCCACAGCTATCAAAGCTGGAAGAGGCAGTGAACTTATTCTTGCTTAGAACATCTAGAGGAGTAGAGCCCAGAGAACACTTTGAATTTGGTCTACTGATACTGATTTCATACTTATGGTCCCCAGAACTGTGACAAAAGAAATTTTTGTTGGTGTGAGCCACTAAATTTGTGGCAGTTTGATACAGAAGTCATAGGAAGTTAATACAGCCAACAGAAAAAAATAAATAAGTTAAAGAAAGAAAATCACAGCACATCCCAATTCAGACAAAAAAAAAAAAAAAAAGATGAAAAAAATCAGCATGTAGTCATGATAAAATGAAAAGCTCACAAATACTAAGGAATAAAATTAATTTCTAAATTACATTAAAGACACCAATAGATAATGTTGAACTTAATGGTTAAATATTGAATGCCTTCTGACAAACATCAGGGAGAATATAGGGATGTTCACTTGTAGCATTTCTGTTAAGCATTGCACTAAGAATCCCAGCCAGTGCAATAAAATTATGAAAAATCAAACAGAAGCATACAAATTAGAAAAGAATAAGTGAAATGATCTTTATTCAGACAGACCTAATTTTATACAAACAAAAATGCAAATAAATCTACTTATGTAATGCTAAAACTAACGAAGGACTTTAAGCAACTTGCAGGGCATAAGGTCAATATAAATATCAAATTATCGTCCTATATGCTTGCAATAAACAAGTAGGGAGTATTTGAAAACTAATAGTACTGAAAAAGAAAGAGTGAAAGCCACTGTCCTGAGATCAACTCACTTCCAATCAGTTTGGGAGCTTGGAAAAAAAATTATGAAACACTTCTGGGTAAGGGCAGGTGATCTTGTCTAATTTCCTTATAAATATGATGATCAACGCATGCTAACAAGGAGACTAATGGTATTTGTTAGGAGCATGGTCCATATTTGTGGTATCTTCTTATAAGAATGCTCTTGGCCAAGGATTGTTTATTGAAAATAAGGCCAAAAATTGGATTTGTGAGATGAAAGTCTCCAGAAATGCCATGTGCATTATGTTTCTTATTATTATGCTATCAAATTGCCATAAACTTAGTTGCTTAAAATAACACAAATTTATTATTTTACAAGTCTGGAATGGGTCTCACTAGAAAAAAATCAAGGTGTTATCAGGCTGTATTCCTTTTTGAGACTCTAGCACAGTATCTGTTTCCTGCTTATTTGTTTCCTTGCAGAAGTTAGTTTTTGCAAGTATAGAATTGAGGTCTCATTTTACAGTGGATTGTAATATTAAGGTTGTCTTTAGCTTCTAAAACCTGCTTCATTTCTGGGCTGGTATCTCCCTTCTTTCATTTATAAAGCAAGCAATTGAATACAGTCTTTCTTGTTTTGCACCTCTCTGACCCACTCTTGCCACATAAATTATATTTGGTCCACAATGGTAAATCAGGATCACCTCCCCATCGCGAGGTTCTTAACCTTAATCACATCTTGAAAAGCCCCTTTTCCTATGTAAGGAACCTGTGTTCATAGGTTCCGGGGATTAAGACAGAAACATCATTGAGGGAGAGATATATCATTCGGCCTAACACATTGGTTTATACAATGAAGCTATTTAATTAAATAAATTGTACCCTTTGTATGAAGCAACAATTTGCATACCTCACTTAAAGAGCTTTTTGTCTTCAGACCAGAAAACACATGACTGATTCCGATTAGAAAAGCTCTAGAGCCAGCATTTGTTTCCCAAATCTTGCCTACCTTTGTACATGCCTCTTAATTGTTTGTCTTTGAAATTATTAAAAAGCTTTGTCTTGGATAAGACCTCTAATTTGTCAGAGTCTGATTTCTCAATTTCATTACTTTTGTTAGTTGAGATTATCCCAGAGAGCAGAATTGTCTTTGAGACCCACCTATCACAATGACTAATATGTGTTTTGGTCAGAAAAAGAAGAGTATGAAAAAATATAAGAATTTGATGCCAGATTGAGTGCCTACATATCCTTGGGGGAAAGTGGCAAAATCTTAAAGTAAATTATGAGAGACAACGCTTGCAAATTGAATTTGGAGGAAATAGCATACAAAATGTAGTATATATAAGTATTCATTTTTTTTGCATGTGATTGTAATGTTTTTATATGTTCATATTTCAAAATCTGAGGAACACATAATAATAAAAATGAACAAAAATTTAAAACATTATATCAAATCCCATTATTCAGTAATCATACTTTTATTTAACACATTTGCCGAGTTAGAAAGGTAGGTAAGTGATAGGTAGAAAGAAATTACCTAGAACAGAATTGGATACCACTATGCATCTTTTTGAAAGTATGCTTTTAATGTAATAATAGTATTATAATTGTTTCATGTAATAGGAAAAAAAAAATAGGTGAAACTAAAGGAATAATTGATTTTCAGAAGAATGTATCCCAGTTGTAAGAAATGTTCCTATAATATTCCTTAGGTATGTCTTGATACTCTGTTGCAAGAATAAACATATTATTGCATAATTAATCAATGGATAAAGTGACCACTACTATTAATTTCAATTCAACATCTCTATTCCTGAGTTATTCTACTCTATTATGTAAATTTATTGTTTGGTTATGAGTTCTCAATTTTTTTAGAACAAATCATGGATAATATAGTCATTTCTTATTGATTGTTTTAGCACATATGATATTTTTGAACAATAAGCTTAGGAAGAAAAAATTATCCTCTAACTAATAGTTTTTAAATCTACTACTGGATCATCTTTTTTTCCTCCCTTTTATTTTTTGAGAAAAACACTTCCAAATTACATTTCTTCCGAAGTTAACTTATTCATAAGATTTTATATGTAAATCTAATTAGTCATTTCCACAACAATTCCTGTGACACTATAGATAATTTAACATTTTTACTATGTCATCAGATTAAATTTACTTTAAATTTGGTATTTACATCTGCATTTTAAATCTTATGTGTTTCTGTAGTCAGTACTCTTAAGTCTGATGTTTCATTAATGATTATTCTCTGTCACTTTTCTCTATTATATTATATCCCAATAAAAGAAAATCTTTATACTACCATCCTTCATATCTAAACTTTGCACTTTAGCAAATTTGGAGAAAATGAATAAATACATAATACTACGGTTTGAAATTTTCAAATTAAAATGTATAAAAAGATCATTTCATTGCATTTATCACATGTAAATAACTATTATAGTAACAACAACCACTTTGAAAAATAAGACGAGCTAAAAGGTTAACTTTGCGTATCAGATTTGGAGAGGAAGATATTTAACTTTTTATCATAACATGAAAATTATTACATAGTCTACACTTTTATTTATAAATTTTATCTCAAATAGTTAATAGAGTAGATTTTTTAAAGTGTCAAATGTTTTCAGGTTTAAACATATAGAAGAACATGGTAAAACCTTGAAAAAAAGTGTTGCAAATATATATTGATCTGGCAGTTAGAAATTGGAGGCACATAGAAAAGAAATTTGTATCATTGATTAGAAAGAATAAGACGTCATCCAAAATGACTTAAGATTTTCATTAATAATTTCAGTTGTTTTAAAAACATTTTAATCTAGATAAAATGTTATTTCTCTCAGTAACATAGTGATTGAAAATTCTTTACAATATATGTAAACTGTTGAAATAATTTTCTCATTTATTTACTTATTTATTTAGAGACGGAGTCTCGTTCTGTCGCCCAGGCTGGAGTGCAGTGGCGCCATCTCAGCTCACTGCAAGGTCCACCTCCCGGGTTCACGCCATTCTCCTGCCTCAGCCTCCAGAGTAGCTGGGACTACAGGCGCCCACCACCACGCCCGGCTAATTTTTTTTTTTTGTATTTTTGGTAGAGACAGGGATTCACTGTGTTAGCCAGGATGCTCTCCATCTCCTGACGTTGTGATCTGCCTGCCTCGGCCTCCCAAAGTGCTGGGATTACAGGCGTGAGCCACTGTGCCCGGTCAAATTTTCAAATATTTTAAGGTTAGCAGCTACATTTTACATGGAATTTTCAGGGTGTAAACATCCCTTATATTTTTTACTTGCATATGCCTATTACATAATTCTCATTTAAACTTTATATTCTTTTGCTGAAAATAAAATGTGTGAATTTGATATTGTTTGATATGGAGAAAAAGAAATTTAAAGAAAACACTTTAACACAACTTGTCTAAATGAAGAAGGTGCCACCAAAAATCTTAAGCCTGGATAAATTGCTTCTCTGAATATTAACATAATGATTGCAGAAATCCTGGTATTAAAATATTATATATAAACATATTTTTGATTATAAAGTATTATTATTAAAATATTGAATGTATTATTTCTATTTTATATAAAAGTAACTGTGCTTCTTTTACTAAAGATTTAATAAGTGGCTCAGGCATGGTGGCTCACGTCTGTAATCCCAGCACTTTGGGAGGCCGAGGCGGGTGGATCACGATGTCAAGAGATCCAGACCATCCTGGCCAACATGGTGAAACCCCGTCTCTACTAAAAATACAAAAATTAGCTGGGAGTGGTGGTGCGTGCCTGTAGTCCCAGCTACTCTGGAGGCTGAGGCAGGAGAATTGCTTGAACCTGGGAGGCAGAGATTGCAGTGAGCCAAGTTCACGCCACTGCACTTCAGTCTGGGGACAGAGCAGACTCCGTCCAAAAAAAAAAGAAAATCTAATAAGTGATTTCATAAAAAGATATTCTTTTTTTTCTAACCCATGATAATTTTCTAACAAGATCATAATCATCTGGAGCATTATTATTTGGGCCTTAGAAGTATAACCAATTATGTCTATTTAAAATATTATGTTCATTTTCTGGTGTGGCATGTAAGGAGCTTGGACGTCATCACTCTCATCTTCAAAATAATTACAGGGGTGAACAAACTGAAAATAAACAACTCTTCTTAGATGCATTAGAGAGCTGAGGTCAGAGGGCTAACCGCTTCCCTCCATGTTGAGGAGACAGGCTAATAAAGGGAAAACTAGCCTACTGGATCACAAGTGTAGGAGTAAAAAAGCCTATTGCTGAAGGTACTACTAGGGTAGGCAAAATTAAACTGCATCGTAAAATAAAACTTAAAGCAGATTTCAGAGAGAGAAAAATTACAATGAATAAAGACATATATTACATAATAAGTAAATCAATTCTCTAAGAAGACAGAATTCTTAATGGGTATGACCCTGACCATAGAGCATCAAAATACATGAGAAAAACTGATAGAATTATAAAGAGTAATAAATGAATCTGCAATTATCATTGGAGTCTTTAATATACCTCTATCAGTAACTGATTAACTATTGGGAAAATCATCAGTAAGGATATAGTTGAGCTGAAGAGCACCGTTAATCAACAGGAACTCGTTGACATTTGTAGACCACTTCATCCAGTAACAGAAAAATACACATTTTTCTTAATCTCACATAGAACATTTACTGAAATACACCACATTATGGACCACAAAACATATGTTAACCAATATAAAATGTAAGAATTATACCAATGATTTATACTGCAAAGAAATTAAATTACAGGAATCAGTAGAAGAAAAATAGCTGAAAAATTCCAAAATATTTAGAAATTGACTAACGTACTTCTAAACAACAACTAGGTCAAAGAAGAAGTCTTAAAATAAACAAATACATATTTTAAAGTAAGTGAAAATGATATATAATATTAAACTAGAATACCATATTTATAACATATTATGATGTTAGATCATTATAATGTAATATTGCATTTTTTCCTTATATCCCCAGAAAGAGTACTGTTTTGTCCAGACCTTAATTTTGAGAATTCTGTAAAATTATCTTTTTAATGTATCAGTTTATGTATCTCTTTTCCACATGGTTAGCTGGTACACCAGGTGACTGGCATAGGATGCAGCATTATCCACCACCATCAGATATCTAAAGAAGTTGTTGGACGCTCTACCTACTCCCCTTCATATACCTCGGCACACTAGCCTTGTAAAGGAAGTGTTAGTCACAATGATTTAGAAAAGGACTGACTGAATAAGAAAATTAACACTTTTCATATTAAAAATGTCTTCAAGTGAAACTTCTATTCACTTCATATACATTTTACATATTACAAGACTCCCCAAAAATGAAAGATGCCAGAAGTACAAACTGTATGTCAACAAAATCATCATTTGTTTGTTTTACTGCATGAATTAATATTGATACTCTGCTGCATATTTTAAAATCTGCTACAAATTATAAATGAGGTTGGATACAAGTATATTAATTGTAAACCAGAACCATACCAGGCAAATCAGGTAATACAATCACCTTAGATGGGCGTGTGTATATGTGTGCTTTCCTCCAATTCAAGACTGTTCAAGTTGCCTGTACCACACAGATTGGACAATCCACTCACTCTAAGTCCTCTACAACAGTGATTCTCTACTCAATGCAATTTTGCCCTGCAGGTGACAGTTGTCAATATCCAGAGACTTGATTCTCAGCACTTGGGTATTATTACTGGCATCAAGTGGTTAGAGACCAAGGATGCTTGTAAATTTCATGCAATGAACAGGATAGTTCCCTAAAACAAAGCATTATCATGGCCAATACGTCAATAGTGCTGAGACTGAGAAACTTCACTTCAAATAGGTAACAACAGCCCTCTGTATCTAATTTTTGGATTCAAAATAGAACTTAAAATTATTGAAATTTTGAACTTTCAGAAAATGAAATCACTTTCCCAAAACAATGTTCATTATGAAATATAGGGAAAATCACAGAAATATTGAATAATATTTACATTATTATTATTGTATTTCAACTTTAGTTTCCCATGCACCTAGGTCTCTCTTAGTGAGAACTGGTCAATCTAACATTTCAAAAAATTAAAAAAATAAATTTGTTTAAAGCATTTGTACTTTATAAGTATATAATGAAGATAAAGAAAATAGCCTGAGATAGATAGTAAGATGTTATAAATTTAAAATACCTTTCGAGGAACTCGCTTTTAAAAATTACCTCATTAATACTCACACTATGCTTACAGAGTAGGTGATAATAATTATTGCATCTGTTTCACAGATGAGCAAACTTGGTCACACAGAGGTTAATTACTTACACAAGTTTAATTTGAGAGTCGGTTATAGGACTAGGAATGATATGCCAATCTCATAACTCCATATTACAAAACTATACATTTTTACTCTATAACAGGCCTAGTTTAAATACTGTATTTTTTCATTATTACATCAGTAATTAAACTTGACTCTGTATACTAGAACTAATATGATACCCTAATTTAGTATTTTACTTATTTATGAATTAAATGTATTTTATTGAATGGGAATTAGATACAGAGTATTTTACTAAGTGCTATTAGAATGATCTTTAGATTAATGATTACAGGAAGGATCTTGTAGCTCAGGATGGGATTCTTCTCCAAATTCATCTTGCCTTCTTCAAAGGAAAAGTCCTCACATTCAGCAAGGTAGTCCTACATGTAATTTTCATAGATCTAAATCTCTGAAAAGGTTGATGGACGGAATTTATTTTCCTGTTTCTGCATAAGCATAGATATTTGATATATAGCCCTGATTTTTATAATATTTATTATTAATAAATTTCATCCCTTTATAAGAGGAAGTTTAAATAGGAAAATACTGTCTGTCCAGTACTGAACACATGGAAGTAATCTATACTTAGGATAACTTCTCACACTGAAGAAGTGTATAATACATGCTAATTATTATTGTTATTGTTACTACTCCCTAGACCAGGAGTTGGATGAAAATTTATTGAGTTAAATTCTGGCTACTAAATTTGCAGCCTCCTCCTGTCACTATCAAAATGGAATAACTAGCCAAGTTATTTCCAGTTGCTTTTGACCCTGATGATCAGGTTTCCACTAGGATATTCATAGGAATATTAAACTCATCTTGATCCTTTACTTCTAAAAACGTGTTTACAGAAAGTAAAATTTAAATTATCCAATTAAACTATAAAATCAAATTAATCTAGTTTTTCATAGATTTATGATTTAAAATAAAGCCAAATGGAGTAAAAGCAACTTTTACAATTTCTCCTATGTTTTATTTATTTATTTATTTTTAAGACAGGTTCTAACTCTGCCACTCAGGCTGGACAGTAGTGGAATGATCATCACTCACTGCAGGCTTGACTTCTCTTGTTCAAGTGATCCTCCTATCTCAGTCTCCCAAGTATCTGGGACCAGAGGTGTGTGCCATTGTGTTTGGCTAATTTTTGTTTTTTTAAATATTTTTGTACAGATTGGATCTTACTATATTGCCCAGGTTGGTCTCAAACTCCTGGTCTCAAGTGATCTGCCTACCTCTGCCTCCCAAAGATCTGGGATTACAGGTGTAAGCCTGTAATTACCACTTATTTTTAATGATTGACTTAGACATACAGCTTAAGTCCTGTTACTATTTCTAAGTAAATCAATCTATCAAAGAAGGCAGAATAGTATATCGATTACATTTTTAGGTCGTAGAGGAGACTAAAATAACCAACTAAGAATCATAGCAGCTTTTTGACCTTGAACAATATTTTAACCTATCCTTTTTTATCTGTAAAACAGGGATTATGACAACAAAATTAATCAGCTCACAGAGTTGTTGTGAGAATTAATTGAATCAATCTATCATAATAAACTTAAAATTATCCTTAGAATGAAGTAAACAATCAAGAAATATAAACTAATATAATTTTAGAATAATATTTTCTTATACAAAATACCATTTTAATTAAAATGTCTTACTGTTTCTTCCCCTCCATTGGTATCTTTATGCCACACAGAGCAGACTTGTTTAAAAGAAAATTAATATTATAGCTATATTGTTTTAGTTTGTTCAATATAATTAGGGAAGAATATTCAACAAAAGGAAGACTGTAATAAGAAACTAGATAGGGTGTCAACAAATTATTCCAGGTGTGAAAAATAAGAAATTAAGATGAGATAATAAAATATTAGTGGCCTAAAAATAGCTTCCAGAGGCAAAGTTCCAGAATGCAAGTATTGCCTCTTTTGGTTTGATCCCTAAATGTGAAAGCAAATGCCTCCTTGGGACTCAATCTGGAGGCATAATTTCTCTCCTCTCAAATTTGTGGGTTTTTTTTTGTGGTTGGACAAAACTGATATGATAGAAGGTTTTGATGGTAAAGACAGCTTCCTGCTATTTTGATAGAACCATCACTTTTTCTGCTCATTGCTTTGCTAATATATTTGTAATTACAAATCCCCCAAGAAGTCAGTGTGTGAAACAGCATTTTAATTTAGGCACTTCCCTTGCAAACTATTGGGAATACATGTGGCTCACTTAGATTTAACTGTTTAATGAATTCCCCAAAAGTTTTAAAGATGCAAACATAAAAATAATTAAAAATAACTAAGTACATGTTCTGCTCCAGTTTGGATGTGAAAATTTGCAAGAGATTGTGTTCACATTAAAAAACTAACAATCTAAGTATGCCATAAAATTATAGTTTCCTTTAAAATGATGACAAGTTTGAGGACTCAAAGAAACCTAGGTGGAATAAATTCCAGAAAAATGAAAAGCTCTTCATATGAGCTTTCATGGGGGAACTTCTACCTTCGGTGGAACTATGGGTAGTAGACACAAGGCCTCAATGATGAAGGAAGATGAAAGCAGCTGAACTTTCCAGAAAAGTTCAGTATCTGTTCTTGGGGTGGTATGACAGATTCAAAGTCCAAAGAGTCTCAGGCACAAAGTTAATTCAAAGTTCCACTTACCTGCCACATGTTTTCATAGGTGTTTATTAAATGTTCAGTTGTAATATACCAAAAACTGAGAATGGAGGAGAATTGAGGTGGTCACCCTGCGTTGAAAAGACTCCATCCATCAAGTGTGTAAACTAAAAATAAAATCCAAGTCACCTCCCTCCCATTGACTGAATGGACCGCCTTGTGGGCAATGGAACCCAAGTAAAACCTTAAAACTGAGTTCTTGGCTATGACAGGATGGGAGATCAGACATGACTCATTCTACCCCCTCCCTTTTATGGTTTAGATACAATTGATCAGCACTAATATTAAAAAAGAGATTATAAGACTGACAGAACTGACTCTTTCTGGCAACATCAAATTATAAACAGGACCTAAGGCCATCTCAGGCAAGGGTTAAGTCCTGCACCCTCCGCTTAAAGAATGATTATGTTCTAACTACCATCATGCTTTACTTTTTCTCTAGCAGCTAAACAAGCACTGACCTGGAGATAAGCAATATTAAAACAATTACATGCAGCTCACAGACACTAACTGAATCCCTGTTCTACCAGTCATAACTACAGTTTTCATTGGACAAGACATTGATTTCAGTCACTTCTGATAAGAAGACCACCACCGACCATGGCTCTGGCCTCTTTAGAGAGATTGTGCACTTGTGGGCCTTCATGTCCTGAAAATACCTTTTGATGTATAGGGCCTGAATGTAATACATTTAAATGTTAAATCTCCACCCCAAAGTGAAAACGGGTCATACGTTACATGCTTGTTTGCTCAATACACATGCATCATGACCATCTTCTTGAATACTCCTAGACCCTCCTGTAACCTGTTGAATATTTATGTTTGGCCAATCTGTTGAGCATAAAGCTCCTACCCCAACCCCTCATCCTTCAAAGTGCCTGTCTCTGGTCTCTGCTGGAGGCTGTGCTTCTCCACTTGTGGGACAGCCAACTTGCAGGACATAACCCTTTAGAAGAAATAAAGTCTCCTTTTCCAAATTGACAAATCGTGGGGTTTTATTTTGTTTAAGTTAACAAGTGCAATTTAGCTATTAGAATGCATCTGGACAGAGCAGGAGAGCTGAGAACAATCAAAAAGAGAAACTCTAGGTTTTCAGGGAAAAAAGTTATTGAGGATGAGGCACGAGTGCTGAAAGAAGGCATTCTAGGAGTTCACAGGCCCCTCTTCTCCCACATTCAAGGGATCTGAAGAGATTTCAAACAGGTGGATTTTCAAACATTAATGAGGCTACACAGTGATTCCAAACCCTGGCAAATATTCTGAGGAGTAGGAAGAAATCTCCCACCATTCTGCAGACAGTTTGGCTAAGTTCAAGAAGATAGCATCAGTGCTCAGTTTCCCAGCCTGGTAAAGGGAACATTTGGATTTTACCATCAAAATATCCAAAGGCAAAGAAAAGACCCCTGTTTTTGTTGAGGATGTAAAAATCTGCAAATAATTTTGCTCTCAACCTAATAATGTATAAAGGAAAATCAGATAAAATATAAAATTATACATTTGCTGAATTCCCTACATTAGAGAGCTAGAATTGTAAGGCAGTTATCATGGAGCTGGAGTTGTACTGTTATGGAGAAAGAAGTTCAATTATCCTAAGAAAGGTCCTCAACTGTTTCCTTCCTTCCTTGCTGCCTGCCTGCCTTCCTTCCTTCCTTCCTTCCTTCCCTCCTTCCTTCATCCCTCCCTCCCTCCCCTTTCTTTTTTCTTCCCTTCTCTTCTTTCTTTCTTTCCCTTTTTCTCTTTCTTTCTCTTTCTTTCTTTCTTTCTTTCTTTCTTTCTTTCTTTCTTTCTTTCTTTCTTTCT